>NC_139516.1:83250103-83933946 GCF_947247035.1 Vipera ursinii | reverse complement strand
CCAAGTGAAACTCCAAGCCTTACAGTAGTTCTGACTAAACTGATGCTTAGTGCCAAGTGAAACTCCAAGCCTTACAGTAGTTCTGACTAAACTGATGCTGAAAACCAATTCCAAGTATCTGCAAGAGGAAAATCACTAGTTCGTTAGACAAAAATGGAAAATGAACAGAACTGGCTTAAAAAAATTCTCAGAATTTCCATATTTCAGTTTGCAGCCCATTTAATCCAAACTGAATTACTTCAGTGCAAACTGCAAACTCCTGACATAGCAAGCATAAGAAGTCAGGGAGAAAATCTGAAGTCATTCCCATGTATTCATAATAAGGCAATGTAAGAACTCCAGCCCCCATCAATAAGAACATCAACACATATGTCTCCTTTTGCAAAAATTATATCAAAAATAAAAGCAAAGAAAAGGCAAAAGCAATCTCTTTCTGATCAAATTGAATTGAAAAGTTTTTTTAAAAATGCACATTTTTTTAGCACACTGTCTGAGACAATGTCCAAACTCATTTTGGTTCGGCTGTTACCTCTGCAAACTGTCTCTTTTCCGTTTCTTCCTGAATAGTTAAATCTCTCTTAGATAAGGAAATCACCTTTTCTGTATCTAATTATAGGGAGAATATGAGCATCTGATGCCCTGTTCTTCTGAAAGGGCAGCGATGCTGCTAAGATAGGCATCTCAGATCAGAAAGGAGATGGCTTTAATGGAATACGTCCAAGTTGCTGATTTAGATTATGTATACTTATCTAAATATTCTCTTCTTTAAAAAAAAACTGGCAAAAATGCAAAGTAGATTTAATGCCTTGAAGGGGCACTTCACTTTGATCAAAGCCTCAATCAACCAGCTCTTTGATGCTTCTCTGTGAAAGCAAATCATAACTTTGTTGATCTTCAAAGATCTGCATGCACAGAATATACTTCTGCCACCATTTTGGGTGAAGCAGTTGACAGAAGCACAGCAGCCCATCTTGACAATTCAGTTAAAGAGGCATGAAATCAAAGCACCTGGTTTGTCCAAGCCAAGTTGTTGCCTCAGTACTATAGATCATTCAAATGACTACAATTGAGGTGACTCCACAAAGCAGCCTGATCACTTGTGATGACAAGATCCATTAATGTTCCATTTTCTAGCTTACTGATGCCTGTTCAAATGGTAAAGTTTTACAAACTTCCGTCACACCTGTTTAAAATGTAGTTCACGTGCAAGGTGGCAATATCTGAATACAGAGCTTTATACAAAGCTTTCTATAAAGCTTTACTTTATAGAAATAAAAGCCTAGAAGTCTTTTCCCTGACCCCATCCTGAGAAGGAAGATACAGTAAACTCATGCAGGGTTTGTTTGGGGTGGAGGTGGGCGGGGGGTAGGGTCATTTTTAGATATGGATCTTGTAAGAAGAACTTCCACTCCATAAAGAAAGTCAGTTCCCTACTGTCTCACTCCACTTTCTTCACTCAATCCAAGACACGAAAGGGACTCTGATTCCAACCTCCAACTGGAAAAAGAAAATATGACAATTTGCACCTATGACAGGAAAGAATGTAATGCATCAGGAAATGGAATGAAAACTGTGTTTCTCAATTTATATCAAATTGATCTCTAGGTGTGACCAGCAACTCTCAAATAAGGTTGGCTGTGTTTTCCACTTGGTGATTTTTCTTTTTCTGTCCCAGAAGCTTGCAATGGTTGCTCTGGAATCTACAACTCTCCTGTGGTTCATTTGACTTGTGGTTATTAGCTTGATGAAGCATGCTGAGAACGCAGCAACAAAATGACTTGTTTTTTCCCCCCTTCAAACTGAGGCTCTCTATCGTTGTACCTTAACTATTTTATGGATTGTAGGATCACTGCCTCATGGCAATAGCAATAGCAAAATGCAGTTTATTTATTGTTTTTAATCTTGAGTTTGATTGATAATATGCAGGCAGGTTTATCCACACAGATCTCCCAGGAACACACGGTTTCTCTGATCAGATGACAAAGATGTAAGTAGCCTGTTCCCATTACAATGCTTTCCTATCTGAGTCTTCTCTTTATAAAACAAACATTTGCAAACAGAAAATCAACTCATCAGCAAGAAGGCCAGGCTAGGAGTATTTCTCCTGGGAAACATTAAATGTATGGATCTCTGTCTTTTTAAGTTACACTGAAGCATGTACAAGGGCAATTTGGAAATAAACCTCCGTTTGGTTATCAACGACAGACACTTGCAGATACAGAACTTTTATTATACACATGAGAAAACTACATCACATTATTTTTTGACATAATCGCCATTCAAATTGAGGCACTTGTCAGCATCATACAAGGTTTGAAATTCCTTGGTAGTCACACAGTGCCAAATCTGGGCTATTGTGAGGGGGTGATCAAAAACATCCCAACAGAACTGCTTGAAAAGTTCTTGGGTGTGGTGAGCATTATCGTGAACCAACACCAGACCGGAAGTGATGCCATAGAAAATCCCACCAAATGTGAAGATGCCAAAGGAGTACTGCTAGTGAAGTGCATGGAGCATGGTTCAACCATCAATTCAGAAGTCTACTGTGAAACGCTATGAAAACTCAGACGAGCCATCCATAACAAGTCCTGCTGACTTCCAATGTGGTGTTGGTTCACGATAATGCTTGCCCACACACTGCTAGACACACCCAAGAACTTCTGAAGCAGTTCCATTGGGATGTTTTTGATAACCCACCCCCCCATAGCCCAGATTTGGCACCAAGCGGCTACTACTAAGGAATTTCAAACCTTGTAAGATGCTATGACAAGTGCCTCAATTTGAATGGCCATTATGTCAAAAAATAATGTAATGTTGTAGTTTTCTCATGTGTATAATAAAAGTTATGTATCTGCGAGTTTCTGTCATTGATAACCAAATGGAGGTTTATTTCCAAATTGCCCTCACATAACTGACTGTCTGGTGAAATGTGATCCTAATCAGAAAAAGGGAAGAAGGAGACCTAATGCTAAAGGTTACTCATCTGGGCTGCAAACAACCTTGAAATAAAAAACCCAAGCTCTTTGCTGCCATCTCAAATTCATCAGGAATTTTGCAGTTCATATCTACTAATTCTAATCAATCTTTTTTATTGCAAAAAAAAAATCAGAGCAAAACCAGGAGTTAAGAATGAAGGCTTAACTCTTTTTTTTAAGTGGGAAAAGCAGTATGTTTGCGGTTTATATAATACAGTATTGTCATCATAAATAAACAAGGCTACTCTTATTTAACTGTAAATCTTTGATCATTTCATAAAGATCAAACGAGATACCAGAAAATTTTAGGAGAAACCTGGAAGTTTCCACAATGAGCAAAGCAATATTTTCCAACTGTTGACTGGAAACCGGTTTTCCCATTATAGAACTGCTCTCAAATTGACTGCAGAAGAAAAATCCCAAGTTTTAATCTTCACTGAGGCTACAATGTCATAGAGTACTTTTTTAAAAAAAAACTTTCACCTCCCCTACTATTACTATAGATAAGAATGACTATTTCCTTGTCTCCAGAAAGCTTGGTGTATATTTTGTGTCCAAAAGAAGATCTGCAAGAGTCTTCCTCCAACGAAGGGGACAGATGCCTGAAGAGTCTATTGAAGCTTGTATAAGTGCCAGATTATGAAAGCAGATGACAAGCCAATTTCAGAAGGTCACAGCATATGAAAAGAAAAGAATAAAGAGAGCTAAGCAGAGTAGCAGGCAGAAGAAAGAAGAAGATTGAGGGAACCTTCCTGTTTACTCTGCCCCCAAGAGAACACCTTGTGACGAGAAGAAATATTGATGAATGGAAGAAATGTTCCTTGTTGATATTTTCCTCTTCCCACCAGAAATATAACATATTTGGGGCAATGATGTTTGAAGGAGATTAGGTCCATCCATAGGCTAACATAATTGCCTGTCAACTGATGAGTAGATTGAGCCAGCAGTCTACACAATGGCTAATGCAGCTCTAAGCTGGCCAAGAAGCAGATTAAACTCATAAGCCAGCACAGCTCCATGTTAGCCAATGAAGTGGCCATTAGCCTAAAGAGGCTTTTGGTCCATTGGTGAGAGATGCTGTTCAGATCATGTGCTAAGAGCTATTTAGCCCTTAAAGTCTCTTTTTTTTTTCTTCCTCCTTTTCTTCCATAATGTTTTGTGGGAAGAATTCAGAGAAAGAAATATTTTGGGGAATATTAAAAAGGCAGAATATATTTCCCTAAAAGAATAATGGAGAAGATCTTTTTTTAAAAAAAAAAGACAGAAACCAGCCCCAGCCCTTCTCCCCCAAGCAGAAAACTCAGCAGAGGCCAGCTTGTAGAAATGCAAATGCAATAATCCTGTCAGAAAGGTTTGAGTCTTTCAGCTAGAAACTGAAGAAATTAGGACAAAGACCCCTAAAATCTCCATGCCTCCACCCAAATTCTAAGGATAAGAAACATAATAGGATTAACCCACCAGTACCAAAAGGGCACACTCAGACTCAAGTCAAAGTATATGACACAGGAAATACAAAGCCTCAAACAGGAAGAACTCCAAACAAAAGCTCAAGAAGGTATAAAAACCCACCACTCCCAGCTACATGTGGTCAGCTTTCCCAGAGACATCTTTCTGTCTGGCTCTCCTCTTCAATAAATTACAACCTTCTTTCTAAAGCAGTCTCCATTTTGCTTATTCCCAGCTTGGACTGGACCCTGATGAAGATTTTTCTTTCAACAGTTTTATATTTTGCTTCTTTTCTCAAGCTATTCTGAAAAAAACTCTAAAGCAAAGGAGCATCTTCTTTGACATGTTTAACTTCCGGGCTTTGCTGAATAGCTTCTAAAGAGCATATTGTTCTTATGTTCCTTCAGATCTCTTGTCCTACTTCCTTCTGTGTAATGGAGGGTCACTAATTCATTCTCACATAGAGGTTTAAAAAGAGTTCAAGAAATCATGCTTTGTACTCTCCCTGTCACTTGTCATAATTACTCTTGCGGAATAGTGAGTTGCAGACCAAGCACAATGTAAATTGTTACACTCTAAAGAAGATACTAGTTTTTACTATGTTTGTTCTCTGCAATGCAGAGAGACCATGTCCTCATTTGCATCCATCTGCTTCATCTTCTATAATTATAGAATATTTGGGACCCAGTCCCCGCAAAAGACAAATGGATGAAATCTTCCATTCTGCCCAGATTACAGTATAGTATGGTACCTCTTTTAAATTTTCTTCTCTCTTTCTCTCTAGCTATAGATGCCATGATGTCCCCCCCCCCTGTCTCCTGCTCTTTCTCTGTTTCTCTTCTCCAATTTTATGATTTTCTGTTTGTATTCACAATGTCAGTTCAATCAGTCCAATATCCTACCCTTTCTAATCCATTAACCACTTATGCAAAACTGGTCAGTCTTTATTAACAGAATATTCGAGACTTGCATACAATGTTTATGTAAATATAATTATGTAAATTCATGCAAATGAGTGATTATTCAAATTAGTGATTAAGTTGGATTCGGATTCATCTGTAAATGAAGCAGATGAATGAAAGAACAGGAAACTGTCTCAGAGACAGGAAACCAAAGGCAGAAATAAATAGAGACTACAATATCACTTCTAGAAGAACTTTCATGGTGATGGATATTGTTTTCTGTGTATAACTGAAATGGAGGTAATTGCTAGAGCAGCTTTGTAGCAGTCTGTTGGTGTTGAATGTATTTTGAAGAAAAAGCTTCAAAATGTAACCACCACACTCAGAATTGTCTTGTCTGTGCCCATTTCAGGAGAGTGAAGTTTTTCAAAACTGAAACTAATAAAAAGCTATTTGAGTTTGACAACTAGTCAAGAAGAATTTAATGGTCGGACCAGAATTGCAATTGAAAGTGATATTTTTCACTCTTGGAACACTGATAAACTGATAGCAGCATTTGAGGGACACAAAGCAAAGAAAATAGCTTTCAGAAATAAAAACAGTTTTTTCTCTGTTCAATAAAGTGTATCTCTCTCTAAAGAAGAACTGGATTTTTTTAAAAAAATATGTATATAAGTAGCTAAGTATTTATTTCTTCTAGAAATATTTAATTTTAGTTCAGGTACTGGGAATACATTGTTTGAACATCTCATTCTGTATGGTTTCATCTGCAATGTAAATTCAGGGCTACGTGTAGTGAGGAGCTCCATGCCAGGTGTTGCATTAAGCCTCCAAATGTCTTAAACAAGCCCTGGCAGATGACTGGACAGGTGGAGAGAGCAAAAAAGAAGCTTTTAGTATGTTGGCCCTCAACCAAATAAATAGTATTAATTGGTTGAAACTGTTAGTGGTTCGTGGTATTGTTGGGCCAACCAAAAGCTGGGTGGTTTGTTTCATCTGGTGCGAGTTAGCCAATAATTACATAAATAAGTATGAATACATGACATCTGCCATTCTGATTGGTTGAATACATTTACCTCACCATATGTCTTAACTTTTGGTGGGCTTTCTCTGTCTCTGGGCAGATTTTCCTAGGTACCTCATTGGGGGCGTCTTAGTGACTATGTAACTTTCATTTCTTTCTGGGAACTTCCAGCAGAAGTTCTTGTGGTGCCATTAGTATTTTGGACAAAGGGTTATTCCAGAAGTTTCAGATAGAAACTGTTTTGATATGGAAAGAGGCTGTGCAGATAATAGGAAAGAACTGATGAGAGCCAGGCTGAAGATCAAGGACTGCCAATGTGGTTGCAGACAGTTGCTAAAGGCATGCTGGCTGGGGATTTTGGGACTTGAAGTCCATACCAAACTAGGCCAAACAGGCTTTGCCCCACTCTCAAATCAGTCCAATCCACTAGGAAATGGAGAGCTCTAGAGGTAGTTGCTGACATGCATTAAGGACAAAACATCTTGCTAAGATAGTTGAATGCCATAAAAGAGAACACAGATCCCTCTGCAATTGTTTTATTTTACTGCAATTTGAAAAATGTGGAGTTTGCAAGGACATGTCTTTCTTCTTATCTTGATGATTCTGCCAGGTCATGGGAATATCTTTTCCAACTGATGGCTGTACATGAATTTCAAAGTGACACAAGGCCAAATGTACTGGTAACTGGAATTTCAGATTCCATCTACAAAGCCAGTCTCACTTCAAACAACTACTGCAGGCCATGGTAGCAAACATTTAATTTTCAGAGAGACTTTACAGGCAACTCTCAGTACAGAGTCAGAAAGAAGGTTAGTTTGAAACATGTGAAATAGATGGGCTTCATAGTCAAATAAACAGTGTTGTGGGCTGAGAAGGAATTATTGTATGTAATGGACAAAAAGCAGAAATTATCTTCACAGAACCTCAAGGAAATAAGGTCCTTCCACAAAGGTCTTAGCAATACAATAATAGTCAGTAGCTCTCCATTTTTCATAACTTCACTCCCAGGAATTATTTGACCATAAATGTGGCTCCTATAGTAGAAGCAAAGCATCATTTTTTTCCAAGAAGGACATTCATATGCACTGTCGTCATATTCCTGATTTTGCAGTATGTTTTAAAAACTGAATTAAAAGTTTAATGACTTCTACCTATTATTTTCAAATCCCTCTTTTGACATGTATGCAATGAGTCCAACCGCCTTCTGATATTATTCTAGGACAGCTAGAATAAAATTTGACCTAAAGCAACTGAACAAACTTGAGAAAAGTATATGTTTTCTAACAGCACAGAGAACATTCTTTGGTGTCTTGAAGTTACTTGAGAATTCTCACTTTTTAATGCTGCCTGTGGATTTTGGCAGCTCTAACTAGACCCAGATTGTGCCAAATTAAAAACATTTATTACATCATCTTGTAGTTTTTCCTTGAAGGACTACTTTGGGGAGTATTAGCATTCCAATTAGCACATTTCTTATTGCAGTAGAATTAGGTACACAACATTCATGTAAACTTTAATCCTATATTTACTTATGTGGGAATAAGCTTTGCTGCATTCTGCCAGAATAGGGGTGCAAAAATAGGGATGACAAATAACAGAGATAGAGAATAGGTAGTCCTCGACTTATAAACATTCATTTAGCAACCATGCAAAGTTACAGTGGCACTGAAAAAAGTAACTTGCAACCAGTTTTTGCACTTATAACCATTGCAGTGCCTCCATAGTCATGTAATCAAAATCCAGGCACATGGCAACAAGCCTGTATTTATGATGTTTGCAGCATCATGGGATCATGGGATTGTAATGTGCAATCTTCCCAGACAGTTTCTGATAAAGTCAATGGAGTAGGCTGGATTCACTTAACAACCCTGGGATACACTGAACAACTGCAATGATTGATTTAGCAACTAAAAATATTGTAAAATCAGGCAACTCACTTAACAACTGCATTGCTTGGCAATGGAAATATTTGTCCCAATTATGACTGTAAGTCAAGGACTATCTATAATACTCTTTACTAGTGGTGGTCAATATTTTGCCACACAATTCTGATCACCCCAATGCAATGATCAAATAGAAAGGTTTGCAAATGCAGAATTGACTCACTTCAGCTACTAAATCACTGTTAGTCACGAAACCACAACCCATCATTTTCTAAGATGGAACAAATGACTAATAATATTTGAAAATTCTCATGTTTTCCTACCTTGCTAATCCATATTCAAACAAGAAGCTTCAAATTCACATAAGAAATTCAAGTATTTCAGCAAGTGGGCATCTGCTGTTCATTTTAATTTGTAGGCTTGAGATGATCTCAACCTGTCAGATATCAAATGCAATTACATATTATTTTTAAAACTCTGTCAAAAAAATTCAAATTGGAATCATCAAATGCTGTCATTAAATATTGAGTGTTACTCATCAAACATTATCAGCTAAGAAATGTGGGTGATTTTCATACTGTTTTTGGAGATCCCAGGATTTTTAGAAGCTTACAGAAAGTTTATAATGTAACATTTTAGAGAAAAATTGAAATGTTCCTAAGCATCTTTACCACTGTTCCCATTCTCCTTTGCAATGACCAACTTCTTGAGAAATGTGATCCAGAACATATCTTCATAATAAATTATACTTTAAAATAGATACTGTATGTATTTTGAAAATGAATCTCAAAATTCAAAAAAACAGACCTGAACAATGGGCCCTATCCAACAAAATGAAATTTAATGTGGAGAAAAGCAAGGTTTTACACCAAGGCAAGAAAGTACAAGTATAGATTAGGTAAAATCTGGCTCAAAAACAGTAAAAATAGTTATCAAAAACAGATTTTGCACCCCAGACTTGGGAAAAACAATTACTCAACAGCTAATTTTTCACAATTGGGTTTTCATGACATGCTGTCTGTCTTCATCCTTACAACCTAGGTGCATGGCTGTATTTGATAATTACCTTTCTTCTCTTCCCAATTTTGCTCCATGAAAATCACGTTGGCTTGTATTAAATGTGCCTAGTCGATTTAGAGTGTTTCACAGCATTGATTGGGGGAAAAAATGGATCATAAGGATTGACTTAACAAACGCAGATAATAAAATGAAATGTCACATTTTATTAAACACTTCTATACCATCTGTCTAAATGATTTTAAATGCCAGAACATTTTAAAAGACCGAGTGAATGAGAAAGATAAATTATGAGAGAGCCACATCCCACGAAGGTACTTGTTTACCGCTCTAGTGTCTTTTAGCGTTTACTTTTTACTAACAAGATAATTAACACTATAAATTATTAGAAAGTCGAGTTGGCAGAACTGCACTAGGGCAGAGTTTCTTTCCTTCTGAAGAGTGATCCATTCCACATTTTCCATCTTACAGCTGGATTGCTCAGAGGTTGTTTATATAATTGAGAAGGGCACTCTTGACAGTTGCCAAAGCAAGTCACTGATCAGTGATCAGATCCCTCAAGAGTCAGACTAAGATGTCTGACAGCAAGAATTCCTGTGCCAGGCCCAACTGAGCTTGGTATTTAAAAAGGAAAAGAAAAGCATATGTTTAGTTGAATGATAATAAATATGGAGATGGTTATCTGAATTTGCCTCAATTAATTCTCAAGCAAAACAGCATGGATATTGCTTGACTGGTACTATTGGAATGTATAATTGTTACATGATCAATAGTTTTAATTCGATCTCAAATGGTGGAGAAGAGAGTTAGTGACCTGGAAAGATTTCAGCTATAATTCCCTTACTTTCCAGCTAACAGGGCCAGTGATTCTGCAATTTGTAATGAAAGGCCATTAGATTGCCTCCACCCTAATTCTCCATGTATTAGGGACACATTTATGTTTTGATTTGAAATGTGTCATGCTCAGCAAAGCTATATTGTGGGAAATTGAAAAAAAATAAATGGAGAAAGAACAAAATTGATTCACAGCAGGGACAGCAAATTATCCCTTTCTGTGCATGTATTGCAAAGATTGATCTAGTTTATTAAATAAGTAAATGAAACTTATTTTTTGCAAAGTTCTTTTTAAAGTTATTTGACCAAAATCATTCCATTTCTTTATCCCTTAGGGCGGGTCACCCTTATAGGAAAATCTCATGGTTATTTTTTACTTGGCTGCTAGTTACTGCCAAATGTTTTATATACAGTTATATTTCTGTGTTTACAATGCAACCCAAATAATCATTGCATACAAATCATAATTAGGTATCTTAAATGTATTTGCACTGAGCTGATTGTTCCATTAATCTTTCACCCCTTCCAAAGATTTAATAAACATCCTTCTGCTTGCAGTCTAAATATAGAATTAGAGGTTTTCCTACCAGTAATTCCTCTTAATACCTCTTTTGTACAAGCGGTTCCTTATCAAGAAGCCTGCCTCTCTTTTACAAACCCAAAATGCTGTTTAGCAAACAACACCCAGTAGATAAACAGTGCATTCCTCCTACTCAGCTTGTAGGAAATGATGCTAGTGAAGGTTTTCGGCTTCATTTCATTACTGGCACTCTTCCCTTGGGTTTTGTTTGATTCACAGGCAGCCCATCTCTCTCCAAGTCACACTTCCAGCCCTGTGAAGTGCCACCTGATCAGCTCAGGTCCATGCAGAATGCCCATGCAAGCTCTTGGCACAACGCACCAGAGACTACTGTCACTTTCTCTGACTTACAGGCTTGGAAAGAAAGCGGGTGATAGCACAGGTGATTTTTGTGCCTGGAGCAGGAACCCATGAGATCTCTGTACAGCTCACCAGGACTGCTACTTTTCAACATTAAACTATTGAGCTTCTGTCATGGAAAATAATATTCAAGCTTTGGGATGAAAGAGATGAACTGTCATGCTGTGGACCCTTCCGATCACGATCAAAGGGAGGGCCCCCTTAACATGAAAGCAACCAGCCAAATTGGCTCCGTTGTGTTTCACAGGTTCCACTTCTCTGCCAAAAAGAAAGTGTTGACTTGAAAATAGATTCCTTAGGAAGGAGCACAGAGAAGCATATTGGAACTTTTTATAAATCATCACATTAAACAGAGTGGCTTAACTTCTTCAAGCAAGTCTTAAGAGCTGCCTCTGTTTCTTAAACATTTTTCAACATGATATTCTTCAGCTGTGATCAATTACAATTCCCATCCTCTCCAGCCAATGTGGACCATGCTGGTTGGAAATATTTGGGGTTGAGGTCTGATATATTTGGAAACTACCAAGTCAAGCAAGATTGATCTAAAGGTCTATTTATCCTTAATCAGCTGAAAGAGATTCTGTTTCCTTTTGAATACCTGGTTCTTCCAAACCATCCTTCACCTGTTGCTTCTTTTTATTTATTTATTTTTATTTATTTTAATTCCATTTATATCCCACCCTTCTCCGAAGACTCAGGGTGGCTTACAAGCTTAGCAGTAGCCTTCATTCTATGTATATGCCTGCTTATTAGGGCTTTCACACACACACACCCCAAGCGGCATTATTACAAAGTCAGCTTAATTGCCCCCAATAATCTGGGTCCTCATTTTACCTACCTCGGAAGGATGGAAGGCTGAGTCAACCTTGAGCCTGGTGGGATACGAACCTGCACTAATTGCAGGCAGCTGGTGTTACTTAAGGAGGCATTAGCCCACTGCTCCACCAAGGCTCTATCAATTTCTCATCAGTTATGTGTGTTTTGTGATTCAGTTGTACAAAAGCCTAATGAGGTTTACAATTTCATCTTTTTGCTTAATGAAAGCACAGGGCTGAAATAAAGTTAAGTGGAAGGGTGACAATCTTCAAATGAATACCGTGGTAAAACATAGGTTTCTTTTAAGCTTTAGACGGGAGGTGGAATGAAATTTAGTACCAAACAATTGAGCAAGTTCCATATACATCTCAAGGCCCCTGCTTCCTAAACTTTTTGTTTGCTAAGCCATGTTTTTCAAACTTGGGAACTTTAAGATGTGCAGACTTCAACTCCCAGAATTCTCCTGGTTGGAGAATTCTTTTCATACTTCTGTTTTCTTTTTAAATTTATTTATTTATTTATTTATTTGATTTGTATACCGCCCTTCTCCCTAAGGACTCAGGGCAGTGAACAGTGACATAAATATCAAATGCACAAATACAGATATTGAAAACATTAATGTAGAAGATAAGTTACCTTAAAACAATAATTACAACAGAACCCGTCAGACCAGACCGGATTGCTCAAACAGATAGGTTTTTAGGTCGCGTCGGAAGGAGCGAAGGTCGGGAGCCATCCGGAGCTCAACCGGTAAACGGTTCCATAGGTCAGGCGCGCCCACAGAGAACGCCCTCCCTCTGGGAGCCACCAGACGGCATTCTCCGAACGGCGGGACCCTTAGGAGGCCCTCTCTGTGGGAGCGCACTGGACGGAGGGAAGTTGACGCTGGCCTAAATAAAGCCTAACTTGCCTAAAACATTTTTCTTATAGCCATTCAATGAATACACCTTAATGCATATTATTTGGAGTCATTGTTCTGAATTGTGGATGAGAGTTGGAAGGCTTGGCATCATTTTCAAATGATAATCTGACAATTGGCAGTATTGGTTCCAATCTACTGTATATTCACCAGACGTGTTTTCCCCTTGCAGTCAAAATTGCCATGCTCTGCTTGTTATTGTTGCTTGTTAGAGGAAACAAACCCAATGCTTTCTCTTTTTTTTGTTTATCACATTTCTATAGCCACCCAACTCACATGGTGTACCTAATAAAACAATCAAAATACATTAAGAACAACCAATTTAAATTAATAAAATGACAAGATTAAAAAACCAAATGCTGGAAAAGCATACAAAGGAATGTATTCAATTAATTATCATATAGCCATATAGCAGGATTCACTTTAACATGGGATCATCAACTTTGTTGACAAACCATCTTTTAAGGGATTTCCAGATGGCCAACAGGGTTGGGGCCAGTTCACCCTGGGATGAATGATGTTTCATAGGCCAGGACCAGGGCAGAAAAGGCTTTCCTCATTGGTCTTGCCCAACAAAATTTGCTGGCCAATTGGGACTTGCAACATGCCTTTCCTTCCAGGCCTGAGATGTAACATAGATGTAACTGAGGAGAGGCAAGCCCTCAAATAACCTTTGCTTGAGGGTTATGCAAATCAATCAAAATCCAGATCTGTCCTTCTGTGGTAATTTTCTGTATATCATTCTGTTTTCTCAAAGTTTGTGTGATTTAAGACAAAGCCCTGAAAATCCACATTCATGATTTTTCACAATGTTTCCACATATTTCTTGGACACTATATATTTTATTAAGATATAGAGTTTGTATACAGATGTCCCTGATGTATACATTTTTAATACAACAATCCCTAAGGGAACTAAGCTGAGTGAGTGAGTGAGTGAGTGAGTGAGTGAGTGAGTGAGTGAGTGGCTTACATACAGGGGCTTATATATGCTACTCTAGTCCAACAAGACTCTGAGAAGTTTCCATTCCATTCTTATAGTTGAAGGGTTAAAATACCAAAATGAAAAACAACCCATCATACCACAGTACAAAATAATAACAACAAAAGTTACCCAGAAAAATGCTAAGATTGCTCAGAACAAAAACATCCAAGGATAGCCCAGAATGGGCTTCCCATTGATATGCAATTCCCTCCTAAGGCTGTTTATAAAAGCCAGGTTTTCATTGTGGTCTTAAAATGCAAAATGGTGGGATTAGACTGATCTTGGGGAGCAGGTTATTGCAAAAACAGGGGGGCTACAACAGATGACAGTCCCTAAGAGATGAGGTCAAGAATGAGCTTACCTTGGTCAATTTCACTTGACAGTGAGAACAGACCCAGATATCCAGCTGGTGGTGGGATTCAAACATGTGAACAACTGGTTCTCTGTGTGGTGGATGCCGCTTCTGGAAGTCCATTCTGGGTCTGGGCAACAAAAAATTAGCTAACAGTTCTGCCAAAGTGGTGCCAAAGTGGTGTGAACCGGCTGAATCCCACCACTGTATCCAGCCCCGGTGCCTTTTGCAATAAATGAAAGGATTTTCAATCATGTCTCCTATTGTGTAAGCAAAAGTCTTCTCATATGTATCCTACCATGTTCCCGGGCTATAGTCCTATTCCTTGAAAAGTTTTTCTTTAGAATGGGAGAGTTCTGATGGGAAATCAAAAGATAGAGAGATCAAACCGTAGAAATATGGGGAATTTCTTCATGCTCTCCACACTTCTGATTAATACCATTGGACACAGCCTAATGATCTTAATTCTTTTATAAGGTTGATTAAGCTTCAAGCCTTGAAGTATCTGTGGTGTTGCTGTTGGTTTGCAATCATATTCTGTACTGATGAAAACCAAGGGCATAATTTATTCTTTTGTGCAGCTGATCGACAATTCCTATAAAATTCAATAAAGCCCTTTAAATTTTGCTCCTGCCATGTGGCCTTTGGCTACATAAAAGTAGTAAGAAACATATTTTATGGTGCCTTGAAAACAACCCATTTGTTTTCTGCATGCAAGCTATTTAAATTGCTTGCTCTGATTTTCAATAAGTCTTAAGGAACAGTAACCTATACTGGTAAAGGGCACTTTTATCCTTTATGCATGGTTAAGGTTTTTTTTTTAGTGTTTTCACATAAGCTTCATTTGTTAGAATATGAATTGCAGTGTGGTGTTTCAGAAACTCTCCTTCTAAATGTATGGTGAAATTAATGTCCTAATGCTAATAGCATCAAGAGTTCATTTTATTCTTCTGGAATAAGGAACATGCACATGAAGTCCTGGGAGTCATATTTACCCCATAGAATACACATATTTAAATGTTTAGTTACTTGTAGTGATTCATAGACGTTTAGACCGGAATCTATTCTTAACATCAATTAGAAAAGAACAAAAATGGTGAAAAATAATTATTCTCATGTAAATCCTAATTAACAAATTCTTGTGTTCCTTAATACATTGTCCCTAACAACAACTGCCCCATTCAGGCATTATCTAAAACAAAACACTACTTAGCACATGATTTATCTTTTTTTTTATTAAAGAGTTTTACAAAAACAAAATTTTACAATATATCCCCAAATCCCTCCCGCCCCAAACCCACCCACTTCCCCCCCCCCACTTCCCAGAGCTAAATACAGGATTATAGTTACAATAATCATATTCTAAATAAAAATTATGCATAATATACAATTAACCAAATTCATAATGTGCTTTAACTCCCCTTTAACATAACTACAAACAAAGTACCAATAACAATATCCCACTAAAATCTACTCATAAGCTAAATGGAACTTTTTAGTCCCATATTTGTTCTGAATATAATCTATCCATCTCCTCCAAACTGAAATATATCTTTCCTGTGAATGATCTTTCAAATAAGCAGAAATCTTAGACATTTCTGCAAGATTCGAAACTTTATACACCCATTCTTCTATAGTGGGCAAACTATCCTTCTTCCAATATTGTCCCACCAGTAACCGTGCTGCTGTTATCATGTTCAACATCAAGTTGTAGTTTCTTTAACATCACAATCTACAACAATACCCAATAAAAACAATTGCGGAGAAAACTTTATCTTCCTCTTAAAAATCTTTTGAATGTTCCACCAAATTTTGATCCAAAAAGCTTTTATATTTCTACAAGTCCACCACATGTGAAAATAGGTAGCTTCTAAACTACCACATCTCCAACATTTAGATTTATCTGATTAAGCAACGGCTACCCCTTGCATTACTCTTTGCCACTCCTCGATAAGCAGAGTCTGTCGATGTCACTGTGTAACTTGAAGGCATAATTCATTGCCATTATTTTTCTGGTGTTTCCTGGGCTTTTGGTTCTGCTTAAGTCCAGTCCATGATTCCAGCAGTGTGGCTAATGACTGGAATTTGCCCAAGTGTTAATTGCCTAGATGGTATTTCTTCCACTGAATTTGGACTTTGGGATCTTCATCATTCTGGTGATGTATTACGCTTCTAACCTTCTTTATTATTATTATTATTATTATTATTATTATTATTATTATTATTATTATTATTATTTCTGGTTCTGAACTCATATTCTGACTAATCCATGTGCTGTATAATATATGCAGAGGTTTCTTCTGACCATAGATTGTTGATGCATGAACACTATGAACAACAGAGTTGGAAGGGACCTTGGAGGTCTTCTAGTCCAACCCCCTGCTCCAGCAGGAAAGTCTATACCATTGTAGTCAAATGGTTGTCCAACCTCTTCTAAATAACCTCCAGTGTAGGAGCACCCAAAACCTCTGGAGGATAGACTGTTCTAACCGTCAAGGAATTTTTCCTTAGTTTTAGGTTAGTTGTCTCCTTGATTAGTTTCCATCCATTGCTTCTTGTCCTGATTTCAGGTGCTTTGGTTGACCCCCTCTTCTTTGTGGCAGTCCCTTAGATATTGGAACACTGTTATCATGTCACCCCTAGTCCTTTTCATTAAACTACAAATACCCAATTCCTGCAACCATGTTATAGCCTACAGTTCCCTGAAGTATTTGCTTATTCACCATGAATGTCTGAAGCAGGAAATGTTCTCACTTATTTGCGTTGTCCGAGTCCTGCACCAGGGGCATCATAATGGAAGGCATGGCCAGATGATGAAGCCCCACCCCCTTTTTATGTGTGTCTCATGCATCACATGTATATATATAAAAGGAGTGGAACTTTGATTGTAGTTGTAACATTGTCTGCTGCTTGGATAAAGTTTCACATATACAAATCCAAGAGAATCTGTATATGAACTTTGGATCACCTGATCCTTTTCCTCCAAAGATTAGCTTGAAAAAATATAAGACTTGGGATTTGGAAAAAACAGAGTGGTTGATATTGAGGAGTAATTTTAAACCTATCCATAAATTAACAGTTGTAAGTTAAGGGCCACCTTTATTTGATTGATTGTCCTTTCCATCACTTGGAGGATAAGCAAGTTATGGTATTAGTATTAACGTTTCTTGGAATTAAGTCAATTTCTCATGCATTGATATAGGAAAGAATACCTGATCACTTAAAAGGAGGTGGGGTTTTACTACAATAATTAAAAGCACTTGCAAATGATTTTGTAGCATTTTGCTACAAAATAAATTTAAAAAAAACATTCAAGCCTCAGTATTTACGTACTTCTACATTAGCAATATATTTAACCTTTATCTTCCATAAAATATTTTCAAATAAGCAATCCTGAGACTTTGTGACATTTGAAACAAGGAATAAAACTATAGAAGGTATAGAGAAAAATGATACAAATCACTGTGGCTGATTTCCCTGACATCAGTGAGAAAGTATCTATTAGAGACCTTGTAGTTAAGACAGCTGGAATATAAGTCAGGCATAAGAGTTAGTGCTGAGAAGCATGAGCTAATTAAGAAAATTGGTTGCATAGCAATCAAATATGCTTCTAAACATTTGGGGCAGGAAGAGAGCATGTAACCAAAATTCATTTTCAGCACTAATCACAGTCTAAGCTGTAATTAACTTAATAGAAAACTAGCTGCTGAGATCTGTCAGTTTGACCATAAAGTGCTGCCTGGTGTGCTGTATGGTAATATTTTCTGTAATATTTCTGTAATGTAACTGTAAGAAATGTAAGCTGAATCTATCCTTTTCCAGGGCATACAAGCAGTGTTCCTCAAGCAGCACATGGCTAATAATCATATTGTCAGGAAATCATACCTAGTGTGATTCAGTTCCACAGAGAGGGCCTCCTCAGGGTGCCGCCGATCAAAGAATGCCGATTGGTGACCCCCAGGGGGAGAGCATTCTCTGTGGGCGCGCCAGACCTCTGGAACCGCTTACCGGTTGAGCTCCGGACGGCCCCCGACCTTCGCTCCTTCCGGTGCGATCTTAAAACATTCTTTTTCGAACAAGCTGGCCTGGTCTGACGGGATGGGGTTGGGTTTTTAAAATTAGTTTTTAACTTAATATGTATTGATTTTATGGGCATGATGTTTAATGGTTTTTTAATGGTTTTTTAATTTTTGTATTTGATTTTTATTGTGTATTGCCCTGTTCACCGCCCTGAGTCCTTCGGGAGAAGGGCGGTATAGAAATCAAATTATTAAATTATTAAATTAAATCTTTAGAACATATGCAATGTTTGGTTTTCTGGGAATCATAGTTTTAAATGTGTATGTTTCTGTATTGGAACAAGATTACATGGCTGCATTTAGTCAACTGCAGCAAATCCATAAAGAAAATTATTTTCCTTGTGGATGCTGTTGTTATTAAGCTCCAAAATTAAGGGGTGGGTGTGTTAGGGTTATTTGCCAGATGAGCTGTCTACTTTTACTTGCATCTTTCTATAAGATGCTCATAGCAGTGCAGCTTTCTCTCCATCTGGAGATTTTATTTGGATAACTCCATGCCCATGCAGCAATATGCTTTGAAAATGTGAATCTACATTTTAAGTCCTTTGGGCAGGAGAGAAGACCATTTCTTGCTTTTCAAGTAAGGCAGGGATGTCAAACTGTCGGCCCGCTGGCCGGATGCATCATACCAAAACCACACCCACCCCATTGCCGGCAATGGAAAAAAAGTCATGATATGTCACGACAAGTCATGTCACGTTGTGAGTTTTGACACCCCTGATGTAAGGGCACAAATCCAGCTAGATTCACACTTTCAATGCATCTTCCTTTCTTTGCATGGATGGGGAGAAGGGCACACAAAAATCAGCAATGAGTGGTAACCAGTTTACCTAATCTTACAATTTAAAAAGTTTATCTAAGCTTAAAATTAAAATATTCAAGCTATAGACTAGATTTCACACTGCCTGGTATATAATGTCTGATACATGCTATGTGAGAGAATAAAATGATCATCCATTTAAAAATCTAATTCCAGGCTATTTTGTATTGACAGAAGGGTGTTTTTTTCCATATACAGTATGTTAGCTACCAGCACACAAGATGCAAAAGTAATGATTTACGGGAATAAGCATAAATGATTTTAAAATTAGATTGTGAAGGAAAGGGGAAAAAATAGATATTGGTGCCATATCCTAGAGTTTGGTCCATCCCAGTTGGCTACTTGGAAGTGGAGAAGGAGTCACCAAACAGCAAAGTGCATCATATACTGTACATGCAGATGATCACAAATGTAGTTCCTGATATCCTAATTAGAAGGACTAAGAAGCGGGTACTTTCATTGGCCCAAGACTCTGAAAGCCACCACCTCACAGACTAGAGAATCTCAACTCAACCTGATTATCTCCAAATGTGTTAAAGAATCAGAATTCGTCATTGACTGAAAAATTGGGGAACTGAAATTTCAATACATTTAGAGAGACTCTAGTTGGGGTATAGCAGTACAGATGAAGCTGGATTCAAACCTGATGTGGAATAAAGCAATTATATCTGCACTTTGCTAAATACAGTTATATTCTTTGCTGCAGGGAGAAGCTAGTAAAATAATGCAATCTAGTGATCATTCTCTTATTCCTATGGTACTGATTAAACTCAGTTGAAATAGTAACACAATTTCAGAACATTTATTGGTTTACAAAAGCATCACACATTTATTCCGTATTAATCAGGATAAATCTTGCTTCACTGACATCTACTTTTCTATGAGAACGAAATGGATGATTTCAGGCACATGATTTCCCAGCAGATTCTAAAATGGAGTTCTGAAATAGGTCAACATTCCTATTTGTGTGAAATAGGTCTCTGTGTTGACTGTAAGTGTGTTATTTTATGGGTTTTGTTGTCTGGGGAAATATGGAGTAATTATGAAACTAAAGAAAGCAACATAAAATTATTGAAAATTCCCTCTTCTATAAAGCTTATTTGATCAAGCCTGTCATAACACTAAGTATGCAGATTTATGATTGATTACAATGTGAAAGAAGGTTTAAAATTAAACTGAAGCTTGGTATACACAGACACATAAGCAAAATCAGAATTTGAAATTCTTCATTGACCCTAAAATGACCCAAATAAAAAACAAAACCTCCTCAAATAAAATTAGGAAATGATATGGAAGTAAATTCATTTGCCCTATCTCCAATAAAATAAGTAGGTAATTGTAATACCTTTAAGGATTTTTGTGATTCCTTGCCAGCTAGTGGATACAGCAGCTGAGTCTGAGGAATCAGATGAGGAGGAGGGGCTGGAGTGACATTAGAGTCAAAGGAAGGCTCTGAGGAGCTCCAAGACTTACAGTTGGATGAGGAGCCTGGCCCCTCTACTCATGCTCAGGCTGACACACAGCTGTGCTGGGAGCCTGAGTTGGACAGTGATGAAGAATAGTTGGGACAAATCCAGGATGTACAAAAGTGCAGGCAAGAGAAGCAAGTAGGACAGAGGAATGCAATGGGGCGGCTCCAAAGGCAAAGGCACTAGGAAGCCACGCCTTGGCTGAATTATAAAAGGGAAGGTGTGGGAGGTGCTGGTTGCCAAAGGCAACCGTTCGTGTTGAGGATCGAGTTTCTGTGGACTGTGTTTGTTTGCCTTGGACATTGACTCAGGTCTGTGAGAATAAAAGGGGTTGGTGTTTTTTTCCTTCTGGTTCCTGCCTGTTTCTTGGAAGAGGGGTTTCTCTTTGCAAGCATAACAAAGACTCACGTAGGCTGGGACAAAACAAGGATTTTAATGTTTGCTGGGACAAATACCCCAATATTAAAGATTAAATTTCTATCAGAATAAACCATTGGATTAGAGCTAAAGGAGGTAAGCAACTCACTGGGCACCCAAAGCAAGGAACTTCTACCCACCTGGCATTGTCACTGCATCTTGATGCAACTCTGTACAGTACAATTAGAGGTATGTTTGCCTTGATTTTCCTGCATAGATAATCAGAGTAAATCAAAGTCTTGCAGAAGCCTCCCTCCCAGCCTCTGGGCTCCAGGAAGCCATTTCTTTCCTCACACCTACAGACAGAAATAGAAATACTACACCAGGTCCTATAACCAAGAACCAGTTTGGTCTAGAACAGGGGTAGGCAACCTTGGCTCTTTTATGACTCGTGGACTTAAATTCCCAGAATTCCTGAGCCAGCATGGTTAGCTCAGGAATTCTGGGAGTTGAAGTCCACAAATCATAAAGAGCCAAAGTTGCCTACCCCTGGTCTAGAAGTTAAGGCACGAGGCCAGTGGTGGGATTCAAATATGTGAACAAGCGATTCTCTGTGTGGATGCTGCTTCCAGAAGTCCATTCTGGGCCTGGGCAACAAAAAATTAGCTACCGGTTCTACCGAACTGGTGCGAACTGGCTGAATCCCCCCACTACACCAGGCTAATGAAGAATATGTATTCTAGTCCCACCTTAGGCATGAACCCAGCTGGATAATTTTGGGCTAGTCCCTCTGTCTCAGCCCTGAGAAGCAAACAACAGCAAACCACTTCTGAAATCTTGCCAAGAAAACTGCAGGGACTGGTCCAAGTAGTGGCCAAGTATTAAAAACTGATTTGAAAAGCATACCAAAAAAGTCCATAAATTGGGTTACAGTTGTTGTGGGAAATGCCTAGCTACAAAAACCACAGTGTTGTGTCATCATCACAATTTTCAGTGGGAATTTATATGCAAAAGGGATGATGATTTGGTGAGCACTCACCTTGTCACTTCGTATCAGGAGCTTTTGTAACTCAGAGGGCTGGACTGACCAAATGTTAATTTTTGCCCTCTCCTATTGATCAACTGATTTTCCTAATTGTTCTTAGAGGTCTAAGTTCCACCAGTAGGTCTAAAGGTCATCACTCAGCCAGTTTCAAAAAGCCTGTGTGAATTGCCAAAAAAAAAAATCTAAACTCATCATTGCAAAAAGCTGATAGAGAAAGCCATACATGGTTCTAGGATCAAGCAAAGGATGTCCACATCTAGTAGAAACCAAAATTTGTCTCATTCAAATTTCAGGCCAAACTATAATTGGAATCACAAAGTGCATTAAATCAGGGTTTGGTTGGGAGTGATGGTTGATGCCTTTGAGTCTGTGTTGGCTTTTTGGAAGTAGTTGGAAATTGCCCTCTTCTTAGGGTTGAAAGGGAATGACTGGCCCAAGATTACCCAGCTAGCTTTCTGTCTAAGGAGGGACTAGAACTTTGAGCCTAAGGAAAAACTAGAACTCCCAGTTTTTAGCTCAGTGTCTTAACCACTGTACCAAATGTGCTCCTCCTAGCCATACATTTAGCCATGGCTTATTGAATAAACCATAATTTGCTGGATTCATCCAGTGTACTGAGCCCCAGGTGTCACAGATCTTTTCAAATGGGGGGGGAATCTCAAATTATTTACTGTTGCAGATATAATATAAACTCAAAGATTAGCTAAGATTTAATTTAAATTACTTTTTCTTTTACAATGTGGTCAGAAGATATCACCTCAGGTAATCTGACACATCCTATTTTCCTTCCTTGTGCTAATCCATAACTCATAGTTTGCAACAACTATGATTTAGTGTAATGTAAATCAAAACAGAGGAGAAACCCAAATAGAGGAGAGAGGTGGTTTATACAATCACTGAGACTTGCACACAGCTGAACAGAGAGCATCAGCAAAATCAAAACATAGCAATCCATGTGGTATCTTAATAGTTATTTAATGAACGTAATGGTCACCTCAATCACCAAGGCATGGCTAGCAAGCACATGAAAAAGTGAAGACTGAAAAAACAGAAATACAATATGACAAAGCAGAAACATGTTAGGACACTTCAGGGAACCACAATATTTAAAACAGCATCCAGTGGATAACAATGAGATCATTCTGTTCCAAGGGTGTTGAAAAAGCCAAGACCATCACAGTCACCTGAGTTGGAGTTATACAGATTTCAGCAGAATGCTCTTCGATAGTGCAGGCATGGCCACAGAGAAGGCAGAGGATGTAAGGTATGAATCTGATCTATGTGTTGTGCCTAAATTAAACACAGGTACTGTTATGTATTGGGCTCAGTTGTAACACCACGTGGTAAGCTGGAGCAGCTAACGGCTCACCAGCAACCCAGACTCCAGGTCTCCAGTGCTGCTATTGGCTGTCCCTAGGTGGCAATGGGCTGCTTTAAACCTATTGGCTGCAGCTTAGGGGCCAGGCTATAAATTGTTGCAAGCTGCAAGCCCAATTCTCAGTTCAGATCCTGCAAGCAATAAACCATGAGTTTTGCTGAACTCACTTGCCTCGTCTCCTTTCCTGCCTGAAGAACTCACTACACAACAGAGACAATAAATCATAGTGTGTGAGAAGAAGCAGAGGATACAGAAGCACAGGTTTGTTTGCATAATTTCTCATAATAGCTTGATACTAGACTTGTATTCTTGCTGTTTCTCTATTTTAATTTGTCGTCTGCAGTGTTTTTTCCAACTTAATATAATTCCCTATTTTATCTGTCTAATCATTTCCTTAGCATCTTGCCCAGCCTTAAAACTAATTATTCCTAGAATCTTTTGTATATATGCATATCTCCCCAAACACTTAATTTGCAAGCTATTCCAAGAATACAGGGTAAACACAAGAAAAATCTACAAATCAATAAAAATGGGTAAACTCACTAAATTATTCATTTCAAATTGGACATGCTCAGTTCTATTAAAACATTACTCAATTGTATTATTGCTGATTCAGAATCCATTTCATTTCCTTAGTACAAAGAGTTTATTTGTACTATTAATAAAAAATTGCCACCGGGATTTTTGCTGCAGTAATAACTCTATATATTTTCTTTCCCAACTTATTCAGAAAAACCCACTTGGAGTGAGCCATTCTTCCAAGGAGAAATATTTTAGTTGTCTATAACCTGAAGTAGCATATGAGCATCTTTTTAAAAAAAATCATTTGTTTAAAAATTGCAACATGTATTTGTCTAAAGATAAGGTGATATTTGAAAACTATAAAGAAAGAAATGACAATATGTTAAGTCCTTGATAAATGACTAGTTGCTTAATGACCATTTCATATTACAATGGACCCCTCTCCCAAGTTAGTTATGATGTGCCCTTTACGTTATGACACTGCGCACGCGCACACACACACACACACACACACACACACACACACGTCATGTAATTGCATTTCAGGTGTTTAGCAACTGGTTCACATTTACAACCAGTTGCAAATCCCACAGTCACATGATCCCATTCTGTGAATTTTTGTCCATTTGGGAGAATGGATTCAGTTAACGGCCATATGGTTCTCTTAAACCATATTATTCGCTTAACAACTTCAGTGACTCGCTTAACAACTGTTGTAAAACAATCATAAAATCGAATCAGATTTTATGGTAACTCACTGACGGTAATGACTTATGATGGAGATTGTGGTCCTTAACTATTGTTTTATTTTTCTAATAGAGGGAATGGTGGCCATCAAGGCTGCAGACGGCAAATCTTAAAATATGGAACTTCAATTAAAAACTTGACTTCAGAAGAAAACCATGTAGGTAAAATTCCTAATTTCATGTAAAAATTCTTCCCTTCCCTTCTCTTCCCTTCCCCTCCCCTTCCCTCTCCTCTCCTCTCCTTCCCCCCCCTCTCTCTCTCTCTCCCCCCATCCCCATGTGTGTATTTACATACCTTATAGATATTTGGAACTGGTGACTGGGTAATTAATGATCCATAACATATATAAACCTTTAGCACAAATCTCAAGTTACAACATCAGATATTTCCTCTCTTTTTCCCTTAATATGTACTATCTCATATTGAATTAATATAATTCTTATTGTTATCAACTAAGTAAAACCTTCTTTGTTACATTTATCAATAATTTTGAACTTATACATATCTTAATTGTGTTTACATTCAATCTTATATACATCAATATCCTGTTGTAGCTTTTCCCCCAGCTTTGATTTCCCCTCAATACTCAACTTAACATTTGGTATATTAGAATTTCTAAACTTTAGGTGACTAGAGTTTCCCTTATCTCAACTTCTACATTTTCCCCTTTTTATAACAAAATCTAATATTCTAAATGTACATCTTATCTATTTGCATATAATCTTATTCTATTTTCTAAAGCAAAATTTTCCTCACCACATTAAACCAAAAATCTATTAATCTTACTACACATCTTACCTATTCAGTTATAATATTACTTTATTTTTTTAAAAAAAATATTGATATTTGACCATCTTCAACCCTCTAATCAATAGTATAAAATCCCCCCTAATAAATCAAAACACTAGTTTCTTTCAGCCTTACTCTGGCTTTTTTCCTTTGCCAACCAACCATCCATGTCAGTACTTTTAATTCGTCAAACAGTTCTCCCTCTATTATTGTGTGTATTATTTGAGTTAAGGAAAACCATTTACCGGTAATTACATTTTTTTGGAAGAACTACCCCCATTATATTTCTTTGATCGCCTCCCCATTATTCCAGCTTCCCACAGTAGTCCTGACAAGTTTATCTTTCATTCAGTCTATTCTTCCTTTTCCTGAAGTTTCTTCTGATTTATGAAAAAAAATCTTTTCTATTCTCTTTTAATTTCCCCATTGGCTGGATCTGTTGGTCAATTGGGTCCTCTGTCTTAATATTTAGTTGCTCCATTTCTCCTGTTCCTTTCTGCATTGTTGGGTCTTTGGTTGTAGTCAAAATCAGGGTTTGTATGTCTAAGGTGGCATCTTGTTCCTTTGTGTTGTCTCTTATTTTGTTACATGCTGAAAGAATGGTTTCATGCATTGATTTCAACATAGAAAGGATTTTTTCCTGATCTTCATCCATATTCTCTTGATAATATATTAAGTTAAGGGCTTTAAAATCAAATGTTAAAAATAGTTTTTCTAGCTAGATGTGTGACATCTATTTCACATGTTGCAGATAGTCTTATAGTGGAAATTGTTTGGCAGGTAAGAATTTATAGTCCAAAGTATTCCATCATCTTGTGTAATAACAAAGACTTCTCATGTAAAGAAGAAAGAAAACAATTTCCCACATATAACTCTGAAAGTCAATAAAGGTTTATCTTCATAGTTCAAACAGGCCAGATAAACCACCTTGCAGTTCCTTCTTTACAGCTGTTTCTCACAGGGGTATCTGTCAAGGTCAAGAGAGTTTTTTCTAAGTTATGTGCTTCAAGCCAAGTCTCTTTTAGTCAATAACAAGTTGTAGTACCATGCTTTGCCACAAGATGTCACCGATGCCATTTAAAACTTTTTAAGCCCCAAGTTTCGATAATAGTTTTTCAAGGTTTATTTCTTTTCTTTTTAAATATAAGTCAATATCTCCAGTAAGAATAGGAAAACTTTTAGTTCCCAAATTTCAAAGGTACATGCATCCAATTAAATTAGAATTGTTCTTATAATTGCTCTTTTCCCCTGGGTAGTCAGTCGCCACTCTTCTTCCCTCTGTCCTCACAGGGGGAGAAATACTTTGGGCAGCTTTTGCAGGAAAAATATTTAAAGTCTTAAAGAGAAGATCATATCTCACCCAGTTTCATCCGTGTTGCTTTAAAGGTGCTTGGTTGTAGTTTTGACTTTGGCTTTCAGCAGCTTAATGATGAGCCATATTGCTATGGCTGGTCTTTTCCCTGCCAGTTTGGAGAGTTGCCCTGGATCAAGCGGCAGGGCTGCCACCCTTCCACAATTGAGTGGGGGTCCTCTCCTTGCTCGTCACCCCTACAGGGCGACTTTTGACCTTTCCAGGGTCCTCCAGCGGGATAAAACCAGATTCTGAAGACAGAGCTCACCTCCATGTGCCTGCCAGTGCTGCAATGGCAAACAGGAAGCCTATGTACTATTTTCTGAGTATGATTTACACTGCATGTAGAAGAAACAAAGAGGAGAGCAAAGAGAATATGAAGGATGATCATCTGCAAGTCTTCTCCAGGTACAATTTAGAAGTCTAGAAAAATCAAATTTCTAAGGCCCTCTTCACTTACTCAAAGCAATATATGCAGTAACAAAGAATTACTTACCACTTCATTGCTTACAACTGTTATAATGAGAGAGAGAGAGAGAGAGAGAAGGAACATAAATCACTCATGCAACAATCAATAGACATATGGTATAATCAAATGTCAATCAATACTTTCCCACTGGTTAAAAATAAATACATTTGAATCCTTTCCTATTTGCATAAGGGGTACAAAAATTGGAAATTAAAAGGTTTCTAAAATATCAATGGTTAGATTTAACCCTATACACACACTAAACTGAGAATATGACTGTTTAAATTAATTGTAGCTCATGTATAACTAACATTTACTGTTAGTTATATGTGAGTTACAATTAATTTAAATAGTCATATTCTCAGTTCAGTGTGCGTAGGATTGTGGCCTTTATATTATACTCATTTAAGGTTTAAATGAATCTACTCTGATTCCAGACCTAATACAAACCTACTTAGAACACTGAGTTTATTGGAAGTGTTGAAAGAAAAATCATCAGGTCCAGTCCAAGCTGGGAATAAAATCATGGAGACTGCTTAGGAAAGAAGGTTCTGTTTACTGAAGATCAGAACCAACAGCATGTGGTTCTGGGACAGCTGACAAAATGGAGTTGGGGTAGGTGGGCTTTTATACCTTCTTTGGGCTTTGTATTTGAGGTACTTCCTCTTCCTGTGGCTTTGTATTTGGGGTTCTTCCTGCTCCTGTGCAATGTACTTTGACCTGAACTTGAATGTGCCCTTTTGGCATTATAATGGTGGTAGATTAATCCTATTATGTCCTAAAAGTCATATTCCTGTCCTGGAATCTTTGTTTTTGTAATCCCATCAGCTCAAACCTTTTCTGGGGCTGTGGCTGAAGACATTTTGCTTATGAATAGGTGGCTCCAAATCTGTATTTCTAAAACCTGGCCTCTGCCTGTGGGAAGGAGACGGGGGGCTGGTTTTTGCCTAAGATTTTTCTGTTATTTCCTTTGGGGAAATATAATATTCTGCCTTTTTTAATATTCCCTAAATATTTCCTTCTTTAGGAGGGTGAATGCTGACTTTCTACAGAAGAGATCCCTAAATAAAGCATAAAAAGAAAAAAAGAAAACAGGCGTTTGAATCAAAGCAAATTCAAATTTGTTTGAATCAAATTTACTTTTTTGTCAAGTCGAGTTATCACACCTTTAACAGTATCTGTATGTAGGCAAGCTGTACTTCCTCTGGTGTACCAAGATCAGAAAAAGCAAAAATTGACAACCAAATGGGCCAGGGTTTTTTAAATATATGTTTTAGAAATTTTCTTAGCAAATTGAAGGCTGGAATGAAAGCAGGTGCCCCCAGGGAGACAATTTGCTTCCTTTTCACAGTTAAAATGCACATTGTGTGTTTAGCTGCTTTGGGAGGAGTGGTTTAAAATTTTTCTGGGAATAGAAGAGGTTTGCTTCACAAAGGCAATTTTTTCCTTTCTAGTTTCAAAATCTCTTCTAAAAGACGGAAAAATAGCTCCAACTTTTGTTGTGACGCTAAGCTGAATGTTTAAGGGGCTGGCCTATGGGCCTTCAGCTCTTAAATACCGTCTATCCCAGAAGTAGACAGAGAACTGCCTATGTGAAGAAGCTTATCCAGTCTAAAATAAATATTTTGCAGTGTCTATATAACAAGGGTAAAGTCTGAAGAGATGTCTCACAACGCACTAAGTTGGATTTGTTTTAAAATTGATATTTTTTTCTTAGCTTAGTCTTTTATGCAAACCCAAATTCTCTAGTTAGTTTCCTTTTAAAGAAAGAATTAACAAAGAAGATTAGTTCAGTAGCTAACTAGGTTAAGCATTCTGGGTGAATTGCAGCCCTTCTAGTAATAATTCTATGACTTATTTTCTTATTTCTACAGCTAGTCCTTGGCTAATGACTGTAAAGGAGCCTGGCCATTATAGTCGAAGGTTGTGCTGGTCATAAAACAGATCATCATATGACTGGATCTGATTATTTTACAACCTTACAACCTTTTTTGTGGTGGCTGTTAAGCAAACCCATTTTTCACTATGGGGCGGTTTTGAAAACCAGAAGCAAATGCTGGTTTTCGACAAAAACGTCATGTGACTGCAGAATGCTGCAAACAACTGTAAACGTGGGCTGATTGCCAAGCCCCCAAAATGTGGTCACATGACTGGGGTGGCCAATGGCAACTTTGAAACCAGGTTGTAAATACCTTTTGGGTGGTCTGTCATAACTGAATGGTTGCTGAGCGACTGTTTGTAACTTGAGAATTACCTGTACCTGTATTATTTTTAGGATGCATGCAAATATATCCAATTTGAGTTCAAGAAGTACGGTGATACAAAGGATACCCAGACTTTTTAAGATTAAATTTTGTAAAATGGGAAGTGAGAAGAAACTCTATGTGTAGCTGTACATTATTCTATACATTGAAATTATCTATGTAGCTTACATAATAAGCAGGCATATACATAGAATGAAGGCTACTGCTAAGCTTGTAAGCCGCCCTGAGTCTTCGGAGAAGGGCGGGATATAAATGGAATTAAAATTAAAATAATAATATATTGTTTTAATGTAGTCAAATTCCTCCTTAGAATAAAGCAGTTTAGAAAATGGACTATTTTTTCTCCTAAAGTCAGATTCAACTCTCCTGTAAAAAAAATGAAATGGTGAAATAAACCAATTGAAAATAAACCTCTTGGTAACTCGAATATAATAAAGTTACAATCATATTGCAATATATTACCAATATATTAAAATATATTGCAATCTACTTGATCCTATCATGTCAAGCATTTGAATTATTGCAACCGAAATATCAGGTTTCATGGACTCCACTCCCCTTATGCCACTAGCATTTCCAGCTACATATGAAATACCATACACACTTAGAAAACTAAACTAGGTAACCTCCATAACAAGATCATGTATCCACCATGGATGTTGAGGCATCATATACCAACATTCCTTACAAGCACGAACTTCAGGCCATTAAGAACTTCAAACAGCATTCCTTACCACTAGACGGGGGGGAACCTTGGCTCTTTTATGACTTGTGGACTTCAACTCCCAGAATTCCTGAGCCAGGCTGGCTCAGGAATTCTGGAAGTTGAAGTCCACAAGCCATAAAAGAGCCAAGGGTGCCCACCCCTGCACTAAACAATTCCTCATTTCACCTGTGAGAATAATATGTACCTGCAAATCAGTGACACAGCCATGGACATAACCACGGCTCCTCAATGTGCCAAACATGCTCCTTTATTTCAAATTTATTGATACTTTTCTTCAACTGGACCCATAAAATTCCATCATGAATTCAATTTTCATCTACCATCAACTCAGCCTAGGCTTTTGTATAGAACAAAACTTTTAGATTTGCAAGATTGAGGTTATCCCTTTAAGATTTAGTCTGAAAATATTGCCTCCCTCCTCTCTTTTTATTCTCTAGAAAACTAAGGAGCATTGCTTCAGAAACACTTCCCATGACCTTTCTCCTTCTATGGACTGAGATATCATTTATGTAACAATTGTCCAGTCTGTAACTCTTCCTCCTCTCTGATGGTCATTCCCACAGAGGCTTACACAAGCTACAGTCCATAATGGACAATGACACTGCAGTTTCTTAGGCACTGGATAGCAAGGCCATGTTTAGAAACAGACAACTACTCAATCTGAAATAGACTTTCACAAGCAACATGAAGCAACCAGGTAATGACACCAACTTGGGAATCGGACCCAAGTGTCAAGGAATTTATGATTTTTCTCAACAGGTAGCCTGAATCTGCATAACTAACCCATCTTCCCCTCCCTTTCCCCCTCATCTTTTCCTCCCATAGGACCAGGGCCTCTGACTGAGTAAAATCTTAATTCTGTGGAGAATTTCTCTCAACTTTCCTCAAACGGCACCTGTATTGAATATTCAAAAATAGAAATACTCAGGTTTGGACATCACCCAGGTGAGGGAAAATAGTTAAAGATGTTTTCGGGTGAATACAGTAACATTTTCATTGCAAGTCTTTCCCAGTAGCACCAGAATGGAAAGTAGGATAGGAATGGAAAGGATGAGGATAGAGCATATATTCCCATTTGGCCACCCTGATTCAAACATGGCAGATGATACACAGCTAAATAAGAATCTTCATTGCACACTAGTGTAAACCTACTCTAAGTAGTCGATGTGCTTTGGGAGTGCTGTTTACTCTGATACACATTAAGCAATATTTCCTATGACTTAATGGACCCCACCTTGCATTTCCCCCACTTGGTGCTATGTAGAAACGAATACATTTGTCAGAAACTCTGCTGGTCTTGCACACCCTGCCCTTTACTGAAGGGTTGGAGTGGACCAAGAATTGTTATGATAAGAAATGTGTTATTGGTTGAGGCTGCTATGATAAAGAATGGGGTCCTTATCATTCAGCACACATCGGCACTGAAGAAAAAGCAGTTGCGGGCAAAGTAGCAACAGTCTACTTATTAGCAATTTATTTTGACTCATCGTTCAGCACAAATACCTTTTTTATTTTGCCGGCATTAGGCTCACTCTCTCCTTTTCTTCCTCAGCCTGATAACTTTTGTTCTGTTTTTATGGAGCTATTTTCTCTCTCACACTCTTTTGCCATTTTTCTCTTATTCATTAAAAGAGGTGTGTGTGTGTGTGTGTGTGTGTGTGTGTCTGTGGGTTCGTGTTCGCGCATGCGCATGTATGCACGCACGTCCACGCACACACACATACACGTGTGTCAGCATAAATTTTAGTTGTATGCAAGTATCATGCTGAATTAATTATAGTGTTTGTAGCTGGAAGCTCTTTCATTGGGACAGCTCTGAGTGGGGTTGCGGGCAGGAAAGGGCCTTGACAAAGGAATGGAATAGCTAAAGATACTGCTTCATTTCAGATCTATAATATTGGCTATTCTGCCCTCCCCCACAGTTCTTGCTTTTCCCTCCTTTTTCCTCTCCCCTCCATTTTGGGTTTTTTTTTTGTTTCTTTATTTAGATTTTCAATACAACATTATAATTAAGTACGAACCAGACAGGCTAACCAATGAAACACAGTAGGGCTGACTTTAAATTAGATCAGAACCATTGAAGTGATGAATAACTTTCTGGCCTGTTCTTTTTGTCTTTAAATCTCAGGGAAAAACTGATGATTTCTACTATTACTTTATCCTCCCCAAAGCCCTATAAATAGATTAGTATAAGAGATAGATCTGGACAGAAGGCAAAGATTCCAATGGAAATCAATTTTATTCAAGAGAGAAAAGTTCTATTAATTTGTATCCTACCTTTATTATTTTTACAAATAACGCAAGGTGGTGAACATATCCAATCCACTTTCTCCTCCTATTTTCCCCATAACCCTATAAGGTGGTGTTATGTGCTCCTGGCCACTTTCCTTCGCAACCAGAGTAAAACTTGCCTGCCCAATAATCAGCCAAGACATAGTGAAGGCCTTCTTTAATTTATTGCAATAAGCAAGACAAATCCATCAAGGCTTGGTTCTCTCCAAAGTTCATCATTTGAAATCTGCATCTTTAGACATCCCCTACACTGGTGGCCCATTCCTCCTTGTTCCCCATTGGCTGAGGTACTATGAGGTTACATTCTCTCTGACCACGTGCACTATAATTAGCAGATATATGCAAGGTGTGCCACTTAATGTTTAATATCTTATTAAGCATGCTCAGTTGCCTTACTGTACATGCAAGTTCTTGTGGCTATGCTATAGGTTCTTGGAACTGCAGGTATTTTCCTATTATTCTAACTGTTTACTTCTGCAGTTAAGCTAGCTATTTCCTCTTACAGTTTGGTACTTTCTGAAGACCCTTCACCCACATTCTCTATCAGTGGGTTGGGCTGAGAGTGAATGACTGGCCCAAAGTCAACCAGCTGGTTTTTGTGGCTATGGTGGAACTTGAACTCACAGTCTCCCATTTTCTAGCCTAGTGCCATATATTACCAAACTGACTCTTATGTTTATTCCATGTGAATTCACTCCTCTACCACAAGCCATGCCTAATCATCTACCTGTTTTATTGATTGCACAGCTTCTCAATGGATTTGGTCCAATCAGGTTCATGTCTTCTGTAGTGTAGTTGTATACACATAGAACCCTTTCATGTGGAAGCTGGATGTGTATGTAACAAGGGTAGTGACCTTCACAGGTGCCAGCAACAAGGAAGGAGCTAATACATATGACCTCATTAGGATTTTATTTCACATGTTTTTTCCAGGGTTCTATTGTTATATTATGCAGATATCAACCCAGCATTGGACTTCAATTCTCTGGGGCTTGGTTGTTTTCTTGCAGAGTTTTCATTACCCAACTAGGTAACATCATCAGGGCTAGAAGGGACTGGGATGTGCTCTCTGTTTATGTTGAGTGGCTTGCCCTGACAGTGTTAGTGGGAGTATTGTTCTGAAATGAAAATTCCAGCCCCTTCTTTTTATTTAGGTCACTGTACCACCACCATAATTCCCACAAAATGAGGGCGCAAATGAGGGCAGGGTTTTTTTAACGGAGAGGGGAACACTGTGCTCTTATTACAATGTGAAAACACTGAGAGACATTATGTTATATACTGGGTTCTGTGCTTGATTGAAGAGACGAGGCGAGTGAGTTCAGCAAGAATCATTCTTTATTTGCTTACAGGAACTGAACTGAGAAACAGGGCTGCGTATGCAGCTATTTATACCCTGGCTTCTAGGTGGTGGCCAATAGGTTTAAAGCAACCTATTGCCGCCCTAGAAGTAGCCAATGGCGGTGCTGGAGATGGGTTGTCTGAGGAGTTGGGAGCTGTTAGCCAGCTTCCCTGCTTAAACAACCTTCCAGCAATTAACCCCAGCTGATACTCTTTAGTAATGCAAAACCCAATGCATTACACATTATGATGTGGTAGTAAAGGGGTTGGACTAGGATCAGGATGATCCAGATCTGTCCTCAAATACAGAGGTTCATTGTGGGTCAATCACCCTCTCAAACCATAGGATTTTTGTTGTGGAGAAAATAGGAAGGAGGAGCCTTATGCTCCCGTATGGAGCATCTAATCAACCAATAAACTCACTCCCCAAAATGGGTCTAAATCAGCCCTGCGTCTTCCACCAGCTTTCCAAGCATATTATGCGCAGGATTCTGCCCTTTTGTGCTTGTGTCCAAACATTAGATGCAAGCACCTAAGTCATGAAATCACAATGCACATTTTGTAAGTTGCCTGCTTTTCATTCCCCATATCAACACCAGTGGATGTACCTGGATAGAGGTAGTCTGGCAGCAATAATTCACGCTACATAACGGTGAAGGGATAGTTAAGATTTTTCTATTTTCTATTGTAATTCTGTGTTATTGTGCATTGCTAAACAGACACAAAATACACTCAGAAGTACTAGTTCTAACTTGGGGTTACATTAACAGAATCTTGAAAATCTGAAAATACATCTCTAACCCCCCACCCCCACTTAGCTTTAGAATCCATATCTCTCTCTCCCCCACCTGTTTAACTTCACAAATATCTGAGATATTTGCCATAACCCCATAGCTACTGTGAGATAAGTTGCCTCTTACTGACTTGTGTAGTTTGCAGCTGTTTCTCCTATCTCCCAAGGCCATTCCCACACACCATTACATTCAAAACTAAGTCCATCAGTGCTCTTAAACTAAATTAATAACATAATAAGGGCAAACAAACACTGTACATCTGCAATCCTATACACCAGAGATATACAGCTCATAACCAACAGACTCACCGCAGGGTTATTTTTTGCAAAGCCCAGAACCTAGAATATTGCTGATTAAATTTTTAGCGTTACAATTTTTCCTGGTGAGGGGAGGTGAAAATAGGCTACAATTACTACATCAATTTATTTATTCCACCTTCATTAGTTTTAGAAATAACTCAATGCGGTGAACTTACTTAATACTCCTTCCGCTTCCTATTTTTCTCACAATAATAACCCTCTTGTGAGATGAATTGGGGCCCAAAGTCCCCCAGCTAGTTTCCATGCCTTAGAACAGGACTAAAAAACTCCCAATACTTTTGTTAATGGTTTGATTCATCCTCATTCCTCCCCCTCACCCTTCAACACACATTGACCACAAAGCCAAGGAGAAAGAAAAGAAACCCCTAATATTTGAGAGCAAGATCCTTTTCATCAATGGAACTTACTCCTAAGCAAAAATAACTAGAATTCATAGTAATGGTCTAGTTACTCTCCTGTATATTACCTCTAAGTCATACCTGCATGGAAACATTTTTTTCCCTACTTCGTATCCATTTTACAAGAAATGCATAGTGTAGTACGTTACTGGAATACCTAACAGTGATAAGCCAAAAGAGGTTTTTCTTCCTCGTCTAAAGATTCTCAAGTGTATTATACTGAAAGATTAAATCTCATCCCGGAAGAATAGGATGGCTAGAATTTTTATTGCCAGCACGGCTAATCAAAATCCCCACTCGCAATCAGCATTTATGGTACTCCATTTAATCACAAACTTGCTGGTCTAGTTATTTTTAGTCCAGAGGTGAAAGCTTTTTATACCTTGTCCATAAGAAAAGAGGACAGCATTTTTTTTTTGCCCAAGCAGAAACATACCCATTTTAATGGTTTTGGAATATTTTTATAAATTAGGAATAGTAAATGAAATTTGAGCTTATTAAATTGCGTTCTGTCAACGTACACCTGTGTGTTAAAAATACTGAATGTGGAATATGGATACCTTTTTTTTCCTTTTGTCACATGAATGTATAGACATGTGCATATAGGGACTTAAACACAAATAAATAAAAAGGAATTAAACCACTGCAGTTGCTACGATCAATAGTAGCTATTTGAAATACCTGCAAACCTTGAATAGTAGCCTCTATTCATTTTTGCTGAGGTTTTGCATTTTTACCTTATTTTATCATCTGCAACCTACACTTTCATAAAGCAAAAACAAGAGGGGACTTTCACAGAGCTCATTCACGTCTACCATCCTTATAGATATAAAAGCTGCACAGGAGCGGTAATTGAATATTGAGCTTTATTTTCAGTTATTATAATAAAAAAACACATTGTGTCTATATTTTAATTTCAAGTTCCACGAGGGAAGTAGCAAAAGACATTTCAGTTAAAGAGCAAGATTCACAGCAATGTGATAAAAGCCTGGATTAAATTGTGATCAAGGAAAAAAAGCTTTGCATAATTAAAAACGGAGAAGTATTTTTTTCTGGTTGCCTGTCACAGAGCTCTCCTGACCTTTGGGGACATAAGCATGGAAAAGCAGGTTTTTTCATAAGTACTATCAAGTACACGGGTTATCATAGCAACAATTAGTTCCCTGGGCATAATTTTCCAACCTTTTTTTTTAAAAGAAAAGAATAGCCCTTTTCAAAAAGTTTCACCCATGTCATGTGGAACATTTCTATTCAGAAGTGCAGCAACATAGGATAAGTACATTAACAGAGTGGCGTTGTTTCACTTTGCTTTCTTATTTAAAATATGTTAACATTACTGGACTTTTAAACAATAGTTTATCACCATGGCTCACTCAAGCTTTTGATAGTCTTTTGTATTTATTTATTTATTATTTATTTATTAATTTAATTTGTATACCGCCCTTCTCCCGAAGGACTCAGGGCGGTGAACAGGGCAATACATAATAAAAAACAAGATACAAAAATTAAAAAGTAATTAAACAACAATGCCCGTAATAAATTAATACAATTAAAAAGTTAAGATCAATTTATAAAACCTGACCCCATCCCATCAGGCCAGGCCAGCTTGTTCAAAGAGGTAGGTTTTAAGATCGCGCTGGAAGGAGCGGAGATTAGGCGCCATCCGGAGCTCGACCGGAAGATGGTTCCATAAATCCGGCGCGCCCACAGAGAACGCCCTCCCCCTGGGGGCCACCAGTCGGCATTCTTTGACCGGTGGCACCCTGAGGAGGCCCTCTCTGTGGGAGTGTACTGGGCGGAGGGAAGTTGAAAAGAATGTGAAGCAAATGGTTGGTATCCGCTTTGGGTAATGGTAGATCCTATTTTTTTTGCATGCTTTGTTATGTAAAAAATACCCTACATGAGACAATTATATGAACAAGATCAGGTTGGGCTGTAGTTTTTCACTCTGTTGGACTACTATTGTAGCTGTTGCCTGGAATTCTTTGACTTAGGGAAGTATTCAGGAATTACTTGGTTTCCTGTAAGGTCCTACCTCAACTTGTCCCTCAGGAAAGTACAACTTTGGAAACAGGCATTGTTTCAAAGATCTTTTACTGAGAGAAAGTGACTGCAGAAAAAAAAGGCAGAATCTGAAGTTCCCTGTGAAAGTGTTAAGCTAAAAGCACCGTTTCTTCAGCCTCTCCCCCAATGCCCCAGTCCAACAGGAGCCAATCCATTGGTGTGAAGATGGTGAAAGAACTTCGAGCCGAAAAGGTGATAACTGGCTGTTTCTCTGGTGCCTCGTTCTTGCCAACTGGCAGGACTTAAAACAGATGGCCCTGAAGGTTTTCGCCCCTCCCTAATTGCCATGTAGATACATCAAAGAGAAACAATGCAGGAGCATCCTCAATCCACAATAGCGCATGCCCCCCTCCTTTTGCTAATGGCAGTGTCCTGATAGAGACCTTACAGTTCCTTTGGGAGTAAAGTGTCACAGCCTACACTTTTGTCCAGTATTTTAACACCTCATTCTGCAATCTATGCTAGTGTATAGAACCAATGTGTTCATATATGACATGAGGGGAATGACACTTCCATTTTGGCTTTTTTAAATGGCATCCCTGGGACAATTTGTCGCAACCTGATGTCTTCCACCCTAGCTGGAGATCCTGAGTCACACTTCCAACATATCTGAAGAATGCATGGCTCCAGATGTGTCAAGACTAAAGCTCTTAGAAATCCAAATGTAAAATTCCAAATCCCAAATCATAAAATATCAGTTATTTTAAAAATCTAGAAAAATAAATGGTTGTTCTACAACCAGCCAAGGATATAAAGGCAGCCTTGCCCCAAACCACACTCCCTTCTAGCACTGATGATATTAATGTCAACGCTGCTAACATCGAATGTTATTGCTTGACAGGAGATGAAGAAGTAGCCATTTCATATGTTAAACTTGTGTATTGCTTTAAGAGATTCAGTTTAAAGTTGGGAGGGGGGAAGAGGAAGATTGTACCTTCAAGGCCATCTCTCTAACTAAAGAAGATAAGACCTTGGTGGGTTTTCTAACGGAAGGGAAACTGATTCTTTAAATTAATTGGAGAATATGATTAATGACAAAATTAGAAAGGTGGAGAATTGTGTTTTAATCTATTGTGCAAGGGGTGGAGATTTCAGATTCCAGCTTCCTTCGAGCAAGCATTTGCCGGTGTATTAGGCTAATAAAGGACTTTTAAGGTAAACAATGCCTCAGAGTCACTTGAAAAGCCCATAGTCGGAAACTTGACAGTTACTTAGTTTGGTAATGAAACACCTGCAAGAGAACAGCCAAGTTGAGAGAGCAACAAGGACCCCACAGTTTAACCCTGTTCTCGTTTAGTTATGTCTGGTCTACTCTAAGGGAGCAGCAAGTTGTCAAGGATTGCTTTTAGAAGACTGGAAGCTGAGTTGCTAGGAAGAATAAAACAGGAAAGCGCTGTCACAACCACGGGTTTACAAGAGCTCGCCACAGGAAAACTCGCTGCAGGACAGGAGTTACACTAATATCAAAGAAATAGTGGAATAGAATCATTAAAGGAAGGATGCCGAAGAAGGGACAAAATGAAATGCAAATGACAAAAATTAAAATAATGTTTTAAATTATTTTAAATAATTAAATTGAATTGTTGAATAGTCCCGCAGTGAGTTGTCCCATGGCAAGTTGCCCATGGCAAGTTGTCCCGTGGCGAGTTGATTGTCACGAGTTGTCCCATTCTGCACAGCCACAACCTCAGCAACTTAAAAAAAGAGAGAGAGAAAGAGAATCTGAAAATAAATTAACTATGATCTCCAATAATCTGATGTCATGGAAATATAGAGATCCATAGGGCTTTCAAACTGGTATAAAATCTTTTGTGGAAGTTGCCCCAGTATGGTAATGACTATATAGTATCCGTATATTCTCTACTGTAATTACATTAAAAATATAATTAAAATGATGAGCTCCCTATAATTGAAACTTCAACTAAAGAAAGCAGGATGAAAAATATAGAAGAAACTCTCCAGAGATCTGTAGGCAGCTTGGGTGTTGTTGTTTTTTAACCAAGATTCCTGGAGTCATACGAGTTTCATGATTATATGGATAAATTCAGATTTAAGTTTGATATTTAATATAAGAATGTGCAAATTCTTGAATCAAGAATAACAACCTGGATATAATGCATTGGTACACATGGACAGTTTGAATACCTAATCTAATCTGGCCCTTAGGATAAACCCCAAACAGCTGCAAAAATGCCAGTTTAAATTCAATTAATATGAAATATACTCTAGCTGGTGGCAGGAGATGGAAAAGAGAAAGCTTTGCCTGTAGAAAGACACTGATTCAGAGCAAAACTGTACAGTATTTTAAATATATCCCTTGCAGCTGTGCTCCTGCTTTTGGTTTACAGGCGTGTGCACACAAGGGGGCCAGCTCCTGACTGAGACAATCATACATGAGTAGGAGGTCTTAAACCAATTCCAAGAACTTGCTTTGAAAAATTCTTTCACTTCAGCACATTCTTAGTTTAATCCAAAGTGCCAAAGGAGAGTTGTTGCTTTTGAAAAAGAAAAAAAAAAGAATCGCATGGGAGGGGATTGTTAAAAAAAAAACCTTGGTAAGGAGTTTATCCATTGGTCTCAATTTGGATCCAACATCCCACTTATGCATGAACCACAGAAGAGCAATTGCATGCCATGCATTTACTTTCCTATGAAGTTCAGCCCAGAAGAGTTGTTATTTGTAATAACAATGAATAAAAATAGGCAGTTGCTTTATGCAGTCAAAGTAGATAACCTTGGGCTACATGCACATTTTCCTAAGAGTTCCTGATAGGGAATTTATAATATTCACCCTTCTAGTATACAGTATATGATAGCTTTTTTTTAAAGGCTGTTTTATAATGTTGCATGGGTGACTTTGATCTATAGTAGGGGGGAAACGACATAAGAAAAAAAATAACAATGTCTTGAACTGTTTAGAGAAGGAATAGATGAGATGGGGGAGATGGGGTAATACAATACAATTTAAAATATCTGAGCTGACATTAATATTTACAGTATTCCCTATGCAACTTATGTTGGCATGTTATCTGACATTGGATGATGGGAGATGTATTTCAACATCCTTATAAGTATCCATTTGGGAGACACTGTGCTTCCTCATTACTCTCTCCTCTCCTAATGGTTGATTATTTGCTTTTATCTGTCTTACACAGATTTCAACAGACGCTTGCTCACGTGTAGGGCAAAAATGAAGTGTGCTGTGCTACTGCCTTCCCTCTGGGACTGTCGACTTGAGATGTGTTAAAAATGGAGTGGATGGTGAGTTGCTATTAAATCACACAAGCACCTGTAAACTCAGTGCCCTCGTATTTCTACAAGAGGGGTGACCATTGTCATTCCTTAATGAGGTGGAACTCCAGAAACAAACCCATAAATAATACAAAAATCAAGGGCACTGAATTTGCAAAAGGCTTTACAAATTTAGTCACCCTAAGAGTAATGGTGAGAAGAGGAACTTTGCTGATAAAGTCAGGAGGAGAAGGATGAGGCTTAGGGTAAGGTCCGCAGGTATAAAAGAAGCCAACTCTGTAAAAGAAGTTCAAACCAAGAAGAAAGGCATTTCTAAATAAAGCTAAAAAAAAACTGCCTGGATTGGGTCAACATTTAGACAAAATGTCAGATTTTAAGAATCTTTCTAGTGTCTTGGAGAGAAGGCTGACCTTTCATGAGCAGATCTGGAGACAGTGACATGGACACACCAAAAGGCAAGTCTGATCACTTACAGTGTATTTCCGAAAGAGCAGTTCTTCATCTTACATTGGAATTGAAAGGTGGAATTTCAGAAACATGAGATGAGGAATATTTGAAATTGTCAAAGCGGAAATGAAGCACACAGTCGGGTCCAAAACCAAGAATGACATGTAACAATTCTTCCAAGCTGAGTTTTTTATTGTTTCACAGTTGTAGACAAAATCATGCCAGATTGCGCACTCTACTATTTGCATCTACAATATACTCTGGGAACTATTAGGGAGGAGGGTGTTTTCATCCTCTTTCTCTCACACACAATATCTGGACTAATATCTCTCACTCCTCTGGAATGCACTCCTGGGAACGCATCTCCTCTACTTTTCATCTCACACACACAACTATAATCCAGATATTTTAGAAATAATTGAGGTTAGGTAGATTGAAAGGGAACATTTTAAATCAGATTATTGTGAGAATATTATCTAAAGTATGAAGCCATATGTAGAAATGGAATAATAATTTTATTCAAAAAGGACACTGTATGATAAGATCATAACCATGGTATCTTGCTGCGGCGTCTCAGGGGATTGGGAGTGGGAGGCACGGTTCTTCGGTGGTTCTCCTCCTATCTCCTGGGACGTTCGCAGTCGGTGTTGGCAGGGGGGCAGAGATCGACCCCGAGGTCTCTCGCTTGTGGAGTTCCTCAGGGGTCGGTTCTCTCGCCTCTCCTGTTCAACATCTACATGAAACCGCTGGGTGAGATCATTCGTGGTTTTGGAGTTGGGTATCATCAATATGCCGATGATACCCAACTTTTCTTTTCGACCCCAAACCACCCCAGTGATGCCCTCGCTGTGATGTCCCGTTGCCTGGAGGCGGTTCGGGTCTGGATGGGGAGGAACAGACTTCAGCTCAACCCTGACAAGACTGAGTGGCTGTGCATTCCAGCATCCCGGGACATTCAAAATGTTCCACCTCTTTCTATGGGGGGTGAGCTCTTACCCCCCGTGGATAGGGCTCGCAACTTGGGAGTCCTCCTAGATTCACGGCTTACCCTAGAAGATCATGTAGTGGCCGTGACTAGGGGGGCTTTTGCCCAGGTTCGCCTGGTGCGCCAGTTGCGGCCCTATCTGGACCGGGATGCCCTGTGCACGGTCACTCATGCGCTCGTGACCTCTCGCCTTGACTACTGTAATGCTCTCTACATGGGGCTTCCCTTGAAGACCACTCGGAGGCTCCAACTGGTACAGAATGCGGCCGCGAGAGTTGTCTTGGGAGTTTCCCGGTACTCCCATGTTACACCTTTGCTCCGCGAGCTGCATTGGTTACCAGTTGTCTTCCGGGTGAGGTTCAAGGTCTTAGTTATGATCTTTAAGTCCCTACATGGCATGGGTCCGGGGTACCTCGGGGACCACCTGCTGCCGGCTTCAACTCCCCTCCGCCCTGTGCGTTCCCACAGAGAGGGCCTCCTCAGGGTGCCTCCGGTCAGGGAATGCCGACTGGCGGCCCCCAGGGGGAGAGCCTTCTCTGTGGGTGCCCCGGCTTTGTGGAACCAACTGCCGGTGGAGCTCCGGACGGCATCGGACCTCCGAACTTTCCGTCGTGGTCTGAAGACCCATTTGTTTGAATTGGCCGGTCTGGCCTGATGGGGGAGTTGGGTTTTAAATTGTCTTTTTAGATTGTATTATTGTTTTTAATTGGGCACTGATTTAATCTTTGTTTTAACTTTTGTATAGTATTGTATTTTTATTTATATGCCCTGTGAACCGCCCTGAGTCCCCAGGGAGAAGGGCGGTATATAAATTAAATAAAACATAAACATAAACATAAACATAACCTGTTAGAACTAGTAAATATCTAGTGGAAATCACTATTGCGTGTGTGTGTTTGTGTGTGTGCTTTCAATTCTATTATAGCATGGTATCGCTGCATCAATTATCCACACTTTCTTCTTTTCAACCACAGTTATGTCTGGTGTTGTGTATGTAAATAGTTACTAACAAGGGAATTAGCAGATTGCAGTATAGCAGGGTTTTGAGCTGGAGATTCAGCTGCAATCATTGGTTGCAATAACCTAGGAGCGGGAAAATAGGCTCCATTGATTGGTTACAGTTCAAACACTACCCCTATAAAAGGTTGCAACATTTGACAGTTGACAGTTGACTTTGTGTATTCAATAAACTCGTTCATTGTTAAACCACTCTGAGTCCTCGTCTATCAGAACTAAACAATTGGCGACGAGGGTGGGATAGACAGAAGACCAGAGAATTGGCGGAATCGTCGCGCAAAGGCGGCAAAGTCAGAACGAGTCACAGTCAACCGAGCGGCCGCGGCAGAATAAGAAAAAATTCTCTGAATGGCGCAAATTGGGTCATTGAAGGAATTCGACCCAAACTTTCCCGAGGATTGGGAAGAATACATAGGACAAGTCGAAGGGTTCCTGTTAGTGAACGGAATCACAGACGACCGTAAAAAAGCGGCAGCATTAATGACGATTTGCGGCACACCGGTCTACCGAATCGCTGTCGGACTGTGTCAACCGCAACCGGTCTCAAGCGTGCCTTACGCCGACCACCTAGCCAAACTAAAGGTCCACTTTACACCTAGGAGGTCCGAACTCTTCTGGCGGCGCATCTTTGAGAAGAGGAACCAGAGACCGGGAGAATCCATACAAAAATTTGTCGCTGCCGTCAGAGAAGCCGCAGTACGATGTAAATACGATAATTTAGAAATAAGAATTCGGGACCGAGTAGTACTGGGCTTGCGTGACGAGCAGCGTCAAAACAGAATAATCGCCAAACCCACCGGCGATCTGCAGGAAGTGATCGACGAACTTCTAACGTACGAGTCCACCGGGTATCGCGACCCCCCCCCGCAGCAGCATGGCAGCGGCGTCCGAGATCAACCAAGAGGGCTATGTGGACTGCGGGGAGGCGGACCAGCAGTGGGAAGAAGATATTGCTGAAATCTCCAGGCGATTCGGAAAATCGGCGCCAAGACAACCCAGAAGTGAAGGGCCTGAACCTGCCCGCCGTCAACAACCCACAACTCCGCAAAGACAAGCGACGGGGACACAACGACCATGGCGGGACACCGCAACCAGACCGCGCGACACGGACAACCAGAACCGGTGCGGCAGCTGCGGAGGCAACCATCCCCGCGCCTCTTGCCGATTCCGGACCGCAAAGTGCAGGGCGTGCGGCAAGACCGGCCACATCCAGGCTATCTGTAGGAGCCGTGCTCGCGACAACCGCCTTCACGAAGTCGATGTGTGGCCCGAGGGTAAGGTAACCCCTTATTTCAGTGGCAAGGAGACCCCTAAAACCTGGGTTAAAATTCCAAATCTAGGGGAGGTGGCGCGTGTCAACCGGAGGAGACAGGGAAAAGGTTACAATTTTCCAGGAGGAAAATTAAAAATCACAGTCCATCTGCAAGGGGTCCCTTGCAGAATGGAAATAGACTCAGGGGCTTCAGTGTCAATAATTTCCACTGAAACCCTTGAGAGGATTGAACAAATAAGTGGAAGGAGAATTCCACTTAGTTCAACAAATATTCAATTAACTGACTTCCAAAAAAGCCCCATAAAAATAAAAGGAAAGACCAGCCTTAGCGTTAAATTTAAGGGATTTAAGGGGGTCTTAGAATTAATAGTTACGGAGGGACATAGGACTAGCTTAATCGGGCTTAACTGGTTCCCTGCCCTGGGCATTTGGATTGGGGGGATAAATTCAGTAATTAAAAATAAGACCCTCGAATCAGTCTGCAATGAATTTGCAGACGTATTCGATGGTTCTCTGGGTAAGTACAAAGGGCCCCCAATTAAATTTAACCTAGACCCCTCTGTAAAACCAATCAGGCTTAAGGCCCGAAGGGTACCTTTCGCCCTAAAGGAAAAAATCGAGGCCGAGCTCGACAGGCTTGTAGGCCAAGGTGTATTAGAACCTGTTGAGGGTGGTTTGTGGGAAACGCCGATTGTCACACCCCTCAAACCCAACGGGGATGTGAGAATCTGCGCTGACTACAAAGCCACCCTGAACATTGGAATGAAAAAGCATGCTTACCCGGTCCCGACGGTGAAGCAGGTCCTCGCCACGATCCAGCACGGCGCCATGTTTGCCAAGCTAGACTTGGCGCATGCGTACTTACAGTTGACTGTTTCTAAAGAGGCTGCAGAGGCACAGACAATTGTTACCCACAAGGGGGCGTTCCGAGTCCACAGACTGCAATTTGGTATTGCAGCAGCTCCAGGCATCTTCCAAGAAGTGATGGAGAGGACCTTAAAGGGCATACCTGGAGTATGCCCTTACTTTGATGATGTCCTGATAGCTGGAAAAGATGAGGAAATGTTAGTAGAGCGGCTGGAACAGGTACTGGGTAGATTTAGGAGGGCTGGATTGAAACTAAAAAAGGAAAAATGTAGCATAGGGGTTAAATCCACTGATTTTTTGGGGTTTAGGATTGACAAAAACGGAATCCACCCTACCCCTGACAAAATTAAAGCAATTAAATGGGCCCCAGAACCAAGGAACAAGGCGGAACTACAGGCCTTCCTTGGCCTGGTAAACTTTTACCACACGTTTGTGCCCCACAAGGCTGCCATTGCAGAACCCCTCCACAGACTCTTAGATAAGAAGACTCCTTGGCAATGGCTGAACAAACACAGAGTAAGTTTCCAAACTTTAAAGGACATTCTTTCCAGTAAATCAACTGTAACCCACTTTATAGAAAACAAACCGATTTACCTGGCGTGCGATGCTTCGCCCTATGGTGTAGGGGCTGTAATCAGCCACTTAGACAACCATGGAATACAAAGACCAATTGCATATTATTCCCGTACACTAACCAAGGCAGAGCGGAATTATGCTCAGATAGACAGGGAGGCATTAGCAATAGTGGCAGGAGTAAAAAAGTTCCACGACTACCTTTATGGTAGGAACTTTACCATACTGACTGACCACAAGCCCCTGTTGGGACTGTTTACCACGGATAAACAGACTCCCCAAATAATGTCGCCTAGAATGCTGAGGTGGTCCATTTTCCTCTCAGCATACTCATTCTCCCTCCAATACAGACCGGGCAAGGACATGGGACACGTTGACGCCCTTAGCAGATTGCCCCTAAACATAACAGAGGAAGACCCTGCACCTGTGGGACAAATAATGTCCCTACAGGATATTCCTGATTGGCCCCTAACTGCTAAAGACATAGCTGAGGCAACAAATAAGGACCACACTTTAAAGAGAGTAATGGCCTGGGTCCTGAGTGGGTGGCCAAACGCCAACCCAGACGAAAAATACATTCCCTATTTTAGAAGGAAAGATGAACTGTCAGTTCATTTGGGATGCTTACTCTGGGGAAATCGTGTGGTTATTCCAGGAATCCACAAATCAGCTATTTTACTAGAATTACATGAAGGACACCCTGGAATAGTACGGATGAAGGCGTTGGCTAGGAGTCACTTGTGGTGGCCAGGACTGGACAATGACATTGAGGAATGTGTTGCCAATTGCCATCTGTGCCAACGCTCTAGGCCTGAACAACAACACATCCGTACGCATAAGTGGGAGTTAGCTAGGAATCCGTGGTCCAGGATTCATATTGACTACGCTGGACCTTTCCAAGGGTTAACATTTCTGGTAGTGGTTGACAGCTTCTCTAGATGGCTAGAGGTAGTGCCAGTCAGTTCAGCAACTTCTGGTAGAACCATACAGGCATTAAGGGGCCTCTTTGCCACTCATGGGTTGCCGGATCTAATCGTGTCTGACAATGGGCCACAATTCACATCTGTTGAATTTCAGGATTTCCTCAAGGCCAACTCGATTAAGCACAAGACTTCAGCACCCTTCCACCCATCCACCAACGGCTTGGCTGAACGGAATGTGAGGACCACGAAGGACGCCTTAAAAAGAATCATTCGGGGCGACTGGCATCAGAGACTGGCCGAGTTCTTGTTGGCCCAACATACGACCCCATGTTCTGCTACAGGAAAAAGTCCAGCTGAAATGAGGTGGGGAAGGAGACTAACCACCAAATTGGACAGATTACACCCTGACAGACTTCTACCAAGCGCTGAACTGGACATTCCTAACAGAACATTTAAAGTGGGGGATTTGATCTGGGCCAGAAACTACGCCCAAGGGGACAAATGGATTCCAGGGGTGGTGACTGAAATTTTAGGTCCCCTGTCGTACACTATTGAGGGGGAGGGGAATAGGATCTGTAAAAGACACACAGATCAGCTGAGGAAGAGATCCAGTGGATGTTTGCCAGTAGAGGGGGACCAAAGCATATTTGGGGGAAACAGTACATCCAGGTTCATTGATAACAACATGCCAGAGAGTGCGGTAGAGGAATGGCAAAACATCTCATCCCCTGGTACCCAACAACAACAACAACAATTTAGTCAAATCGACTGGGAGGTACCCCTGCGAAGTAGGCCAGTGACCACTGATTATCAAACACAAAATAATGCACAAAACAGCAACAGGGAAACATCAGAGTCCAGTAACCCAGAGCCTAGGTCCAACAGAGACAAGCAGTCAATCAGGAAAAGGGGTCCCTAGCAGCCAGAGTAATAGATACCCTTCTAGAATACATAGGCCACCAAAATATTTAAAGGATTTTGTAAAGAAATAACAACAACTGGGGGGTAAGGGGTGTTGTGTATGTAAATAGTTACTAACAAGGGAATTAGCAGATTGCAGTATAGCAGGGTTTTGAGCGGGAGATTCAGCTGCAATCATTGGTTGCAATAACCTAGGAGCGGGAAAATAGGCTCCATTGATTGGTTACAGTTCAAACACTACCCCTATGAAAGGTTGCAACAGTTGACAGTTGACTTTGTGTATTCAATAAACTCGTTCATTGTTAAACCACTCTGAGTCCTCGTCTATCAGAACTAAACATCTGGTGTGTTAGGATCCAAGCAGATCGCACAAATTTCTCATACAAGCAAAGATTAGCTTCAACTCTTTCAAAAAAACCCCCCACCAATGGAACCATAAATGGAAAAAAGAAATGACACAGGTTTCAAGAGAGGAACAGGAAATCCGGTAAGTAGCATAAGATAGTTAATGTGCAATCCAGAAAAATACAAAAAGTTTTATTTACGGTTGCTTACTGACAGAGCTGATTGTGTAGATCAGGGGTCTTCAAACTTGGCCCTTTTATGACTTGTGGACTTCAACTCCCAAAGCTGGCTGAGGAATTCTGGGAGTTGAAGTCCACAAGTCATAAAATGGCCAAGTTTGAAGACCCCTGGTGTAGATCATGTCAGAGTGTGAAATATATTAAGGCTCATGATTACACCAGAACACCTGATTACACTTCGAAAGAATCTTACAGTGAACAGTGTAAGAAATGAAACTGGAGAAGCAGAGCAGTTGAGAGTAGGAATGTGAATGAATGTCATGGTGTCTTATATTTTTATAGTAGATACACTGAAAGTGTGGCAGGGCTGGAAGAGATATAGCTGAAGTCAAACAGGAGGACCGACTACTCATGATATGAGATAAGCAGAGGATGACTTCATTCTTTTAGCTGAAAGAAAAGCGAAAAAGCTTCTTATAAAAATAAACATTTGCAACCAAGTCTGAATATGGTCAGTCTGCGTAAGCAGGGATAGAAAATACAGAAATTAATTAAGCAGAGGAAGAAGGTTGCAGTAAAGGGCTAGAGTCCTTGTGAGAAGAAATAAGAGTGAACAGATCTGAGGACAGAGAAAGTGGAGCCGATAAGAAGGAACGCTTGTCCTTTTTGAGTCTTTATTCGCTCCAGGCTTCACTTTAGAGTAGGTGCATGGATGGTGTGGTGGTTAATTCCTTGCCTTAGTCAGATCATCCTCTGACTCAAACCTCTGCAGAGTGGGAGGACTTATTAAGCCTAATGAATCCAAATGGATTTCAGTAGGTGCTTGGAGATTTCTCTAGCAATCTGGAAGACAATTCTCCCAAGTGCCTTGTTCTGTGATGGAACACAAAAGCGGAGAACTAGTTGAGTTCACCAACTCTGGTCTCCTGGCGATTTAGGCTGTTCACTCTGAAGGATGAGGCAAAAGTCTTTTCTGTTCAATTGATTGATTTACTGTTTTAAGAAGCATAATTTACAATCAAGAGATATTTTAGAAGAAAAAAAAATTGTTTCCAGAGAGTTGAAACTTTCCTTTTTAAGTTCTAGGGAATTTGTCCAACTTTGCCCTAGCAACTGTTTCTAATTAGCCAATAAGAGTCCATCCACCTCCCAAAGTCCATAAGAAATGACAAGATAAGCTACTCCTTTTTTATGACAAGATTTTCCCTTCCCTACCCTCCTTTTGTTCTCAACTGGAGATCGTGATGTTTGAAGATTTATTCCTCTCTTCTGGAATTCCTTGTCAGTGATCTTTGCAATCACCCTACCCTTGTCCCTTATCCCTTGTCCCCAACTCTTTCAGGTCCCTTCCCTTAGCAATTATTTAGTAATAAGCCCAGTGGGATTCGCCTGGGGCTTTTTCCCCCCTCCCCTCATATTTTTTATCAACATACTCCTAGCTACTGGTAGCTCTGGCTGATTTTTGTTTTTGTTTTAGTGAGGTGGTGGTTATGACAGTTACTTTTTAAGATGGACGCTAGACTGGCATTTGTTGTTGACTTTCCCCATTGTGTTCAGCTTCTCAGTCATGGCTGGCTCAGGAATTCTGGGAGTTGAAGTCCACGAGTCATAAAAGAGGCAAGGTTGCCTACCCCTGAATCTCTCTGGAACTTAGTCTTTAGTAAGCCTTATTTTAAAGCCTTTTTCCTTCAGTATTCTTCCAGAATACTGTGCCAGAAGTCATCGGTTGTACAGCCCTATGTTGCTATTGTACTTTCAGCAGCCTTCCAATTAGCAGATTTTAGTGAGGCATTTTTGAGCCGAGACACAAAAATATTCCCCCAGGCTCTAAAACATGAAGGTTAGCACGAAGGGAAGAGGAGGGAAGAATAATGGCTGCTTCTGAATGCTGTACGCTGTTGGCAGACTGGGTATTGTCATGTCATAAAACAAACGGGTTATGATTATTTACTTGATGAAGAGATTATCTTCCGTTTCTGCATCTTTATCCTAGTGAGCCACTGCTTTTGTAAGAAATCACGCAGAAAGAGAGTGTGTCCCACAGAAATTTCATTCTCTCTTCTCATGAAGAAGAAGACCATGCTGATAATACATTTTCTGGAGCTGTAGGCAAGTTGGATGCCTGGCATCTTTCCCAGGACAGACTCAACCATACATCTCCTGTTGCATTACTCTTCTGTGCATCTTGAAGGTGATCCGTATCTATAATTTATGACTGGGGCTTTTTTATTCCTTCCTTGTCATTCCCTGCTTTCACTCAGTCTCATCTCTTCGAGGTAGTCCAAATTTGAAAACAAAACCCAGAGTTCTAATGTGACTTTTGTTGTAAGGTTACAACCAGGGCTTTTTTTCTCATACAATGCTCAGAACAGAGTCCGGCACCTTTTTTGAATGGAATCTTGTAGTGTAGGCAAGGCGGGTTGTATGACATGTGTGAGTTCCAGCACCTTTTTCTTTTACAAAAAAAGCACTGGTTACAACAACAGAATCTTGCAAATCTGAAAGCCCTTCTTCCCCTCCCTTGCCTTTACTTTCTAGAGAACTAGGAAGAGTTCCATTCCTTCCCTCGGCTAAGATACCTTTATCTGATCATTATCTAAACACTGATGATTGTTTGGTTCTGATAGACGAGGACTCAGAGTGGTTTAACAATGAACGAGTTTATTGAATACACAAAAGTCAACTGGCAACTGCCAAATGTTGCAACCTTTTATAGAGGTAGCGTTTGAACTGTAACCAATCAATGGAGTCTATTTTCCCGCTGCTAGTGATTGCATCCAATGATTGCACCTGAATCTCCCGCTCAAAACCCTGCTGTATTGCAATCTGTTAATTCTCTTGTTAGTAACTATTTACATACACAACACCCCTTACCCCCCAGTTGTTGTTATTTCTGTACAAAATCCTTTAAATATTTTGGTGGCCTATGTATTCTAGAAGGGTATCTATTACTCTGGCTGCTAGGGACCCCTCTTCCTGATTGACTGCTTGGCTGATTGTCTCTGTTGGACCTGGGCTCTTGGTTACCAGACTCTGATGTTTCCCTGTTGCTGTTTTGTGTATTGGTTTGTGTTTGAAAATCAGCGGTCACTGGCCTACTTCGCAGGGGTACTTCCCAGTCAATTTGACTAAATGGTTGTTGTTGGGTACCAGGGGATGAGTTTTGTTGCCTTTCCTCTACCTCACTCTCTGGCGTGTTGTTATCACTGACCCTGGATGTACTGTTTCCCACAAACATACTGTTGTGACTCAGGGCCAGCCTGTGGGTCCGACAGCCGGGTCCGATGTATCGGAGGACTCAGATGAGGGGGAGGAGGGAGACGAACCGGCTGATGATGGTTTGGAGGCTTTGCAGAGTCCTCAGCCGGGGACCTCTTCTCAGCTGCGTGAGCCCGAGAGTGCGGAGGATGATGACCCACAGCTGGCCCTGTTCAAGGACGCCCGACGCAGGAGGCAGTCGAGCAGGAACAAACAAAGAAAGGCTATGGGACTCCTCGGGAGGAGGCACAGGGAGACCACGCCCTGAGCTCTCTATAAAAGGAGTGTTTGGGGAGGGGCTGGTTGCTGAAAGCAACTTTTCCGCTTGAGAAGACAAGCTCTAGTGTTTTTGTTAACTGCGTAATTAAATCTTGGCAGATGCCTTTTAGCCTTGGACGCTCTCCAGTCTCTTCTTTTGAATAGGGGTTTGCTAGAAGAGGGCTGGTTCAGAACACATACTTTGGTCCCCATCTTTTGGCAAGCATCCACTAGATCTCTTCCTCAGCTGATCTATGTGTCTTTTAAGTATCCTATTCCCTTCCCCCTCAATAGTGTACGACAGGGGACCTAAAATTTCAGTAACCACCCCTGGAATCCATTTGTCCCCTTGGGCATAGTTCCTGGCCCAGATTAAATCCCCCACTTTAAATGTTCTATTTGGAATGTCCAATTCAGCACTTGGTAGAAGTCTGTCAGGGTGTAATCTGTCCAATTTGGTGGTTAGTCTCCTTCCCCACCTCATTTCAGCTGGACTTTTGCCTGTAGCAGAACATGGGGTCGTATGTTGGGCCAGCAGGAATTCGGCCAGTCTTTGATGCCAGTCGCCCCGAATGATTCTTTTTAAGGCGTCTTTCGTGGTCCTCACATTTCGTTCAGCCAAGCCGTTGGTGGATGGGTGGAAGGGTGCTGATGTCTTGTGTTTAATCGAGTTGGCCTTGAGGAAATCCTGAAATTCAATAGATGTGAATTGTGGCCCATTATCAGACACGATTACATCCGGTAACCCATGAGTGGCAAAGAGGCCCCTTAATACCTGTATTGTTCTTCCTGAAGTTACTGAACTGACTGGTACTACCTCTAGCCATCTAGAGAAGCTGTCAACCACTACCAGAAATGTTAACCCTTGGAAAGGTCCAGCAAAGTCAATATGAATCCTGGACCAAGGATTTCTAGCTAACTCCCACTTATGCGTACGGATGTGTTGTTGTTCTGGCCTAGAACGTTGGCACAAATGGCAATTGGCAACACATTCCTCAATGTCGTTGTCCAGTCCTGGCCACCACAAGTGACTCCTAGCCAACGCCTTCATCCGTACTATTCCTGGGTGTCCTTCATGTAATTCTACTAAAATAGCTGATCTGTGGATTCCAGGAATAACCACACGATTTCCCCACAGTAAGCATCCCAAATGAACTGACAGTTCATCTTTTCTTCTAAAATAGGGAATGTATTTTTCATCCGGGTTGGCGTTTGGCCACCCGCTCAGGACCCAGGCCATTATTCTCTTTAAAGTGTGGTCATTATTTGTTGCCACAGCTATGTCTTTAGCCGTTAGAGGCCAATCCGGAATTTCCTGTAGGGACATTATTTGTCCCACAGGGGCAGGGTCTTCCTCCGTGATGTTTAAGGGCAGTCTGCTAAGGGCGTCAGCATGTCCCATGTCCTTGCCCGGTCTGTATTGGAGGGAAAATGAGTATGCTGAGAGGAAGATGGACCACCTCAGCATTCTGGGCGACATGATTTGGGGAGTCTGTTTATCCGTGGTAAACAGTCCCAACAGGGGTTTGTGGTCAGTCAGTATGGTAAAGTTCCTACCATAAAGGTAGTCATGGAACTTTTTTACTCCTGCCACAATTGCTAATGCCTCCCTGTCTATCTGAGCATAATTCCGCTCTGCCCTGGTTAGTGTCCGGGAATAATATGCAATTGGATTTTGTATTCCTTGGTTGTCTAAGTGGCTGATCACAGCCCCTACACCATAGGGCGAAGCATCGCACGCTAGGTAAATCGGTTTATTTTCTATGAAGTGGGTTACAGTTGATTGGCTGGAAAGAATGTCCTTTAAAGTTTGGAAACTAACTCTATGTTTGTTCAGCCACTGCCAAGGAGTCTTCTTATCTAAGAGTCTGTGGAGGGGTTCTGCAATGGCAGCCTTGTGTGGCACAAACGTGTGGTAGAAGTTTACCAAGCCAAGGAAGGCCTGTAGTTCAGCCTTGTTCCTTGGTTCAGGGGCCCATTTAATTGCTTTAATTTTGTCAGGGGTAGGGTGGATTCCATTTTTGTCAATCCTGAACCCCAAAAAAATCAGTGGACTTAACCCCAATGCTACATTTTTCCTTTTTTAGTTTCAATCCAGCCCTCCTAAATCTGCCCAATACCTGTTCCAGCCGCTCTACTAACATTTCCTCATTTTTCCCAGCTATCAAGACATCATCAAAGTAAGGGCATACTCCAGGTATGCCCTTTAAGGTCCTCTCCATCACTTCTTAAAAGATGCCTGGAGCTGCTGCAATACCGAATTGCAGTCTGTGGACTCGGAACACCCCCTTGTGGGTAACAATCATCTGTGCTTCTGCAGCCTCTTCAGAAACAGTCAATTGTAAGTACGCATGCGCCAAGTCTAGCTTGGCAAACATGGCGCCGTCCTGGATCGTGGCGAGGACCTGCTTCACCGTCGGGACCGGGTAAGCGTGTTTTTTCATTCCAATGTTCAGGGTGGCCTTGTAGTCCGCGCAGATTCTCACATCCCCATTGGGTTTGAGGGGTGTGACAATCGGCGTTTCCCACAAACCACCCTCAACAGGTTCTAATACCCCTTGGCCTACAAGCCTGTCGAGCTCGGCCTCGATTTTTTCCTTTAGGGCGAAAGGTACCCTTCGGGCCTTAAGCCTGATCGGTTTTACTGAGGGGTCTAAATTAAATTTAATTGGGGGCCCTTTGTATCTACCCAGAGATCCATCGAATACATCTGCAAATTCATTGCAGACTGATTCGAGGGTCTTATTTTTAATTACTGAATTTATCCCCCCAATCCAAATGCCCAGGGCAGGGAACCAGTTAAGGCCAATTAGACTAGTTCTATGTCCCTCAGTAACTATTAATTCTAAGACCCCCTTAAATCCCTTAAATTTAACGCTAAGGCTAATCTTCCCTTTTATTTTTATGGGACTTTTTTGGAAGTCAGTTAATTGAATGCTTGTTGAACTAAGTGGAATTTTTCTTCCACTTATTTGTTCAATCCTCTCAAGGGTTTCACTGGAAATTATTGACACGGAAGCACCTGAGTCTATCTCCATTCTGCAAGGAACCCCTTGCAGATGGACTATAATTTTTAATTTTCCTTCTGGAAAATTGCAACCTTTCCCAATTCTCCTGCGGTTGACACGCGCCACCTCCCCTAGATTTGGAATTTTAACCCGGGGTTTAGGGGTCTCCTTGCCACTGAAATAAGGGGTTACCTTACCCTCGGGCCACACATCGACTTCGTGAAGGCGGTTGTCGCGAGCACGGCTCCTACAGATGGCCTGGATGTGGCCGGTCTTTCCGCATGCCCTGCACTTTGCGGTACGGAATCGGCACGAGGCGCGAGGATGGTTGCCTCCGCAGCTGCCGCACCGGTTCTGGTTGTCGTTGTCGCGCGGTCTGGTTGCGGTGTCCCGCCATGGTCGTTGTGTCCCCGTCGCTTGTCCTTGCGGAGTTGCGGGTTGTTGGCGGCGGTTAGGTTCAGGCCCTTCACTTCTGGGTGGTCTTGGCGCCGATTTTCCGAATCGCCTAAAGACTTCGGCAATATCTTCTACCCACTGCTGGTCCGCCTCCCCGCAGTCCACATAGCCCTCTTGGTTGATCTCGGACGACGCTGCCATGCTGTTGCGGGGGGGGGTCGCGATACCCGGTGGATTCGTACGTTAAAAGTTCATCGATCACTTCCTGCAGATCGCCAGTGGGTTTGGCGATTATTCTGTTTTGTAGCTGCTCGTCGCGCAAGCCCAGTACTACTCGGTCCCGAATTCTTATTTCTAAATTGTCGTATTTACATCGTACTGCGGCTTCCCTGACGACAGCGACAAATTTTTGTATGGCTTCTCCCGGTCTCTGGTTTCTCTTCTCAAAGATGCGCCGCCAGAAGAGTTCGGATCTCCTAGGTGTAAAGTGAACCTTTAGTTTGGCTAGGAGGTCAGCATACGGCACGCTTGAGACCGGTTGCGGTTGACACAGTCCGACAGCGATCCGATAGACCAGTGTGCCGCAAATCGTCAATAGAGCCGCCGCCTTTTTCCGGTCGTCTGTGATTCCGTTCACTAACAGGAACCCTTCGACTTGTCCGATGTATTCTTCCCAATCCTCGGGGAAGTTTGGGTCGAATTCCTTCAGTGACCCAATTTGCGCCATTCGGAGAATTTTTCTTATTCTGCCGCGGCCGCTCGGTTGACTGTGACACGTTCTGAATTTGCCGCCTTTGCGCGACAATTCTGCCAATTCTCTGGTCTTCTGTCTATCCCACCTTCGTCGCCAATTGTTTGGTTCTGATAGACGAGGACTCAGAGTGGTTTAACAATGAACGAGTTTATTGAATACACAAATGTCAACTGGCAACTGCCAAATGTTGCAACCTTTTATAGAGGTAGCGTTTGAACTGTAACCAATCAATGTTGTCTATTTTCCCGCTGCTAGTGATTGCATCCAATGATTGCACCTGAATCTCCCGCTCAAAACCCTGCTGTATTGCAATCTGTTAATTCTCTTGTTAGTAACTATTTACATACACAACAATGATAGTCCCTCCTTCTCCCTCCCAAGTCTCACCATACCTTTTTCATGATTCATTATACCTTTCAACTAACCCCTTGCTTTGCTCTTCAACATGCTTCCCATCCATTTCCCCCTCTCTGCGCTTTCCTTTCTTCTCTCTCCTCCAATAGTTCAATATTTCAATATTCAGTCTCAATATTTACATTCTCCATCATGCTTCCCTTTGATCCCTCCCCCTACTAATCTTCTCCAAGTGGTAGCACCCAGTTATACTGCGCTTGATCTTTAAGCCAAGCAGATTTGGGAATACTTCATTGTTGGATGATAAATTTACTAAAGATAGGGATTCTACTGGGAAAAAATGTTTTAAGTAGCAGTGCTAGGGCAAGGTAAAAGCAATCTGCTTCCATGTTGATGCTAAGAAAAATACATGGATGGTCTATGACAGGGGTGTCAAACTCAATTTCATTGAGGGCCGCATCAGCATTGCGGTTGCCCTCAAGGGGCCGGGTAGGTATGGCCAGGGTGGGCGTGGCCTACTGGGTGGGCGTGGCTAGAGTGCATATGGCCTACTGGGTGGGCGTGGCCAGCTCTACATCGTTCGCATCAAGGGTGCCTATGAGGGCCTGGGCAGGAGTGGGACAGATCTGAGGGTCTCTGGCAGAAGGAGGGTCTCTGGGCCAGGGCCAAGGCAGTGGGGGCCGTTCCCTCACTGTTTCCAGGATGGCTTCGCGGGCCACATGAAACCACTTCGTGGGCCGGATCCGGCCCCCGGGCCTTGTGTTTGACATGTCTGGTCTATGAAGTCACCAGGACAGGGGTAGGCAACCTTGGCTCTTTTATGACTCGTGGACTTCAACTCCCAGAATTCCTGTGACAGCTATGCTGGCTCAGGAATTCTGGGGGTTGAAGTCCACGAGTCATAAAAGAGCCAAAGTTGCCTACCCCTGCACCAGGAGGTGAGCTAGACTCGAAGGAGATGCCTTCTATGCTTTCCAATATCCTTTACTTTCTTTTATGTACTGCCTCTGCTCTCTCCCATTTTAACTGCCCCTTTATCTCACTGTCCACCCAGTTGTGCCTTTCCTGGATTCTTTCTTCACCCTACTCCCACAGTATGTGTATTTGAATCTTCCTGCATAACTTATTTGCTGTTTGATTGTCCATCTATACGAGGAAATCTTTCTTTGTGTTATAGTGTTTTAATGTATATGTATATCTCTCATAATAAAGTGAGGTTTTCACAAGTTATAACAGATGGTGACTTTCATACCTTAACAAGGAATTAACATCTGTAGGTTTCCTGTATTCGTATCTCATATTCCGGTTATTAGGCTGACCTCAATATCTAAGTAATCACTGAGTTGGTATTATAAAGCATTGCTGATTGAGCTTTCCTGTAGAGCATTAATAAAATCTCCAAACTAGATAAATAAATCCAAATTGCCCTGCCAAATGATAAAGATACCATCTAAATAGCATTTGGGTAATGTAATTCTTCTGCTTTCAAGATTCATTTTTGTTCTCAATGACCCATGTAACAAATCGGCCAGCTCCAGAACAAATTTGCAGCATACAGCTACCCCTGATACTTCTAATAAAGTAGATTTTGAAATAATGATATCAACATCTTTTAAATGCTACTTTTAAGTAAGAACAAATCCGTTCGGTGGGGGATGCTGACTGCCAATCGCAGTCATAATGTCTAAAGCTTCTGTCTCAGAAATGCCGCTATTAGAGACCTGTTTGGACCTATCTTGAATCCATTAAATTTTTAAAGATTTTGTAAAAAAAAAAAGGAAATCTTTCACATAAGATGATATATTTGAAACGAAACGTTTAAGAAAGAATTAGCATTTTCAGTTAGTTTGGAAATAGATTCGTAACCAGAAACAAAAAAGTGTTATTAGGGTCAGGAAGGCCTAGCTATTTGAGAGACCATTTTTTGTCCATAATGTCCACCCATCCTAAGTACCCTGATGGAGTTGACTTGGTGTGGGTCCCATTTATTAAGCAATGCCATCTAGCAGGAGCCAGGAAGTTGTTGTATTTGTACATTAGAACCACACCCACTCCTCTAGAAATCCAGGTGACTTCACCTTGCCCATGCAGCTTTTCCCTCATGCCTCAGGTTAAGGGGATCTAGGACAGGGGTCTTCAAACTTGGCCTTCTTATGACTTGTGGACTTCAACTCCCAGAATTCCTCAGCCAGGCACATGGTAAAAGGGCCAAGTGTAAAGACCCCTGATCAAGGGCAACTCGCCATGGCAACTTGCCATGGCCAATTTACCATGGCCAACTTGCCGGGGGACAATTGTTTCATTCAGTTACTTTTATTACTGGTGAACATGTTTATGTCCAAATTATTATAACTCTTGTATTTCTGGATTGATTTCCTTTATTTTATTATTATTGGCCATGGTTCTGTTGAAATTAATTCAACTTTTGTATTTGATGAATTGTCCTGTGGTGAGTTGTCCTGTGGCAAGTTGGCTGCAGCAAGTGGTCCATTCCAAGGTTAAGATGGATGGACAGGGTCCTTTATGTTTAAGGGGAAGGGCGAATATGGAAGGATGACTTTGTTCCCTTGCACAGTTGCTGTCTGATAGATGTTTGTTGTTTTTAGTGGCATTTTTGTTTTATCTTCGCAAAACCACTCACAGTAATTGGACTTGGATGGCCAGAAATTAAGATACATACATAAATAAATATTTCTGTGACATTTAGGTAGTAACGGCAGATATAGTGCTTTGCACTTTAATCCAGGTAAATATTACAGGTACATAAAATCCCATGTGCAGACTTCATTTAAAAGAGTGCACACATCTCTTATCACGACATTTCTGCAAGGATAAAAACTGGGGTGATAGTATTCTTCCGCCATTCCCTCTCTCCCAGTGTACACAATAGCTTAGGGCCTTCCCTGCTCCCATTATCAGCTTCACAGCAGACAGGTGATTGTCTAAGCTAAACTACCTGTGTTGTTATTAAAATTGTGCAGGTAGAAATCCAGCAGGCCCACAATCAGTTCCTGCAGATAAAGCTGCTAGATTTCTGGCTGGATGCCTCACAAGTGGGTGAAATCCTTTACCAGGATCATAGCAAACCAGCTGTGAGGCAGATTGTTTCAGATTTGGTTAAGATACGAGAATTGATCAATTGTGAGCACTGGTGCCCATCTCTCCATTGCAAGTATATTCATGAGATGTGTTTCTGTCATGTCCTAAGTCGTATATCTTTCTGGGCAGTTTCTGAAGGGTAATATGTTGTGCATGTCTTTTATATTCCATTTCATTCAGTCATTCACGTTCAGAATTCCCATCCATCTTCCCAACCATAGCATGAGCTGTTGAAATGCTACATTACAATTCCTTTTGTTTAAAAATGTGTTAAACGTGTTAAAACGTCTAAAGGCATTTTTCAATGGAAACAGCTCCCATGTCTCCATCAGAGCCAAGTAGAAGTGGCCAGTTCAAGCAGAGAACAAGGATTGACATCCAAATAAAACTCTTTTGAACTGAAGAATTGATTTTGCACATGCCTATATATTCCACATGCTACATTTTTGTGCATTCTGTCTCCATATACTCTTGCATTTCCTCAAGCTATTTCACAAAGGAGGAACAGCTAAAGGCAGTTTAGTGAAATGGCGGGCAAAAACAAGAACAGAACTGTGCAGGTTTCCGCCTCAGCAAATGGAATAAACTGGGAATGTGTTCCAGCCTTTCCTCAGATTTAAATAACGTGGTACAAATTAGTCAAATTACGTATCTTAATTACCTCACCCATGAAAGAATGGCAGGGTCACGTCCCTCAATGGTTTTTGTAAATGGTGACTGCATATAAACAGACTTTTTAGTGTTTAGTCATTTACATTCACTGTAACCTGAATTACTGTATATTGGTATGCATCAAGCAAAAATCCATTAGGTGTAAGCTGGAAGAAGTGATTATGAAATATGAATGGGCTGGGGAACTGCTGAATTTCTCTGAGCATGGTAGTTATGGTAAGTGGAATTTGAGGAACCATTATGTAAATGCATTAAGCAAAATTTCCTAAGAAGCATCTCAAGTGATTGGAGAACTTTTCCTCTCCATGCCCTTGTCTAATGCAAAGTGTGGGTGCAAATCCATCGAAGCATAAGATTCAGCAAACATTTTCTACTTTCATTGCACAGTATTCTTGATCTTGATTTTCCAGTTACTTGGATTTTTGAAGCGGGGATGGAAACAATGTAATAATAATGAAAAAAATCACAAAATATAAAAGCCCTGCAAATAGAATGACCGGGCAAAATAAAACAAAGGTAGTCACCCTGGGTACAATTCCAAAACATCTGGAGCACCACTTGAATACCATTGGCATTGACAAATTCACCATCAGTCAATTGCAAAAGGTAGCTTTATTTGGAATTGTTTATATCCTGCAGCGATACCTTTAACACTATCGGAACATTTCCCTATCCCAGGTCCTTGGGACAACTTGATGGGTGGATAAAAATGCCAAATATAGTTTAAACATCTGGATGACTGCACGACCAGCCATAATAATAATGTTTGCCCTGTGAGTAATATTGTTGTCATTGTTATATCATGCAAAATTCATTGCTGGTACAAACTGAAAACTAACAGGAAAGTGGCCTTGAAGGATTCTTTTCAAACATGTTCTTTGCAAAAATATGAATCATCATTGGATTTGCAGTTGATAGTTTCATTGTGTCTCTATCCTTTAATATAATTTGTTAGAACAGTTTTTTGAGGCAGGCTTAGATGGTGATTCAACATGCTGTATGGAATCCATAATTATAAATCTGCCAGAGAATATGTATGAGGATATTAATATGGATATGCACCCGATTGGTATTCCCTTATGTCATGTCATTATTTCCTATTTCAAAGACAGATATTGGAGGGAAGCATCAAAGCTGACTTTTGAATACTTTATGTAGCAATAGATTTCTTAAATTCTCACTGGATTTCTCAAAAGCATCAAAATTCTTTAATGAGACCAGCAATAATGGAGAACATTTCCTAAAATATGGGTCTATATTATTACTTATCCCCTTTAATTTTATGTACAGGTCACCCTTCAGAAGAGAATCATGGTGGTATATCTCAAAAGAAACAAACCACCATAGTGCATACAATCACATATGAAGCAACAAGAAAGCAGACAAAGTCGAATATTTATATGCTATTAAAACCCTCATATCTAAATCTTCAGTACTAAACCCTCATTATTTGTAACCTTCAGTTGGGCAAAATAGCACATCACAGGGCACCAGATTTTGAATCAACATACTCCAATGGGCTAATTTACAGAATACATCCAAAATCCAGAACGCATGACTCCCACAGGATTAAAGTTTGGCAAAGTTGTTGTTGCTTCAGTGCTGCCATGCTGCCACTTTGCTGTGATCACATGACTGACATTTCCAATGTTCCCGGTCAGCTTTTTAAAAGAAAATTAATAGGAAAGCCAATAGGAATTCAGAAATTGATCCCACCCCCGCTGATTCCTTGCTCACTTGTGATCATTCTGTCCCTCTGCTTAGGTAAAGAAATGTCTCTGAAACAATGACCTAATGGGCCATGTTATTTTTGTCTGGTTCAAAATAAAAATGAAAATTCAGCAAAATAAATGAAAGCGGTGTATTGTGAATTTATGTTACATAATAGAAATCTGAAGTAGAAATGGACTCAAGCTGATTTCTGGTTTGAGCTAATGTAGAGGACACTCCTCTATAAGTAGGATTCTGTAATAGAAACGTGAGGTTTCATAATAAAATTATTTAATTCATGTGATAAAAAGATCTGAAGGAAAACATGTTACAGCAAGTGAAGCATTAAGGCAGTTGTGTTGTAGAAAAAAGTCCCTAGATTCTCTTCTGTTTGACAGCTCTTGTGAAGTAATTTCTACAATGTGTTTCTACTGGAGATATGGAAAGTATTCTAAATCATAATCTATCTGCATGGTTTAAAACAGCATCAACATCCAACAGATATTCAGGGTATGTGGTGGCATTCCATGTCTTCTGCAATAGGCAGCTATAGAAAAAGATGAAGGGCAAATGTTGGCAAACATTTATGAGTTGGTAGTCTGTTATTCACACTTCATATTCAGCATCTAGTAGTGTCTAAAGTAGCATGGATATTATTGTAGTTATGGTCCATAAATCCTGCTTAATTCACTGGTTAATTCATGAGCTAAACCTAGACTTTCCTAAAGAAGCCTCCAGATGTATGAGAGATGCAGGTTCCAGACCTCAGGCTAAGACTTATTATGGATAAATAATAAATTAACTTCCCATTTATTACTATTTTTCATTATACTGATGTTTTGAACTGCATTCACCATCCAGAGTCATTCGAGTAAAATGAATTAAATAAATAATCACCATTGACAGTTGTAGGCTTGATAAATTTACAAGACATGAACTTAGGGAACTCTTAACTAGACTTGTTCAGCAGCCAAATATAAGATAACATTGTACGAATAGTGGGTAGGAAACAACTTGGTGAACCATGATCAGGTATTAGAAATAAATGTATCTTTCATAAACAAGAATGATCAGAAATTGTTGCTGAAAAAGTAAATAGAAGGGGCATAATAAATTAGGCAATTCCCACTGAAATGTTGTGGTTGATAAATGGAAGATGACCAAAGCAATTCTACTGAAGTGGGGAGAAATGGCACTCTCTTGGTTTGCTTTGGTCCAAATAAGAAAAAAAATTTCCCCTACTTCCTTGGCATAAATGTGAAATAAAATTCCAGAGTTGGCACAGTTCTTCTACCTTGGTAGTCTTACATTTCAGAACCCAGGTGTCTGCCTTCATCTCTATTTAGGCAACACATAGTTAGTGATAAATCCACAGGACAGTGATGGAGTATTCTATCAGATGCTCTGAAATATGAGTCTCCCTCCCTCCATTTCTACTAAAATTTATCAGCCATCAGAGACCAGACAGCAGCCTTCAAGCTTCAACCTAAACTTAATGGGGCATCAGAGACTGAAAAGCTTTAGTTTATTACTGAAATGTAAGAAGAGCATCCACCAACTAAAACAAGCACCTTGTTTTATTATTTGAACATTTAAAACCTACTTGTCCCCTTAAGCTTTTAAGTGTCATAACAATGTTTATCATTTCATTGCTGGTCTCTTGAATTTGACTGGCATTCAGTTTAGTTTCTACCTCTGATCTGAAGGTTCTCTTGGTATAGCTTCATCATTTTCTCTTCTGCTGCCTATATTGCTTGTATTTATTTGTTTTGAAATTTTTAAGCAAGCTTGTAAAGATTTATTAAGAAAGAAAAACTGCAATATTTATCGTCATGGGTATCTGTTGCAGAGGTTGTGTTGAATAACACTGATGCAGTACCATGGTAACCCTACCTTCAGATATTTGTGTCCTGACATCTGAATAACTCCATTTTTTGTGTCACGATGCATGTTAGCATTTGCTTTCTCCACTACCCTCTTATGGGTGTCCATGTTAGTCACAATAGGTAAAGAAAAGGATTCTAAAACTAAAGCTTTTCAAAAGGCGCTTGATGATGATTCAACAAGTTCATCTCCACTATTGAGAAGCAATTTAAGAATTCTGCCATGTAATCTACTAAAAAACCTAGGGGGAGATTCCATAATGTGGACTGTAACAATTCAGGGAGCAATCAGTCATGTAAAAACAAAATAGTGAGAAAGCAAAGTGGAAAATGCACAAAACAAAGGACCTTCCAAACCAGTCCAGGCACCTTGTAACCCAAACTAACCGCATCCTGTATCTCATCTATGGTAGCCCACTAGATAGCCAACAAGAATTTATCAAATTGCAGCATCTTATATTGATTACACGGTTTTTACAATTCATTGAATCTCTTGACAGTCTGTTCTGCAGAAAGAAATGACAAGGTAGCTTGAAAAAAACCTATTTTATTTTCTTTAAAAATACAGTACACAGCAGTGTGTTTCTTTCCCACCCTGTTACTGCTGGTTCACAAAGGTAACATGATAAATTTAACCCCAATACTAGGCTGTTATAAATCCTGAGAGTGACTCAGTTACATGCTGATTTACATAAGACAATATGCTGAAAAAGAATAATCTTTCTTTTAACATAAAAGAGTCTCTTCCTGAACTTATGAATCAGATATAAAATTTGCAGAATTACTGTGCTGCAATGACCAGCCAAGGATTTCCCCGAAATCCTCATGGCGAATAATTTTAATTAAAGTGGATTCTAAATTGCTATACTATACCAAGAAGTGGAAACATACTAAGTGTAATGAGCACATACGATATGGTGTGATTTACCAAACATATTTGATACTTTGTGTTTTTCAAACTCGGTAACTTTTAACATGTGGACTTCACCTCCCAGAATTCCCCAGCCAACATGTTGGCTAGGGAATTCTGGAAGTTGCAGTTCGTATATCATAAAGTTGGCGTGTTTGAGAAACACTGCTTTAATAGGTGGTGATGGTAGTAATACTCCTGCACTTTTATAGTTAAAGGACTTGATTCTTTCATTTGTATAAGCACTTTGTAAATGTGTTTGTTTTATTTAAATTATCCAGTTTTACAGAATCTCTGGGAAACATCCATATATCAGCTGCATATGCTTATAATAGTACTTGGTATCACACATCTAGAAGTGTGGCATTTTTAATATCCCTAAAAAACAAGAATTTAAGCCACCTCAGTTGTGCATTTGCATTTCCTGATGGCAGTATGTGGCAAAGGTGTATTTTGAGCCAAATGACATGGTCAGCAAAATCATGGATCTAAACATCTAGCAGAACCAGGCTTCCTTCATTTCAGATTGCAGGCAGGAAATCACTTTAATGAGTAAGAAATAAAGGAATTGTAGCTATGTTAGTTGACTAGGTGGAAAAAAATCAGTCTTAATGCAGTTATTACCAAATTTATAGAAAGACAAACTTTAAAGTCAAGGGTCCTATGCCTATCAGAAATATTGTAGCAACTGCTTTTTGTGACTTTTGTTTCTTATATTCAGAGAGATTTTAATTTGCAAAAAAAATTGCAGACAATATTTGTACCAATCTGTATTCTGTGGTATCAGTACCAGGAAAATGCTGCACCATACAATTCTCCTAACACTGTAGACTGTTTTTTTTAAATTGCTCATGGTATTGTTTAACTGATTGTGTTCTATTGAAAAAAAAAGAAATTGGAATAGTAAATTATCACAGATTGCTATACGGGTATTCATCTATTTTTAAATTGGCAATTGTACTACATAGAATTCATCTTTTTGTCTAGGGTAACGCACTCTATGGGTAAAACATGGGTAGCTTTGCATCAAACACTCTGCAACCTTTTGTTACTTTTGACTATCTACATTTGTACTTTCACGGTATAGTTAGCATTTCAATGATCATCAAAAAGCAGGTTTGTCTCTCTGTTGGGTTTGGTTGTATGCAGATTCAAAATAATTAATAGAAAGAAATCAGCCTGATCCAACTAAAGCACAGCATTTTAAGTAGTATTGTTTTAAGTGAAAGAAAATCAGGTTAGTGTCTAACTTTTTAGTAAAATAGGTATTTTAAAATATTTCATTTATGCTGGAACTCATCCAAAAGTAAGTATTTTGAAAATGTATAGGTGATGCTGTGCATCTCCCCCCCAATCTTAGATTGCTAAGGTGAGTTAGGTATTAATATTTGCTTTTTAATAAGACTGGTGACACACTGTAAAAGTGTGTTGAATTTTATAATCACTTGAGTCTTAAAAAAACATGGAAGAACATATATACAGTTATGCATTAGACTTATTTCTCTCTCTCTCTCTCTCTCTTAATTCTCTTGTCTGATGCTTTCCTGGCTTATTCAAAAAGATTACCTGAGATACAGAATAAATATTTGGAAGGATGGTAATACTTTGGTTCAACTTGATACTATTTTGAAGACCGTTTTTTTAAAAAAAAAACAACCTTTAAAAGAGTCTCATTACCTACAGAACCCAAACTGAAGAAATTATAAAACATTAAATTTCCTGCCTTTCAAGATGTAAAACAGCCCAGCTTTATTTTTCCTACTGTTTAAAAGATCATGTGGAAATCACTTTATATGGGAGCCCATATCTCATTTTCAAGAAAGGCATAAGCAATTTTTGGCCATTATATACAATGAAGCTAGATTTGGCTAGAGAATTTTCCATGTATTAGTAGAAGAGGTGAGTTTGGGATAGGACAGGGGTCAGCAACCTGAAACAGTGAAAGAGCCACTCGGAACCGGTTCCCTCACAAAAGGAAAAACTGGGAGCCGCAAAAAATGTGTGTACATGTGCGCATGCGCAGAACAGGGTTTGACTGAATAGTGGAGCCAAGGCGAGATATGCACCTACCCTGCATATTTGAATTGATTGGTTGAACTTTTTTAGTCCCACTTTTTTTTTTGGACTGCACATGGCAGAGGACTGGGAGCCGCAAGAGATGGCTGAAAGAGCCGCATGCAGCTCCGGGGCCGCGGGTTGCAGACCTGTGGGATAGGATCTCACCATGATAAAATTCAATTTTGATTCATGTCAATCAAGGAGGAAACTAATGTTTTAGGACACCTTTTTACAACTATTATACTAAAAGTGATAACTGCACCATGACTAGATTTAAGGTGGATCACAGCAATGGAAGTTTTTTGAGTGGGGGTGGGGGATAGGAAGTGGAAGAAATGAAATGGAAGCTGACGTATAAAGAGACAGCGTTGAAATGCTGAGAATTTAGACTATTAAAATGTGAACTGCTCCTCAAAAATCACACATTGTAACTTATTCTTGTCCCTAAATGTACCTAATAGAGAGTAGAGACTATAGAAATATCCTGGGTAACAAAGAAATATTGCAGAGTTCTACTTCATCTACTTGTCAAAGAGGAAGCCTTGGTTACAAGATAGCAATGTCTGTCATTTGTTTTACCAGACATCCTTCTCTGTGAATCTTTATTCTCTGAGGTTTAAAAAAACAATGGGAGTGTGGGGAATGATTGCTGCTTCAGCACTAAGCAGGAGTGGAAAGTGGCATCAATTTGAAATAAAAGCATGTAAGGTCCTCTGCCCCCACTGGGAACAAAGAATATTCTAATTATTGCTCCCAATATGTAAAGGACAGAATTAAAGGCTTTGAAACTACTTTTATGCGTGTGTTTTCTAAGTCCCTTTAACCTTTAGCTATTATCCATGAATAGCAGTGGTATGTTATGAATGAATAGGTATATGAATATGCTGGCAACAGGTTTGGAGTTATAAACTTTCAGTTAGTGTTTGACAATAAAAGAATAATCTACCCCAATGTCTACATGTTCTCATTTCTAATCCTAACAACAGGGTACATTGAAGACATTGAAAAACTACAAAATCAACTATTCAACCACATGAAGTCAGGAAAATATCGAAATAAATAATTTGTTTTAAAATAACTATAGAATACTTGTTAAGAGTATAAATGGTATTTTTTTCTTCAAAAACAGAAGCACCAGTCTTAAGAAATGTGGTATGAGAAATATATAATAGGAAGTGCCAGTGGCATCTGAGTTCTGGATAAGATTCTTTTAGAAAAGTGTACACTGAAATCAGTTTAAATGGGAGTGTCATGCTGAATTTTAAAAGACCAGATCTCCTCGGTATACAGTCTAATACTTACATGACTGTGTTAGGAAATAAATATGCCAGAACAAGGGGAATGGTATGTTTTTATGACATGCTGAGGTTCACTTTTCCCCACCCAGTCCCTACATGGTACAATGGTTTTGATTGGAGTTGTAAAATATTCTTAACCCAGGCATATTCTTCATAGGTTGCTGTAAATGTTAATGCTGTAAGATCAGATTCTAAGACCAAATCAGTTTTTCTTTAATATTGAAATTGTTTCAGTCATTACGAGTGAACTGTGAAAAGAGATGACGTCCAATGCAGGGAGTAGGCATCCCTTTCTCCATCATGTGACTTCTGCAAAGGCTGTGATGTGGTTCTACAAGGGTGAAAAGAACAAAGCATGGACGTCATTCAACTATAAAGATGAGAGGTGCATTTTCCCACCCTACCACAGAAGATCCCACAGTTTAGACTTCAGTAGCACTTCAGAGATTCACCTCTACATATCTCAAGAAAATCTAAAATGCTTCACAAAATATTCCACATACATTAATTAAATCACCAGTCTTAAGTGACTAAGTGCTTCATACACTTAAAACTGAAGCCAAATTTTACAATTATTTTATAAGTAACTACAATATAAATTTTAAGAACAAACATGGCAAAATCTGGTGAATCAGATTAATACTATTTTAATTCTGCATTTGTTTTTTTTTTAAAAAAAGTTTCATAACTCTTGAAAGTGGTGTAACATGAAACAGGAGAAACTTAAAGGAAAATTGTATTTACTATTCAGCAGAATGCAGACATGCCCTCTTTCATTAATTAAAATTTCTTCTTTATTCAGTCTATACTCTCCACTGTTTCATTCAGCAGGATGCATCTATATATTTCTTGTGTAAACATGTTCGTATGAAAATACATGCATGTATACAAAGCATTTTAAAGAGGTAGTAGGTCATTCTTTGTTAAAAAAAAATAAAAAATGGTGCCTGCAACTTCATAATTTTTACACGTGTTGCATGTTTTAAAAGAGTGGGGCTTCAATTTTGGCTGTTTAAATTTTTGGGGAGGTCAGACACCTCTAACCCTCAGCCATATGCCTTCAACCACTCTTCCGTGCTTGAAACCCTAAGTCTCAGTCTAAAAAGAACTGTTTTGTAGAGACTCCTGTCGGGAATATTGAGGACAACTATTGATCTAGGCTTGAAAACGCATCTAACAATGTCTGTGTCCTTAGGATTCCATTCATATCTAGTAATCTTAACTGCATAATCCTAAAGTTCCTTAAAGGTGTCTGCTGAAGGTTCCTGAACCTGTAAGACAATAAAAATCAGCATATTGAGATGTTGATTTCTCTTGTTTTAATTAGAGTTGATCGTGACCATACTACCCAAATGATTGATCAGGCAGTATAAACATTTTTGTGGTCGTACACTTGACTTTTTGACATATTAAGCAGTGCAAACAGACATGAGCCTAAAGTAATGAAGCCACTGGAGTGGATGGATGGGATTTTCAGCCTTCAGAAGCCCAGAGATTGGGTTGACACCCTTATTTTTAAACACATGTTTTACATCTGTGGCCAGCTTGTCCCGATTTCTTTTTTAACGAGTGAAAAACTGCGCCTGCATCTTTACTTCTTGGTAGTAAATTCCGTGGTGCGTTTTTGTGTGGTGACCACAGAATTACATCTGCTGAAAAACACAAGGCCCCACTTTTGCCTCAAATACGCGCCTTTAAAAAATGGCGGAAGAAAGTGCTACACAAAGCACTCAAAGGGGACATTGCAGCAAATATGTTAAGCGGAGCAAGCTCTTTCTCCTTAGAGACTCAGTGCAGCTCCTTCAAGAGCTTTCCCATATATTTACTGTATACATGCGTGCGCAGAGGTATTCTGCTTCAGAAGGAAGTTCTGGGTGCAGACAACCTGGGAAAATCCCAGAAAGAGCTTTTCTTCTGCAGAATGTTAAGTGTCTCCACTTTGAAACAAAAGTGCTTTTTTTGTAACGGTGTGTTTCATTGAAGCACCCTTTCAAATGCTTTGCATTGATCTACTGGGAGATACAAGGAATCTGTTTTTAAGTCAGCCATTCCTCATTCCAGAACTGCAAAAAGATGTGTCTGTATAGGGCACAGGGTAAAGCTTTTTGGAGTTCTCTTGAGTATGAAACCTTCAACAACACCTTTTGATCTAGCAGTCAGAGCAGACACACTGAAACCCATGCCAAAAAAAAAAAACCTAGGTTATATTATCAAATTCCTCAGTGAATGTTTGTTGGCACAAGCGTTCACTATTAATTCACCACAATCTTGTGTTTAGTTTTGTGAACTGCAATGCACAAGTTTATATTTTTGGAACAGCAGAGGTTGTTACTAGCAAGAAAAACATGCACAGCATGGCAATAGTTATTTCCAACCAATATATCACTGGAGATGATCCTGTGATCCACTGGTATAAAGAGCAAACTGCAAGAGCAAAAACTATAAAATATTACCATTAAAATAACAAAATATATTAAAACTGAACCTTAAGTGCTGGTTTCCATTTTAAAAAATAGAAACCATACTTAGCAATATGCCAAATAATGATTCTTGCTATTGGAAATAGCATTCCACTCACGTCAAGTACATTTTGACAACATTAGTAATTTATAATATAAATCTTCAGTAATGCACAACTTACTAATCATTTTGAGTATGAACAAGCATACAGAACACAGCATACAATTTACCTGGTACTCCTAATCATGTTCCAGTCTGTGCATTTCATTAAATGCAGGATTAAACTGCATTTGATCATACGTGTCATCTCAGTTTTTAAAATATTTTTCTCCCGACTCTGCAGGAGATACAGAGTAGCATAGAATAAAAATGCCGTTTCACAAACTTCTGTTTCTCAGACAGACCCTTGCCTGCACTGAAGGTTCAGATATGTCCCTTGTAAGACGGCGTTTAAACACAACCAGTGCGCTTGTTTGCACACGTAACTTTATTGCCTTATATGAAGATGTTCAAACTGGTCCATTCCTGTTATCCAGGAGAAGAGCCTAAAGAGCTTGGCTTTAAAAGAGTGTTCTTGCAAAGGTTCTTCTTGACCACGATTTGCACCTGGGTTCTGTAACATGTACAATAATTGCATCACTTGAATCATGTTTGGACAGCTTTCGTTTTTCTTCATCTTTCCAGCAGGCAACATAGAACGAGGAGGGCTTTGTTTTTAGTTTTAACTTAAATAAAAAGGTGTATATATAGGCTACTCTCTGAGGGTCAGTACTGAAGGAGGACAGACGTATTCGAAAAGAGGAGCAGTTCAAGAGCTATGTACAATCAATACAGTTATCCTCTACTTAGCGTGTAAATATTTAGATTTTTTTTTTTGCTTGTAGGAAATAACAATGCAAACTGAATTTCACCTTTAAAAAGTGTTGGTAGAATTATTTTTCACTCATGCATATGCACCAAGATTAATGTATTTGAGAATTACATGTTTCACCGGTATAACGCATTTTAATTTGCAAACAGATCTGATATGACCGATAGCACTCAAGGGTTCAAAAAGTCCATATGGACTTTTCCTTTCGCCATGCTGCCAGCCCCACATTATCTTTTCCATATATGCATATAAATCATCATCATCATCATTCCATTCAATGAATCCATTCACTGCAGGATGAAAGCTTTTTCACTGAAGGTTATATAGACTATAATCTTTATTTCTCAGCATATCTCTGGATTACAAAAAAATCCCAAACCACTGGTATGCTTTAGTTAAGGCTGAAAGCCAGCTCGGTGTACTGGTTAAGGCATTAGGGTAGAAGAAACTGGGAGACTCTGAGTTCTAGTCCTCCCTTAGGCACAAAGGCCCTAGACCTTAGGATAGTTACACTCCCCCAGCTCTAGGAAGGAGGCAATAGCAAGCTACTTCTGAAAAATTTTGCCAAGTAAACTGCAAGGACTTATCAAGGCATTCTTAAGGAAGCATTCTGTGACTAGACGGCACAAAAAAGGGGGGGGAGGGGGCATGGAGACTGAAAAATCGTGATTGGTCCAAATATACCCAGCTGACTTTGTGCCTAAGGAAGGACTAAAACTCTCCATCTCCTGTTTTCTAGCCCGGTGCCTTTAACCATTAAACCAAAGTGGCTCTCATTTAATCACCCACAAAATTTAAAAGGTTTGTGAGTATAGTCCACAAAGTCAGGAAAAAAATGCTAATGTTAAAGAGAGTGTCTGTGGAGAGATGAACCAATAGATTTCTGACAAAATTAGCCTTACTACACTGTGCTATAAAAAAGATTGGTGCCCCTATGTTACACTTCATGTCAATGAGCTGTTCTATGATTTGATTTCTGAAAAGCGAGATTAATAAACTTAATTCCGTCAGTTCATACATGCGTATAATAAACACTTTAGGGAAGGTTTTGCTAGCTGAGTCATTATTTTTATCTGTTTAAAGTTGCTATTTCGACACCACTGTCTTATTGTCCTTAAGTCAACTAAGGCAGAATATAAATGGGTATTAAAAAAACAATAAAAAGGTAACCAAGTTAATACACTGGTTTTACATCGGTTATAAATCAAGCAATGTACAATTAAGTACAGGTGGTTCTTTTACTGACCACTCCTTCAGTGACTGTTCAAGCTGATGATAGCAGTGAACAAGTGGTCGTTACAACAGGTCCTCAAAGTTCCAGCCATCCGTATCCTGAGGTCACATGTTCATGATTCGTGACCTTCCCTTCCCACTGAAGTCAGAAATCACAATCCTGTAAGGTGCTCAATCATTCATTCAATTTCTATAGCTGCCCGTCTCAAGTCAATGGCTCCGGGCAGCTTACAATTTAAAAAAAAACCCACACACGCATATTACAATTAAAAATACTAAAAACATTTTAAAATAATAACAGCAGGGGGGAAAAAATCAAAAACATCCAGGGGGAGGGCCTTCTCTGTTGGGGCACCTGCTCGGTGGAATCCACTTCCCCGGGTGCTCCGGATGGCCCCAGACCTTCGGTCCTTTCGCCGTGACCTTAAGACATATCTTTTCCAACAGGCCGACCTGGACTGATGACAATGGGGTTTTTAATTATGATTTTAAATGTTTTTATTGGTTTTAGTGGGACTTTGACACAATTTAATTCTTTTTTAATATTTGTATTCATTTGTATTTTATTGTTAGCCGCCCTGAGTCCTTCGGGAGATAGGGCGGCATACAAGTCTCATTATAAATAAATAAATAAATATACATAGGAGCAAGGTACTTGGCCAATCTCTGAAGGGAGGATCGTCCATGGAGCAAGGGCACTGCAGGAAAAGCTCATTTTCTGGTCCCTCTCAGCTGACACTTTTTGGCTGATGGGTTCTGCAGCATTCCCATTATTCTGCTCAGTTAGGTAGAGACTCTTGGAAAAAAGGTGATCTCTCAGGTACCCTGATCCAAAGCCATGAGGGCTTTAAAGGTAACCACCAGAAGTTTGAACTGTATCCAGAAACACACGAGTAACCAATGCAGCTCACACAGAAGTGGTACAAGAGCCTTGGTGGAGCAGTGGGCTAATGCCTCCTTAAGTAACACCAGCTGCCTGCAATTAGTGCAGGTTCGAGTCCCACCAGGCTCAAGGTTGACTCAGCCTTCCATCCTTCCGAGGTAGGTAAAATGAGGACCCAGATTGTTGGGGGCAATTAAGCTGACTTTGTAATAATGCCACTTGGGGTGTGTGTGAAAGCCCTAATAAGCAGGCATATACATAGAATGAAGGCTACTGCTAAGCTTGTAAGCCGCCCTGAGTCTTCAGAGAAGGGCGGGATATAAATGGAATTAAAAATATAAAAATAAAATAAAAATATTACATGTGCGGTGTATCTGGCACCATTTACTACAAGCACCGCTGCATTCTGAACCAGTTGAAGTTTCCAAATGACCTGCAAGGGCAATCTCATTTAGACTCCTAAACCAAGGGTTACAAGGGCATGAGTTATTGTGAGCAGGGCCTCCCGGTCCAGTTATGGGCAAAACTGGCGTACCACCCAAAGGTGTGTAAAGGCTCTCCTAGTCACAATTGCCACCTGCTCTTTCAGCAGGAGGAACCTTAGCCTGCATAGCACACGTCTGGGGGCAGTGCAACCCCCTCCAGAATCAAAGATGGAAGAACTATAAGGAGATGAGCAGGCTGAGCCCGAGGGAGGGGTCAAACATGTCATAAGTCCCTGTGTGCCCACAACATATCTAAGTCCAGCCCACCTTAAATGCCTTTCTTATTTCCGCTTATTTCCCTTAAAGGCCAGTTGTTGAGATTCTTGCAGAAAGCTTAACCTTGCAATAAATCGTTATACTCATTTGAACTGCCTGAATCTCCTGATTTCCCTGGTGCTTGACAAGAACCCTGTCTCTAGGAGGTTGAGAAAAACCAAGTTTGAATCCACTTTCATCCATAGAAGCTCACTGATTACTTTGATCCAATGCCTATCTCTCAGCCTAACCTACACTAAGGATTGTTATAGGGAAAATTTGGAGGAGTCAATGTTACATGTACCACTATTGAGATCCTAGGAGAAATGTGAGATAGCAACCTAAAGAAGTAATAATAAAAATAATAGCAACAACAGAATTGGATTGACCTGGATTCTGGATAAAGTGTCTGATGTAATGATGCCTACGTAGGGAAAGCAGACTATGAATTGGTTCCTCTTATTCATGCATTTTTTAAACAATGAACATTTAGCTGCCCTGCAATGTTAATTTGGGCAAACAAAATCCTTTATTTTGACATCTCATAGGAAGCTAACAGAACGGATTATACAAAAAGATACACCCATCAACCAGATGCTTGCTTGAGCAAATGAGATGGTGAAACAGGTTGATTTCTGAGATGAAACTGAATAGAATAAAGACTTTAACAACATTTCACACTCTGCTGTAATTACCATAGTTTTTAGGTAAACCAGACTGAGGGGGTTACCTTAAGGAGAAAAGAAAATCAAGAAATATCTCTAACATCCCAGCCCTATGCCACTGATTTACCCATTTCCCACCTTATTTATTATTTATTATTATTATTACTGCTAAGCTTGTAAGCCGCCCTGAGTGTTCGGAGAAGGGCGGGATATAAATGGAATTAAAATAAATAAATAAATAAAATTTACTTAGTTAAGTGGTGAACATACCTAATATCTTTCTTCCTCTTATTTTCCCTGCAGCAACAACCTTGTGAGGTGGGTTGGGCTGAGAGAGAGTGACTGGCCCAAAGTCACCCAGCCAGTTTTTCATAGCTAAGATGGGATTAGAACATATATACCCTCTTGGTTTCTAGGCCGGCGCCTTAACCACTAGACTGAACAAGCTCAATATACACACAAGCAATCTCAGGCATTCATGCAAGATGTCCACATCCTACTGTGTAACAACCACTCAAGTCTGTCAAATGGCAAGGGACATTTGGGGTAAAAAACAAAAACAAAAAAACCCCAAAGTGCATATTAGTGTCCAAAGCAATCATTAATTTTATGCAAATAGCCTCCTGCAAACACTGCTCAAACAGAAGCCTTCAAGATAAAAACGCACAGCTAGGATGTTTTAGGGCACACCTCAGTATATTTAATGTAAATTTAAGGATAAAGGGAAACAAGTTAAAGAAACAGTCTTTATGTCCAGTTTGTGATAAAATAACATCAATTTACTTATCAGTCCTTTCCACCTAGGTTCCATGTCATTTGAACAATTAGACGCATATAAAAAGTACATTTGTATATGCAGTCTTTTGTACAGCCACAAAATCATCACTGGGCAACTAATGTATCCCCTTGAACTGAAAAGTTTGGACACACTAAAAATTTTTAATTGGCATTAAATTAATTAACTGAAGAGAATGTTTCCGTGCCGACGTCATGATGTTGTGAGAGAAAGAAGGCCGCCTCTTCTGACAAACTGTTTTAACAGCACAATACAAATTTAGCCTTTTTTCTTTATACTGCATTTTCCTCATGGCCTCCTACAATCCTTGAGAAGATACAAAAGCGTTCCTAGTCTCCAGATCACCATAGTTTATGATGTGGACTTAAAAATTCATTTCTCTTACAAAAAGTTAGCAAGGCAACCATTCTACCTCAGATTCACCAGAAAAGTTATCAATTCACCACAGACCTTACCTTTACTACAGAATGTTCTACCTGAGGGATGCTGATCATAGACATCTGTCCCAGATTGTCCAAGTGTGACTGTTCATGTTGTGGTTGTCTACCTCTAAAATTATTAACCACACATACCACCTAGAAAGAGAAAAAAGTTCTTAAGATACTATGAAGCCATTATGATATCTGGGTCTTGACAGAAATACCAGTATAATTAAACTATACAGTTTCCAAAATATATTCATCCCTCCAAAAGTTGTAATTTAATACGCTGTAACTTTAGGTAATTATAAAGCCAGTATAGTGGAAGTGGAATTCGCCATGTTATTCCTGGTGCTTAAAACAAAGTTTTCAAATACTTAGGTGATATTTCCAAACTAATATAATTGCAGAGGATGCAGTTTGATAGAATGTGACCTTAAAAACTGAACATCATTAAATTAAAATAGAAACGTGTCAGTGGAAGAACTGATACTGATGATGCTGGAATTCTGGATTCTCAGGCCTGAGAAAGTCATTTTATAAACAAGGGACTGATAATCCTGGAAAGAAACAACTCATTGAATATAGAATCAAAATTGCAAGAGAAAGATTCCATGTTCACATGGAAATGATAATGACAGTAATAAAAAGAGCTCTTTAAAAATTACTCTCTGAATAGAACAGTCTAATAGTTAAAAAGCTCATAGATGGAATAACGCAATACCATACGATTACTTTAGCTGGGTAAGACGTAATAAATAGCCCATATTCTGATGGATTAATAAAATGGTGGGTCCTACATAACAGTCAGACATGTAACAGGTAGAAAAATGTGAAGCTTATACATACCAAAAACACAGCTATTGAAATACCGACTAGAAATCCTGCTATCACATCTGACCAGTGATTTCGATACTCTGCTACTCTGTTGATACCAGCGAGAAACGCCATACACATTATGCTCAAGCAAAGGACTGGTTTTGCCAGCCTGGTCCCTCTAGCCTTTATTGTGTGGGTGATGTACATCTAGGAATAAAAAAATAAAAACAAAAATAAATGCAACACAATACCCATCAGTTTTCATCTAGTTATTGAGGAATTTGAATAATTGTCCCCACTTTGGAGCAGTAATGATTTTAAAAAAAATCATATAAATTAACATTTATGCCAGGAATCCAAATAAGCTATTGATTAATTTACTGGATTTCTATCCTGCTTTTGGACTGAAATCAATTGCAACCTTGAAAATTATGCTTTTTTGGCCCCACCCCCACCCCCCTGGTTGAGACCGGTGATAAATAATCGTTCAGAAACGGACACAATCCATGATGAGTGAAAACCAGATACAGGTAATTCTCAACTTACAAACACAATTCAGCCCAACAATTTCTGCTGATAAGCAAAAAAAAGTTGTTAACTGGGTTTTGCCCCATTTTATAACCTTTTTTGCCACAGTTGTTAAGTGAATCCCTCTAATTATTAAGTTATTAACCTAATTCAGGGGTAGGCAACCTTGGCTCTTTTATGACTTGTGGACAACTCCCAGAATTCCTGAGCCACTGCTGACTCAGGAATTCTGGGAGTTGAAGTCCACGACTCATAAAAGAGCCAAGGTTGCCTACCCCTGCACTATACCATCCCGGTTTCCACCAGGGGTCAGTAGCAAATATAGCCAAAGCCTTCTCAATTCTATGTCCTGATTTAAAATCTGACTGGAAAGAGTCTAGATCACGGGTGTCAAAGTCAATCATGTCACGCTATGTATCATGACATATCTCGATGTTTTTTACCTTTGTGGAGCCAGGATGGGCGTGGCCTGCACATGATGTATCCAGCCCATGGGCTGCCAGTTTGACACCCCTGCTACAGATGGTTTGTCATCTCCAGAGCCCTCTGTTGCTGCAGCCTGGCCACCTTCTCAACAATGTTGAGAAGCACATTAATTTGTGCTTCTTAGATTGTAAACTGCCCTGAGTCTTCGGAGAAGGGCAGGATATAAATGGGATTAAAAAAAATGTTCCCTCCAAAAAGGGAACGGTTAGAAACTTGATGAAAATGGCCAGGCCTGTCAAATCTAGCAGTCTCCAATTTTAATAAGGTAGAGAATCTATGGACTAATTGTGAACCTTATCTGTCCCCTTTCCTGCATGTAACTTGGTAACAGTAAACAAAATATCAGTCATTTCTGACATAGCCAGCCAGTATGCCACAAATACAATCCAAACCAGTTGTTAAGTGAATCCCTCTAGTTGTTAAGTTATTAACCTAGTTCAGGGGTAGGCAACCTTGGCTCTTTTATGACTCGTGGACTTCAACTCCCAGAATTCCTGAGCCAGCAGCTGTCTCAGGAATTCTGGGAGTTGAAGTCCACGAGTCATAAAAGAGCCAAGGTAGCCTACCCCTGAACTAGTTGTTAAGTGAATCTGGCTTCCCTGTTGACTTTGCTTGTCAGAATGTTACAAAAGATGGTCACGTGACCTTGGGACACTGCAACCCTCATAAACATATGCTGGTTGCCAGGCGACCAAATTTTGATAATGTGACAACAGGGATGCTTCAACAGTTGCTAAGTTTGAAAAACAGTACTGAGTCACTTTTTCCAGTGCTTTTTTTTTTAAAAAAAAACTTTTTTAAGTCACTAAATGAATGGTTATAACTCAAGGACCACCTGTATGGTTATCACATTCCTCATTTGTGTTAGACTCCTCCCACTTCCCACAATGCATTTGGTGGCACAGTTGTCAGTGCATAGAGATTTAGAATTATGGCTATCTGGGCTCATTTATGTACTTGGCCGAAATAATACCACACAAACAGATAATTCTCCTGAATAATTTGACTGCATAAACTTAACAAGGAATTCTGCAAATAACAAGAAAAACTAATCCTGCTTTTGTATCTAATACCTTTGAGGCACATTTATCAATAGTGGAGAGGCAAGGTACTTTTTTACTTGCGTTTTCATGTACATTCGGTGCAATTAACATTAGGCAACCATGTTGTGTGCAGACAAGTGCGATTGAAATTGTTCAGTTAAATAAAAATATTTATGCTAGCTAAATATCTCGCAAGACATAGTCTAGCTAGCAATCTTGTCAGAGTTTATGGCCATCATCCAACACTGCTGCACTTTAAAGTGAAAGGAATAGATTGAATGCTCAGAATTCCATTAAACTAGAACTTAACTCTTTTCTTTATTGTTTGGCAAAATGTGTTCACTGTAGGCAAGAATTAAAAATAAATAGCAAAGTACTATGAGGTACATGTTGGTGGTTTGCTGTTTCCAGTAACCAGATGGAACATAGGTACAAAATTTGTTCTTTCTTGATTTTGATGATTTTTTAAATACCCAGATACTGGCTTAATTCTAATAAAAATCCAGTGAAAGACACTGTTGTTCCAGTTTTATATGTGATAAAATGAAAACAAGCTACAGATGCATTGCAGATGTTTTTAGTAACAATATTTATATCACACTTAAAACCTAACATGGAACAGAAATAAAGGAATATACACAAAGTAGACATATTTTTTTAAAAAAACTTAGGCAACTATATTTAAGGGAACAATGGAATACCAAATAGATAACCACCTCATAATTAAAAGAATAAACTTGATATGCCAAAACTACTAACAGCGTATACTAGTTAAAGCAGGTAAATGATGGAACTGCACCATTAGAAAAAAAATAAAGCAAGCATACTGAAAAGGAAGCTGCTTAGAAAGCAAAACAGTAGTTAAAAAACAAGTTTCTCCTCAACTATCAAGATCACGCGAGGTATTAGTACCGCTTTATAAAGCCCTAGTGAGACCACACCCCTTAATACTGCAGCCAATTTTGGTCACCATATCACAAAAAAGATGCTGAGAGTTTGGAAAAAATTCAGAGAAGAGCAACTAAGATTGTCAAAGGCCTGGAGACTAAAACATACGAAGAACAGTTATGGGACTTGGGTTTGGCTAGTCTAAAAAAAAGAAGAAATAGGGGAGACATGATAGCAGTATTCCAGTATTTGAGGGGCTACCACAAAGAAGAGGGCATCAAACTATTCTCCAAAGCACCAGAGGGCAGGACAAAAAACAATGGTTGGAAACTGAACAAAGAGAGAAGCAACCTGGAATTAAGGAGAAACTTCCTGACAGTGAGGACAATCAACCAGTGGAACAGAAATCGTGGGCGCTCCGTCACTGAAGATTTTTAAGAAGAGGCTAGACAGTCACTTGTCTAAGATGGTATAGGTTCTCCTGCTTAAGTGGGGGGCTGGACTAGAAGACCTCCAAGATCCCTTCCAGCTCTATTCTATTCAAACTATTCAAATTCAGACCATCCATACCTGGGTTATTCAAGCCAAAGGCCTGTGGATTATATTATTCTTCCACTCAGGATAAAAAGGTGCTGTAAGACTAGTTTGGTTGAAGAGGTAATCCTTCCTCTACTAAGTGGCCGATATGCCTTGCTGAAGTTATGTGCAGCAAACTGGAAATGCTCTAATCCAAATGGACGGGAACATTCAAGCCAATGTAGGGAGAGAAAGTATAGCAAAATCAATAAAAGGTGATATCCATTTCTGCCCTCCAGAAATGGTTGCCCACCAGTTTTGCCAAGGGGATAAGAGAAATGACCTGATCTGTTAAGAACTGCAATCTGAATCAAGGTTTTCCAGCGGCATGATTGACATCACTCTTAACACACTCCTGAAATTACAGCTACAGTACTTGCTAGTAAGCCAGATAGCAAGCTTGACATAGCAATAGAGGCACATTAATGTTCATTTCAGACCTCTTTCTTTCTTCCCGGTTTGCTCGAGAAAAGGTGATGTACATACTTATACCCAGTCTTAGAGCAATTTATTATTGCTTCCTATGCAAAGTACTCACAGCTAAAATGGAAACTTCCTTAATATTTTTATCTTTATTGCAAGGCTCTTTAAACATACAGTATTCACGAGAAAAAGAAGGAGGAGGAGACAGGTAATGGTAACTAATGTTTAATTTCCAGGCCCTTATAGGGGCAGGACACCTAATCATTCTGCTTATAACATTTCTGCTTAAAAAGGAGGGGGGAGAAAGAGCGAAAAATTAGGTGTATCTTTTCTGAAAGTGCTGAAGCTTACCACCTGCTTGTGAAATAAAGCTTTTTATGAACAGCAAGCTATCAAAAATAAGTCTGCCTAAAATTGCCGGAATAAATCAGTGGTTAAAAAAAGACTGCATCCTAAATCACACCCTTCCATCTTCCTCCCCTCATTTGGAAGGCAATGTGATTTTCACTTCACAGCTCCTTTCATCTCTTCTGTTCAAATTGCAGCAGACATTCCCTTTCTGCCAGGTTAGGTTAGAATACAGGTGAGTTAAGAATGTGGTTCTCATCTCCCTGAACAGCTAGTCTACCAATAAACTCTCAAACCACATGGATTGCTCAAGGTCTGAATTTAAGACTACTCCAGACTTTAAGTAATGTTCACCATGGTATCTTGTAGCAAAGTAAACAAGCATGAAAATAAATTTTGATTTTAAACGTTCTCTGTATAAAGTTGACACCCCTTGGCTAATACATGTTCCCTATTGCTCAGGAATTGTTTTGTCCACGCCTTAAAATATTGCGGGAACAAATAAATGTGGATTAGTTACTCAATGAACTCTCCAGTAGAAGTAATAGAGGAGTTAATTGCCAGCCAATACAAAAAAAAAAAAAAAGCAACAGCCTGTGAAAATGCTTTTCTAGCTGCTGACTTATCCACAGTTGTCTGATGCTCTTTACACTTACAAAGGCTTATTATCTCACTACTAAATTCTACTCTAGGGCTTGCTACAGAGCAGCGTGCAGTAGATTGGACTGCAATCTGCAGAAAACAACCTGCAAAGATTTGCCTATCTACAGTCAAACTACTTTTCAGCTTTGTCACAATTAAAAAAATCTATTTCTATGCATCTAATAAACCAGGGGTCTCCAGCCCCTGGTCCACAGATTGGCCATGGCATGCCAGCAACTGGTCTGCACAAACAAGGAAAGCCCCATCTGTGGGATGCAGGCAGCACACGAAACCATGCACCCTTCGGTCCGTGGAAAAACCTTTCTCCATGGAACCGGTCCCTGGTGCCCAAAAGGTTGGGGACCTCTGTAATAAACAATTCATCGACTCTATGTCCACTCTAATATAGTCACCTCTCAAAAGTCTGTGTGTTTCTTATCTAATACTTCTTATCTAATTTACGATTGCAGTTGATTTCTATATGCTTGTTCTAAGCACAGTTCATCTGTCATCTATGTGACCACAGTTAAAAAACTGTGCAAATCTTCCTCTCTCTTTCTTTCCCTTCTGTTCAATCAATTCTTGGAGACTGCTTGGTTTTTAGTCCCTGCAGTTTTCTTGGCAAGGTATTTCAGAAGTGGTTTGCTATTGCCTTGTTCCTAGGGCTGAGAGAAAATGGCTGGCCCAAAGTCACCCAGCTGGCTTGTGTCTCCTAGCCTGATGCCTTAAAACTACAGTAAATTGGCTTTATTTTTACATTTTATCAAATAATTTGTTATGATTGTTGTAATCCAAGTAAATTTTTGTCAATATCCAGTACCTCCCTCCATCAGTTATGCTAAACTGCAACGGTCAAGATTTCTAGTTTGGCAGCAACTTTTTGCCATTCTGGATTAGATGGGCCAAATTTCTTTTTTCAGAAAAAAAGACAATTATGGTTAAGCATCCTCTCAGTTTATAGGTTTTTTAGATAGAAGAATAATTCGTTTTGCTTATTGTGGCACAGCAACTAGTAATTGTTTTTCTATCAAAAGAGGTAAATTTAGGTTAGTTATGAGATGCATTGATTCTGTCTAAAATTGCCAGACTAAAGCATTGGTTAAATGATAAACTGAACAAAACACTGGAGCAGGGGTCCCCAACCCCTGGTCCGTGGACCGGTACCGGGCCGCAGCATGCCAGCAACCAGTCCACACAAACAAGCAAAGCCCATTCTCGAGATGCAGGCAGCACACAAAACCACGCATCCTCCGGTCTGCGAAAAAACCTCTCTCCACGGAACTGGTCCCTGGTGTCCAAAAGGTTGGGGACCTCTTTACTGGAGCAGGAAGATGTCCAAAGACTTCAGCTAGTTAACTGGGCTCCATTATAAGCGACTTCTTTCCATTTTGTTTAGATTTTTTTCTCTCCCAGTTCTGGGGTGTATCAACAGATTTACTCTCAGGGTTTGGGGTGGTTTTTGGTTTGCTCACATGACAAAGAAAGATGCTTTGGTTATTTTCCCTTTTAAATACGTCTTTAAATCATGAGGTTCATGTAGGAGGAGGAGGAGTGGCAGAACCTGGGATCAGAGTTACCTTACGAAGCCACAAGCAGATCATATCCAATCCCCCCCACCTTTGAATTCCATTAACCCTTATCTAACTCCAAGCAGCTGCCAACTGTTAGTTGAGAAGATTCCTGTGTGTAGGCATTTAGTAATAAATCAGTTTAATTGGACCATGCACAGACCAGTTTTTTCATGCCTGATAGTTCACCAGCTATACTGATAACTCCCAGAAAAACAAATGCATCCCACCCTATTTTCACAGAAAGACCAATCCGTTGTATTTTTGTGTGCCTGTTTTTATATACAAATTTCCCAAAGAGACAAACCGTTGAAAACACTTTTGTTGTCAACTCTCCCTCCAAATGCACGAAGATTTAAACAGATCAAAACTAAATTCTCTGTGATCTTTTCATGGACACCTGGTTCATCACTTTAGAAAAGATGCTGGTCTTTTTTGAATTTGATTCTGATCCACAGCCTACAAGGCTGGAAAAATTGATTAAAAAAAATAGTAATGTGATACCATGAATTTTTAGAAGGAAAGCATCACAGAGTAACACTTCTTAGAAGTGTACGTTAAACCTAAAAAAATTGACCCTAATCATAACACAGTATTTTAAACAAGGAGCGATTTAAAACTAAAAGTAAAGGTAAGGATAAAATGAGGGCTTTTAAAAAGGCACTCAAAATATGACTGGGTCCAGGGAAGATCAGAAAGCACCACTTTTTTGCTGTCAAGCACTTTTAACTGTCAAGACACTTCTCAGATGCCAGATCCAACTTTAATTTGCGCTTTCAGATCAGTTTTTGACACCTGGCAACTGCCTCAATAAGTTCCTGCAGTTTTCTTGGCAAGGTTTTTTTAGAAGTGATTTGCTATCGCCTCCTTCCCAAGGCTGAGAGGAACGACTATCCCAGGGGTAGGCAGCTTTGGCTCTTTCATGATTCGTGGACTTCAACTCCCAGAATTCCTGAGCCACCATGGCTCAGCTTGGAAACCTCTCCCTTTTCCCTCAGCATGGCTGGCTCAGGAATTCTGGGAGTTGAAGTCCACGAGTCATAAAAGAGCCAAGGTTGCCTACCCCTGGACTATCCCAAGGTCACTAGCTGGTTTTGTGTCCAAGGAAGGACTAGAACTCATGGTCACCCAGTTTCTAGCTGGGTCCCTTCAACACTACAACCCAACTTTATATTTGTGTAAGAAAGGGCCATGCACCTAACAGCCCCAGCTCCAGCTGCCAAATCTCAGCACTCAACACAAATCCCTGATACTTTTTTTTCATGTTTTTGAGAGACGGCCAACTGACTGTTGTATATATAAATAGAGAATATCTCTCAAGGGAGGAAAGGAGATTAAAGGCGTGAAAAGTAAAGAAATGTGTCAGCTTTTTGGTTTTGTAAAATTTATTAAATCCTTGGGAAAGCTTACTAATATATAGGTTAATGTTGCTCTTAATTAAAATTGATTAGAAAAGGAGTAAAAATAAAATTGAAAACTTTTGGATTAACCTTCTACTTTAGCACATGCTGCAGGAAATTGCAGCTGCCATTTTTTTTAGCTGGTGTTGGATCTTCATATGCGTCGAGTCGTATGCATATCAAATATCAAGATGTACCCATATTAAAGGTTTTTAAAGAGACTGGACAGCCACTTGTCTGAAATGGTATAGGGTCCCCATGCTTGAGCAAGGAATTAGACTAAGAAGTCCTCCGAGATCCTTTCCAGTTCTCTTCTGAATTGGATTGAGTTTGATGTAGGAACGTAGAATTGTATTGGTGTAGTATATGTGCAAATCCTAACAGTTTGTCCCTTTGTAATCAAGAGATGGAAATTTGGTCGATGTTCCGATTTTCTAAGTGCCATCCTACATTTTCCGGTGTAGCACCAAGTGTGCAGATAACCACTTGGACCAGTTTATGGCCAGTTTATGCCATAATCTTTCAATTTCAATTTTCAGATGTTGATACTTCTGGATCTTCTACAATTCTTTGTCTTCTACCATCTCCTGGTATTGCTACATCAATTATCCACACTTTCTTCTTTACAACCAGTTATATCTGCTGTGTTGGGATCCAAGACTTTATCAGTCTATATTCAGAAATCCCAACATATTTGAATCTGCACATTTTCAACTACTTTTTCAACTATATTTTCCCACCAATTTTTCATTACTGACACATTATGTCAGGGGTCTTCAGACTTGGCCCTTTTATAACTTGTGGACTTCAACTCCCAGAATTCCTCAGCCAGGGTGCCTGGCTGAGAAATTCTGGGAGTTGAAGTCCACAAGTCATAAAAGGGCCAAATATGAAGACCCCTGTATTATGTAATGTGCCTTTGAATGATTGTTTACTCCTGATGACTGCCTGGACAAGTCCCTGTAGTTTTCCTGAATGACAGGTCCAAGGTTACCCAGCTGGTTTCATTCATAAGGTGGGACCAGAACTCACAGTCTCCTTGTTTCTGGCCTGACGCCTTCACCAGTACACCAAACTGGCTCTTGGCTGTGGTCTATAGGGTAGAATATCTATGTCTCTCTATATGGATGAAGGAATGGCTTCCTGGAGCCCAGATTAGATAGGAAGGCAAAATCAAAGCAAGCTTATCTCTAACTGTACACAGCTGAACCAAGATACAGTGTCAATGCCACTGTTAGAAATGTCATGCATTGGATGTCCAGAGGGTGGTTTCTCTTCTTTAGCTCTAATCTTTTCTGCAGTGGCTTATTCTGATGAGAATTTAACTTCAATATTTGGGCTGTTTGTCAGAACATATATTAAAATACTAAGAGATATTATAATTATGTAGTTATTTTATATAGGATAAATGAATCTACTTCCATATCCATACAAGTAATATTTTGGGTAGATTTTGATTTCTCACTGTCAAGCACAGCAACTATTTCCAGTTGACAATTCTCAGCTGCCAAATCCAGCTTAATTTGTGCTTGTGAGTCAGTGCTTTACTCCTAGCAACTGCCAAGACTGCTCCTTGCAGTTTTCTTGGCAAGGGGTTTCAGAAATGGTTTGCCACTGTCTCCTTCCAAGGGCTGAGAGTGGCAGGCCTAAGGTCATATAGCTGGCTTCATGTTCCAGGTTTCTAGCTTTAACTGCTACGCCAAACTGGGTCTCAAGAAAAACATTATTAAAATAAATAATATTTCTATATTATGATTAGAGTATTACATTAGAACTATAAAACCCAGGTTCTAATCCCTAATGAATAACTTTTTAAAAAAAAGATTGCTAATGGTCTTGGTGACTATTTGTCTCTCACCTAATCTACAAGGTTGTTTTGAGAAAAGAGGGAGATATCAATGTTTTTGAACCATTGAGAAGGAAGGAAGGAAGGAAGGAAGGAAGGAAGGAAGGAAGGAAGGAAGGAAGGAAGGAAGGAAGGAAGGAAGGAAGGAAGGAAGGAATCTAGCCAATAAAACATGTTTACAACATTATAAATATATAAAAACTAATCTGAATTAATTTTCATATACAAATATTGATGTATCAAATAATCTTAATGGATTTGTAATACAGCCACACTTTCTAATTCCATAGTCATGTGCTCATGACTTAAATGATTGATTGGTCTTTTATTTATTCATAGATTCATGAGAGGGAGATGTTTAACTTTTGCATTATTTATTTATTGTTTATACCCAGTGTTACAGATGTTTTTATAAGTAAGATATTTACAGGAATGCAAAATGTAGCTCAAACAATTGTGTAACTGTAATTAACCAGGTTACCATCTCCTCCGCCTCCTCCTTAGAAAAAACAAAGTTCTCTAACAAAAAAACAGGAATTGACATAAAGAATAACTGAGCATTTAAAATTGCACAAATGCAATAGAATAAGGTTGCCTGCATTGCAGCTTGTTACAAAGAAGCTTGTACAAGTATTAAAAAATGCCAAAACTATATATCAAATCAACAAAGAAAAAAAAAAGCCAAACAGTGCATCACCAGAATGAAAGAACAAGTTGAAAAATAAGATCAGGCATGTTAATATCAGATGCAAGTAAGTTGTTGTTGTTGTTAGTTGTGAAGTCGTGTCCGACCCATCGCGACCCTATGGACAACGTTCCTCCAGGCCTTCCTGTCCTCTACCATCTTCTGGAGTCCATCTAAGCTCACGCCTACTGCTTCAGTGACTCCATCCAGCCACCTCATTCTCTGTCGTCTCCTTCTCTTGCCCTCAATCTTTCCCAGCATTAGGCTCTTCTCCAGTGAGTCCTTCCTTCTCATTAGGTGGCCAAAGTATTTGAGTTTTAGCTTCAGGATCTGGCCTTCTAAAGAACAGTCAGGGTTGATCTCCTCTAGGACTGACCGGTTTGATCGCCTTGCAGTCCAAGGGACTTGCAGGAGTCTTCTCCAGCACCATAGTTCAAAGGCCTCAATTCTTTGGCGCTCAGCCTTTCTTATGGTCCAACTTTCACTGCCATACATTGCAACTGGGAAGACCATAGCCTTGACTATATGCACTTTTGTTGACAGGGTGATGTCTCTGCTTTTCAGTGTGCTGTCTAGATTTGACATTGCTTTCCTCCCCACTGATTGATTCAAAATTGGGAAAGGAGTCCCGCAAGGCTGTATACTGTCGCCCTGCCTATTTAACTTATATGCAGAGCTAGATGAATCAAAAGTTGGAATTAAGATTGCCGGGAGAAATATCAACAACCTAAGATATGCAGATGATACCACTCTAATGGCAGAAAGTGAGGAGGAACTAAAAAGCCTCTTGTTGCGAGTGAAGAAGGATAGTGCAAAAGTTGGGTTGAAACTTATCATAAGAAAACCAAGATCATGGCATCCGACCCTCTCAATTCCTGGCAAACAGATGGGGAAGAAATGGAGGTAGTGACAGATTTTATTTTTCTGGGCTCCAAAATCACTGCAGATGGGGACAGTAGCCAAGAAATTAAAAGACGCTTGCTCCTCGGGAGGAAAGCCATGGCAAATCTAGACAGCACACTAAAAAGCAGAGACATCACCCTGTCAACAAAAGTACGTATAGTCAAGGCTATGGTCTTCCCAGTTGCAATGTATGGCAGTGAAAGTTGGACCATAAGAAAGGCTGAGTGCCAAAGAATTGAGGCCTTTGAACTATGGTGCTGGAGAAGACTTCTGCCCTCTCAATTCCTGGCAAACAGATGGGGAAGAAATGGAAGTATTTTGCTGACTATGTGACCAACCATAATAAATCAAGTTTCAGAATAGAAGCAAAGCCACTAGAAATAGACCAGGTTATGCCTCTTCAGGCTCATGCCCCATCTACTTTACTTCTCTTGTGAGTCTGCAGGGAATTTGGGAGCAAGACTTTTAGGTATCCCTCTGACAGCCTTGCAAAATAGAGCGGAAGCCCAGCCAGAATTCCACTTGATTGTAAAGTTAACAAAATCTTGCAAGTCTGAAAATACATTTCTCCCTCTGTTCCTTTTACAGCCCAAAAAAAAACTAGGGAGGGTCCCCTCTGAGCTGACTGACACATCCGCATTCCTATTGTGGGCTAAGTTGTCTTTTATTCGACCATCTCCTTGGCTGCATTTCTTCTCCCTTTCTCCCAGGGTTATAGCCACATGTCATTACGCTCTCTGGACCTCTTGCTTGGTGTGTCTGTCCTCATAGCCTTGGTGGAGCAGTGGGCTAATGCCTCCTTAAGTAACACCAGCTGCCTGCAATTAGTGCAGGTTCAAGTCCCACCAGGCTCAAGGTTGACTCAGCCTTCCATCCTTCCGATGTAGGTAAAATGAGGACCCAGATTGTTGGGGGCAATAAGCTGACTTTGTAATAATGCCGCTTAGGGGGTGTGTGAAAGCCCTAACAAGCAGGCATATACATAGAATGAAGGCTACTGCTAAGCTTGTAAGCTGCCCTGAGTCTTCGGAGAAGGGCGGGATATAAATGGAAATAAAATAAAATAAAAATAAATAAAATAATAATGTTACCAGATCTGGGCTACAAAACGAAAATAGGTATTTGATCATTTCTTGATCGCTCTTTCTTCTTTCAATATTTTTTTTCCTTTTGCCACAGGTGTGAACTGATCACTTCCTGAGAGTCTTCACTTCCTTCCTCTTATCCATTTAAGCTTTCCATTTAATTCACCCACTTTTCTTGCTGCAGAAACAATTGTAAAGTATGCAATGGATTTGCGTGTAAAAGGGTAGGTGGGTGGGAAGGATGCTTGTTATGTGGATCTTATTGGACAACTAGAACATCTGCAAAACCTCAAATTACCAAACTGCATTGTCAGGATAAGATCATTCAAATTTAAGAGAGTGTGATTGGGATGAAAATCTTGATAAGAGACATTAGGGGGTGGGGGGGAATTCAAAGGCTGATCTAAGTCAGATTTGATGAAGGCAAAATTCATATAGCAATAGCATTTATATACCGCTCCATGGAGCTTTACACGCTCTCTGGGCAGTTTATAAGGTAGAAGCATTATCTGCATATTGCCTCCAGCAATCTGGCTCTTCATTTTACCAACAGTGGAAGGATAGAAGGCTGAGTCAATCTTGAGCCCTGTCAGGATCAAGCTGAAGGCTGTGGGCAGAGTTTGTCTGCAATACTGTACTTTAACCACTGTGCCACTGTATTTTGTCAGTATTAACTTAGTGGGGGAAAAAGAGATTTAGAGTGTTATTTAGAGAAGTAACCAAAATGTGAACAACAGTTCCATCTTTTCTAAGAAGTACTTGGTTAAAACAGGTTAAAATATCCTTTAGTACAGGCATGTCAAACTCATGACATCACATGACATCATGCGACGTATCGCAACTTTTTCCCCATTGCCGGGAATGGGGAGGGCGCGGTTTCGTCGTGATGCATCTGGCCCATGGGCCGGCAGTTTGACATCCCTGCTTTAGTATGTAGCCTCCAGATATCTTGGCCTATAGCTGCCGAGAATCTCAGCAAACCTGGCCACTATATTGGATTGACTAAAGAAAACTGAGGTTATCAGGTGAGGAAGGCTAATGAGAAATAATAATAAAGTTTCATAAATAGGCAACACCTAAGCTGTTGGGAAAGGCTGATTAGCAGGCAAAAAATGTCAGAGTTACCATAGCAGCAGCCACCCACATTAAGAAGTCACAAAAAAGGGGAGAATCTATTATTAATAAAAACAATATGCTAAGATATTTTAAAACTTTAAGAGTTAGAACAGATGCCAGAAACAGTTAAGAAGGACAAAGGCACTCAAGCTATTTCAGACATCTTAGGCTGGAAGTGCCCGGATAGCTTCTTTTTGAGATCTACATAGGAGACCGCTTCGATTGGTGCTGGCACGAAAAGGTTCTCAGCTAAATCAAAGGTCGTTGGGCCGCACACACAGAGTAGCGTTGCGGCCTTCAGTCCTTCTTCCACTATCTGATTGGCTCTGAGATAGTTTTCTACTTGCGATAAATATGAAGGCTATTCCTCCGGGTGTTTCACATCGAATTCTCACAGTTTTCCGACTTTCGGCATTCTTCTTGCTTGTTCCTGCGTTCTTCAGGATCCTGCTTCCAGGCTTAGGGAATGAGTCCACTGAGCAAGAGGTCGCTAGCGTAGCTTGCTAGCCTACTTTGAAAGGGGGGGGAATGCCTCTTCCCTCCGGCGTGCGCTGCCTTTCCCTCGTAGACTTCAGCTCTTTAGTCAGTGAAGCAGGATCCCACCTTTGTCGCCACTGTTAAATAGCGGTTCTTTGACGCAGGAATGAAGACACGAACAGAGTACAAATAACTCATAGTTTATTTCGTGCTGTGACCGTACTGAGGGAAATGGCTGCAACCAGCCGCAATATATAGTCTAGCCCCTAGGTGGCAGCCAATAGGTTTGAATCAACCATTGCCGCCTGGGGATAGCCAATTGCAGCACAGGAGACTTGTAGTCTGGGTTGCTGGAGAGCCGTTAGCTGCTCCAGCAACCCACATGGTATTCCCTCAAAAAGCCCAGTACATAACAACACCTCTCTTCATTTGAAACTGATATAGCTTTGTGGCAAATACAGACAAAAGCCTGGGCAGGGAAGAGAAAAAGGTATGTATTTATTGTCACTGCATTTTTTCTGTTTTGTCAGCTCAGCACGTCTCACTCTGTTTTTCTGCCAGCTGTATTGTACTCTTATCATTGTAACCGAGATGATTGTCACATGTCCAGCCATGTTTTGGTTTCATGTCTGGATCTACTATGATGTGCACATGTCCAGCCACAAAACGTTTACTTCTCTCCTCTCTTTGTGCTGTCTGGTGAGATAGACATGTAGTCATGAGTCTTTCTTTGCTTTTATAAGTTTCTTTAATTAAAAGTTTTATAGTAGAATATATGCTTCGGGGTTTATTTTTACCTGATGCTCATCATGCATCAAATGAACCACGGTTCATCACCCTCTGATAGGGAGTTTTTTATTTTCTCCCTGACATTTATTTTCACCACTATCACACTCATCGTCCAAAGGGCTTCTGGGTGACTCGCCCATAACAGCTGAGAGATTACCTAGAGTGAAAAAGTTTCTGGCCAAATTTTAAGCCTCAGCAGGAGTCCACTGCCAGGTCTCCCAAGCTCATCCAAGAAACAGTTCCTTTTATGCAGTTCTGGATTCTAGCAAATTTCAAGTTCTCTTAAAAGGTTAGGAGACAAGGCACACCATACCTGCTTCAACTCACATCAATCAAGTTTCCTATTCTCTCCACAGTGTTCCTGGCAGCCTAGGAAAAATTATGACCATGTCATTCTTCTCTCCCTACACGTGAAGGACTATCAGCTAGCCTCATCCAGCTTCCTATAATTTAAACAGACCATTTTTTGTAAGTTGCAGCACTTTTTTACTAGAACAGCATTCCACTGGAGATCCAGAAGACCGCAAACCTTCTTTGCTTTTCGTAGGGCACTGAAAACCTGGCTTTTTGCCCAGGCATTTGAGTGAGGAAGTTAACCAACTCTGATAGCTAGTACGATTTTGTTTGTTGATCTTGGGCAATTGTTTTAACCAATGTTTAATTTTGTATGCTACCTATTCTTACTATGAGAGATGATCAGCCATGTAAATAGTTTTAATAAAATAAATATGTATCTTTATCTAGCTTTCTAGTAGTCCCACAAAGCCAAATACACATTTTTTTTAAAAAATCACATGAATTAAATAACTATTTCATCATTCCAGTCTTCCTAAACATTAGAAAATATATGACCACAAAAATAATGTAAAAAAAATGCCTGCCACTTTATCCTGTCTCCACCTTTGTAAAATTTGGAACAATTAATTTATAAGAGGGGGTAATATTACGAAAGAACGTATGACAAAGTTGCTTTATTAGATCTGACTCATCTTCCATTTTTATGTTTACCTGATGTCACAAAAGGGGAAATATTTTCACTATAACATTCTTCCTTAAGAACTGCCAAGGGTAAGGAAAATGAGTTGACAGGATAAAAGCCTTTGTAGCATAGTAAGACTTTAGTTCTATGGGCAGCACTGTACAGAAATTAATGCTGTTTATTTAATGACTGCACTGCTCGATATTCTCTTCAATGAAGTAAAAACACTTGGGGGGACAGGAGCTCTTGATGTTCAGGAAGCTATTAAAGACATGGCTATTCTCCCAAGACTTTGTGACAGGGTGATGCATTTTTCTTTCTTTATACATTTGGGTTGCTCAAGGTTTCTTCTCTGTTTTTTTGTACTTTTCTTTCCTTTCCCTTTTCAACTGTAAGCTGCCCGGAGTCACTAATAGTCAGGCAGACGTGACATGCCAGTAACCTTATCTACATCAGGAGCAGATAGATTTTATTGGACTATAACTCTTACTACCTCTCACCACTGTCACTGCAAGGGCTGATAGGAGTGTATTTCACCCAGCCCTGATTTATATCAAGATGACAGTTTAATTCGGATAAGGTGGAAACACTTAAAGGTAGATATTTGCTGATCTGAGTAAAGAGCTATATAGGTATAAAATAAAGGAACTTAGAAATCTTTCTGGATTCAAAAGTACGGTGTGGAAGCAAAACTTTGTTCCATCCATTTTGGATAATGCATCATGTTGAAATTCATAACCAAGAAACAAATCTATTCCCAATTATATATGTATTATTCGCATGCTAATAGCATCAGAGAGTTTCCACAGTTGGAAACTGTGGATTCCTTGCTACTCTCTGAGCTTGGTTGTTTTCTTGCAGAGGTTTCCTTACAACAGACATGTCAAACACAAGGCCTGGGGCCAGATGCGGCCCGTGAAGTGGTTTCATGTGGCCCACGAAGCCATCCTGGAAACAGTAAGGGAACAGCCCCTGCTGCCTTGGCCCTTGCCCAGGCCGGCTGGGAGCCAATGTACAATTTCGTGGTAGCCATCTATGCTGAAACACATTCAGTCTTAGCTCCACAAGGTTGTCTGGAAACAGCAAGGGACCATATATATATGTTTTTGTAGATTCTCGCGGGTGTCTGTATGTGTAGATCTAGAGTCTCGGGTTTCTTCCCGCGTTCCTTTCATCTTCAGAAAGTTGTGGCGACGTTTCGACGAAATCCCATCCGTCATCATCAGGCCGGAGTGTTCCTCCTGCTGCTTTCAGGAGCAATGCGTGGTCTGTCTGTTCCTTTCCTTCCAACTGCCGGTGGGGCTGTGTTCTGAGGCGTGGCTGTCTTCTGATTGGGTGGATGCGTGGTTGTCTTCTGATTGGTTGGAGGCGTGGCTGTCTTCTGGTTGGGTGGGGTGTGTTCTGAATGGTCTCTGTTTCTGCCATCACCCAAACAGAAGAACGCACACACGAACCTGACTGACCCATACCAGAGATACATAGCAGGTCCTCGAACTCGGAGCCAAACCAAAGCTCTGGCGGCCACTACACAGCCCACTCCTCAGGACACCAAATCACAACACTCAGGATATTACAACACAACAAAAAACCCCACCCATTCAGAACACACCCCACCCAACCAGAAGACAGCCACGCCTCCAACCAATCAGAAGACAACCACGCATCCACCCAATCAGAAGACAGCCACGCCTCAGAACACAGCCCCACCGGCAGTTGGAAGGAAAGGAACAGACAGACCACGCATTGCTCCTGAAAGCAGCAGGAGGAACACTCCGGCCTGATGATGACGGATGGGATTTCGTCGAAACGTCGCCACAACTTTCTGAAGATGAAAGGAACGTGGGAAGAAACCCGAGACTCTAGATCTACATATATATATATATATATATATATATATATATATATATATATATATATATATATATACACACACACACACACACACACACACACACACACACACACACACACATATGTATATGTATATGTATATGTATATGTATATGTATATGTATATATATGGATTACATTTACATAGCTTTCAGTACAGCTCTCTTCTCTAGATTAAGAACAACTGAGCAGGAAGAATCTAGTTGTGTAAAACAAAAGTAGAATTGTAATAATCTACTACAGAGATTTCAATTTATTTGGGCTAAGGAAGCAATACACTTCTGAAAGTACCTCTTAAAAGACAATTTGTTAGTCATGTATCTATAGTTTGGGGTTGAGTTGCAACACTAACTGGCATGAGAGGTATAATTACACACATTTTTAACCATCTACTAAGGATGCTATATTTGGTGTAGTAATTAAGGCATCAGGCTAAAAAATGGGAGACTGTTGAATTCTAGTCCTGCCTTAGGCAGAAAGCCTTGGATCATGATGAACTAAGTGAAGTGGTAAATCATGACATGGCTACATCACAATGTACAATAAATGGACTTCCAACTTCACAATGTGTTGCAAATTAAGATGGTTTTGTGATGCAAGTAGGGATGAATATTATCCATTGTTTATGGATACAGGATAGTTATTTTTTTCATATTATAAATATCTCTGTATCAGAGATCCCAAATAATTCTGGTTGCACTATTGATAAGTATAAAAAGAATTCTAAGACCCAACTATTCTTTCTTTGTTAAAATATTAGAAATTATCTTTAATTTTAATGGGGCATTAGCTGTTGATTTTATTTTATTTCTTGTCTGGAATTATCAAGTCAAAATAGTTTTGTTTTTATTCTCCCTCTCAAAGGGGAAAAAACATTTTATATCTAGATATGAAAAAGCATATGAGGCTTCCGGTTCCGAATTTTCGGTGCTCCCAGAGACGCGAGGGAATCACTCCTCGTGTCGCCTGGATTTCTTCATCGGGGGCCCCTATCAAGGGGTCAAAAGTTACCCTAGAGGGGCGATGAGCAGGGGAGAGGTCTCTCCAGTCAGCGGTAGAAGGGCGGCGGCCCTCCCGTCGACTTGGAGCTACTCTTTGAACCAAAGAAGAAAGGATTGGCCAGTCCCATGGCCCATCATTTAGCCGTTTCGTGCCGAAGCCAAAAGCACAACAAAGGACTTGAAAGCACTTGAAAACTGGGTGAGAATTGCCTTCTTGTTTTCCTAATTGTCTACTTTCCCTGCCAAAAGCGTCTCAAATTTGCTTCCCCCTGAGAGGAGAGTGGGAAGGGATTTCTTTTCCCCACCCTCCTTAAGAGCGGCCTCTGTCTACATTGGGAGAGAAAAGAAAACGCCTTGTATTAAATTATACTGATTTATTGGACTTACTGCCTTTCTACTTTTGGCCCAAAGTTCCTATATTTACAGAAATGGACTATGTCTGAAAAGGTTTTGAAGTACTCTGGGGATATCTAGTGAATACTATTGGCAAACAAGCTTGCTTATATTTTGGACTAACCTTGGCATTAAGATAAAAACCTGGAACAGCTGGAGTTGAATTTGGCTTAGACTTTGTTTGAAAAATAGCCTCCACCAAGGACTATTTATCATTATTACAAAATGGAGAAGGATCAGCCACAAACCTCGCTTGACTATAACCTTATACTTGAAACAATCTACAGCAGGCATGTCAAACTCGCGACGTCACGTGACGTTGCCTGACGTATTGGAACTTTTTCCCACTGCCGAAAATGGGATGGGCGCGGTTTCTGTGATGCTCCGGCCCGCGGGCCAGCAGTTTGACACCTCTGATCTACAGAGTCACTGAGTTGTATATCTCCAGATTTAATAATTTACATGCCAACCTTAAGTCACAAATTGAAACCCAGACTGCAACTAAAGAATTTACACTTCAGAATATAATAAAATTGGAAGATATTACTATTGAGACAGAGGAATATAAGCACCAACTGTCCAAAGAACCGACAACTTTAAAAGTACAAGGAACTATCACTATGGCAAATAACCTTAAGGACCAACAACATACTATGGGAAAACTTAATGTGCAAGATAGTGATGTTAACATAGAGGACGTGGAAGATCAACAAAGACAGTTTCCTGAAAGCCTGGATAGCCAAGCATTAATTACAAAATTGGATAAGACTCTCTATTTAAAGCAGATGAACCCAGACAGAAGAGGAATCCAGACCGAACTGAAGATAAAAGTTTTTAGAGCAAATACAGAGACTAGAACTAACAGGGCAACAACATAATGATTACAAATGGTTTGGTTTTTGTGGCCCACTGATGGCTAGATGGCCTCCTTCAATTCAAATAATATGTATTGGAGCGAAGGGAGACCTATCTGGCAATTCAAAGGACTTGGTCTGGAAACCTGACTGGCAAAAAAAAAAAAAAAAGCCAGAGTTAGATTTAAAAAAGTGAGTTCTTAGAGAACCATTAGTTATCCTTTTAGCAATCAGTGAACTATCAGGACCTAAAATAGAAAATGTTTATGAGATAGAACTAGAATGTGTTTATGTATCTATTAGGCTTATTTTAGACATTATAATTTGTGCACTGACATAATGGAAATTTGGTTTATAGATCCCACGTTTGATGTTAAAAGATGCTTGATTATTCTATTTAAGAATTAAGAATTAGCTAAAATTTAAAACAGAATCTGGTTGTGTATAAATAGTTGTAGATAAACATAGGCTGTGGTCCTGTCAGTAACATGTGATGTATTAGGATGTGAAACAATGTTTATTAGGTAGAACATAGCTACTCAGCCACTGTGTACATGTTAGATGCTATAGTTTTTGCTGTAATGAAATAAGGAAAATTTGGGTTGTGAATATTATTTGGGATGTTAAAGGCTAAATTTGAATAATATAATATAAATTAAAATTAGGTAAACTTTAATAACAGGACATAGATATATCTCAATGAAATTGAATTGACAAATTTTTCAACTGACCATGCTATTTCTAGAAATTTATTAGTTTAAACTGGTTGTATGAAATGTTCAGGGAAATTGAGAAGGATGTTTTGATAATGTAACCTGAATTATGTACTGAAAACTCTGTTACTGAATCTCTGATTACCCAGTCATCATGATGCTTTCTAAATTTGTAGATTTTAACTGAAAAACCAATAAAACTTGTTTTTTTTTAAAAAAAAAGCATACGGATCATTCTAAATGTATTTCATGTTAACGTCACAGTTACTATGGTATTCCTTCCATTACATGGTCTGCATATTATTTCTTTAAAAGGAATTCAAAACTCTACAAAATCTACATGTGTTGTCATGTGTAATTTTCATTTCCCTATATAACTTTTTCTAATAAATGTGTTTTAACTCTACAAAATCCACATCTGTTGTCACGTATAAGTTTCATTTCCCTGTATAACTTTCTCTAATAAATGTGTTTTAATGTATCTTTTAATATATGGTGTTTATATGAATCTTTGAACAGAGAGCCATAAAAGCTAGCACATGCTCTTTATTGCTTTTCAATCATGTTTTGATTGCTTATACCATGTAAATCCCAAAGTTGCCATTGCTTTTATATTCTCTCTCTCTCTCTCTCTCTCTCTCTCTCTGTGTGTGTGTGTGTGTGTGTGTGTGTAGATATTGTTATATGCATCTAATTTAACATAAAGATCTCTTTCTCTCTCTCTCTCTGGAATTGTTATGTTAATTAAGTCAGATGTATGATTTTTCAACTTACAAACCTAAATGAAGCATGCGTTAAACTAATGACATGTAATCATGTTGCTCTGGATATCTAAAACACCCCCCTGATGTCAACATCAATGTGGTCAAGTCAGCCTGCCAAGGCTGTTTTTCACTCATGCAGAAGAATTAGATGACAACTGGGACTCCACATAAAACCACATCAGCAAAAAAAAGAGGAAAAGATGTTGCCTCTTTTTTTTCTGCTAGCCAAGCGTGAGTATTAATGGAAGAAAATGCTCTCTGACAGAATAAAACATTTCCCTGCTTATTTTGCAACAAATACATATTCTTATCTCTCTTTATGTATTTTGGTCAATTATTTAAATTCGTATGAAAAGGTAATTAAAAAAATGAAGCCTGGTGCAATGGTAAGTAATTTAAGCAAGCTTTTTGCATGTTGTTATAATAGATTTAATTACGTGTGATCCAGCATACTATACCAAATCCCACTCTATAAATATATGAGCATTTTCTGCCTGCCTCTGGTACACAAACCACAGACTTAAAATAACAGATACCTGCTATAGGCAACTTATGCTCTAGAACAGGAACAGCTGCATATGTCAAAACTATATGTTGTTGTTGTTAGCTGCGAAGTCGTGTCCGACCCATCGCGACCCTATGGACAACGTTCCTCCAGGCCTTCCTGTCCTCTACCATCTTCTAGAGTCCATTTAAGCTCACGCCTACTGCTTCAGTGACTCCATCCAGCCACCTCATTCTCTGTCGTCTCCTTCTTCTATTGCCCTCGATCTTTCTTTCCCAGCATTAGGCTCTTCTCCAGTGAGTCCTTCCTTCTCATTAGGTGGCCAAAGTATTTGAGTTTTAGCTTCAGGATCTGGCCTTCTAAAGAGCAGTCATGGTTGATCTCCTCTAGGACTGACCGGATTGATCGCCTTGCAGTCCAAGGGACTTGCAGGAGTCTTCTCCAGCACCATAGTTCAAAGCCCTCAATTCTTTGGCACTCAGCCTTTCTTATGGTCCAACTTTTACTGCCATACATTGCAACTGGGAAGACCATAGCCTTGACTATATGCACTTTTGTTGACAGGGTGATGTCTCTGCTTTTTAGTGTGCTGTCTAGATTTGCCATGGCTTTCCTCCCCAGGAGCAAGTGTCTTTTAATTTCTTGGCTACAGTCCCCATCTGCTGTGATCTTGGAGCCCAGGAAAATAAAATCTGTCACTACCTCCATTTCTTCCCCATCTATTTGCCAGGAATTGAGAGAGCCAGATACCATGATCTTGGTTTTCTTAATGTTTAGTTTCAACCCAGGTTTTGCACTCTCCTTCTTCACTCGCAACAAGAGGCTCTTTAGTTCCTCTTCACTTTCTGCCATTGGACAGTACCAAAAGGCAAAACTATATAGAACAGGGCTTTTCAACCTTTTCATCCATTGTACCACTTTTAGGATATGGCAACATCCGAGTACCACCAGTCGCCTAGCAAGGTGTCAAAAACTTGATGACCAAAAAAAAAAGAAAAAAAAAAGAAAAAAGTTATGAAGTACAGGTAGTTAGTCCTCAACTTACAACAGTTCGCTTAGTGACTGTTCGAAGTTACAATGGCACTGAAAAAAGTGCCCCTCAAGCCACAGCCCTGCGGCGCTCTTCCTCCTGTCTGAGGTTTTCATTGTTGTGAGCCTTTCTGTTGAGGATTGGCAGTGAGGGTGGGGTGGGGGGGTGTTTGGTTTTTATTCCCCCTGTCTGCTGGGTGGTTGCATCAGATTTTGGTCACTTCACATAACCCTGGGACACTGTGACCGTCATATTGCTAAGCACATTGATTTGTGCTTTAAATTGTAAGCCGCCCTGAGTCTTCGGAGAAGGGCGGGATATAAATGGGATTAAAAAAACAATGAATCAGTTGCCAAGCATCTGAATGTAAATCACAAGACCCTGAAGATGCTGCAACATTCCAGCTGATGGGCGCTTCTTCTGGGCTCAGCAGAAGCGCCGGGATCAGCGCCGAGCTGCAGCTGGAGCCTGGCGCTTCTGCTGAGCCCTGACAGCCCTGCAGCTCCAGCCGTCTCTCGCTCAGGCTTGTACGGTGCGGCCATTCCCCTCCCCCGCTACCACTTTTCTAGGATGGTCGCATACCACCTGCCAGGTGCCAATGTACCACAGGTGTTACCCGTACCACCGGTTGAAAAGCCTTATAGAACTGCAGCCTTCCTTTCAACCTTGAGAATGCCCAGAAGGAGGCATCTTCTCCTATTTCCAAGATTGCAAAGAAATCTTCCTGAACTCATACTACATTGCCAATTTAGCCAGCACAGTGGTAAAACAACAACAGTTCTTTACTCCTTTAGAAGAGGGGGGGGAATTAAAAGGTATCCTTACCCACAATGCAACTGCAAGGATAAAGTCAAAAGAAAACGTTTTCTATCTTGTTTAATCAACTGAACGGCCTGATTGCCAAACCACCAAGTCCCGCCATTGACAATAATTTGCTTAGATACCAGTGCCAGCTAAAGTCATAAACCGCAACTGTTAAAAGTAATAAGTAAACAAGTGGCTTAATTAAAGAGGGGTAATCTACCTTTTTGTAGAAATGTAAGAACAAAAGGAAGAACAATGGCAGTTTAAAACCGTAAGGAGATACGCTAACACATTCAACTGAACTTTCAGCATTTTGTATAGACACACATTATACACATAGCCGTTCATCACACTCACTTTGTCAGCTCAGTGTTCAGCTGATGGACAGGCTGCCTTCTATTTCAGTGGAGGAGCTTCCCTCCCCAACACAACAATATGCAGTCAGGCAGCTTACCATGAAGCTGTGATGATTGCACTGCTATCTGCAACAGGACACAGGGCCAACCATAAAGGGCCACACATAAGCCATCCACCAGATATTAGAAAGACTCAGTGTCACGGGCAAGCAACCAAATCCAGACGTGCAGAGTACGAGCTAACCATTTTATTGTATTCTACTTATAATACAGGAATCTCCCCCTGACTATTTGCCTTCTCTTAGAAACAGATAGATAAGGTTCTACAGAGCTTAGCAGCCCTGGATCTCTTGTGGCTGTGCAACAATTCCAGGCTAATTCCCTGCTTGAGTCATCCTTCTTGCCCGACTGGCCATTTGCCAGCACACAAGGTACCAAGATTTATTTTAAGAAAGGAGAAATATTCACAGGGGATTCTCCCTTCTCTAAATATCAAGCAGAGGGCTGGATATCAAAATGCCCTCTAGCTATGCTTCTTATCTTGATAACATTGATGTTATTTCTGTAGCAATGCTGTGCAACCCTCTGGAAGGATAACATAAGAACAGTTATGCAAAGCTTTGAAGCCACCTCTGGAAGCTCCTTCCCAGAGCAAAAAGAAACTGTTGCATTGCTTCTGAAGGCACCCCTTTTATCTGCCTAATGTATGGGACAGAGGAAACGGTCAGGGAGAAACAAAGCATCCTGAGTACGAAGAACATCACCTTGGGGTCCCAGCAGGGTGAGTGCCACTGCCTCAATCCGGCCTCAAGCAACAGCATAGCTTCTGTGCCTTGCTGAGCCCAACATCGCCTCCCCAATGTGAAGTGCCCCACTGAGACCAACAAAGGCCGTATCATTTGAAGCTGAAACAGCAGGCAGTGCAATCAAAAAGCAGCGTTTAGCCCTTTGATACACTTGAGAAGTGGAACGGTATTGCCCTCATTCTTTCTTCCAAAGAGCACACATTGGAAATTTAAGATTTTAAAATAGAAAATTTTTTTAAATGAACATTTGGCTCTTAGATATATGACGTTACCTAACCTAAGAATCTACTGAACGTTAATCCTGAAAGAGCCATGCATGAACTCAAAAGTAAGGTCAAAGATTCTGTGGATGGCATAAAGAAGCCAAGGTGCAAATCCTGGAGGAGAGAAATGGCCACAATGTCAATCACATCACATCACCATCTGGAACATCTGTAGGCGTAAACCAAAAGTCAACATGCCTGATATCCCTGTAATGATATAGGCCAGAGGTCCCCAACCTTTTGGGCACCAGGGACTGGTTCCGTGGAGATGTTTTACTGTGGACTGGAGGGGTCATGGTTTTGTGTGCTGCCTGCATCCTGCAGATGGGGCTTTGCTTGTTTGTGCGGACTGGTTGCTGGCATGCCGCGGCCCGGTATCGGTTCACGGACCAGGGGTTGGGAACCCCTGATATGGCCATTCCTTCACATAAGTGACTTATATTATTATCTGATTATTATTGCAGCTGTCAAGCAAGAATGAAAGCAGGTTTTACACTGCTGCAGTGGTGACTGGGCAAAGGCTGTGGGGACATCTACAAGTTGGAGTCATCTGAGGAGAAGGCCAACAACATGAACACAATTGCCTGATTTACTTACAGTGATGTATGTTGCTGCATATATACTCAGAGCTGCTTCTTTGGAAGGAAAAGTTTTTCGGGCTTTCATGATAAGATCAGGATTTCCAGAGCAAGCCTCTGCAGCACTGATAAATTCTGTAAACTGCTGACATCCCAGAGCTGTGTAATTGGGGTTGCAAAGTGCAAGGAAATGAGGTGCTAGATTCCCAGTTACTACTTGTCCAGCATTTACAAATATGTCTGTTGCAAAAAGTCCAAATGCATAAATGCCTAAAGAAAGGGAAGGAAAAGAAATAATTGATTTGTTATTACAATGGTGCAAGAAAATGAATAATCTGATTAATAATATTAATAAAAATGTTTTGCATATAAGCTTGGTGAAAGGGCCACGGCTAAGAGAAAATGAAAACAGCATAGAACTTTGTCCTGTCTTTGAACATATCAGTGTAGACATGCTAATTTATAGTCTTGATTTATCTTTAGGTGTGTTATGTTTGTAACAGATAGAATCATTGCTCCTCTCTCTTGGTGTGCCAATGAATATTGGGAGTGTGTATGTGTTTCTTTACTGCTAAATTTTTGATCCTATGAAATGTCTGTACCCTACTCCTCCTGGGTCACAAAGGACTTTATAGATGGTAACTAGTTCTCTGAACTACATCTAGAACCCTACTGGTAGTAAATTCAACTCATGATAATGAAATGTTCTGTTGGCATGCTGTGGTATGCATACTCATAATTAATTCCCTTAGCAGCTGCATTCTGGGTCAATTGCTGCTTCTATGTGTCCTGGTCCAGATATGGGTGCAACTGGTGTGCTGGATGAATTTGTAACTTTTATTGCTACATATCTTCTAAGCAGGAGCTGTGAGTTCGAAGAGGTCCACAAATTGTGCACCAGTCCTAAAGGGGGAAGCGTAATCTCAACCCATGGAGCTCTTTATTCCTCTTCCCAGATTCGTATGATCCAAGTTCCCGTAACTACTCAAACTTGCACCTGTACTTCCTTATCCACTCCTGCACAGCTTCTAAGTACTGGGGCAAGTCCTTGACAGAAGATCTGGTTGGACTGAGATCGAGATGTCATCGATGTATTGGTGAGAGCTGACGCCAAACTGCTTAATTACCTCACCTAGCAGCCTTATGCAAATGTCAAATGGGGTGGAGGTGAAAGCACATATTTTATTTATTTATTTATTCTATTAGATTTATATACCGCCCCTCTCCAAGGACTCGGGGCGGTGTACAGGGTAATTAAAACGCTAACAACACACAAGGTATAAAAAATTAAAATAAGATTAAATCAATAGCCCTAAGTAATAAATACATTCTAAAATTTAAAAATTTTAAAATTTAAACTCTAAAATCCAATCCCTCAGTCCAGGCCGGCCTGTTCAAACAACCAAGTCTTCAGGTCGCGGCGAAATGAGCGAAGGTCGGGAGCCATCCGGAGCTCAACCGGAAGCTGATTCCAGAGGGCAGGCGCACCCACAGAGAATGCTGTCCCCCTGGGGGCCACCAGTCGACATTCCTTGACCGATGGCACCCTGAGGAGGCCCTCTCTGTGGGAGCGCACAGGACGATATGAGAGGTCTCTCGCCTGATTCTTTTTCCCTGTCAACATTGTCTGGATCCAACTACAAAGAAAGAAGAACAGTAGTACTGTGACTCCCACTCATAATTCCCCCAAATGGTCCAGAAGGATAATATTTAGAAACCACTTAGTGATTAAGATGAACCAGGATGATTGCACTATACCAGGGGTAGGCAACCTTGGCTCTTTTATGACTCGTGGACTTCAATTGTCAGAATTCGTGAGCCAGTGCTGGCTCAGGAATTCTTGGAGTTGAAGTCCACGACTCATAAAAGAGCCAAGGTTGCCTACCCCTGCACTATACCATCCCGGTTTCCACCAGGGGTCAGTAGCAAATATAGCCAAAGCCTTCTCAATTCTATGTCCTGATTTGAAATCTGACTGGAAAGAGTCTAGATCACGGGTGTCATACTCGATCATGTCACACGATGTATCATGACGTATCTCAATGTTTTTTGCTTTTGCGGAGCCAGGATGGGCGTGGCCTGCACATGACGTATCAGGCCCATGGGCCGCCAGTTTGACACCCCTGCTACAGATGCTCTGTCATCTCTAGAGCCCTCTGTTGCTGCAGCCTGGCCACCTTCTCAACAATGTTCCCCCCAAAAGGGAACGGTTAGAGACTGAATGAAAATGGCCAGGCCTGTCAAATCTAACAGTCTCTAATTTTAATAAGGTAGAGAATCTATTGCTAATTGTGAACCTTATCTGTTCCCTTACCTGCATGTAACCTGGCAACAGTAAACAAAATATCAGTCATTTCTGACATAGCCAGCCAGTATGCCACAAATGCAATCCAAACCCTCTTTTACTTCAACAGTGATCATGCCATTCTATGTAAGCTGGGATCCCTACTCTACAGACCACCTTGCTAATCCACACGTTGTTGCTTGCATCTCAGCAATACAGAAGTATAGTAGATGCAATGAACTGATACAAACTGAGAATGTTGGTTTTTCAATGGCATCATTTGGGGCTACAACCTTATAAACACTCAAGAGCAGAGTTCATTATTAAAGGAGTGATGAGAATTAAGATTATAGTTTTATATGGGAACCTCAAGAACCCACAGACAACTCAACTGATCAGGAGGTTTACATAACTGGATTACATATCCTAGTGCGTGAAAATTAGAAAATAACACCCAATATTCTTACCAAGGAACCTGACAGTCCTGCGCACCAGTGGGTTTATATAGCAACAGTCTCCAGTTAATATTGTTTTTTCTTGGTTTTCAAAATCCTGTGTGGCCATCTGTAAGCAAAACACTGCAGTTTCCCCAACAATAATCTGGAAACAATAAGAAGAGGAAGCATTAGATTCCATAAATACAAAACAACACTACACTAAAGATACATTTAAATCCATTCAGACAAACTCTAGTAATGAGATGTTGTTGTTGTTAGCTGCGAAGTCGTGTCCGACCCATCGCGACCCTATGGACAACGTTCCTCCAGACCTTCCTGTCCTCTACCATCTTCTGGAGTCCATTTAAGCTCACGCCTACTGCTGCAGTGACTCCATCCAGCTACCTCATTCTCTGTCATCCCCTTCTTCTCTTGCCCTCAATCTTTCCCAGCATTAGGCTCTTCTCCAGTGAGTCCTTCCTTCTCATTAGGTGGCCAAAGTATTTGAGTTTCAACTTCAGGATCTGGCCTTCTAAAGAGCAGTCAGGGTTGATCTCCTCTAGGATTGACCGGTTTGATCACCTTGCAGTCCAAGGGACTCGCAGGAGTCTTCTCCAGCACCAGAGTTCAAAGGCCTCAATTCTTTGGCGCTCAGCCTTTTTTATGGTCCAGCTTTCACTGCCATACATTGCAACTGGGAAGACCATAGCCTTGACTATACGCACTTTTGTTGACAGGGTGATGTCTCTGCTTTTTAGTGTGCTGTCTAGATTTGCCATGGCTTTCCTCCTGAGGAGCAAGCGTCTTTTAATTTCTTGGCTACAGTCCCCATCTGCAGTGATCTTGGAGCCCAGGAAAATAATGAGGTACTGGTTTATAAATTACTTCCTGGGCCTTCTTTCTCAAATGGAGTTTTATGGAATCCTAGTATTTCATGATAGATTCTGACTGGGAAAAAAAGTTTGAACTTTGCACATTGCATAATGCCAGTACTGGGAGTGATGGAAATTTTTATGTACCATCACTCGCCTGCTGGCTTACTGCTTTGCTGTTGTAAAAACTGTAACAAGGGTTTTGTAGGTTAGAAATGAAATGTATAGATAATCCTTACTTAGTGACTGCAAGGTTCAATGAGCATTTAAAATTATGACTGTGCTTTAAAAAAAGTAACTTTACAACCAATGGCTACATTTACAACCTTTGCTGCATCCCTCACTCACACAATTGCCTTTATGGTCAATATGGGTTCCCCTATGCCTGACTTGTCATTTTTCTTTTTCTGTGCCCTCTTGCAGAGTGGAGAAATTGGAGAGAAAGGGATTATAAGAAAGTAAGCAGGCGCGCAATGGGGAATACACATTGGAAGGAATACGGTGACATCAGCAGCCCCCCCCATGTTGATAAGAGCCAAATGCACTATGCAAACAGCCTGATGTATTCCCCATTGTGTGCTTGTTTACTGTCATGTAATCCTATCCTCTCCAATTAATGTAAACACAAAGATTAATTCCCTTCTTGCTAATTATCTCAGCACAGGGATAGTCATTCCAAAGGGCATGAGAGTGGGAAAAAGGAAAGCACAGTCACAGTCATGTGATTCCCCACTTAGCAATGGTTTCAATTAGTGACAGAGTTGATCTTAGTTATGACTGCTAAATGAGGACTCCAGTTGATCAGTGATCCTCAGAAGATGAAGAGGACCAAAAGAAGAAAATTGGGAGTAAAAATATGCAATGGTTCAATTCCACTGAGGTGTTTTAGAACATGGTGGTGCAGATTAGCAGCTGCACCTTTCCCTTGGATCACTCAGCTGTTGCAGGAAGGCTTCTGCTGCAGCTAACTGAGTGTAGAAAAAGATGCAGCTGCTTCAGTAAGTCACTGCTGGATCTGTTTTCATGCTTGTGTATATTCTGGAGCAGGGGTGTCAAACTGCCAGCCCGCGGGCCAAATGCATCATGCCGAAACCACACCCACCCCATTGCCGGCAATGGAAAAAAAAAGTCGCAATACATCGTGACAAGTCACGTGACGTTGCAAGTTTGACACCCCTGTTCTGGAGCATCTCTTTTGAGTCAAATGTGAAGCACTGCAATGACCCAATGGGTCTATCTAGAGTGCAGAGAAGGCATCAGACCCCACCACCCACAACTTTAAGCATTGTGGCTAAAAACACGGTCTCATTGTCCAGTCCACCTTGGACAACAAGCCACCTTGCACTTTCCTTATGAAACAACCTACCTTGAACTTTTCTTTGAACTCTTTAGTAGCCGGCTCTTGATTATCTAGTCTTGCTGTGAACCATCCTTGAATCCTTGCCCCTGCCTTGTCCCATGAACTTCCCCTTGAACTCACACTATATTTACACTTATGCCCATGCCTGCTGGGTTTAGGAGTCTCAAACTGTTAAATGACCAACTCCAGCTGGGATGGGGGAGAAGGTTCACTAAATACTGCTGATATTTCTTGTTTTCAGTAAGGAGGAGCAACAACAGGAAAGCAAATATAGCCTAAAAAGTTCTAGGGCAGGGGTAGGCAACCTCGGCTCTTTTATGACTCGTGGACTTCAACTCCCAGAATTCCTGAGTCAGCTGACTCAGGAATTCTGGGAGTTGAAGTCCACGAGTCATAAAAGAGCCGAGGTTGCCTACCGCTGTTCTAGGGGGAGGGGAAATCAAAAATTTTATATAAAAAGGTAAAGGTTCCCCCGCACATGCGTGCTAGTCGTTTCCAACTCTAGGGGCCGGTGCTCATCTCCGTTTCAAAGCCGAAGAGCCAGCGCTTGTCCGAGGACGTCTCCGTGGTCATGTGGCCGGCATGACTAGATGCCAAAGGTGCATGGAACGCTGTTACCTTCCCACCGTAGTGGTCCCTAGTTTTCTACTTGCATTTTTACGTGCTTTCAAACTGCTAGGTTGGCAGAAGCTGGGACGAGTAACAGGCGCTCACTGTTACGCGGCACTCAGGATTCGACCCGCCAAACTGCTGACCTTATGATCGACAAGCTCAGCGTCCTAACCCACTGAGCCACCGCGTCCCTTAAAATTTTATATAAGGGCATATAAAGAAAACAAAGGTATCCTACATAAGCTATAGGGGGGGGGAATCAAGAATTTTATATGAGGGCAATACCATTATTACATACAAGCTTCGAGTTCTCCAAGAACTCCAAAGTTCTTCAGGAGGGAAGATGGTAAACAAAGCTAGTAAAACAAAATAGTAAATACATGGGCAGAGAGAGGAAAAAAGCAACCACCACCGAAACCATCAAGTCTTCATTTAATTATGCTCTTAAAAATTAATGTGGAAAAATATCGTTAGGTTCCACTTGTTGGTGAGATCATTTTTGAATGTCCCCCAGCATCTATCCCTGTTTTAAAGTGAGGAGGATAAGAAAAGAACTACATGGGAATAGAGAAAAGAATGTGGGTTGAACTGTCTTGGCTAATGGCACTTCACAAATGTCATGGCAAACTGGAGATGTCGGCACAGAGTACAATTAATGAGAGCATCATTCACCACGGATCTGTTACAGAAGATGATATCAAGGTTGACTCTGCCTTCCATCCTTCCAAGGTCGGTAAAATGAGGACCTAGATTGGTGGGGGCAATAGGCTGACTCTAAACCGCTTAGAGAGGGCTGTAAAGCACTGTGAAGCGGTATATAAGTCTTACTGCTATTGCTATCATTGGCAAAACCCTATATCGGGGCCCACCATATCCACTGCACCATTATCACTGAGAGAAGTAATTGTAGCTGGTATTGTAACTAGTGCTAGAAAACTACTGGAATAAAAGAATAACGTTCCCCTATTTTTGAAACCATAATAACTAATCTGTTTCATAGAACTTTATTCATCACATGCCAATGTAATTATGTTTTAGACCACCAGACATTTGTAGAGAAATTTGAGAACTGCAGTTAGATGTAGTTTAAGATTTTTTTATAGCATGTTAGCATAATGGGAATAATGCAACATTGAGCAGGATGAAAATAGAAGAATGTGGCAATAAAACTTAATAGAGTAATGCAGGCAAATGAATAAAAGCAATAAAATATGCACCACACTGTATTTAAAAGCGAAAGGTTCTTTTTTTAAAAAAAGACAACAACTAGCAGCTTAAAGAGATTTAGAAAGGAAATTACCGGTATTCTAAAGATACAGACAGTGGCGGTAAAAGTATTTTTCAACCAGATGCCCTCTGGATAGATTGGCAGCAGTGATGGAAATATACAAGTCATAATCCAACAGATTCAGAAGGAATCTGTTTCAGGAATGTTGGGTTTCTGGGTTGCATGTAGCCCACTGAGCAGTTTTATGTGGCCCGCTGATTTTTTTTTTCAAGTAATAAATTCACCACCACTCCAAAAGACATGCTACCTGATGCCCCCAAGCTTCGTAACTATCACCAGGCTCCAGTGCTGCCTTTTCTCCACTAGTCAAAGAACAGCTGATCACCATTTTGTTTTTTCAGCCTGTGACGATTTTTAATTTATCAATATGACCCCTTTGCCTCTGTGCATGCTTAGTCTAGAGCAGACATGTCAAAAACAAGGCCCGGGGGCCAGATCCGGCCCGCGAAGTGGTTTCATGCGGCCCGCGAAGCCACCCTAGAAACAGTGAGGGAACGGCCCCCACTGCCTTGGCCCTGGCCCAGAGACCCTCCTTCTGCCAGAGACCCTCAGATCTGTCCCACTCCTGCCCAGGCCCCCATAGGCACCCTTGATGCGAACGATGTAGAATTGGCCACGTCCACCCAGTAGGCCATACGCACTCTAGCCACGCCCACCCAGGCCATACCCACCCGCCCCCCTGAGGGCAACCGCAATGCTGATGCGGCCCTCAATAAAATTGAGTTTGACACCCCTGGTCTAGAGGACTGCATATTTATAGAGGCCTTTATATTGCTTTTATATTCAAAGCACGCATACAACACAGGGTTCTCAAAAATCTAAACAGTTCTTTTTAAATGAAAGAACAAACAAGATCTGTATTTTTCCTTCACTTTTCAGGTTTGAAAAAATTGGTTGATTTGTTTTTAAAAATTTCTGAATTAGATTCAGGTCACTTCTGCCTGTGCATGCATGCATGCATGCATGACTCCTTTGCTTCGCCAGCTGTTCCAACAGAAGCCCTCCCTGTGTTTACACATGATGTGCAGAGAACCGGAGAAAACTTTTGAGGCAGCTGTGCCAAGCTCAGCTGCCTTGGCATTCAGAGGAAAAGCCATTTATTCAAGCCTGCATGCTTTGAAAAAGACTAATAGATCATCACATATGTAAAACATCTTTACATTTATTGCACGGTACTATAAACTGCCCAGAAAGGACTTTGAACCTTGAGGCAATTATATACTTCTAAAGAAGCCAAGCTATTTAAAACAAGTACACGTATATATACACACAGAAATAAAAATAAAGAAATGGGGTGATACATGTTTCATTGACAGCAGTTTTTTTTTTAAAATATTCTAATTCAGAATCCCAGTTATTGCCAGGAAAAATATATAGCAATAAATCCTCTGAATTCCTGACTAGTACAGACTGTCTAACCCCAATAATTTGAAAGAAGTACATCTGAAACTCTTTTATGACAATAGGATTCAAACAAAGTACATAAGTGGAACTTGACCTAGAAGGAAAAATAAACAGAATGATTTGACAGTAACAAGTTGTTTGCAAGTCCTGGGTTTTCATCAAGAACAACTGAAGTGTTATTTAAGTGATATTTTGACTGAACCTTTCACATTACTATATAGTTTAGAGGTAAACGTGTCCTCCATCAATACCACTCTGGTAAACAACATCTTCAATACCGACTGGTAAACAACAAGCCCACCATCCAAATTCCCACAGCCTCCAGACACTGAGAAAGCACAAATGGCACTACTTGATCAGTCAGGGGCAGAGAAGTATATTGATGATACCTCATCCTGTGGCAGCAGACAATCTCACCAGTAGTTCCATGCAGATGTTAAAGCAGAGTGGGGATAGAGTGGGGATAGAGTAGAATCTCAGAGAAGAGACTTGATTCTCAAGCATTCTCCCTCAACAACATCAGCTGGAACCAATCTTGCAAGAAGAAGAACTGCAATACTGTATCTTCCTGCATATCCATAAGTTGATCAAAAAGGATACTATGATGAAAGAATCGAAATTTGTTGAGAGATGAAGGAGGGTCAGATGGTTGGACCACCACCCTGATCCTATCAGAGATCGTCCACAAGTGCAATCAATGCCCTTTTAGAACTTTAGCTGGGCATCCTGACGGAAAAGTGTCTAGCTCAAGGGTCAGCAACCTTAAACACTCAAAGAGCCACTTGGACCCGTTTCCCAGAGGGGGGGAAAAACACCGGGAGCCGCAAAACTCTCTCTCGCGCACACACGTGAGGGGGGGATCTTGATTGAAGAGTTTAATTAAAGAGCAATAGAGGCTGCTGTGCGTGAGTTCTCTCTCTCTCTCCCCCTCCCTCCCTCTCTCTTCTCTCCCTCCCTCTTTCTCTCCCTCTCTCCGATCTTCTGCTCACCTGGCAAGCTCGCTTCATGCTGCTCTCAGACAAACTGACAACACATTCTTATTGGGCTGGCTCTCCTGCCCTGCTTTCTGCTGCTTCCTGCTTCCTGTGGAGACACAGCAAAGGCAGGAACCCCACTCAATAAGCTTGTCAGCTTCTCGGAGAACAGCGTGAGTTACACACACACACACAGAGAGAGAGAGAGAGAGAGAAAGAGAGAGACAGAGACAGAGAGAGAGAGACAGGAAGCGCAAGTGCCTCTCTCTGTGTCTGTCTCTCTCTCTGCAAATGTCAGAGGACAACTGGGAGCTGTAGGAGAAGGCTGAGAGCCGCATGCGGCTCCAGAGCTGTGGGTTGCCAACCTGTGGTCTAGGTAATGTGGATGATTAACTGTAACATAAAAGTTCCTTTTTATGAACATGTTTTTTCTATAACTAGATAATGAGAAAGGAGGACCAGATCTACCATACTTGTCCCTATCATCCTTTGTTCAGACATGGAACCTTTACAAATAAATTGAAGACCTAAACTGAGTATTTATGTAAACAGCATCGCTGTCATTAAACAGGTCAAAGCAGAGTTATGCATCAGCACTAATTTTCAAGAATCAAAAAGAGGCAAATAAAAAAAGTATTTCTAGTTCATATTAACGCATTTAAATTATAAATCTTACATTTGCCTTACTCTGATTTCAAACATTTAACAGAATTCACACAGAAATGAAATAACCCAATTTGCCAGATGATGCTCATGTCCATCTTGTTAGTGTTCCATCTGCAGAAATCAAACATTCTATCTTTATTTCTCTTTTCCCCCTTCCCTCTACCTATTCTGCAACCACCCATTTTATTATTCTTTCTACACAAAAGGCTGCAACATCCCCTTGCTTTTGAATTTTCTGGAATGCATCTTGATAATTTTATTTGGTTTGGGTGAGCATCTGCAATTATAGGGCTATTTAAAAGCTGTTTTCCTGCCTAGCAGAATTATTGATGTTTTACGAAAAACATCAAAAATGGACTTATAGTTCCGATTGTTCAAAATATGGGAAAATTCAGGATCAAGAAGAAACATCCTACCTTTGATGAAGACAGAAAAAAGATATTTTTAAAAGGCAGAAGAAGTGAATTCAGTGGTTCTGGGAATGGTTCCAATGTTACCAAAAATGTAGAAACTTCACTAAATTATTATTATCTAGCTCCACACAATAGTCCCTCCTTTACTATTAATAGCTGAGCTTCTGAAGTATCTTGACATAGGCTGAACATCAACTCAACACTAGTGTTTGACACCGCATACATTTAGATCCTTTCCACAGTAGCATCATTTTTACTTCCTTCTTCTCAGAAACAACTTCAATCCATCACTGCCACTGAAATGTCTGGTCACTCATTTCTTGCTGCGCTTACTGCAAAGTCACAATGGGGCTTCTGCAGAGATTGTGGTACTACTGACATTATTTTTGCTGCGCACCAACTTCAGGAGAAGGGTCAGGAGCAGAACCCTGAATGCTACGCAACCTTTGTTGATCTCACAAAAGCCTTTGTTACTGTCAGCCGACAAAGCCTATGGAGCATCATGTCAATGTTCGGTTGCCCTACCCAATTAATTCAGATGGTATGCCAGCCAGCTTTGCTGGCAGAGCAGTTCTGGGAGTTGAAGTCCACAAGTCTTAAAGTTGCGAAGGTTGAGGACCCCTGCCATAGTGGACACAGTGCTGGATGGTGGAAAAATCCTTTAAGGCAGTTATATCCAATTCGTGGCCTGCAGACCACATGCAGCCCTGGACAGCTAGCAGTTCAACCCCACAAGATAAGTCATAAACTGTTAACACTATTTATACATATATACTGAGTGTGTGTTTGTGTACATATTAACTATATTATAAACTTTATATGTGACCAAAGACAAATACTCTTCACTCAATGTGGCCCAGGCAAGCCAAAAGGTTGGACATTCCTGCTCTAAGACATTCTCAGTCACCAACAGAGTTAAACAGGGTTGTGTGCTTGTACCCACCATATTGAACATGGTTTATTGCCATGTTGAATGATGCCTTTCATGACAGTGATGTTGGAATAAGCCTCAAGTACAGAGTGGATGGGAAGTTATTCAACCTGAAGAGACCTAATGCTATTATCAAAGTGAAAGAAACTGTTCTGAGAGATTTCCTCTTTGCCGGTGACCGTGTCCTGAATGCTGGCTCCCAACCAGAGAAGTAAATCAGTGTAGACAAATTCTCTACAGTTTGTGACAATTTTGGACTCGGCATCGGTATCAAAAGACTGAGGTCATGCACCATCCTAGTCCTCATACACCATACACAGAACCTCAAATCATGATTAAAGAACAGAAACTACAGGAAGTGGACCAGTTCAATTATTTTGGCAGCACCCTCTCTTGACTATTGACCACAGATACAGAAGTCCACTGCAGAATAGCAAAGACAATTTCTACTTTTGGTAGACTTATTGTGTGGAACATCAAGGATTACTGCAGCAGCAAAATCAAAGGGTATGGAGCTGTGATACTCACTACCCTTCTGTATACCTGTGAAATATGGTCTGTGTATCAAAGGAGGCAAGACACAAGTCATGACTTGTCTTCACAGAATATTAGGCATCCAATGATTACGTAAAATATTAAAAAATGAAGTTTTCTCTATAGCAAGTCTATCAGCAATCCATACATTGCTAATGAGAGCACAGACCCATTGGGCAAGTAATGCCATCCTTGTGCTGGATGACTGCGTACTCAAGGAAATCTTTTTGGGGCCATCTGCAAGACCAACTGCGCAGCACAAGACCCACCTTGGCTTCTTCTCCTGTCCCCTGCAGTGCACTCATTTACATTTCATTTCTAATTTTGACTTGACTTCAGGAACAACCAAAAGGCCAGATAAGGTCCAGGGGCCATGAAATGTCCAGGTCTGCGATAAGACAAGTAAGTGTAACTTGGTCCCATGGCATGTAGGACTGTACAGATCATAACATCTTGAACTGAATCTACAAGCATACTGGCAACCAATGCTGTTAGTGGAACAAAGGTGTCACGTGTATCGAACGACAGGCATATGTGATTGCCTGCACTGCTGCATTTTGCACCAGCTGAAGTTTCTGGACACTCTTCAAGGACAGCTTCATGTATAGTGTGTTACAATAGGAAATCTGAGGTGATTAGGGCATGAGCGGCTAAGAGCAGAAGGAATGCCTTATAGCAGGGGTCTTCAAACTTGGCCCTTTTATGACTCATGGACTTCAACTCCCAGAATTCCTCAGCCAGCATGCCTGGCTGAGGAATTCTGGGAGTTGAAGTCCATGAGTCATAAAAGGGCAGAGTTTGAAGACCCATGCCTTATAGGAATATCCTGAAGACTTGATCTCTGGATAAACTAAGAGGAATAAAGAAAAAATTGCCCCTTCTGGTTACTCCTGCCACCTCAAAGAAATCCACTCTAAATGCTGACAGGTGTTGATTGGAAGAAAAACCCATCATAGCATATATACCATTCTTGCAAATGAGAATTAGCTTTTCTGTAAAACAATGGAACTGATTTGTGAGTTGAGAACAATAGGAAGTTAGCAAAGTAACAAAGCAACTATCCATGGCCATTCCAACTGCATTATGCTGAATGTTCCCTTGAGGCCATTTCTGTGGCACTTCCTTGTTCATCCTTCCTTGCTGCTTTCAACAAATACAGAAAACCTTGCTTAATTTCCTTGTAAGCAATTTAACTATTTATATTACCGATTAGAATACATAACAAGACTGAAAGTAGAATTTGTTTCAGCCAGACTGAAACTGGGAACTGTTCCATTTTGGGGTAAAGCACATTAGACTAAGGGCAGAAAACGCATAATCTCCTATGCTTCTATCAGCATTTGAACACTAAGATTTGTTCATTTCCCCACCTTTAGAAAAACACTGCACACTAATCCACCTACTTGTGTTAGTTCTTGCTTCTCCGGCTTGCAGTTTGACACCTTAATTTTCAGACCCATTTTCCTCACCAAACTAGCATTTGCTGAAAATCATTCAGATTCTCAGCCAACTACTTGGCAGTCAACTAGAAGGGTATTATTATCCATCTCTATCTAGCTTCCTGCTTGTGGTTGATCCATTTTCAACATTTTGCTTTCCTCAGAGTTTCACACACACTTTATTGCCATGATATTCCATTCTTATTATAACCAGTAAACAACCTTCAGCTCTGTATTTCTGCACAAACTTCCATAATTCGAGTCTGTTCATTTAGTTATATGCCTTCTATAAATCAAGCACACAATGAATTTTCTCACATTCAGACACGGTTGGGCTAAACTGAATTACTCCTTAGTTGGAAATAACATGAGCATTAGATTTTTCATGGCTTGTATAATAATAATAATAATAATAATAATAATAATAATAATAATAATAATAATAATTATTATTATTATTATTATTATTATTATTATTATTATTATTATTATTATTATTATTATTATTATTATTTTATTTGTATACTGCCCTTCTCCCGAAGGACTCAGGGCGGTGAACAGGGCAAACATATAAAAGTACAGAAATACAAAAACTAAAAAAGAATTAAACAAGATGCCCAAGTTACAACAGTAGATTAAAGTACATTTAAAATAGCAATAAAACCTAAACCCATCCCCCATCAGGCCAGGCCGGCTTGTTCGAACAAATAAGTCTTCAGATCGCGTTGGAAGGAGCGAAGGTCGGGCGCTATCTGGAGCTCAACTGGCAAATGATTCCATAAATCCGGGGCGCCCACAGAGAAGGACCTCCCCCTGGGGGCCACCAGACGACACCAGAAATATGATTATGCTGATCATATTTCTCCATCAACCAATTCCTGCTTTTATCCTGAAATCTCCACATCCCATCAAAATCTAAATACATTTTGGGACACAGAACATTATTGGATAGAGGGAAAGCAAGGTGAGAAGCCTACTTGTGCATCACTGAATGTTTCTCCAAGGAAAAAAATAATAATAATTTTGTGATTTATTTTTGCTTATATACAATATGAACAAGATTTTCAACTTTTTATTGAAATATTTGGATATTAAGATCATTTGGGCCTGGGCGGGGGGGGGAAGCAAAGAATCTTTAACAAAAAGAAATGACACAGATATATTTCACGAGGTCAAAATATAAATATTATGCAATTCACAGGCAGCTAATATGCAGACAGTAAAAACTATTTATTTTAAAAAGATGCCACCTCACAGGTACTATATCATTTTGGGCCAATAACTAGTTTCTGTCTCTGTGCAAATCTAGTATGCTCTTGCTATTTAAAATCTTCTTTGGTACTGGAGAAAGGCGATCATTTCATATTCCCTTCATTACTTAGTCCTATAAATTTATTTCTAGACTCTAGAACTTGATGTGTTGCAACAGTGAGCATAAAAACTTACAGAATGTAAAGCCAAATAAATCTATTACAACAATTCACAAAGTATCTGGTAACACAAATGTAACTTGCATTAGTTAGATATCATCATACTCATAAAACTGCACATTTCCACTGCATTATTAAAATACGGCTACTGTATTATATGATGCCTGCCATTATCTAACATTCATATGTAGAAGATGATGCATAATGTATTGGATGGATGGCATAAAATTGCACAAAAATTTCCTTCAAGGTATCCTCAATTTAATTAATCTCCTTCTTATAGAAAGCTCTCGTACTGTTTGTTGTAGTCAAAAATAAATGAATTAATACAGAACAAAGAGTCTGCTAATTGCACAGCACCACAAATCACATTGTAACTGCATTTCAAATTTCTAACAAAATCCCCACTCGTTTCATCAGTAATTTCTCAACAGCAATCAATTTTTTTAAAAAAGGAAAATGAAATTTTTAAGGTTTAGTGATGATGGAAAAAATATAAGTGCTACTTAACAATGCTTTGATGCTTATTTTTGTGACATTAAAACAAGTTGTAATAAATTAGCATAATTGTAAAACCAAGTTTACAGCTGCTCTATTAAAATTAATATGAAGCACACTAGTCATTCTGTTACCTCCTTGATCTACTTCTAGGAATGACTCTGACAAATAATATCATAGATTTATTACTGTTTCATTTGTCAGATAAGATTTCTAGCAAATTAATCAAATAGATTTTGTGAAAATACAATTACTACTTTTAATGCAAGTTCTTTTTAAGGGCTGAGAATCACAAAGTTTACCTTTGTGATTACATAAAAATACATCATTTGCTGTATTTACTGATTTAAAACTCATACACAACGGCCCTCATTTTATATAAACAATAACTGATTCAGTGCAGCCCAATTATATCAGACTTGGATTACATTGTGCATAGTAGACCAAATTCCACTGTGATATATAACCATTGTAGAAAGCCATACATAACTCAAATGATATAAAATAATGCAAATGGTGTGATTTGCATAGCCTGCCTGATAATCTAAACATGCCAATTAAGTAAATCTCTGCAACGCCGTATTTAATGATTCATTGGTTAAAGAGAGGCTTTCCTGTTAATGCAAACAGTCCTAATGGCTTAATACAGTATGCTATATTGTCTTGTATAAGTTATTTCATGATTAATGCTACTTCAATACTTCTAAGCCTTATAGGAAAAGAGAAAATAGTTGATAACATTTAAAAAAGAATCCTCCAAATTTTAATTTTCCATTTGAAAAACTGTTTGGTTGACATTTCAGAAAGAAAAGATTCCTGAATTCAGGAATTCCCTTCTCAATTTTTCTCATCCTTCTTTCAAACTTCCATTTACATCTAATCCACAGCGTAAATTATATTTAGCAATAAAACAGAGCTGAACAGTGAGTAGAAAATGTTGCAGAGTATGGCTTCTCCAACTCAAGAGATTCAGAGTACCTCTTCTAGAGCAGACATGTCAAACTCGCGACATCATGTGACATTGCACAACGTATCCGAGCTTTTTCGCCATTGCCGGCAATGGGGTGGGCGTGGTTTCCTGGTGACACATCCAGCCTGCGGGCCGGCAGTTTGACACCCCTGCTCTGGAGCTTCAGTCTATCACAGGGGTCTTCAAACTTGGCCCTTTTATGACTTGTCGACTTCAACTCCCAGAATTCCTCACCCAGGCACACTGATTGAGGAATTTTGGGAGTTGAAATCCACAAGTCATAAAAGGGCCAAGTTTGAATACCCCTGGTCTATCGCATCAGGCAGTCTAATCTAGAGCACTCCTACAACCATGCCTTCAAATTCAAATAGGGAGTAAACATCACACAATACTATGTTTGCAGTCATCATTTTTTTTAAACATGTCCAAGTTAAAAGTTGTTATTCCCCACTAGGATAATTTAGTCAGCCCTAATAATTCTTATCTTATTGGCATTATATAAATCTTACTCTTCTTAGCAGGTGTACAATGTCTTTTTGTTTATAAATAATAAAATAAGTATTTGGTGACCACAAACATGAGCTCCTAGTAGCTGTTCAGCCGTAGTTCCAGTCCAACAAGATGCCTACATACTGATTCCATCTTTTCTTTAGACTTCATGTTGTATTGCGGAGTGATTCAACTGCATTGTTATTAATAAGAATAGAAGTCCCAGTTTATTGCCCACAGCATTATGATGTGTAAACATATGGTTCTGTTCAGAATAGGACATCTTGAATATTGCATTTTAAGAGTTGTCATTGACTTATTTAGTTATGGGGATGACACCAAACAGTGGAATCAACTCAGTATGCCCAGAAGGAATTGCTGGACATTTTTATACTTCTTTCATTGCACAAGCATAGTCTATGATTAGAAACAAAAAATGCCCATCAACCATGTTTCACTGTGAACAGCCTGGAACATCCATCAGCTCTCCTTAAACAGGCTAAACTATCATTACATCCTGCTAAGCTGAATGCCAAGACAAACAGATGGAAACTCATTACTTTTTTCCCTTGACATATGCTTACCCATCATTTCACTGCATAAAAATAATGCACATGTGGTTCTCTGTTTTCAAGGAACAGAGTCCTTTGTATTTCATCTATAAAAAGACATTTCCTTGGTTACATCATGTGGCCCATTCAGAAACGTAACCATGGAACACCACAGCTACTGCACAGAGCAGGTGTATGACAACTCGCCACAGCCAACTCACTGCGGCCAACTCAACACAGCCGACTTGCCATGGCCAACTTGCCATGGGGCCACTCTCCATGGCCAACTCACCATGGGATAACTCGCTGCAGGACAAAAGTTACACTAGTATCAAAGAAATGGTAGAATAGAATCATTAAAGAAAGGATGCAAAAGGGGTGACAGAAGGAAATGTGAATGTCAAAAATTAAAACATTTTTTTAATTTATTTTAAATAATTAATGACTCCAGAAGATGTTAGAAGACAGGAAGGCCTGGAGGAACGTTTTCCATGGGGTTGCAATGGGTCGGACACGACTTCACAGCTAACAAAAAAAAAAAATTAAACTGAATTGTTAAATTATCCTGCAGCGACCTGTCCTGCGTTGAGTTGACCATGGCAAGTTGTCCCACAGCGAGTTGGCTGTGATGAATTGGCTGTGGTGTGTTGTCTCATTCCAGCATAAGAGCAGCTAGAATCCACAAACTTTCAGTTCCCTGTGAAAGGTTTTGCCTTAGGTTTTATTAGAGCTGGTCTTGTTTTCCTCTGAAAATAGTGTGAAACCCTGATATTCGTAAGTATGTTTTTATGAAGACCACATATACATTTCCACGGTTTTTATTATCACCAATCTCCCAAAAGATTCCCAGGAGACTCTTCACTGTTTCATTATGTGTATAGATTGTCACTTCTATGGAGAGCCTCATTCATATTATTTATGAATAAGAATTTCCGAAGCACAAGGATCACTAACTGGCTTTATTGCTCAGTCTTCAAGTCTTTATTAGGCCAGTTAAAGGAGGAGGGTCAAACTTCAGATTATTGCTGAGCCTCAATTTCATACCTATTAGAATCCAAACAATGAAAGCAATGGTCTTTGGGTGATAGTAACCGATTGTTTCCAGACTTCTCTCTAAAGCTTTTCGGTTTAATGTCTACTTTAAGTTCTAGCTTATGTGAACTACAATCCTTTCTTCTGACTTTTCCATTGTTGAGTACATTGATAAAATATGTTTTAAATATGCCTAGCTAATTCTGGTTGATTGAGGTCCCAAAGGGTTTGTGTTAAATTTGTAATTCCAGTCATGCATCTTTCTTCACAGCAATTCATTGGCTCTGTTGCAGCATTCTATAGAATTCTATTTCTTTGTCTACCGGAGCAATTTATAATATGAATTTGAATGAAAAATATTTTTGAATTAGTGAATTCCTAATATAAATATGGCACCACAGAGAATGGCGTTGTGAGAATCATACATTTCACAGATCTGGTCATTGGGAAGCATTTCACTAGCTAATCTAAAGGTCAATATATTGCTAATATAATGGAGAAAATAATCTGCTGACATCAATGACATTTAAGGGATATTCAGAGCTTCTCTAGATATTTATAAGACTATGTGCTCAGAGTATGTTGTAGATCTGATATGGACTATACATCTTATTAATTTTATTTATCTGCCAATCTGTGAGATAGTTTGATTGGGAGCTGCCCAGAGTTTGGTATAAGATTTATTTATTTATCTTTTAAATAAATAAACAGAGACTTTGCTGTGGCTATCAGCTGTACCATTCGATATAGTGTGACTCAATAGTTAAATTTTAAAAAATGCAAACAAAAATATTCTCTTTGTATAAGAGAATAATAGATTTGAATCCAACTGATGTAATTCCATATGCCACTTTTTTGTTCTTTTTGTTGTGTGAAAAACATCCAATGATGCGTGTGTGTGTGTGTGTGTGTATGTATATACCGTATATACTTGAGTATAAGCCGACTCGAGTATAAGCCGAGACCCCCAATTTCACCCCCAAAAACTGGAAAAAGTTATTGACTCGAGTATAAGCCGATCCGCCGTTCTGCAAGCCTCTGCCGCCAGCAGAGGCTCGATCCGCCATTTTGCAAGCCTGAATACACAGGAATACCCTGTGTAGCCGCGGCTCGTTGGCAGGTCTCCGTTCCTCCTGCCGACCTTTGGGGAGGTTTGGGCGCCTCCCCAAACCTCCCCAAACCTCGGCAGGTCTCCGTTCCTCCTGCCGACCTTTGGGGAGGTTTGGGCGCCTCCCCAAACGTCCCCAAACCTCGGCAGGTCTCCGTTCCTCCGCGCAGACCTGCCGACCTTTGGGGAGGTTTGGGCGCCTCCCCAAACCTCCCCAAACCTCGGCAGGTCTCCGTTCCTGTTTGGGGAGGTTTGGGCGCCTCCCCAAACGTCCCCAAACCTCGGCAGGTCTCCGTTCCTCCGCGCAGACCTGCCGACCTTTGGGGAGGTTTGGGCGCCTCCCCAAACGTCCCCAAACCTCGGCAGGTCTCCGTTCCTGTTTGGGGAGGTTTGGGCGCCTCCCCAAACCTCCCCAAACCTCGGCAGGTCTCCGTTCCTGTTTGGGGAGGTTTGGGCGCCTCCCCAAACCTCCCCAAGCCTCGGCAGGTCTCCGTTCCTCCGCGCAGACCTGCCGACCTTTGGGGAGGTTTGGGCGCCTCCCCAAACGTCCCCAAACCTCGGCAGGTCTCCGTTCCTGTTTGGGGAGGTTTGGGCGCCTCCCCAAACGTCCCCAAACCTCGGCAGGTCTCCGTTCCTCCGCGCAGACCTGCCGACCTTTGGGGAGGTTTGGGCGCCTCCCCAAACGTCCCCAAACCTCGGCAGGTCTCCGTTCCTGTTTGGGGAGGTTTGGGCGCCTCCCCAAACCTCCCCAAACCTCGGCAGGTCTCCGTTCCTGTTTGGGGAGGTTTGGGCGCCTCCCCAAACCTCCCCAAGCCTCGGCAGGTCTCCGTTCCTCCGCGCAGACCTGCCGACCTTTGGGGAGGTTTGGGCGCCTCCCCAAACGTCCCCAAACCTCGGCAGGTCTCCGTTCCTGTTTGGGGAGGTTTGGGCGCCTCCCCAAACGTCCCCAAACCTCGGCAGGTCTCCGTTCCTCCGCGCAGACCTGCCGACCTTTGGGGAGGTTTGGGCGCCTCCCCAAACGTCCCCAAACCTCGGCAGGTCTCCGTTCCTGTTTGGGGAGGTTTGGGCGCCTCCCCAAACCTCCCCAAACCTCGGCAGGTCTCCGTTCCTCCGCGCAGACCTGCCGACCTTTGGGGAGGTTTGGGCGCCTCCCCAAACCTCCCCAAACCTCGGCAGGTCTCCGTTCCTGTTTGGGGAGGTTTGGGCGCCTCCCCAAACCTCCCCAAACCTCGGCAGGTCTCCGTTCCTCCGCGCAGACCTGCCGACCTTTGGGGAGGTTTGGGCGCCTCCCCAAACGTCCCCAAACCTCGGCAGGTCTCCGTTCCTGTTTGGGGAGCTTTGGGCGCCTCCCCAAACGTCCCCAAACCTCGGCAGGTCTCCGTTCCTCCGCGCAGACCTGCCGACCTTTGGGGAGGTTTGGGCGCCTCCCCAAACGTCCCCAAACCTCGGCAGGTCTCCGTTCCTGTTTGGGGAGGTTTGGGCGCCTCCCCAAACCTCCCCAAACCTCGGCAGGTCTCCGTTCCTCCGCGCAGACCTGCCGACCTTTGGGGAGGTTTGGGCGCCTCCCCAAACGTCCCCAAACCTCGGCAGGTCTCCGTTCCTGTTTGGGGAGGTTTGGGCGCCTCCCCAAACCTCCCCAAACCTCCCCAAACCTCGGCAGGTCTCCGTTCCTCCGCGCAGACCTGCCGAGGTTTGGGGAGGTTTGGGGAGGCGCCCAAACCTCCCCAAAGGTCGGCAGGAAGAACGGAGACCTGCCGAGGTTTGGGGAGGTTTGGGGAGGCGCCCAAACCTCCCCAAACCTCGGCAGGTCTGCGCGGAGGAACGGAGACCTGCCGAGGTTTGGGGAGGTTTGGGGAGGCGCCCAAACCTCCCCAAACAGGAACGGAGACCTGCCGAGGTTTGGGGACGTTTGGGGAGGCGCCCAAACCTCCCCAAAGGTCGGCAGGTCTGCGCGGAGGAACGGAGACCTGCCGAGGTTTGGGGAGGCGCCCAAACCTCCCCAAACAGGAACGGAGACCTGCCGAGGTTTGGGGACGTTTGGGGAGGCGCCCAAACCTCCCCAAAGGTCGGCAGGTCTGCACGGAGGAACGGAGACCTGCCGAGGTTTGGGGAGGTTTGGGGAGGCGCCCAAACCTCCCCAAACAGGAACGGAGACCTGCCGAGGTTTGGGGACGTTTGGGGAGGCGCCCAAACCTCCCCAAAGGTCGGCAGGTCTGCGCGGAGGAACGGAGACCTGCCGAGGTTTGGGGACGTTTGGGGAGGCGCCCAAACCTCCCCAAACAGGAACGGAGACCTGCCGAGGTTTGGGGAGGTTTGGGGAGGCGCCCAAACCTCCCCAAACAGGAACGGAGACCTGGGGAGGTTTGGGGAGGCGCCCAAACCTTCCCAAACGTCGGCAGGTCTGCGCGGAGGAACGGAGACCTGCCGAGGTTTGGGGAGGCGCCCAAACCTCCCCAAAGGTCGGCAGGAGGAACGGAGACCTGCCGAGGTTTGGGGAGGTTTGGGGAGGCGCCCAAACCTCCCCAAAGGTCGGCAGGAGGAACGGAGACCTGCCGAGGTTTGGGGAGGTTTGGGGAGGCGCCCAAACCTCCCCAAAGGTCGGCAGGAGGAACGGAGACCTGCCGAGGTTTGGGGAGGTTTGGGGAGGCGCCCAAACCTCCCCAAACGTCGGCAGGTCTGCGCGGAGGAACGGAGACCTGCCGAGGTTTGGGGAGACGCCCAAACCTCCCCAAACGTCGGCAAGTCTCCGTTCCTCCGCGCCCTGCCTGCCTGCTTCTTTCCGCTGCGGAAAGAAGCAGGCAGGCAAGGCGCGGAGTTTGGGGAGGTGCGCGCGCACCTCCCCAAACCTCCCCAAACTTCGGCAGGTCTCGGACGGCGGTGGCTTGGGAGAGGTGCGGGCGATCCCGGAAGCACCAAAGCCTGGGCCGCGCACAAGTCCTCGGTAAGTTTTTTTTGTTGACTGGAGTATAAGCCGAAGTGGAATTTTTCAGCCCAAAAAGTGGGCTGAAAAATTCGGCTTATACTCAAGTATATACGGTATCTTCTTGTAGGCTGAAATGGTTAAGACTAACTTGCAATACTAGATTATATAACATCTGTATAAGATCTTAAAGTATCAACATTTCTCTTAATTTGTTTTTTTAGGAACCCAAAATACCAAAACTGGAAAATACAAGTGTGACAAAGATATTCAGCAGTTGGGCCACAAAAATAAAATGTTTAGCAAGCTGGCTGGCAAAGACCAAAAGAGACTATGTTCTTCCAGGAGAGTGGAGAATATATGGTCATTCCCAAATATCATCACAGACTCCATGAACAACTCAATATTAAAATAATGAAAAATACAATCCATTGATCTTGCTTGTTGAAAGCTGATTTGGAAGCTCCCAAATGGCAATCACATGTCTGCGGATCACTGCAACAGTGAGAAATTCAAGGGCTGGTTGTAAAGTTGCTTTTTCAACGCCATCTTAACTTCAGACAGTTGCTAAGCAAGGAAATCATTAACCAAGAACAACTGTAGTTTATACAGATTAAGCTCTGCCAACACTTGACTACATACGCAGGGCAGAACCAAGCCAAACCAATGGACACAATTTCACTCTCCTTTCATAGATAAGTCAGAAATTGATCATTAGAGCAGGGAAAATAACTGTATAGAACTTTCACCATGTTGATTCTGTGTATTATTTTATCAATAAAAAAAATATTAATTTTGCTAGGAAGAAAGGAGATCACAAGGCTTATGGGTTATACTTTGCTATTATTAAAAATAACTAAATTTAAGAATGAATTTCAAATAGACACTAAAAATTAAAAATAAAACTCTGGTGAGACTGACAGATTTAAGAATATTTGGTGGCAGACATCTTATTTATTTCTGTAACCAGAAAAAAAAATCTTCACTTTTTAGTTTATTAAAAAGGTTGTCCAAGCAGTTTACCAGCAAACAAAACAAAACTATGATAACCAGTAATTTGCAATTAATCCAAAGCAGATGCAGAAGCCAAGACAACACCAGCTTAACTTCTAATTTCATTCCGTCATATCCAGTTAATCAAGACAAAGGCAAGAAGTGAATGCAGAATTGCAGTGAAATCTGAATTGAAAACAACTGCTACCAATTCACTTTCCCCATCAGCTTATTCCCTTCCCTAAAGCAGGGGTCCCTAACCCCCAATCTACAGACTGCTACTAGTCCGTGGCCCACTGGAAACCAGGCTGTGCAAGCAGCGGGTACGTGTGCAAAGCTCCATTTATGCATGTGCGGGATTAGGTTGCGCGTGCAAAACGATCCCCTCCTCCCCTGCCGTTACCACCCACTTCCACTGCCAGTCCACGGAGCCGGAAAGGTTGAGGACCGCTGCCCTAAAGGGGTAAATTAAATTGTACATAGATAAGCATTCCAACTGGATGTTGTCTTATCTTGATAAACTGTAGAAATTGCCCTGTTTGGAGCAAACATTGATCATGGACAATATGGTCTTGACACATGTAGGAATTGAGTGATACTGCTAGATTTCAGAATTAAATGTTTGTTTTAGAAAATATTAACTATTGATTTATGGAGCAACAAGCACAAAATTTCATTCTAAACTACCAAAAGACAATAGAATTGGGTGAGTCGTGTCATATTAAACGACAAGCTGTCCAGCAAGCTCTCAAAATTGCTCGTAATGGAGAAAAAACCCCCAGAAAGGAATGACTAGCAAATTCATGATGCAAGCTTTATCACATGTGGCCATGCATCCAGAAATGAGCAGGTTTTATTGTTACTTCAGATTATAAACAGAATTCCTGATGGTAATAAATTTACAATAAAATGAATTCTGAAACATATATTGTGTGCAACTGAATGATGAATTTTCTTCAGTTACCTATGCCTTACAAGTTTTGAATTCTGCAAAGAATGCATTGTATTACCTGCCATGAAAGCAGGTTAAAACACTATACTGTAACTCAGGGATAATATATAATCATGTGCTGCATACAAAAGATTTCCAGATTTCTAATTGTAAAATCCAAGACAGCTACTGCTATTCCTGAAGTATAAACTAAGGATACAGGTTGGGATCTTGAGACATGTTAAGATAAAATATACTTTGTTCATTTGTTGTTCAGTATGTCATGTAAAGACAATTAGTAGAGACTGTAACAGTAAATCTGCTAAACACAATTTTCTATATGCGCATCTTGGTAAGATTTATTGATTGACATTCAATTTATATAGCCACTCATCTTGCAATTACCACCTCAGAGTGGCCCGGGAAAGATTAAAAACCAACAGAACAAGAACAAATAATAACAGACAACAATATCACAACGATACACAGCTTGAAAAGGGAGGGGGCAAAACATCAACTTGAATCACTTTGTCAAGAATGAAACTTTGGCACGTACGTGCCTCTTCATTTAAACTTGCCATTAGAGTAAGGGGGGCAGGTGTTGCTTTAGAATGGGTTAGATGGAGAAACAAAATCTCTACCATTCCACTGAAGACCGTGAGAGCCTGGAGCTTTCCAAGGACACTGCAGCAGGTGTGGAGAGGAAGCAGACGGTTCCCATAACAAAGCGAAATCGTTTACATGGATTACATGAGAAATTCTGTCCAATCTTCTTAAAAGGTAAGTGGATTCAGAAACATGAGCAGTTGGAATTCATTTCCCAGATTTCAAAACAGAGAATGAATGTTTAGTTTTCTGCAAAAGATCAATCATTTCCCATCCTAAGTATGAGCTGTATTTATTAGTTAATTATTTCAGTAATTAGACTGGGCTACCGTTATTAACTTTATCAATCCATTCTCTCTTTTTGGGGGGGGTGGAGTTCATCTTATGCCTATTCAATTAACACAGCTGCTATTTTGAATCATGCTACGGTAGGCAATGCAGGAAGAAATCAATTTCAATTCAAAGAGCTAGTTTGGACTGATAAAGCATTATGTGGCCTGGTTCCTGGATACTTGCCAAACCACTTACATCTTGATCTATCTAAGCGGGTTCTGCGTAGAAAAACTGCTTGTGGTACCCCACTTCTGTTATTGAGTAGTGGGTTCTGGAACGCAGGAAAGACGCCAGGCAGAGGAGTACAGCATGCAGCTCTTTATTGGTGGTCAAACGGTCCTGGGGAATAGGGGTTACCTGTCCCCTTTTATACCTGGCCAGGTGTGTTCCCAGCCAATCAATTTAAACCTGGTTTTCCTGCCAAAAACTGACCCATACCACAGCAGTAGGCACACCGCCACCTGGTGGCATCGGGGGAGCTGCCCCTTGATATTGTTATTTAAACCCATACATAACATCTGTGAAGAGAACTAAGATCATAAATTTTGTTTTGTATCATGGCGATTACATTACAGAATAGCCTCCCTCTAGATCTAGATCAGGGGTGTCCAACCTTGGCAATTTTAAGACTTTGGGGCTTCAACTCCTAGAATTCCCCAGCCACCTTGGCTGGGGAATTCTGGGAGTTGAAGACTACAGGTGGCTCACCCCTGATCGAGATACAGGTAGTCCTCAACTTACGACCACGATTGAGCCCAAAGTTTCTGTGGCTGAGCGAGACATTTGTTAAGTGAATTTTGCCCCATTTTACCACTTTTCTTGCCCCAGTTCTTGAGTGAATCACTGCAGCTGTTAAGTCGGTAACGTGGTTGTTAAGTGAATCTGCCTTCCCCTTTGACTTTGCTTGTCAGAAGTTAGCAAAAGGGGATTGCATGACCCCAGGACACCGCAACTGTCATAAATATGAGTCAGTTGCCAAATGTATGGATTTTGATCATGTGGCCATGGGAGATGCTGAATGTTATGTGTGAAAAACGATCTAAGTCACTTTTTTCAGTGCCACTATAACTTTGAAATGTCACTAAATGAACTGTTGTAAGTCGAGAAATGACTGACATTAGGCTGATCTCCTCTGTGACAGCCTGTGATAGCTTTTAAGAATCAAAAGGAGGGATCTGACTATCTGCTGCATCTGCTTCCATGAGTCTTCAACTATCATTAGGCATTAGGATTATTGTCTTGTTTTTCTTGAGTAGTACATTTTACTTTTGATGTTACTGTGCAACATTTATGGTCATTTTTGTTACCGTAATATGCAGAGAACCCAGAAGATTCAGTAGGGTTCAAAACAAATGAAGCAATAAAACAAATTCCACATGTTTAAAGAATCATGATGAGGTTCAGCGGTGAGTTAGAACACTTCCCTCTGCAAGACCACACCTGGAATACTGCAACCAATTTTGGTCACCATACTACAAAAAGATGTTGAGACTTTGGAAAAAGTTCAGAGAAGAGCAACTAAAATGATCAAAGGCCTGGAGGCTAAAACACATGAAGAACAGCTGCAGGACTTGGGTTTGGCTAGTCTAAAGAAAAGAAGATAAAGAGCGACATGATAGCAGTATTCCAGTATTTGATGGGCTGCCACAAAGAAGAGGGCATCAAACGATTCTCCAAAGCACCAGAGGGCAGGACAGGAAACAATGATCAAAGAGAGAAGCAACCTGGAATTAAGCAGAAACATCCTAACAGTGAGGACAGTTAACCAGTGGAACAGCTTGTCTCCAGAAATCGTGGGTGCTCCATCACTGGAGGTTTTTAAGTAGAGACTAGTGTCAATGCTACTAACATCGGATGTTCTTGCTTTGACAACATATGGAGATGCAGCCATTTTCCTTCTTATGTTTTACTCTTAGAATTAGAGTTAGAATTAGATGATACTGGGGGGGGGCGAGGAATGTGCATGGGATTTAGTTAGACATAACAATATTGTAACAGTGTGAGAAACAAGTTTTTTTGGAATAAGAGATGATAAGAAATGGCGGGTTGGAGAACTGGAGGGAAAGTCTGCATTTCAAACTAATTGGAGACTGTGATTTATGACTGTTTATTAGAGGAGGGAATTGTGCTTGATACTATGTGCTCAGAGGAGGGGAATTCAGATTTTGGCTTTGCCTATGTATGTGCCGATGCTATGCTACTCGAATAAAGATTCTTTAAGGTAAACAATGCCTCAAAGTTCTTTGAAGACTTTCATCTGTTGGAACCATAACAACTAGACAGTCACTTATCTGAAATGGTATAGGTTTTCCTGCTTGAGCAGGGGGCTGGACTAGAAGACCTCCAAGGTCCCTTCCAGCTCTATTCTATTCTAAACATCTTCTTTACAAAAACAGTCCCAATATGAAAGTCAGAACTAACCTTTGGTAGCATTTGCTAACATTCCCCTCTCTGCCCATCATGTTAATAAAAGTGTCTGCAATATCAAATGCTTTGCATCAATTAAGCCTGAACACAACTCAAATAAGATGATGAGCAAAATGGTACTACTAGCATTGCAATTTTGTCCATGCAGATTCAGTCTACTGAATCAATTCTTAAACAGCTGAGTATTCAAGACCATTTTACAGGAAACCAACAAGAAAAATGACAGTGTTGATCAACAGAAGACATCCAAAAGAGTGTCTCTAAAATGTTAGAATCTGGCACTGTTTGTACTTTTTAATAAACTTTTACTTGCAGAGAGGCTGGCTTACTGTGGCTTAAGCTCTCATAAGTTGTTACTTGGAAGAAATTAGGTTACAACAATATGATTTCAGCTAAAATCAGGAAAATATCTCATTCACAGTTTCACTCCCCTATATGCAATCATGCAGCCAGTTTACTTATGTGCATGAGGTATGTCTGCATGAGAAGGAAATTCTTTACACACAACTCAATTCTCTTCACACTGGTTTGCCAATTTAAGAAAACCAGATGGCCGTTTATGCAGAAACCTGATGGCATGCAGAAGCGGTTCCTTCGACGGGAGAATGGAGTTGCAGGCTCCAACAAAATAATGAGACAAGAAGATTTAAGGATCTGTGCTTTCTCTCTTCTCATTTCATTTAAGATAAGGATACCAGCATGCTATGAGGGTAGAAAATCTGTTTTTCCCATAGGGACATGCACATCATTCTACCAGAAATGATGGCAGAGAAAGTATACCTAACTCATAATTCATTTCTCTTTTCTGGATGGTATAAAGGAGAACATAGTCTCTAAAATGTGTTAATCAATACAATCATTCAGCAATTGGTACATAAATGAAAGCATAATAACTCATCAGCTCACACACATCTATACATTTAAACATCCCACAGCAAAAATACATCTGTTTCACTCAATTGTTTACACTGAGACTTTTAACGTCACTTTTATGTGGCAGTTATCAATAAAAACGCTTTCCGTTGTTAGAATATTTTTACTTGATCTAATATTTCCAAGGCAATGTGGAATGTATATATTTTTCTTCAGCAGAAATGCTTCATCGTTAAAAGTGTTAGAATAGCATTCAGTTGTTCCAAAAAAAAGTTTTTTTTAATCCTGATTCTTTGGCGATTCAAACTCTGAATTGGGGATAATGCTGCAGGAATATTTAGGGGAGACTGGGATTCCCAGTAACATGTGTATGCAAAGACCAATTTGGTGTCACAGGATGAGATCTGTGAACCAGGCATTTTGTGTGGGATACTTGATGGAACTTTTGCAGGCCTACCAAGGAATTCATTTTTATTTTCTGTAGACTGTTTATCAGGGGTCTTCAAACGTGGCCCTTTTATGACTTGTGGACTTCAACTCTCAGTATTCCTCAGCCAGGCACACTGGCTGAGGAATTCTGGGAGTTGAAGTCCACAAGTCATAAAAGGGCCACGTTTGAAGACCCCTGCTGTATATATACTAGACCAGGGGCAGGGAACCTTGGCTCTTTTATGACTTGTGGACTTCAGTACCCAGAATTCCTGAACCAGACATACTGACTCAGGAATTCTGGGAGTTGAAGTCCACAAGTCATAAAAGAGCCAAGGTTCCCTACCCCTATACTAGACATTCCCAGTTATAATCAAAAGCATCTACAGCTTCTATTATTTTATGTTCAGATGGCAGGAGAAATTTGGTTCTTTAGAGAAGTTCCCTGTTTCTTATTTGTCCATTTAAAACCATCTGGGAAGGCCAGGATTTCTCAGGGGACACTTTTACAATGGGAGAAAGAATAGAGAAAGAATAAGAAATATTGAGCAGATGCACTGATTCATAAGTAAAATCTGCGAGGTCAAGAGACAAATGCATCCAGTTTGCAAATCCAAATTGCTCATATTACTGGCACCTAGACATGCTGATTTTTGATGATTATTATTATTATTATTATTATTATTATTATTATTATTATTATTATTATTATTATTATTATTATTATTATTATTTTGGTAAGAAATTCTCTGCCTCCTAAAGTATACCTGTTTAACAGACAGTAGTTATGTCTCAGGATTTCAGCCTGGTGGTATCTGGCAATCAATACGTTTTCTCCATTATGGTAGATTAGGAATAAAATTATATTGTTGTGTTTAGTTGAATCTGCAGAAGTTACCTACTGTCTCCTTTTAGAAATACAAATTTCTTTGGCAGACAATCTCTCTCCTTCTCCTCTTCCCTTGTGTTGCTTACATAAACAAATCTCTTATTAAATTCATTAGGGGACAAAAGTATTTTTTTCTTTCAAAGGTGCCTGAAGCAACTGAAACCAAAAGAGGGGTCTATGACAATTGGCCACAGCCAACACAACACGGTCAACTTGTCACAGCCAATTTGCCGCGGGACAAAAGTTACACCAATATCAAAGAAACAGTGGAATAGAATCTTTCAAGAAAGTATGAAAAAGGAGGAACAGAATGAAATGTGAACGACAAAAATTGAAATATTTTTTATTTATTTTAAAAAATTAAATTGAATTGTTAAATTGTCCCACAGCGAGTTGTCCTCTGGCGAGTTGTCTATTGCGAGTTGGATGCTAACTAACACTGGTTGTTAATTAAATTCTAGCTTTCAAAACACTTCTTTCTTTGATGTAAAAACCATTTAGTTATAATAATCATTTATAGCAAATTCATTCACTTCAGTAGAATAAAGCTGAATTGAACTAAATCTTCACAGAAGACCTCTCTGATTTATGTATTTGGAGGACCACACTGAATCTCAGTACAATTACTAATATATGGCTAACCTCCCATCTTCTTTACAGGGATGTAGATTGATCAACTAAAAATTGTGTTGCATTATGGATACAATAATGATGTATGATATGAAATCTTCTCATTGTATGGACCCTGACTATGTACTTCTAGAGTAGCTAGAACAGACATGTCAAACACAAGGCCCGGGGGCCAGATCCGGCCCGCAAAGTGGTTTCATGCGGCCCACAAAGCCATCCTGGAAACAGTGAGGGAACGGCCCCCACTGCCTTGGCCCTGGCCCAGAGACCCTCCTCCTACCAGAGACCCCCAGATCTGTCCCACTCCTGCCCAGGCCCCCAAAGGCACCCTTCATGTGAACGATGTAGAGCTGGCCATGCCCACCCAGTAGGCCATACACACTTTAGCCACGCCCACCCAGTAGGCCACACCCACCCGGCCCCCTGAGGGCAACCGCAATGCTGATGTGGCCCTCAATGAAATTGAGTTTGACACCCCTGAGCTAGAACATGGCTTTTCTGGATCCACAAGAATTTGATGGAAGTTTTATAAGAGACTAAGGACAAAAAAATAAAGAAAAGAAAATTTATTTATTTATTTATTTATTTATTTTATTAAATTTTTATACCGCCCTTCTCCCAAAGGACTCAGGGCGGTGTACAGGGCAATAAAATGCAACATACAAAAGTTTAAAAGAAAATTAAATTAATTGGCCCTAACAATAAATAGTTAAAATAAACTCAAACCCTTAGTCCAGGCCGGCCTGTTCAAACAACCAAGTCTTCAGATCACGGCGGAAAGAGCGAATTCACTCGAGGAGAGCTATTCACGGCAATTTTTCCAAGATGCAATGGAAAAAAACATGGCCTCTTGTTCCATGAAGTAATGCTAGATCTGCCATTTTGCAGATCTTCGGGTTCTTGGAAAAAATTTCTAATAAATTCTACTGGTTGAAAACCTTTGAAAATCCCTAGTATGGGACACCCTTCCCCCAGAAATTTAGAGTTACGATTATCATAATTTTCAGAGAGAAATGTTACTATGTATTATGATAAGAATTATGGAAGTTGTAGGAATACACAAGGTTAGGGAAGACTGGCTCATACAACTCATCCTTGTACTGACTTCTAACCCCAAAGAATATAATGTTTCTGTTGGAAAATTACATCTTATATATATATATATACCAGACAAGGAAGGCATGAAAAATGGGATATAAAAAGCAACAAAACAGCTGTCTGTATAAATTATGGTGCCCATTTGGCCTGCTTAATGGTTGACATTTTAAAAATACATTCCTGAAAATACTGTCCAAATGAAAATTGACATGGCTTGAAAACAGCACATTACATTGCATAAAAATAATGGCTTGCTGGCAGAAATTTGTATCTTCCATAATACATTCATCTGAAAGTGTGTTAACACCTCCACTGAGATATTGTGTGAACTTGAACAACTATCAAAGATTCTGCCTGATCACAGGCATCCATTCCTAACTACAACGATGCCAAAATGATGAGCGTTCATCATGACATTATATTGCAAACTCTATCCCTCATACTTGCATCACAATAATATTGTACACATGCATGTAAGAGGTGGAACTGGTATCACAATGGTGTAATGGACATTTTGTCATTTGTTCCCTTTGCCTGCTCTCACAGACCCCTATGCCTAGTGTATTTGGATCATTGTTTCACACAAGGAAATCATCCTAACAAAATAGAATACTGTACTTTATTATCCCTTGAAGACCACTCGGAAGCTCCAACTGGTACAGAATGCGGCCGCGAGAGCTGTCTTGGGAGTTTCCCGGTACTCCCATGTTACACCTTTGCTCCGCGAGCTGCATTGGTTACCAGTTGTCTTCCGGGTGAGGTTCAAGGTCTTAGTGATGGTTTTTAAGTCCTTACATGGCATGGGTCCGGAATACCTCGGGGACCACCTGCTGCTGGCGTCGACTCCCCTCCGCCCCGTGCGTTCCCACAGAGAGGGCCTCCTCAGGGTGCCTCCGGTCAGAGAATGCCGGCTGGTGGCCCCCAGGGGGAGGGCCTTCTCTGTGGGCGCCCCGGCTCTGTGGAATCAACTGCCGGTTGAGCTCCGGATGGCACCGGATCTCCGCTCCTTCCGGCGCGGGTTAAAGACCCATTTATTCGAACAAGCTGGGCTGGCCTGATGGGGAGTCAACTTAGGGTTTTAATACTTGTATATTCTTACTGTTTTATTTTGGGCAATAATTTAATTCATTTTTAACTTTTGTACTTTTGTATTTTTATTATATGCCCTGTTCACCGCCCTGAGTCCTTTGGGAGAAGGGCGGTATAAAAATTTAATAAACTTAAACTTAAACTTAAATGGGATAGACACACAGGCAATTTGTCTCTGGTGCATAAGCTCTCAGTGTATACGCAAAGCAACAGAGTAATAATAAACATAATAACAAAGGATAATAATGATACCTTAAGAGAAGAACAGAATGACAGAGTTGGAAGGGACCTTGGAGGTCTTCTAGTCCAACCCCCTTCTCAAGCAGGAAACCCTATACCATTTCAGACAAATGGTTGTCCAACCTTCACCTCAAACCTTCCACCTTTCCAGAGTCATAGGCTGGAAGGGACCTTGGAGGTCTTCTAGTCCAACCCAATACTCAAGCAGGAGATCCTCTACCACAGGGGTGCCAAACTGCCGGCCCATGGGCCAGACACATCATTTGGAAGCCATGCCCACCCCACTGCCGGCAATGGCAAAATCGTCCCGATATGTTGCGCGATGTCACATGACATCACAAGTTTGACATGTCTGCTCTACCATATCAATAGAGAAGGTAGTAGAACAGATGAGAAGCATAAAAGTAATCCTAAGATCATTTTTTATTTCATGAAACAGAAAACATTTATTTTTAATATTATATTATGTACATCGATGGGACTTCTGGGGTCAATGAGTTTTTCAAGCTACATAAAGATTGCAATGTAACTGTCACTGCATTTACAGCTTTTCTAACATGTAACATAAGGCCCACTTGTTTGTTCGGTAGCCTTATTAGACTTATTCCTTCCTATTTAGCTGATTTTTATATCAGCTGTACAAGAAAAAGCAAATACCCAGAGTTTTTACAGTGTAAACAAAGTATGAAACTTGCATGAGAACCACATGAGAATGTATTGCTTCTGCCCTTTTGTGAAAACAGTTAACCTTTAGAATTGCAATTTGCACAAGATGGAACCAGCCCGGGAAAGTAATTTCTTCATATTCCTCAGATGCCAAGCAAGCAGATTCTTCCCCTTCTCCCTTGTAAATACAAGCCAACCCTTATGTACTCCAGCACTAATTACAGTGAAAGTTTTAACTATAATTCCTTCATTACACATAATATAGCATGGCATTGGCTTGCTTTTAGCACAATATGATGGGTAAACCAGGCTTCTACAATTTATTAACTATGGTTTACAGTTCACTAGTAAGTATGAATCAGGTTCTTGCTCAGCAAATCATGATTAAAATAAAACATGGCTCACAGCTATATGTGAACTCAAGCATCAATTTGAGAATGCGGCTTGAAAAGGATTTGCAGTCTGTGGGTCCAAGAAATATCATTTATAATTGTGATGGTGTAAGTATACTTATTGTGTTTAACACTGCAAAGAGAATGGAGGGGAAAAAATAACTGAAAAAGAAAAGGGAAGGGGGGGATTCACAACCCGGAAACTAGATTGTGATTTCCAAAACCATATTTCTACTGCTTCCAACAGATTATCGGAGCAACACACTATCTACTTAATAAACTCTACTCCAAGAGGCATTAACTGGCTACATCTAACCTTACGCTTAAGAATATGAATTTACATTTTCCAGTATCATCTTAGATACTCTAAGCATATCCTGTAACAAGAAAATTATTATTCCCTAACCATCCTGACACAGATTATTGTTATTATTTCTGTGTCTTTTCTTTCTTTCCAGGTAAAGAACGAAGAAGTGAGTGGCGCTCTCTGAGTTTGGTTGTTTTCTTGCAGACATTTCATTAGCCAACTAGATAACATAATCAGGGCTAGTCATGAAGAAGTACATGCAGTAGCAGGGTGGGAGAAGCGAGAAAGTTAAATTTTACTGTCTTGGCTGGGAGAACAAAAAATTCTATGATGGATTTCCCAGTTGTAAGGACCACAATGCTCTATTTGTCTAATAATGGTGTGTGTGTGTTTTTTCCTAGCCTAGATTTTGGCTTAGGGAAATGTGCTACAGTAGCAATAAAATCACAAACAGTAATGGAATTGAAATGTGGAATGGCCAAACCATCGGGAAAATGCAGGCAAAGCAGATAATAAGACCTGGCAATGGCTAATAGCATGGAAAATTGAAGAAAGAGACAGAGGGGCTAATTCTGGCTACATAAGACCAAGCCTTAAGAAAAAAGGCACACAAAGACACAATTGAGAAGACAGCAAATGCTGCCTCTGCAAATAAGCTGATGAAACCTAGATAGCTGCTGCAAGAATATCCCATAGACTGACTACGAAGAACAGCATGACCAAGTTGCAACAATGGTACATTGGAATAGATACAACAAATACCATTTGTCTGCAGGCAAGAACTGATGGGACCACAAAATAGACAAAGCAATGGACAACGACAAGGTTAAACTGCTCTGGGACATGCACCTGCTACACAACACACCAGATTTAATAATGGCCAATAAGAAAGACAAAAAAGTTTGGATAGTGGGTATGGCAGTACCCGGAAACAGCAGAATATAATCTCTCTTTGTTGATGTTTCTGAAAATATAGTAAGTTATATAATACTGGTCTAGAGGACCAGAAACACAGGAGAAAAATTCATAACATAATGAAAGAATTCATTAGTATAAATTCTGAAACTGAAGCAAATATATTCCACCCCCTTCTACAATTTCTATATTAAGGAAAAGCACCACTCAAGAGGGATGGTAATGCTTATAAAAACTTTATTTTTATTTCCAAGCCGTATTTTTAAAATGATTCCAATAAGTCAATAAGGCATCTGAAGAAAAGGACCACATAGATAATGCTAATATAATAAAGCCAAGACAACAGCACTGATATTTATGAGAAATAAAATCTCACTTTATGATCTTTATGTTATCGACATATCTTTGAAAGCCACACTGTTCATATTAGTCAAATAATTATCGAAACCCTGAAGGCTACAACACAGGTCTAGAAGTCCTAAACAACCTGAAAACATCACAGAGCTGAAACGCTGATCTATAAAATCTCAGTTTTACAAGAATCTGTCCAGGCCAAAAAAACAACAACACCCCTGTATATACTCAGTTAATGCAGCTTGTAATCAACTGTTCATTATCTCAACAGAAAACAATGATTGCTTCAAATAAAACATAATCACAACTGCGTTAAGGAGTGTTGATGGAATGTGAAATACAGTACGAGGGTGTAGATTTTGGCAGCTAAATAATACAGAAATACAACTTAACCCAAGCAGTTCTGGTATTGTCTGCCGTCTGAAAGAAAAACCTTCCCTGAGCATCAAATGTGTCACCCAGGTTCCACTCTATCAACCTTCCTTAAAAAGGTAACTTCTGAGTATGCTAGACCAGAGGTCCCCAACCCACGGCCCACGGCCCACTACCGGGCCTTGAACCTTTTGGAACCGGGCCGCAGAAGTGTAAGTGAGTGCTTGCGCAAGCAGGGGCGTACTCACGCACGCTCCCTTTGCTACAGCGGCAGGTGCAAGTGCCTGCCACGTGTGCAAATAGGAGTTGCGTGTGCGGCACATGTACTTGCCTGCCACTCATGCGGAGCCATTCCCTCTCCCCCGCAAAGCCAGAGAGGTTGGGGAACTCTGTGCTAGACAACAATGCCCATAATTTCCAGCCTGCCAGAGCCAAACGGAAAGATGTTGCTTAGGAAATATGAAAACAACTGGAAGATGATATCAGCTTGGGGAAATAATTCACTAGGGAAAGCCAAAGTATCTATAAAATACAAATACAACAAATCATTTACCGGTATTTCCTCTTCTGGTGTTCAGGTTCAGTTGCTGCTATTTTACCTGCAAATGCTAGGCAGCTCCATCTAGGATTTCATAAACAAGCTAAGATTTAAAATGTAGTCAATGTTGTGAGTACAAGTAGCCTTTGACTTATGACCCCCAAATTAGAACCAGAACTTCTGTCGCTTAGGAAGACGGTTACATTTTTACAACCTTTTTTTTGCCATGGTTGTTAAGCAAATCGTAGTCATGAAGCAAATCTGGCTTTCCCTATTGCAGGGGTAGGCAACCTCGGCTCTTTTATGACTCAGGGACTTCAACTCCCAGAATTTCTGAGTCAGCTATGCTGACTCAGGAATTCTGGGAGTTGAAGTCCCTGAGTCATAAAAGAGCCGAGGTTGCCTACCCCTGCCCTATTGGCTCGGCATGTCGGAAGCCAGCTGGCAAGGTTGCAAATGGCGATCACAGGATCCTGTGACACTGCAACCATTGTAAATTCATGCTGATTACCAAGCATACAAATTTTGATCACATGAGCATGTGGGTGCCGCAACGGTCATTAAATACAAGAACCACTTGTAAATCGCCTTTTTCAGTGCTGCTGTAACTTCAAAACAATTGCTAAAAGAATGGTTGTAAGTTGAGGACTATCCATATAGAGTGCTCTAGAGTTCAGGATTCGGGCCAACCAGCCAGTTATGCAATCTTTCAATGTATACCTTTCTATTTTCCACTCATCTCCACCACATCCCTACGTGGGCACTTAATAAGTCATCAATACCCACATGTCCCTGGTTATTCCAACGATCGTTGTATTTCTCAGCTTCTCTTTCCTTCAACCTACTCCCATCTCACTCAAATTTTGTGCTTGCAATTCTCATGCTCCTATAAAACTTGTGATTTCCTCCAGCTTCTCAACATCTCCCCGATGTACCTGCAGGCGTTCTTGTAACAGCACTCGCCCCTCAACTTAAAGAGAACGAGGGGACATCTGTGATCAAAACTTTCCATCTCTTTCACTTAGTTTAATTTCTTTTCAAAACAGCTGCACGTAAGAGAGAGATTGCCGCAGAGGAGAGAGAAGGTTAATTTTTCATCCATAATTGATGGATGCGGCTTCCAAATTGCAGTTTATTCCACTAAAAAGAACTACCAGCATATGTGTGTTTTATGTTGAGGCCAACAGCACAGCATGGAGAGAAATAAAAACAGAGAAAACCATTCCAGGTTAATTGGCAGCAAGCTATCTCAGGGAGTTATTTCTTTGCAGAATAATAGAGATGGAAGGGGACTTGGAGGTCTTCTAGTCCAACCCACTGCTCAAGCAGGAGACCCTACACCATTCCAGACAAGTGACTGTCCAGTCTCTTCTTAAAAGCCTCCAGTGATGGAGCATCCACAAGCCATTCCATTGGTTCCACTGTTCTAAGGAAATTTCTCCTTAGTTCTAGGTTGCTTCTCTCCTTGATTACTTTCCACCCATTGCTTGTTTTGCCTTCTGACGCACTGAAAAATAGGTTGACCCCCCTTTTTTGTGGCAGCCCCCCAAACATTGGAACCCTGCTATCCTGTCACCCCCTAGTCCTTCTTTTGCTAGACTAGCCATACCCAATTCCTCCAACCTTTCTTCATGTTTTATCCTCCAACCCCCTAATCATCTTTGTTGCTCTTTTCTGCACTTTTTCCAGAGTCTCTACATCTATGGTAACCAAAACTGGATGGAGTATTCTAAGTGTGGTTTCTTCAAATGCAGATATCTAGGTCTCTCAATCAAAATCTCTAAACCGTCTCCAATCAATATTCTCTAACAGGTCCTACTCCACTAAACTATATAAGCTACCCTCACGTGCTGTATTTCGCAGCAACAATGTTGTTTGGAAAATACAATATTTGCAGAAGTTTGGCATGGAGAAGATTTTAATGAAAGTGCTTTTTTTTTCCCTCCTGCACATACTGAACAAAAGCACGATAGTAAATAACTCTGCTTTAGAATTGGTCTATGCCCTTGACTGGAATAGAAACCCTGATGATTTTATCTAAGGGAGATCTCAAGGAAAAAAAGCTCTGCACTCGTTTTAAATTTAGGTGTTGTCATCAAGTGCTACAAACTTTGTGCATGCCAATAGATATACTAATATACTAATTCTTGCAAAGTAACAAATCACACTCTTTGCAATATTTTTACCAAGACCCCATTTAATGCCTTTGTGGCATCAGAGGGCCTAATAATTATTTCTTATATTTTGGCTGCTATTACCATAGCTGCCTTGAGTTTAGTGGAATATAAATTCAGTGAAATACAAATTAACTAAATAAATTTGCCTTTTACAGTAATTAAGATAAAATAATCGCCCATTACATTGGTTCGGTTTTGAAATCTAATGACCATACAAATATAAATATCTTGCCAGATCAAAGTGAAAGATAATCTATCACATTCATCTATGTTGTGTCCATTCAGCTGCCTCTGAGACATTCACATTAGGACTTAGAGGCAGTACACTATCCCAATATGTTTGAAGTCAATATATACTAGAAGAGATAAAAGGATCGTATGTATTAATTAAGGAATGGAGCAAAATCCAAGCAAAAATCCTCCGCCCCGTGCGTTCCCACAGAGAGGGCCTCCTCAGGGTGGCTCCAGTCAGAGAATGTCGGCTGGTGGCCCCCAGGGGGAGGGCCTTCTCTGTGGGCGCTCCGGCTTTGTGGAACCAGCTGCCGGTTGAGCTCCGGATGGCACCGGATCTCCGCTCCTTCCGTCGCGGGTTAAAGACCCATTTATTTGAACAAGCTGGCCTGGCCTGATGGGGAATCACTTAGGGTTTTAATATTTATATATATTTTTATTATTTTTATTGTGGGCAATAATTTAATTCTTTTTTAATTTTTGTATTTTTGTAGTTTTAAGATATGCCCTGTTCACCGCCCTGAGTCCTTCGGGAGAAGGGCGGTATAAAAATTTAATAAATAATAATAATAATAATAAATACACTGTTTCAGATGTCTAACATGACATCAGTCCGTTCTGGTAGAACAGACCAGGAAATCAACTCCACCAGAAGGCTAAAATTAGTTTTATTGAGATTGGCTGCAATAGTAGAATTTTGCAAGTCTGATTGTGCCATACCTCCTCCCCTTATACTCCAATGAATCTGGAAGGTGTCTGTCTGAGCATTTTCCAAATGTTATCACATTTCAGATATTTTTAAAAAACAAAAATGCTTCCACCTCTTTTGCCTAGATACCAGTTCCTGCCTATCTCTGTCAGTCGTATTCTTTACCCTTCAGGGGTGTCAAACTTGCAACGTCACGTGACATGTCACGATGTATCGTGACTTTTTTCCTATTGCTGACAATAGGGTGGGCAGAGTTTCAGCATGACGCATCCAGCCCATGGGCCGGCAGGTTGACACCCTGCTGTACAGATTATGACAGAGATAGGATTGGACTCTAGAGTTCTAAAGAAAGAGGAAGAATACAATCAAGGAAGTAGGAAAGCAAGACTAGGCTAACTGTGGGTGTGGGGGCTTTGGTTCAGTTAGACCAGAGGTCGCCAACCTTTGTAGGTTGGCAGACCGGAGGAAAAGAAAGGGGGAAGCATTCTACATGCCTGCGTGCACACGCAAATGGAGTGGAGCTAGTGCCCACGTGATATTCATTAGCCCTGACCCATTCTTGCGTGGCACAGCGGTGGCCGTTTTAGCACCTTGTAGTGTGGCAGTGGGCCATTTAAGTAACAAAGTGCAGATACAGTAGCTGAAAATAGAATTTTGGTAAATCATGTGCATGCACACGCTCTACTGTTCTTCAGTTCAAGACAAAGGGTGTAGATCTATTTTAAATTAAATGTAAATTTATTTGTATAAATGGACTGGCATTCATTTTCTTCCTCTCTGTCCAGATATTCTTCTGGTGGAATCTTAGAGGTACTTTGAATTTTGTTCTGCTGGAATACAACCAACTCCAAAGGGATATTCTTAGTGGAACTATTTCATTCTGAGCTCCAAATGGATTTTCATTCAGATTTTTAATAACTACACAATATTTTTATTTTTAGATCTGTGCTCTTATATGTTCTTCAGCTGCACATGTATTTATCTCATTTTATTATATTTATGATATATGTGTTTCTGCTACAAACCCTAATGAGAAAGCATATTTCAAACTCCTACTTCTTCAATTGCACCATTAGTCAATTAGTGTATACTATATGACTGCATTATATGCAGAGCAGTTAATATTCTGTATTAACATGCAGTTACATATCGGCAAGTGGCGATTGGTGACTAGTTAACATAACAATGAAGTAGATAAATGGCTGACATTAAAAACAATGGTCATTTATCAAACTCAAACTGGAATGAGGTACTGACTAGTGCCAATCTTACGGCTTATACCAGGGATGTCAAACTCAATTTCATTGAGGGCCGCATCAGCATTGCGGTTGCCCTCAGGGGGCTGGGTGGGTATGGCCAGGGTGGGCGTGGCCTACTGGGTGGGCATGGCTAGAGTGCATATGGCCTACTGGGTGGGCGTGGCCAGCTCTACATCGTTGGCATCAAGGGTGCCTATGGGGGCCTGGGCAGGAGTGGGACAGATCTGAGGGTCTCTGGCAGAAGGAGGGTCTCTGAGCCAGGGCCAAGGCAGTGGGGGCCGTTCCCTCACTGTTTCCAGGAAGACTTCGTGGGCCACATGAAACCATTTCGCAGGACAGATCCGGCCCCCGGGCCTTGTGTTTGACATGTCTGGCTTATACTGTTTAACATTTTTATTTATTATATGGATTATTATTTATTATATGGATGAAGAAAAGGAGGAAACCTTTAGCAAATTTGCAAGTGACACAAGATTGGACTGACTAGCAAATAACCTGGAAGACGAAAATAGAATTCAAAACACTTTGTCATAAGATTATAGATTATTGATTGAATATACAGTAACAGAGTGAAGTTTAATAAAGACAAATGAAAGATTCTTCACTTGGGAAACATAGCTCAAAGGCACAGGTATAAAGGATGTCCAGCTTGGGAATAGTACTTGTGTAAAAGACCTGGAATTGTAACCGTATAAAACTGAACAGGCAACATTAACAGAATTATGCTTTCTCAAGCACAGAAAGAGATTTGATGCAACAAAGGAACACTCAGTTCTATTTCATTCTGAATTGGTCAGAGCATTCATCATTCAAGTATTGTGTCCAGTTCCAGGCACCATACTGTATGAAGGGTTCAGACAAACGGAGAGAGCTTCAGAGAAGTGCAACAAGAAGTATCTAAAGTAGGTTCTACAAAGAGAGACTAAAGAAACTGGAATGTTAAGAAGACTGACATAATACCTCTCTCCAAATACCTGAAATATATCTGATAACTAGTCAAGATGAGCTGGACAGAGTACTGGACAGGAGACAATAGATTTAAGTTAAGGCAGGCAGATTCTGGTTCCATCTTGGAAACAGCTTCTAAGTCTCAGACGAGTTTGACAGTGGAAACAATTACTCAGGGAAGTGGTGGGCAGAGGCTAGACACCTATCTGTCAACGATAGTTTAATTTGGATTCCCAGGCTGAGCAGGAGATTGAACTCCTTCCAACTCTGTCATCTGAATTGCATGTAAAAACTGCACAGACAGAATTCCGCCTTCGGATCAAACAGGCATTCTACCTGTGCTGCTTTAACTAGTATAAATAAGGAACATTCACAACATTTAATCGCTTTCTGCTGTGATCGATCTGGGCTTGCACCAAACTTTCAGCCTAAGGCAGACATGTCAAACACAAGGCCCGGGGGCCGGATCCGGCCCACGAAGTGGTTTCATGTGGCCCGCGAAGCCATCCTGGAAACAGTGAGGGAACGGCCCCCACTGCCTTGGCCCTGGCCCAGAGACCCTCCTTCTGCCAGAGACCCTCAGATCTGTCCCACTCCTGCCCAGGCCCTCATAGGCACCCTTGATGCGAACGATGTAGAGCTGGCCACGCCCACCCAGTAGGCCATATGCACTCTAGCCACGCCCACCCAGTAGGCCACGCCCACCCTGGCCATACCTACCCGGCCCCTTGAGGGCAACCGCAATGCTGATGCGGCCCTCAATGAAATTGAGTTTGACACCCCTGGCCTAAGGCAAAGACAAATTGACATTCCCTCCCCTCGTTCTACTTATGGAAACTAAAGGGTCGAGACAGGCAAGGATGTCATGTAATTGTCAGTCTTTCCCCATGAAAAAAAATAAACCAATAAGGAGAATAGCTAGAAGTTAAAGCCAAAGGACTGCCACTGCTAGCACCTGCTACCTAATGGTGGTGCTTCATGCAGGCTTGATGGCCAACAAACAAAATATAAGATGGAACTCTGTTAGGAAGAGTGGAGGGAGCTTGGTACTTTGGGCAGAGAAACACCAGGAAGAGACTTACTCTTAATCCTCACAGCGTTCTTAATGCAATCCTTTAACCATTTCTATCATTTATTTTCTTCGGGGGAAATATTAAACTTGGGGGGGAGCCTAAACTTTAGACCTGTATTTTGTTGGAGCTAAATTTCAATCATCTCTGCAATGGACAGTTTCAGTAGAACCTGAAAAAAAATCGCAGTGCAGAGCAAGGCAGATAACCTTGGGAGGTGGAAGGGCGGAGGATGGTGTCTTTATCTTTTCCAAAAGACTAGGCGACAAGACAATGACATCAGTGGGTGCCTCTGATTTTATTTTTCTCCTTCCAAGGGAATTTTACTTCTATAGATTAAAGTGTCAACGTCTTTATCCAGATTCCTGCGGAGATATAAATCCCATGAAAATAACACTTTTAAGGTCTGCTTCTGGTCTCTGAACGTGAGTTACCCTTCCAGTGGGAACATCCAAGCAAACTCACTTGCTGCCAGCAAAATTATAGATATCTACTCACAGTTCATAACTCCCTGAGAGAAAGAAGTTTAGCCACTGTGTCTTCTCAAGGAATGAGAATGAAAGATTCTGTATATACAACGGCTGGCTCCGAAAAGAACAAAACTGGATAACTCCCTGTCTGCTTCCTCCCTCCCTCGCTCCCTCCCTCAGAATTTGTAGGGGACCTCTATCTTGCAAATATAAACAAGTCAGTTGGCACAGAAAGAAATACTTTGTGAGAGCATACCTCCAATTAGATAATCTATTGCATTTCAAGCTCCTCTGGAGTGCTGATGATATTAATTATGGAAGCTCTTCCAAAGCAATTTCATTGTATTCATAATCCTCTTCACATTGAACAAAGTGTTTAATATATAATAGCCATAAATAATGTAGCTACCTATTTGCAATGAAACATTTCAAGGGATAAATAAAAAAAGGATTTTAATGGCCATTTTAAAATAATATTGCCAGAGCAGCAGGTTATTAATATTTCACTTGGCCACAAATCTTTATAAAAATTAATATCTTGTATTAATTTTTGCCTGCCAGCAACAGTGTTTGGGATGTAATGGTTTAACTTTGTGAAAAGAACTAATTAATGAGAAAATCTTCTCTGTGCTTCTTTCTTCTCTTCTGTTGCAAACACTCCCTGGGCCTGAGATGCCAGTTCCAGGAGGAACATCTCTATGGTCAAAAAGAACAATCCATATAAAAAGCAGGGGGGGGAACAGACTCAGCTATGAAATAATGAAGAATGTTCAGCTATATGGGAGGCATTTAGCTGTAGCTAAGGCAATGTTTGTCAGCCATTTTGAATCAGAGTAAACACAAAGAGATTGGTGCAAATAATCATGGGTACACAGATTAAAACTATAAGACCTATTCAGCATTCTGTTCCCACAGCGGCCAAGCAAATCCTACAAGAAACCCACAACTAGGACAAGAATACAAGAATACTCTTCCATTCATGTTCCCTAGCAACTAGTACTTACAGACATACCAAAGGTATTCTATAGCCACAATGACTAGATCAGATGAACTTAATGTTGCTCAGAAAATCTGTGTTGGGGATAGTAATCTAGAGACACAAAACAGATATCTTTAATCTTCTCTTAAAGCCATACCTAGAGAAATCACATTTTTTTGACATCTCCTTCCTTCCAGTTGACACTGAGGTGATGCAACCACACCCACAAATCTAGTGTGAATTAGTGAGCACGCAGAGTTGGGATTGGAGGAGATTATGTATTAAAGTCTGGACTGGGGAAGTAAAAAATGACCACTGTAAACATTCTCTGGATTCTATTTTTCCTGAAATGCACATGTTTAAATAATTATGACTCCCCCCCCAAAAAAATAAAGGATTTCTTAAAAATATACTGCTCAAAAAATAAAGGGAACACTTAAACAACACAATGTACTGTATTTAATAGTAGGATGTCTTATTTTCTGTTCCCTTTATTTTTTTGAGCAGTATATATATATATATATATTTCATAGGGAATATAATGCCAAGCTAACAAAATGACATAAAGAAGACTCATCACCCTCTATACAATTCAGTCAATTCTCCAGCCGTGTTCATCAACAATGGCCTTGTCTAGAGAAAGCAAGATTAATTTGATACATATTTTGCAAAGGCAAAGCACATTTGTAAGTTTTTATTTGTTTCTTTAAAGGCCTACATGTGTCAGAAACAAGACATCTTTAAATAAAAACGCTTTCTTTTCCTGACACTGTCCAACATCATAAACTCAAAGGACTAAGTTACAACACAATTTTAAGCTTGTTTATGCAAATTCAGGCCTGGGAATTCAGTGGGTTTATTCAGTGGGTTGTTTTTTTTTTCCAAGCATGAGCATAGAAATTGTATGTATCCATCCTTAAGACATCATAAGACCAAACTGTAATTGGTAAAAATATATTATGTGCCTATGTGCCAATATGGATGTGATAATTTAAAGCAATGAGATGGAGGCATTGGTTTCCTGGTTTTCCAGACATAGATGTATATTATAACAAAAATATTGTAGTGTGAACTGATTTTTATCCCAGAACAGGCTAAAACATTGTGTTCAACTGGAGAAATCATAACATACAATGGGAAGAAAAACTACCAGCTCAGCTTCAAATACTTTATCCTTAGGGCATGTGGCTTTATGGCTTTAAATTAATGTGAAAGGCTCCAGGATGTGATAACCAATGAGATTTCCAGCATAACCCTGGTGGCATTATTTGTCTGACAGAAATTTATAGGACAGTGTGTTTATAAAACTGCACATTCCAAATTATCCCTTTCCATTTTTCTTGCCTTAAATTTATTGCTGGGAAGGAGAATCCCAGTAGCATCATTTTATCAGTGTCTTGCACATCTAAGCGTGTGTGCGCATTTGTGTCTAAATATATCCCACTTTGAATGGTCACACCCTCCCCTTTTTGTTCATGGCTTCAATATGCTGAGGGACTATTAAATGCTTTTGTCTAATGACATTACAACTTGTATCCTGAGCTTTTTCAAGACAGACGCTCCTTGATAAAAAATTTTTCCCCTGGGAAGCCAGCTGGCTGCCATTCAACAGCCAATTCATGTATCTTCTTTTAAAAGATGCCGCAAAACCCCACATCAAAATTTTACCTAAACCTCACCTTCTGGCCATCCCCTTATACCATGCAGGAAAGGCTGAAGCAGTAGTAAGAAAAATGCCTATTCCTGTCTCCTGCTTGACCATCAGAAACAGACAAGCCTGTCATTTTGGCTAGCAGAAATATTTTCATGTGGCAAGATTACACACCACCAGAAACCGCCTGTTCATCTGTGACTAACCTATGCACTGAACAAAATAAAGATGCAATGAAATAATAGCATTTTTTAAAATAATAATAAGAATAATAATCCAGTGCTGTTATCTTCTTTCCAAAACCAATGCTGCCAGCTTCAGGAAAAGGGGGAGGAGGCTGAGGATACTAGCGATCTTTAGAAAATGGCTCTTCCAGCTTGAGGCAAACCCAGGAAGGGATCCCAACCACCACTACCACCACCACCTCTGGCAATTGAGCCGGGGAACTCCAAAGTAAAATGAGATGGACAATCCCGAGATAAGGAAAAGGCAACGAGGCTGATCTCAGCTGGGAAGAAAGTCATGCACATGGGAGATAATACACCATCAAACCAAGGTGTGTGTGTGTGTGTGGGGAATCAGCCCAGGCGTATATGGATGAACCCGGCTGGTTTAAAATCGGGCCAGGACAGATTACACCCACAAAGACATATAGATATATACGGAGGCCTCTTTTTTTCCCCCTATCTTGCCCAACCCGGGTTCGGGATGCCCAGGGCGCCTGGGGGGCAGACTTTAGCAACAAGTTGGAGCAACTTGAAAGGCTTGGAAAGCAGGACTTTCGGAGCGGTCGTGAGAAAGGGGAGAGCGGAGGGAAGAGGAAGGAAGGCCGTCCGAGCTCGCTCGCAAAAGATGCTTACCACCAAGGCTGGCACCCCGGCCGCCAGCGAGTAGAGGAGCACGGGGGGCAGCGCGCTGCTCTCCTCCGGCCCCGGGTAAGGCTTGCGGTAGGCGCTCTCGTAGCAGAAGAAGCCCTGCAGGTTGACCGTGAAGGTGTCGGTGTACTCGAAGTAATAAGCCAGCATCACAGTCCCTGCCATGATCACCATCTGGAAGTAGAGCATTCTGGTAGGAAGAGGAGGAGAGGGCACTGGCATGTACTCCGGCGGCCGCGGCAGCCCCCCTCCCCGGCTGCGCGCTCCGCCCGCTTCCCGGCGGCATCCACCGGGGAAGGGGGCGGCGGCTAGTCCCAGGCGGCGACGACGGCAGCGGCGACGGCAGCTCGAGGAAAAGCAGGAGGAGAACGAGGAGCAGCGGGCGTGCAACCACGTCCCCGGGAAAGGGAGAGGGCCGCCCGCTCGCTGGGACCGGCAGCACGTGGAGCGGGCAGGCGGCGGGCAGACGCGGCCGGCCCCGGAGAGCTGCCTTCGGAATGACAGCGACCACGTGCCCGGCGCTGGCAGCCCTTCCCCCCTCCCCCGAGCCGCTGGAAGGAAGGAGGGACTCGCGCTCCGAAACTCCGCCGGGTTTTAGACGCCGCGATCCCGGCGCAGGGAGCGTGAGAAGAAGGCGGGGAAGGGAAGGCCAGACTCAGCGATTTCCCGCGCGATCCTCGTCAGTGGCACTTTGCGGGGAAAGCGGGGGCTTGCTTGAATGCCGCCGCCGCCGCCGTCTTAGCGCGGCGCCGCCGAGGACGGAGCGGGTGTCTCGGGCTCCATTGCTGCGAAATCGCCTCCCTGGGAGGGGGCAGTCGGACCCTCTCAAGAAATCGTGAAAGAAGGCCCCCAAAAATTATATGAATACTACTAATAATAATAATATTTTTTTTAAAAAAAAAAATCCCGACCGTTCCTGAGATTGGGGAACCCAGCAACTCTTCCAAGGGCAATCCGGCCGGTTTTTCCCTCCCGGGGGTGGCGAGGCTTCGCCGTCGGCTTCTTGCAAAGTTCCTCGGCCCTGGGCGGATTCAGCCCTTCCCACCTTGCAGCCAAAACCTCGTCGCCTATCGGCTCTCCTCGGCCGCGATCCGCAATTCCGCGCTCGATCCCTTGGTTTGAAACGCGGCTGCGGGGGCAGCGCCGATGCCGTTTCTGAAGCTGCGTGGGAGCTGAAGGGATGGGGAGAGAGGTGGGTGGGTGCTTGAAATTTCTCCCTCTCTCTGTCTCTGTCTCTTTCTCTCTCTCCCCCCCCCCCACCCCTCCGCAGTAAGGGATTTTGCTTTCAGTCTTTAAAACACACACACACACACACATACACAGCGGAAGCGGTAACTCCCCCGTGCGTTAATTGGAATGAGCGCGATCTCTCCTCCTCCTGCAACAACTACACGATTGCAAACACTGGTCTTGCTGCTACCCTTGGAGAAGCATGCTTTTCTGCTTGAACCCAGACCTGGGCATAAGCAAAGTGGTTTCCTGAGGAAGAAATGGCTATTCACCCACCCCCAGCCCAGCCCCCAAAAGCCACTGCTTCAACTCCTTAGATCTGCTTTCAAGATGATCCACGGAAAACTGGGGGGGTTTTTTGCAATATGCAAAATTGAGCCTTGGTGGAGCAGTGGGCTAATGACTCCTTAAGTAACACCAGCTGCCTGCAATTAGTGCAGTTTCGCATCCCACCAGGCTCAAGGTTGACTCAGCCTTCCATCCTTCCGAGGTAGGTAAAATGAGGACCCAGATTGTTGGGGGCAATAAGCTGACTTTGTAATAATGCCGCTTGGGGTGTGTGTGAAAGCCCTAATAAGCAGGCATATACATAGAATGAAGGCTACTGCTAAGCTTGTAAGCCGCCCTGAGTCTTTGGAGAAGGGCGGGATAGAAATGGAATAAAAATAAAAATAAAAAATAAAATTAAAACTGCCACAAAGCAATCAAAGTGGGACAACTAGTGCATCAGTGGAACAGAAACATGTTTATGCACAATCTGTATATAATTTACACTTAGCTACAGCATTGTGGTGCCCTGTCCATACAGATAGTCCTCAACTTACAGCCCACAATTGGGACCAGAATTTCTGTTGTAAACGAGATGGTTGTTAAGCGAATCATTCCCAAATTTACATCCTTTTTGCCATGGTTGTTAAGCGAAGCATGCGGTTGTTAAGCAAATCCAGCTTCCCCATTGACCTAGCTTTGTTAGAAGCCGCCGGGAAGGTCAGAAATGGCAATCATATGACCTCAGGACACTGAAACGATTGTTAAATGCCTGCTAGCTACCAAGCACCCAAATTTTGATCACTTGACTATGGGAATGCTACAACAGTTGTAAGTGCGAGGACCAGGTGTAAGCCACTTTTTTTGGTGCCATTGTGACTTTGAACCGTCCGTAACTGAAAGGATGACCTCTACTCAGTTTCTTCCCATGGCAGTGCCTTTATCTCTAGCCCAGGGGTAGGCAACCTTGGTTCTTTTATGACTCGTGGACTTCAACTCCCAGAATTCCTGAGCTAGCTGGCTCAGGAATTCTGGGAGCTGAAGTCCACGAGTCATAAAAGAGCCAAGGTTGCCTACCCCTGCTCTAGGCCATGATATACGGTAACCCAAAGCTGTCATTAGCTATGCCTATATAAAAGTAACATCTCTCTTATTCTAAGATAAATATTAGCTTTAAAGTGTGCAAAATTTTCCCACTCATTGCAGTGGGTGATTGACTGATCTGTAAGTGGTGAAGTGCCAATCAGGTTTGGAATGCTGAGACATTTTTTTTTAAGAAGAGACTGGACAATTATTTGTCTGAAATGGTCTAGTGTTTCCTGCCTGAGCAGGGGGTTGGACTAGAAGACCTCCAAGGTCCCTTGCAACTCTATTATTATTGTTGTTGTTGTTATTATTAGATATCAAATAGCCCTTATTATAGCCACTGTTAATAGCCACCTCTGCAGTTTTTCTTGTCCCAGCCTTTGCTCTCTTTCTCCATTAGCAATTTGTTTACTAAGCTTATTTCACATGGATCGTCTCTCCTGCTCCCACTGATGCGGGATGTCACCTTCTTTCCTAGTTTGCCTGTAAGGAACAGAACCTGTAGCCTAGTCTTTCCACTGGGCAAGAAGGAAAGGTTTTCATACTTCTGCTTGAACTGTATTATTTAGAAGGGATTTCTCTGCCACTTCTAATCCTGAGGAAGGCAGATTGACTAGAGGTAGTCCTCGGTTTATGACCACAGTGGACCCCAAAATTTCTGTTGTTAAATGAGACATTTGCTAAGTGGGTTTTACCCCATGTTACGACTCCTTCTTGCCACAGTTGTTAAGTGAATTGCTGCAGTTGATAAGTTAGTAACCAGATTGCTAAGTGAATCCGGCTTCCCCATTGACTTTGCTTGTCAGAAGGCCACAAAAAGGGATCGTGTGACCTTGGGACACAGCAACCGTCATAAATAGGAACCAGTTGCCAAGCATCTGAATTTTGATCACATGATCATGGGGATGCTGCAGTGGTCGTAACTGTGAAAAATGGTCATCAGTCACATTTTTCAGTGCCGTTGTAACTTTGAACGGTCGGTCACTAAACAAACTGTTGTAAGTCGAGGATTACCTGTAGTTCTATTTACATAAACCTTGAACTACATAGGCTTACCTTCGCACTTGTTAAGTAATGCCTTTCGGAAGGACTACCTCCTCTCAATTATAGTCACTAAACTGGTTTGATATACAGATAGTCCTTGACTTACAACCATTCATTTAGCAACCATTCAGTTACAGTGGCACTATAAGAAGTGACTAACAACCAGTCTGCACACTCACAATGATTACAGCATCCCAGTGTGATCAAAATTCAGATGGCTGGCAACCAACATGTATTTATGACAGTTGGCATGTCCCGGGGTCACGTGGTGGTCATTTGCAACCTTCAAAGCCAAGTTCTGACGAGCAAAGTCAATGGGGGAAGCCACTTTGCTTAATGACCACATGATTCACTGGAGAAGTGTAATGATTCACTTAACAACAGTGGCAAAAGTCACAAAGTTCAGCGTGACTCACTTAACAATCACCTTCCTTAGCAACTAAAATTTTTGTCCCAATTGTAGTTGTTAGTTGAGGATCACCTGTAGTGGAGAGGCCTATGTGCAGTGGGAAATCAAACAAGGCATGTTGACAGTCACAGCTGTGTGATCAAAGCAATAGCAATAGCACTTAGACTTATATACCACTTCACAGTGCTTTTACAGCCCTCTCTAAGCAGTTTCTTCAGCCAGTGAGAATCGAACTGCTGGCAGTCAGCAGAATCAGCCTGCAATACTGCATTCTTACTACTGCGCCATCGCAGCTCAATGGATGCATGTGCAAAGAGGCAGGTGTTCAATCTCACTGCTCTGGCTGCCATCTTGACTATTTTGGCCTTCTCCCCAGGCACTGCCGATGTGGAGTATTCAAAACCGCTATACACATTTCTCTGCTGATTGCAAATAAGACTGAATACCACGAGACTGGTTTAACTAAACCCATCTATCAAATTTGCCATTAAAGTCAGATTATAACTCAGGAATTTTTCCATTCATTTTGTTACTCTCTTACAACCTCCGCCCCCCATGAGATTTCTCAAGTCCATTTTATATAAGAAAAGGAATTGGTTTTATAGTGTCTTCAACAACTGGCAACACTGAGTCAAATTTGGCTGACCTCATAAAAATTAATTGGAACCAGGTCCGGTGACTATTTGGATAATTTAGATCACTATCTGAAAATTCCAGTGCTGTGGATTAGATTCAGGAGTTTAAAAGACATCCTCAATGAAGGTGAGGAGTAGTAAGTAAAACTTTATGGTGATCAAAATCTACTCTGAGCATGTATTCTCCACGAGTAGAACCTGACTCAGCCTTATATTGTTTTCAATCCGTGAGCTATTTAGATGGGAGGGCATCAACTAAAGATTATTATGGAAGATTAATGGAAAATATTTTGTTCAATTGCAGTTACCTAGACAACATTGAATGGAATGGAATGGAATGGAATGGAATGGAATGGAATGGAATGGAATGGAATGGAATGGAATGGAATGGAATGGAAGGAAAGGAAATGGAATGGAATGGAATGGAATAGAATTATTTATTATTTATTTTTATTGTATTAGATTTATATACTGCCCTTTCCCGAAGGACTCAGGGCGGTTTACAGGGTATTTTAAAATCAAACCAATACAAAATACAAAAGTTAAAAAACAATTAAAAAAAGATTAAATTATCCCTAAAAATAAAAACCCCAGTTAAAAATTCTCAGCCTGTGCCAGAGAGCTCAAAGAGCCAGGTCTTCAGGTCCCAGCGGAATGAACGAAGGTCAGGGGCAGTCCTAAGCTCCACGGGCAGCTGGTTCCAGAGGGCAGGCGCACCCACAGAGAAGGCCCTCTCCCTGGGTGTTATCCGCCGGCAATCTTTTACCGCCGGCACCCTGAGAAGACCCTCCCTGTGTGAGCGCACTAGACGAAGGGAACTTGATGCTGGCAGCAGGTGTTCCCTCAAATAACCCGGACCCAAGCCATTCAGGGCTTTATAGGTCATCACCAGCACCTTGAATCTCACCCGGAGGGCAACCGGAAGCCAATGCAGCTCGCGGAGTAGAGGTGTTACATGGGAGTATCGGGAAACCCCCATCACAACTCGCACGGCCGCATTCTGCACCAGTTGAAGCCTCCGAGTGGTCCTCAAGGGCAGCCCCATGTAGAGAGCATTGCAGTAGTCTAAACGGGAGGTCACGAGCACATGAGTGACTGTGTGTAGGGCATTTCGGTCCAGGTAGGGTCGCAACTGGCGAACCAGGTGAACCTGGGCAAAAGCCCCCCTGGTCACGACTCCTATATGGCCTTCAAAATTGAGCCATGAATCCAGGAAGACGCCCAAGTTGCGAGCCCTATCAACGGGTGGTAACACCTCACCCCCCATCATTAAAGGTGGAATAATTTGGTTAACCCGAGATGCCGATATGCACAGCCACTCAGTCTTGGCAGGATTGAGACAAAGCCTGTTTCTCCCCATCCAGACCCTGGACTGCCTCCAGGCAACAGGACATCACGGCGAGGGCATCGCTGGGTTGGTTCGGGGTGGAGAAAAAAAGTTGGGTATCATCAGCGTACTGATGATACCCCACCCCGAAACCACGAATGACCTCGCCCAGTGGCTTCATGTAGATGTTGAACAGGAGGGGCGAGAGAACCGACCTTGCAAACTAGAGGCCTCGGGGTGGATCTCTGCCCTCCCGTCAACACCGACTGCGAGCGGCCCCGGAGGTAGGAGGAGAACCACCGTAAAATGGTGCCTCCCACTCCCAGCCCCCTGAGACGCCGCAGTAGGATACCATGGTCGATGGTATCGAAAGCTGCTGAGAGATCTAATAGGACTAGGACAGAGGAGCAACCCCTGTCCCGAGCCCGCCAGAGATCATTCACCAGCGCGACCAATGCCGTCTCTGTGCTGTGCCCGGGCCTGAAACCCGATTGGTACGGGTCCAGATAATCAGTTTCCTCCAGGAACAGAGGAAGCTGATGCGCCACCACACTCTCAACAACCTTCGCCAGAAAGCGAAGGTTGGAGACTGGACGATAGTTATTTAAAACAGCCGGGTCCAGGGCAGGCTTTTTGAGGAGGGGTCTCACCACCGCCTCCTTCAAGGCGGCGGGGAAGACACCCTCCTTCAAAGAAGCAGTTATTACTGCCTGGAACCAGCCTCGTGTCCCCTCCCGGGCCGCATAAACCAGCCAGGAGGGGCACGGATCCAACAAACAGGTGGTGGAGTTCAGCCTCCCCATGATCCTGTCCACATCATCAGGGGAAACAGGATAGAACTCAGTCCAGATGTCATGCTCAAGACCATCTGATTCCTCCGTGTCAGACTCCGCCCAGTCAGAGTCAAAGCCGGTCCGGATCTGAGCGATTTTGTTTGTCAGATGATGACTAAACTCCTCGGCCCGTCCCTGTAAGGGATCCTCCCTCACCTCCTGGTTAAGAAGGGAGCGAGTCACCTTAAACAGGGCGGCCGGGTGATTATCTGCGGACGCGATGAGGGCGGTGAAGTAATTAGCCCTCGCCGTCCTCATCGCAGCAAAATAAGACCTTATAAAGGTTCTTAACTGCAATCGGTCAGATTTGGAACGGCTGGACCTCCAACTGCTCTCTAGACCCCATCTCCGACACTTCATCTCCCGGAGCTCCGCAGAAAACCATGGAGCCCAACGGGATCTGCGCCGGGTCAGAGGTCGCAAGGGTACAACACAGTTGAGTGCCTCAGCGGCCGCCTTTTCCCAGGCATCCACCAAGGCATCAACTGGGCTGTGAGTGAGGGCAATGGGTATAGACCCAAGCACCATCTGGAACCATTCAGGGTCCATTAGGCGCCTGGGGCGGAACCATCTAGTTGGTTCCACCGCCCAGCAGCGGGGGGTGGCATAACGGAAGACCAGCCGCAGGAGATGATGGTTGGACCATGACATGGGGGTAACAACTGGTAAACCCCCTCCCAAATCATCCAACCACTGTCTAGACAGGAACACCAGGTCGAGAGTGTGTCCCCCCACATGAGTCGGGCCTTGAATTACCTGGGTCAGGTCCATGGCCATCATGGAAGTCATGAACTCCCGGGCTAGCTCCGATGACCCTAACAGGGAAGGCAGGTTGAAGTCACCCAGCACTATGAGCCTGGGGAACTCCACCGCCAACCCTGAGAGGGTGTCGAGCAGCTCGGGCAGAGCTGCTGCCACACAGCTGGGCGCCAGGTATATAAGCAACAAGCTCATCTGAACCAGAATAGAATAGAATAGAATAGAATGGAATGGAATGGAATGGAATGGAATGGAATGGAATGGAATGGAATGGAATGGAATGGAATGGAATGGAATGGAATAGAATAGAATAGAACTTTATTGTCACTTTAAATGTACACTAATCAGCATACATTAAAAAGAAACTTTGTTGCATTCAGCTCTCAAAGGGTAACCACCTCCAATATACACTACATAAACATGACAAAAGATTATGCATATACCCACACACAGAGACACACACACACATGATAAAGAGTAATAACACAGTCTAGCAAGCTTAATAGAACAATAACAAATAAAAAGCCCAATACTGCCTAGTAGAATCAGTGGAAGATTTATTAAACAATTGCTTAATTGGCACTGAAAGGTAATGTGTGGAAGTTGTGGAATTTCAATACAAATGCTACATAGACTACCCCTATGGATGGGCACACCTTCGGCTGGAAATTAGGTTCTGCAAGACTACAAATTGAGGGAGGCTGCACTATAACCTTATCTAATCTTGCAAGACATTAATCCAATGTGAAAACATACCCCAAATAACAAGTTCCTGTTTATGTATTAAATAAAGAGAGGTTATATTTCCCCTAGGCTATTTCAGGTAAGGGGGAGAGGGGATTGCCTTGAATAAACTTGGTGGCTTGTTATTCTTCCTTGAAATGGATCTGGCATTCTGAAGCAGCACACAGACAGCTGCTGCCGAAGAAACAGCATCTCAGCTGGTTTTGTTAGATTCTCACATTTTACTATGCAGCACATCTGTACTTCAAAACAGAAAGGGCAAACCTGAAAATATTCAAGCTATTTAAGTCAACTTCCACATTGCTTAGCAATCACAAGAGGAACTGGATGCTGACGTACAGATGCTGGGTTCTTTGTTTATGTGTGTTGAAAAAGCAAAGAAATTTTTATTGCAGAAAAAAAATATGCACTGAGGCTGGTGCAGCAGATATTTTTAAAATATTTCTAATTCTAATATTTCTTTAAAAAAATTGTTCTTAATTAACTTATTACCTAGGGTAAGTCATGCCTGAAGGATATAAAAGAAGCTGAAGGATCCAATCTGAGTCGGTCACTGGAACCAATGATTTATTCTTCTAAGCTTCCAACTCATGAGGATGGGCTCAAGAACGAGCACCGGAAAGCTTGGAAGAATTAAACTTTGGTCACAAATTCTGATTTGCTTAAACAGTTTTCTGGATTATGCCGCTCATCTTTCTAGGTCAGGAATTTGTGATATTTTTGAGTCCTTGAAAGTCTGGTGAAATCTATGGAAGCCTGCTGAGAAAAAAAATGTATGTAATTGCATAAAATTACCTAAATTATGAGCTGTATTAAAAGAAGATCAATTATTCTGATATGCAGTTATCAAAATATTAAAAATAACTAATAGATAATGAGTAATATGTGTGCTTTTTTATTCATCCATACAATTATTTTAAATAGTGAGGTTTATTGTTTTGGAGTCCACAGCATCTTATGTTGTGGGTTTAAATTCATTATTAAAAGCTAAATTTCAGTTAGAGGTTGTTGAAAATGTTGCATTTTCATCTAAGTTCCCCTGAAATCTATCCATGGAACCCCATGGATTAAGGGTATGTTTAATCAGCATCCAGTTCCTCAGCATGATTAGTAAGCACATGTTCATCCAACAAACACACACACAAAACCCCAAGCAGTTTATCAGTGAGCAAGTAAATGAGGATTTGTTTTCAGGTATTTAGGATTAGTAGTGATAGTGAATGGACCAGATGCACCCAGCATGTCTGAAACAAAGGGTCTGTGGTTTTTTTCTACCTTCCTTGCGGTCACCTGGCATAAATCAGTCCTAGAATCCATAAAGAAAGGAGGAAAGTCTACAAATGCAATCAAACAGGCAGGCAAAACCTTTTTTTAAAAAAAAGTACATACTGTGGGAAGAATCCAGAAAAAGAAATATTTTGGGCAGGGCTTTTTTTGTCATAGAATGCTCAGAACGGAGTTCCGGCAGCTTTTTTGGATGGAACCTTGTAGGGTAGGCAAGGCGGGTTGTATGACGTGTGAGTTCCAGCACCTTTTTCTTTTGCGAAAAAAACACTGATTTTGGGAAATATTAAAAAGGCATAATATATTTCCCCAAAGGAATAATGGAGAAGATCTTTTTAAAAAGACAGAAACCAGCCCCAGTCCTTCTCCCTCAAGCAGAAAGTAGTCAGAAGCCAGCTTTTAGAAATGCAAATTCAATAATCCATTCAGAAAGGTTTGAGCCTTCCAGCTAGAAACTGAAGAAATTAAGAAGACAAAGACCCCTAAAATCTACATACCCCCCCCCAAATTCTAAGGACAGGAGACATAATAGGATTAACCCACCAATACCAAAAGGGCAAACTCAGACTCAGGTCAAAGTACGTGACACAGGAAATACAAAGCTTCAAACAGGAACAGAAAACAACCTCAAGAGTCCCAGAAGGTATAAAAACCCACTCCCTACTACATGTGGTCATTCTCTTTTTTTTTCCAGAGCCATCTTTCTGTCTGGCTCTCCTCTTCAATAAACTACAACCTTCTTTCTAAAGCTGTCTCCATTTTGATTATTCCTGGCTTGGACTAGACCAGGGGTCGGCAACCTGAAAAAGGAAAAGAGCCACTGGGAACCGGTTCCATCACACATAAAAAAAAGTGGGAGCCGCGTGCGTGCGTCCATGCACGTGCATGCGCAAAAAAGTTTTGCACATGTGCAAAATGGTTTTTTCTTGCGCATGCGCGGACGCGCACAGTTGCCATTTTTTTTATGTGTGATGGAACTGGTTCCCAGTTGCGCGACGGCGACGGCCCGTCTGCAAAGCTGCCGCTTTCGGCAGCCTGCAAACGTGCCGCGGCAGCTTTCTCAAAGAGCAGCGCCGCTGCCCGTTCGCGCAGAGGTACGCGTGCAGCTCTCCGAACGACCGTAGGTGCGCGCGCACCTCCCCAAACCTTTGGAGAGGTGCGCGCGTACCTCCGCACGAACGGGCAGCGGCGCACCTCTCCAAAGGTTTGGGGAGGTGTGCGCGCACCTCCGCCCATTCGGAGAGGTGCGCGCGCACCTCTCCAAACGGGCAGTGCCACTCTCCATTTGGAGAGGTGCGGGCGCACCACTGCCCGTTTCGAAGAGGTGCGCGTGCACCGGGCGGCTGGGAGCCGCAGGAGACGGCTCAAAGAGCCGCATGTGGCTCCGGAGCTGCGGGTTGCCGACCCGTGGACTAGACCCTGATGAAGATTTTTCTTTCTACAATACAAATAACTAAACATAAAATGCTATCATAAACATTCAGATCTTAAAATGATGCTGCTTTATTATTTTACATGCTTTAGATATAAATTCACAGTGAAGAAGTATCATCCTTCCCCAGCCTGACAGCCTCCAGATATTTTGCAATAAATAAAGGATGGTTTTAGTATAAAACGAAATCATAAACCAACCGGGTGAGTTGAATCTTTTAAATCAACTGTTCTTTCTAACAAGTTTTCTTGGAGACTCCTTGGCCAATCAGAGGAATGGCATAAAGTCAAACTACACTTTACTTCCTGCATTTAAAATATTTTTAAGCCTGCCTTATAGCTAGTGGATTCTACATCAAGAGGAAGCAAATATGATAAATATTTGCGGCAGAAAACTTGAAAGCCCACAAGGGAACAGTAATATGAAACAGCAGCTAAAAGAGACAAATACTTGGAAAAATAAAAATACGTTGCTTGGCTTTAAGTGGGACATACTGCAGTTGAAGTGGGGAGCAAGAAGTGCAATCAAGTCTTCTATTAATTCATTTGGCACTTCCATCAAGGCAGAGGTTTGGAGACCTTCCCCAGAAGAAACTTTCTGGTGCAGAAAAAGGCAATGCTGTACTCTGGGCTGATAAACCACCAAATCTCTTTCTAGATAAAATATGCTATCCAATATCCAGAAAGTTTTCTTCCCCTGTAAAACAAAGGGGGAAGGGGTTGCTTTGCTTTTCAAGCCCATGTGCTTTACAATTTGTTTGTTTGTTTCAAGGGATTTGGAATTTTCCTTTATATATTTATGTATTTCCCAACTTGGTTATTTTTATAAATAACTCAAGAAAGCTAATATACTTAATTCTCCTTCCTCCTCTAATTTTTCTCACAACAACAACAACATGGTGGGATGGGGTGGGCAGAGAAAGATTGGCCCAAAATCATCCTGCCAACTTTCCTGCCTAAGGTTGGATTCGAACTCAGTCTCCTAATTTCTAGCCTGATGCCTTAACCGTGAGACCAAACTAGCTTTCACTTGGTTTGGTGATGGTGGTATGATACAAGATGTTGATATTCCACAAAAGTCTTTCTTTATGGAAAGGAAGCTAGTGACAACACAAACTGCTAGATGGGTGATTGTCCAGTAAAAGACAGGACTTTCTTACCACCTCAGCCCTCTCATAAATAAATAAATGGGGAGGGGAAAACATTTCAATGCATTAGTAATCATTAAGGCTTTAAAATTAAATAATCGCTGTTCTCTTCTGTTAGTAAACCTACCAATGTAGGAATTTTTACATCCATAAGATGGGATGTAAAATCAAGCTCTATTTTTCAGCCAAAGGACAGCCATCATTTTGAATTAAGGATGTGAAATTATTTATTTTCCTTTTTAGTGGCATTTGGCTGGAAAGAATGTTATGCTTCCTCTGTATCACGCATCTGTGCAGTTCTTAAAGAGAGATTTGAAGTGGCAGTTCTTAAGCTATTTAAAGCTGATCAACCATTAACTAAGATCTAGAGTGATGCCTATTAAAATCTGTAATTGGCCTAGGAGCATGCTGTAGGTACCAACCAACCAAAAATTCCCACTCTTAATTGCTTGTTGCACAAGTAAGATGTTCTCCTTTCCTTTCCAAGATAGGTCTAGGTGGGGACCAATAGAAGCCACTTAGATAACAATTCCGGTGTTTTGTTTTTTTTAAAAAAACTTTTGCAGCTTCTGCTTCTGATATTGTTGCCTCTGCAGATCTTGTATAGAAGGCCTTGAATAAAATTGCAGTAAAGACTGAGAAAATAGCAAATAAAGAAAGAAGGAGGATAACGTTACCGTGAGCAGAATTGAAATTCTATCTGTAATCTCAGCCTATTGGCAGTTTAATACTTAATTAAACTAATCAACATTATAAAATATCCCAAAGCTGCTTAGGTGATCAAAAAGTAAAGAATAACAACAGGAAAGCACACACATTTATTTATTATTTATTTATTTTAAAAAAACAAGCAAACACAGTTAAGACTATCATTCTTTTAAAATGAATAAAAACTAACTTAATGGAATGTAGCACACAGCTCCTGGTGGCATAGAAAGCAGCAAAATATCAAAGTGCTGGTGCAAAAGGAAAAATTCAAGCACAAAGGCAGTGGGCCGCTTACTGTAAAATAAGTTACGTTGTTCATTGCATTGGCTAACAAGCTGGCAACGATGGGAATTCTAGCTCCCAACCAATAACAAGTCATTTGCAAAGCTGCTACGATTTGAGCAGGGCTTTTTTTCTCATAGAACGCCCAGAATGGAGTTCCGGCATCTTTTTTGGATGGTACCTTGTAGGGTAGGCAAGGTGGGTTGTATGACATGTGTGAGTTCCGGCACCTTTTTCTTATACAAAAAAAGCACTGGATTTGGGCAATGTATAAATTAAATAAATAAATATAGTCATCTGTGGGGAAAAATCAGAGACATTAGCACTGTAGTTAAACAAAGAAAGTTTAAGATTCTGGATTTTGGACTCCATTCTATCAGCGAGAGACAGCAATAGTTTTCACAAAAAGCTAAGAAAAAGAATGAAGGGGCTCCCCAGACACGTTTTGTCACCTATAACTTCATTCAATCGATCTACTTTTCTGAATCGGAAATAGTGTCCCTTTCAATATTTTTCCTTCTTCTGATCCTTTTCACAAACTTCTTTAAACTAAAGGTTTATCTGTGTTAGGACAAGTTTCTATACCGTTTCGCATGTGTACTACCTGCTGTGAATATTTTCCAATATTCAGCAATTTCTTTTGTATCAAAAACAACTATTTTTTTTAAAAAAAATTGCAACTCCCATCCAATCACTGATATGTTAGGTGAATCTAATAGTGAATTACGTTCACAAAATGGCTGTAGACTTAAAACTGTAAATTGCTTTGCATTTGTTAAAGCCTGGTTCTTTAGGGCACTGCTTGCTAGGCAGAAATTGAATTTTTAGTCAGTGCCATTAAAAAGAAATGGCCCAATCTCATCAGCTTTGAATAAACATATAAGTACTTTAACTTGAATAATTTGCCCTCGGGGATTCATGAAATGGCCTGGGGATTGTTCATATTATCTGAGCTTGAAGAGGTAGCATACTGGCAGGGAAGCTGACATAGGAAAAACTCTTGCCTTATTCAAAAAAATGTATGTAACTGAAAAGGTTAACAGATGGGACCTATCTGTTTCCTATACAGGATTATCCAATAGATCTTGGATTTATTTTTGCTGGCAAGTGTCACTGTTCTTTTATATATATATATATATATATATATAGATAGATAGATAGATAGATAGATAGATAGATAGATAGATAGATAGATAGTACCAACAGGATGGAATTACTCCACTTTATATCCAAAAGGGTGAAATACCTATTGTACTAAATCTTGCAGATAATCCCTTGCTGTGACTACTTCAAAAACATGTTTTCCTTAACAAGTGCCCCTTGCTTTTCTAGATTCTAATATGGCACTAACTTCAACATTTTTGACTTCTGCCTGGTTGAGCATTACATGTGCAACTTGTAATTGTTCACTGTTACCATCTAGTGCAGACATGTCAAACAGAAGGCCCGGGGGCCAGATCCGGCCCACGAAGTGGTTTCATGTGGCCCGCGAAGCCATCCTGGAAACAGTGAGGGAATGGCCCCCACTGCCTTGGCCCTGGCCCAGAGACCCTCCTTCTGCCAGAGACCCTCAGATCTGTCCCACTCCTGCCCAGACCCCCATAGGCACCCTTGATGCGAATGATGTAGAGCTGGCCACGCCCACCCAGTAGGCCATACTCACTCTAGCCACGCCCACCCAGTAGGCCACGCCCACCCTGGCCACACCCACCCGGCCTCCTGAGGGCAACCGCAATGCTGATGCGGCCCTCAATGAAATTGAGTTTGACACCCCTGATCTAGTGTGTAAATGATCATCTTATGCTCTTGTAGCATCACTGTATTGAGTTCAAGTGATTTAACTGTGAAGCCATGTGCTTATTAAGAAAGAAAAAGACGAGTTTGAAGAACTTATTTTTAAAGTGACTCTTTCAATTTATAGGGCAGGGATGGGAGAATCTGTGCCCATTCAGACATTAATTTCAATGCTATCACTGTTCTCAGCGGCCAGGGCTGGATGGCAACTAGTAGAACTGGAATTCTAGAAAAAATTTGCCTTTAAGTTTGATCACTTTTTGTCCTTCACAGACTAGAGTTTTTTTCCCTTATACACAGGCAGATATGAACGTATATAGTTATCTATCTGTAGTTGCAATACAGATGAATATAAATGTCTTGCAGCTACATTTTGTCATGGTTACAAAAATAGAATCAGCTTTTTTTTAAAAAAAAATTCCCTGAAACTTCCAGCAAGTGAAAAATTGGTCCCCATAATAGCTGCACAGATTTATGTTCTTTCTCAGAACGTAGCCATCTATGGGTACATATTAACTTTCCATTCCTGACACCTACGTAGAGGTCTGAAGCCCCGTGCCTGCAAAATTGATACCTAAGCTTAACCCATTATAAGAAAAATGAAGAAAAGTGTCTGAGACCAAACTAGCTGTAACTAAGGAAACTGGATTCATTATTTCTGGGAAGATGTCTGAACACCATTTTCTATCACTTTACAGAAACCTTTCTGGTATCTAACAGCTTTCTCATACTCAATCACTCAATCACTTATCTCTTTGCTAGTACAGAAGCAGACCAGAACAAGAAGGACTAGAATTTGTACCACCTCTACAATTAGTCTCCAAAGTGCCTTATTGTCATTTTTTTAATAAAATAAAATAAAATAAAATAAAATTCAAGGATCACATTATTTAAAAATGCTAAATATTTGACTGAAATATTTGCATAGGGGGAAGGAGATGTTTGCCCACCACTGATGTTTTGTTTATTTATTTAGTTTAATTTTATCCTGCCTTTATAAATAACACATAGCCACCAACACAACTTCCTCCTCCTGTCTTCCCCATAGTAACAAACCTTTGAGGTGGATTGGACTGAGAGGGAGTGACTGACCCAAAGTCACCCAACTGGTTTTCATGCCTAAGCCAGGACTAGAATTCACAGTCTCTTGGTTTCTACCTGGTGCCTTAACCATTAGACCAGTACTACTGGATAAATTGGATAAGCTGCAATAAAATTGCATCTCTGGGTAGCACATTCCAATGTCATGCAGTCTTGAATCTTTTTTCCACTAGTGCAGGGGTGTCAAACTCAATTTTATTGAGGGCCGCATCAGCATTGCGGTTGCCCTCAGAGGGCCGGGTGGGTGTGGCCTGGGTAGGCGTGGCCTACTGGGTGGGCGTGGCTAGAGTGAGTATGGCCTACTGGGTGGGCGTGGCCAGCTCTACATCATTCGCATCAAGGGTGCCTATGGGGGCCTGGGCAGGAGTGGGACAGATCTGAGGGTCTCTGGCAGAAGGAGGGTCTCTGGGCCAGGGCCAAGGCAGTGGGGGCCGTTCCCTCACTGTTTCCAGGATGGCTTCGCGGGCCGCATGAAACCACTTCGTGGGCCGGATCTGGCCCCCGGGCCTTGTGTTTGACATGTCTGCACTAGTGAATGGTAGAGGGCAAACCTATGCTTTGCAGGAAGATGCATACGATGATCCAGCACATTTCTCAGGTAGTTCTGTATACCTGAGTATGCAGGTATACTTATATAATACTTATAGAGGTAATCTGTTTTGCTCAGACAAAGCATGTTCACAACATTTATTTCTGCTGAATCGGTCTAAACTTTTTTAAAACGGGTGACATTTTTTAAATCGGGGATGGATCTTGAAATCCACCTCTTCCCTCTCGCTATTCATTACAAAATGCTTTTTGTGGGAGAGAGGAGGCATGAAGACAAATGAAACCTTAGGCATTGTGTTTAAAGTAGCAATTCTAAGTGGGGGGGGAGGTCTTTTTCACACAGGGTGGAATAAAGAATAACAGAGTTGGAAGGGACCTTGGAGGTCTTCTAGTCCAACCCCCTGCTCAGGCAGGAAACCCTAAATCACTTCAGACAAATGGTTGTCCAAACTATTCTTAAAAACTTCCAATATTGGAGGCAAGTTGAAGTCCAATTATGCATTAATTTGGTAAATAAGAAATCTGGAAAGAAAGGGTTGCCATTTTGTGTGAGTAAATGTTTAGGGTACCATAGGAGGCAAAGCTGCATTTATTAGCAATAGTTGATAAATTATCACAACATGTTTATTTGTACAACAGTTTTATAGGTTTTCTTGCTAACTCTGCAGCATACACATTTGCCATTCGACAGATTGCTAGCTTTAATATCCACTGCCGAACATCGTTCTTATCGTAATTCACCAAACAACTCCGGCTTTTTGATTTAGGCTGCTTGACACTCTTACAATTTTGTCAGTAAATTGCACAACTTATGCTGTCTGTTGGTACAGCAGATAAATGGCACATAACAAGTACCTACCCAATTTAATGGTGAACTGAAATTTTCTCAGATTTTCCTTTCAGAAGAATGGAGTTTTATGGAGAAGAAGGAAGGAAGGAAGGAAGGAAGGAAGGAAGGAAGGAAGGAAGGAAGGAAGGAAGGAAGGAAGGAAGGAAGGAAGGGCCAGCATCAAGTTCTGTTATTTTCTAAAGGGCTAAAATGCTTGTTTTTATGTATAATTTTTATATACATTTTAGAGGAACTGTCCAATCTATTCATAGCACAGGCCTTCTGCAGAGATAAGCTCTGACATTCCTGCTCCAAACCAAAAAGGATCATTTATTTACAGATCATAACTCTTACATCGAGTGATGACAGCTCCAGATAGTTTCCAGCTGTGGATTTAGTAGAGAAGATTGTTGTTGTTGTTGTTGTGATGTTCTGATGTCAACATTTGGCCAGAAGTGAGGCCTTATTTGTGAAGTTGGACCAAAGGCATAAGATGGAGGTGGCGCTATTTTAATTCATCCTAGCTACATGGCTACATTGCTTATCTGATGGAATGTTTAATAGACTTTAGGAAAGTAGAGGAAGAAACAAGATCATTGCAAAGGGAAAAACTCAGCCGAAAGGAGGAAACAGTGAGAAAACGATTCAAAGCAACTCTGCTTTATTTATGCTAGGTGTAAGTTCAGCAGGAGAAGCTTTCAAGCAATAAAGACCCTTTCAGAAATCTAAGTGGTTCTTGTTCCTTGAATTTTGCAGCGTCACAGAGCTTGATATTTATCAAGTTGCTTGATTTTATTGCTGGGTATTTATGGATTCCCCCACACAATTACTGTTGACTGATTTTAATCTCCCCCTCTGGGAGAGAGAAGGCAGTTCCAGATTTTATGACAATGTGGCCTCCTCTCAGGTCATCACTGTCTTGACTCACAGAGCTAACCATGCTTTAGATCTGATGTTCACTATGGAACAGGTGTACCATGATCTGGTTCTGCGGGGCTTTTCCATCAGTCTATTTTCATGGACAGATCACGTTCTTTAGGATGATGGGATTAACTGGAACCATCAAACTCTGCAGGGTGGAAGAACCTATGAAAATGCCTAGAGATCTGGTAGATTTTCTAATTGTACTTGAGGAGTTTCCCAGTGATCTGGTGCAGTGGCCCCCAACCTTTTGGGCACCAGGGAACAGTTCCTGTGGAGAGAGTTTATCCCGCATACCAGAGAGGGCTTGGTTTCGTGTGCTGCCTGCATCCCACAGATGGGACTTCACTTGACTTCGTGGTCCAGTTTCTGACATGCCACAGCCCAGCATCGGCCCACAGCCCAGGAATTGGGGACCCCTGATCTGGAGGATGACAGTATTAGACACTGCGTTGACTTCTAGAACATAGGCAGTTACGGCACTCAACACGGGCTCTTCCTTTTCCCCACCAACTATCAAATACAGTTGTTAGGTTGGAATGACACCCCATATGTAACAGCCCAGTTACTGGAAAAGTGGTAAAGCCTCATGACTTATGCATCTTAATTCCATCTGCAAAATGTCGGGGAAATACAGTATGATGAGCCAGTATACACAATGGCTCTTCATTCCGCTGTGTTTGTCAGCTGTGCTTTTTGCAGGGCTGTCGTCAGTTCACCATTTCTTCCTCGGAAGTCCACTTAACTTGATATAAGTTATACTAATGGACTCCAGAAGATGGTAGAGGACAGGAAGGCCTGGAGGAACGTTGTCCATAGGGTCACGATGGGTCGGACATGACTTCGCAGCTAACAACAACAACACATACTAACGGAATCTTGAAAGCCTGACAGGAAAAGGTAGGATTAGAAGATCCAATCAGTATGAATTGCGATCAATGGGCTGAGCATTTCTTGGATAAAATCACTCAAATTCACTCCGAGTTAGAAACTGGATGGACAGAATCTATGAAGATTTCACAGGTGACATCTTGTGGTGCTACCTAGAAGGTTTTTGAGCCTGCTGTCAGCCCTTCAAAATAGGCCAGACGTGAAGCACACACTATGAGTAGCAACAAGGCTACCTTTATTGTAAGCTTACATTAACAGAATTTTGCAAGACTGAAAGTATCTCTCCTCTACTTTATATTTAGTTAGTTTTAACCGTTCAGTCATGTCCGACTCTTAGCAATTTTATAGGCAAGTGCACTGCATGCTGCCCTGCCAAGCACAGCTTCTTTTGGTTGTTGGATGTCCATCTTTGTATCAGCTTTGATGGTATTAAGCCAGATAACTCTTTGCTTGCCCCTTTTTTTCATTCCATTAACCATTCCTAGCATCATTGACTTCTCCAATGAATTTGCCCACATGACATGGCCCAAGTAAATCAGACATACCTTATGATTTTGGCTTCTAGTGATGTTTCTAGTTTTATATGATTCAGCACCTCTCTGTTGATTGTTCTGGCTGTCCACAATACACACAATAATTTGTGCCAGTATCACAGTTCGATCAGACAGACTTAGTGTCCAACTCTCACACCCATACATCATTATAGGGAAGACTATGGCTCTAACTAGCCTGCTTTTTGTATTTATATAAATAGCTCTGCTTTTCCAGAGATTTATATTTATTCTTCTTTGCATTTACTTTCCAGAAAATTAGGGAGGGTCTTTGCTGAAATCTTTCCATTTTGTGGTTGTGTAGTCTGTGGCTCTTCCTCCTATCTCGTAAGACTATACCACATGCCCTTACACTGTGGATCCCAGAGTATCCTTTGATAACTTAATGCTGCCATTCCCTGTGCTTCACCTGCTAGTAAAAGTGCTTCACCTGCTAGTTGGGAGTTTGATTCAGGCTATAGGCAATACTTCTCTGAGGGAAAAGGAGATACCAGATGCCCTTAAAAGGCCCAGCTGGAATAGAACAAAATTGAATAACTACTATCCTTTTGGGAAAAGGTTATTGAGATAACGCTAAAATAGGACTTATCTAGACATTCATCAGTCACTGGAGAAGAGCCTAATGCTGGGAAAGATTGAGGGCAATAGAAGAAGGGGATGACAGAGAATGAGGTGGCTGGATGGAGTCACTAAAGCAGTAGGCGTGAGCTTAAATGGACTCCAGAAGATGGTAGAGGACAGGAAGGCCTGGAGGAACGTTGTCCATAGGGTCGCGATGGGTCAGACACGACTTCGCAACTAACAACAACAATGGGACAGAAACCATATCAACTGTTTATGGTGGGGTAGGATGGGATGGGTATGACCAACTCTGTCCTCTTAGATTTCTCAGTAGCTTTTGATACTGTCCATCACAGTATTTTTCCAGACTATCTGCAGGAAGTTGCAGACATGGCTCAACTGTAGTTCTATTTGTACCTGATCAGGTGGGTTCAGATTGCACTGGAGGTTGATCAGTCCCATGGGTACTTTGTTATGGAGTGCCTCAAATTTCAGTTCTTTTCCTCATCCTATTTAATATCTGCAAGTAATAGCTAAAGGAGGTCATGTGCCAATTTGGGATGAGATGTCATCAATATGTAGATGATACCAAGTTACATATCTCCACCTCAGTCTGTTTGGGAGATATAGTGAAATTCATAGTTTAGTGTCTGGAGGCTGTCAAGCCTGGATGGAGAAAAGCTAACTTAGACTCAACTCAAAAAAGATGGAATGGCTATTGCTAAGCACATTGATTTGTGCTTTAGATTGTAAGCCACCCTGAGTCTTCGGAGAAGGGCGGGATATAAATGGGATTTTTTTAAAAAAGGTCAACTGATTCCATATTTGCCTCTTAGTGGGATTGTATCCTTCAGAAAAATTGGCTCAGAATTTTGGGGGTGGGACCATCCTAAATTCACATCTCCTGCTTGAAGAGCAGATAGAGATTGCAGTCAAGATAGCTTTTGCAAAGCTGCACCCGGTAGACTATTCGCTACCTTACCTGGAACAGAATGCACTTGAAGAGAGCAGCTAAGCATCCCCTTATCACCCTTAGATTAGATTACTGTCACTTACTATACATGGGACTGCCCTTACAGACCACCTAAAAATTTCAGCAGATCCAGAATGCAACAATACGGATGCTCAGTGATCAGTCTCTCTCCTGCCACTTTACAACAGTGCTGTGAGAGCTACACTGGCTATTAGTAATTTCCAAGTACAGTTCAAGGGAACAGCCATTACCAGCCCTATATATGATTCAGGTCCTTACATATCTTAGAAATTGCCCTTCTTCCAGTAGTTTCTGCCATCCTACCTGTTGTGTGGTGGGTTCTGGAGAGCAAGAAGGATGCCAGGCTGATGAGTACAACATAACAGCTCTTTATTAGGTGGAAGTGACTGTACAGGGGAATAGGGGTTACCTGCACTCTTTATATACCTGGCCAGTACCTGGCCAGGTACACAGCCAACCAATTGGATTGAACCTCCGTTTCCCGCTGAAACTGCTTCCCACCAAAACAGTTACAGTTCAACACCTCCTGGTGGTGATTCTTATACAAGTGCTTTAGGTGTTCCATTAAGCCTAATACATAACACTACCCAAACAACTAGGAGCAATTGCTAAGGAGATATGGTAGAGGAGGAGGCAACACTGGATATTTCCTGTAACAGCTCCCCCTTTTTGGATAGTTGACCCCCACAAAAAAAAACAGTTAGACACACACACACCCTTCTCTGGCCTTCCAGAATCAGATAAAAGCATATATCTTCAAGACGTCCTTTAGAGATTGATTGCAAACAAACAGTGCCATAATACATCTCAAAATAAATTTTAACTGAAATTGAAAGACGGGGTCGAAGAGGCCATTTACATTAAGACTGAAAAGCTCTCTCTCAACAGAGGGGGAGGGATATGACACCAGCAGTAGGTTAGGACACTGAGCTTGTTGATCAGAAGGTCGGCAGTTTGGCGGGTCGAATCCTGAGTGCTGCATAGCAGAGTGAGTGCCTGTTACTCATCCCAGCTTCTGCCCACCTAGCAGTTCGAAAGCATGTAAAAATGCAAGTAGAAAAATAGGGACCACTACAGTGGGAAGGTAACAGCGTTCCGTGCGCCTTTGGCATCTAGTCATGCCGGCCACATGACCACAGAGATGCCCTCGGACAAACACTGGCTCTTCGGCTTTGAAACAGAGATGAGCACCAGCCCCTAAAGTTGGAAACGACTAGCACGCATGTGCGGGGGAACCTTTACCTTTACCTTTACTATCCTCTGTTTACAACACAGTCCTTTCAGCAGTTCCAAGAAGGTTCCATTTGCACTATTCTGGTGACCTGGAAGGCACTGATAAACCTCCAAGTGGACTCTCAGAAAGAGTGCCAACTACCAGCTGACTGCAAGGAATATAAATCCTTTCATTCTCCACCATTCAGTCAAAACTGAAGAAGCTTCTTGGATGAGGAGTGAAATATCTTTGAGGAAAAACAAAATCCAGTTGCCTTTGAAAAAAAGCACCTTTGGGGCAAGATCTCCATGGACATTATTATGTCGTGGGCTCTGATAAGCAGGAACGAGAACACGCAGATGAGTACAGACAAACTCATACTTTATTTAAGCAGAAACTGTACTTAGAGATTGGAGTCACCCTGCTTCAATATACAGCCAGGCCCTATGGTATTAACCAATCGGATTGAAGCTATGCTTGCCAGCCAAAGTTGACCAATGGCAGGACTGGAGACATCCTGTCTGAGTTGCTGGAGAACCAGCAACACACGTGGTGATATTCCAAAAGCCCAGTACATAACAGACATTTTAACTGTTAGTCTTATAATTGAATTGTGAGTTAAATTTTGGATTTTATCATTTCATGAACTATTAAGACTGTATTGCAAATTTGGTAAGCTGGCAGATTTCAGGTGGCAGATAAATTGCAGGAATAAACAAATAAATAAATCGCAGGAATATGTCATCAAATTAAATCTTATGCTGACTCATTCCAGGAAGGGAGAGAAAAGGTGTTATTTATCAAATTCAAACAGCTTTAGCAGTGAATCCAACTAGAGATTAACATCTCATTGGAAAACTTACATTTGAATGCACTGAAAACAATGGGATAAAACATCAATTTACATATTGTAATTAATACATACTAGCTTCCTTCTTTGTACACCAATTTTTATTGCCAATTTTGAACATTCCTCTGGTATTCATTTTGATTTCACCTTCCATAATCTGGTCCCCACTAAATGTATTAGGATTAAAAACCACAGTGTGTATGAGAGTTTTGGAAGTTACATTCCCAGTACAGATGAGACAGTTTGGGAGGGTAAAATAAGGTTTACACCAGGATTAACTTTGCCTTCTCCTATAATATGTAATAATACAAAAATATCCATGATGTGAGAAATCCATATTCCAAACCATGAAGTGGTTTGCAGTATTATGGAGAATAACATATGGAGCAGCACCCCTCCCTCAACATCGATTTCTAGCTTGAAAAAAAGGAAACATAGCCCAAGAGTTGAAACCAGAAAGAAAATGTTATCTAAATTGTTCTGTCCAGATGTCATTCACCATGAGGAAGATTCAGAGAAAGTCAAAATTAAATGAAGGGCAATATAACCTTACACAACATTCAATCAAGTACAGGTTGTCCAAGTTAATTTGATCCTTGGCGTAGGAGGGAAAAAAAAACCTTTTAAGGTTCAGTGAAACATGGATACACAACAAAAAGCTAAGTGTAGCAGAGAGGTGACCTTTTAGCTTTTTCCTGGAAGCATTAACGTTTCAATCTGGCAGTAATTGCCAGATGACTGTACACATACGATTGTGTATCGTCCGACGCATCCACTGTGATCATTAAGTTCGCAGATGATACCACCGTAGTGGGTCTTATTACAGGTGGAGATGAAACAGCGTACAGGGGGGAGGTACAAAAACTATCCCTATGGTGTTTAGAGAACAACTTGCACCTGAACATCAGCAAGACAAAGGAGATGGTGCTAGACTTCCAGAGGAAAAGAGAGGGTCCTGCCCCACTTTACATCAGGGGGGAGGGGGGGCTGTGTGGAGAGAGTTTCCTTCTTTAAATTCCTGGGAGTCTACCTCTGTGAAGATCTTACCTGGGAAGTCAATACAACCCAGGTGGCCAGAAAGGCCCAACAGAGACTCCACTTCCTCAGGGTCTTGCAGAAGAACAGGGTAGAACAACGGCTAATGACCTTCTTTTACCAGGCTACTATAGAGAGCATCCTCTCGCACTGTATTGTGGTTTGGTATGCTGGTCTGACAGCTGCGGATAGGAAGATATCACAGAGGGTAGTGAGCACAACACAAAACACTGTGGGCTGTCCCACTGGATGACATCGCCAGGGCTCGCTGCCTTGGAAGAGTGAGGAAAATTCTCAGGGACGACTCACACCCTGGTCGGTATCTCTTTACTCTCCTACCATTGGATAGGAGATACAGGAGTATAGCCAGCCATACCAACAGGCTGAAGAACAGCTTCTATCCATGGGCTGTCAGGCTTTTGAACGGGAAATAACTTTATGTATGATTGACTTGCGAGGCCGGTGTGTTGTGCAATTAGCTCACATGGTGTAACAAGATGGTGAGTTTGTTGTCACTGAGTTGGGGACGGTGGGCATGAAGGGAGGCTCAGCCAATCTCAATGTATACATGGTTGTACTTTGACAATAAAGGTTCATTCATCACATTGCCCACATTTGATAAGCATAATTAGGATGTGAAACATCTGCTTCTCCTGTCCCTACAACCACCAGCTACAAAAATAAATGCCAGTGTTCCCCTATGTGTGAACACTGCATGGAATCCTGCTTTACATAGGAGAATTTTTGTAGTTCTGCAGCAGTGCAAAATTTCAGATGTGCCCAGTATGATGAGGCAAGTCAAATCAAATACAGGCAGTCCTTCACTTACAACGATTCACTGAGGGACCATTCAAAGTTACAACCATCACTGAAAAAAATGACTAAGGACCATTTTTCACTCTTATGACAGTTGCAGCATCCCCATGGTCACGTGGTCAAAATTCAAACTGTTGACAACTGTCTCATATTTACGACAGTTGCAGTGTCCCAGGATCATGTGATCATCTTTTGTGATCTTCTGACAAGGAAAGTCAATGGGGAAAGCCAGATTCACTTAACAACCGTGTTACTAACTTAACAACTGCAATGATTCACTTAGAAAGGCCGTAAAATGTCTTGCTTAGCAACATAAATTTTGGGGTCAGTTGTGGTTGTAAGGCGAGGACTATTTGTAAGTCAGTTTACCTTCCCTGCATCTTAGCATAGATACATACCTGTCTCCATTTAAGTGTGCATTAATAAATAAATGAAACAACCTTTGCAGAGAGGTATCTATAGAGGCTGCACAACAACTGATACAATCATTTTGAAGCCAGATCTGAGGTTCTAGGATAGCTCAACCTGCCCTAGATCAGGGGTCCCCAACCCATGGTCTGTGAACTGGCCCTGGTCCATGGCATGCCAGAAACAGGTCCATGCAAACAAGGGGAGCCCCATCCGCGGGATGCAGGCAGCACACAAAACCACACCCTCTCTCATCTGCAAAAAAGACTCTCTCCATGGAGCCAGTTCCTGGTCCCCAAAAGGTTGGGGGGCCGCTGCCCTAGACTGATCCAGGGATAACTAATGCTACCTCCTACCCAGGCAAGAGAGTTATTTGGGAAATAGATCCTCTTTCACACAAGGAGGATTTTCCTTGTTTTAGTCAAAAATCCCAGTGTCTCTCTTTCTAGTCTATAGCTAGAAAAGGTCAACGCCTAATCATTGCAGTTCTGTTTTTGGCTAGTGCAAGCAACCTCAGATGTATAGTTAACATATGCAAACTAAACGCAGCTCTCTGATTTAGATTCTCTATTTTTGTCCTTTTGATTATTTCTTATAGGTATTGTACATTGCCTGCAGCAAAGGAACAAAAATGTGCAGTAAACAGATGTGCTTTTCATAAATTAACCCTACATTTCCATTCAAATATATCTTCCTGAATGATCTTTCATTGGTTTTTTTAAAAAACTTCACATAAATATGTTGGGATGAATAATAGTGTACCAGGTAGTTGGAAACCATAGGCACACACTCATTCCACTCCAGGAGATGGGCTAGACTCACTGGTGGGATTCAGCCAATTCACACCACTTCAGAAGAACCAGTAGCTAAATTTTTTGTTGCCCAGGCGCAGAATGGACTTCCAGAAGCGGTATCCAAACAGAGAACCGGTTGTTCACATATCTGAATCCCACCACTGGTTAGACTGGAAGACTGATGCCACCTGAGCCTGCTCTAGTTTTAGCAGAACAATCTGGTTCATTCATACGTGCAAGCTGACATTTCATAATCATTTGTTGATTGATAAATGTGAGTGTGTGAACTATGCTCTGATGATAGAACTTTACAATGTTCCTCCTTGGAGTCTATTATAGGTATAAGAAAGATTCAAAATGACCTGCCCTGAACATATAAGGAAATGATTGGTCCATTAGTGGGGGAAAGTGGCAAGAAGGTGACAAGCAACAGGGAGAAAGCAGAACTATTTAACTCATTTTTTGCATCTGTCTTTACACAAAGGGAAAAAACAGACCAACCTATCAAAAATAGTGCCATAAAAAACAGAATAGAAACACAAGTTAAGATAGGCAAGAAAATGGTAAGTGAACACCTGTCCAGCTTCGATGAGTTCAAATCACCAGGACCAAATGGATTAGACACCAAGGTTCTCAAGGAACTGGCCAATGTGATCTCAGAACCACTCAACTATATTTTTCAAAGATCTTGGAGCACTGGGGAACTACCAGTGGACTGGAAAAGAGCTGATGTAGTTCCCATCTTCAAAAAAGGGAAAAAATGGAACCAGGAAATTACAAACCTATCAGCCTGACCTCAATATCTGGGGAGATTCTGGAAAAGATAATCAAACAATGAATCAGTGAGCACTTAGAGCCGTGGGGGCGAACCTATGGCACGGGTGCCACAGGTGGCATGCAGAGCCCTCTCTGTGGGCAAGCATGTCGCCAGCCCAGTCCTAGGCCTTCAGCTGGGTTTTATAAACCTTTTCGCTTTAGGCCTCCACCACCATGTGCAAAAAAACAACAACAAAAAGTTCAATCAATCAATCAATTTCAACTTCTTGCAGGAAAGTTGTAATTGATTGATTGAACTTTTTAGTCCCACCCAGTCTGCTATTAGCATTGCAGCCATGCCCGCCCAATGGGCCATGCCCACCCAATGGGCCACACCCACCCAATGGGTCACACCCACCCGGCACCTAAGTGGGTTTTGGGTTGCAGTTTGGGCACTTGGTCTCTAAAAGGTTCGCCATCACTGACCTAGAGGCAAACAAAGTCATTACTAAAAGCCAAGATGGGTTTGTCAAAAACAGATCATGCCAGACAAATCTTATTACATTCTTTGACCAAGTGACAAAATTAGTGGATCAGAGGAATGCTGTGGATATAATTTACTTGGACTTCAGTAAGGCATTTGATAAAGTAGATCACAAACTACTACTTGATAAGATAGAAAAATGTGGGTTAGACAGCATCACCACCAGATGAATTCATAGCTGGCTGACCAGCCATACTCAGCATGTGGTCCTCAGTGGAACTGCATCTACATGGAGGGAAGTGTGTAGTGGGGTGCCCCAGGGCTCTGTTCTGGACCCAGTGCTCTTCAACATCTTCATCAAAGATTTGGACAAAGAGATAGATGGGGAACTCATCAAATTTGCAGACGACACCAAGCTGGCAGGAATAGCCAACACTCAGGAAGATAGGCTTAAGTTACAGGAGGATCTGGACAGACTTGAACATTGGGCGCTATCTAACAAAATGAAATTCAATGGTGAAAAAAGTAAGGTTCTACATTTAGGCAAGAAAAACCAAATGTACAGGTATAGTATAGGCAGTACCTTGCTCAATAACTGTAAATGTGAGGGGGATCTCAGAGTCCTAAATATGACCCAGCAGCTGCCAAAAAAGCCAGCACAGTGCTAGGCTGCATTAACACAGGGATAGAATCAAGATCACATGAAGTATTAATACCACTGTACAATGCCTTGGTAAGGCTACACTTGGAATACTGCATCCAGTTTTGGTCACCACGATGTAAAAAAGATGTTGAGACTCTAGAAAGGGTACAGAGAAGGGCAACAAAGATAATTGGGGGACTGGAGGCTAAAACGTATAAGGAATGGCTACTGGAATTGGATATGTCTAGTTTAATGAAGAGAAGGACGAGTGGGGACATGATAGCAGTATTCCAATATCTCAGGGGCTGCCACAAAGAAGAGGGAGTCAAGCTATTTATTATTATTATTATTATTATTATTATTATTATTATTATTATTATTATTATTATTATTATTGTTATTGTTATTGTTGTTGTTTGTTGTTGTTGTTGTTATTTTGTTATTGTTGTTGTTGTTGTTGTTTCATCTCTCCAGTTGCTTATTTTATTTAAATTCCCATCTTTTTCAAGGTCTTCTTTAATTTCCTTTCTCAACTTTACAAATCTTTCATGCATTCTTATTTAAAAAGCTTCCGATGTATTTCCTACCTGTTAAAAAAACTTCTGAAGTATATTTTATATAACAATTATTTCTGCAAGTTGCTCTAGCAAGCTACTCTTGCCCTTTCTTGCCATTTTCCAACAGCCATTTCTCTAACAGTATTCCAAAAATGAAGGTGTCTCGAACAAGCAAAATAAAAAGACACATCGCTGCTTTATTTCATTTATTATCTTTGTGTGATTTTGACATTTTAGTATCACTCCATAGCTTGAGCCACCACACACATCATATCTCTATGGCAACTAAACTTCAAAGTTTGATTCTGTACCTTATCATTTATTATGTAAAGTCAACTAATTAATTACACTCTTTAAGAATAAATAGAAAGCATCTCCATGCAGGAGAAGGTGTCTTTAACTGGCTTAGTGCAAATTTATATCAAAGCACTTTTGTCAAGAGTAAAAAATAATATAAAAATAAAAATAGTCCACTTATCTGTTTTAAAACAATTTTCTCCTTGTTCAGCTTTTTGTAAAGGATTTTTGAATCTTTAAATCAAAGCCTCTCTTTCTTGTTTACTTTTAATCCTGAAAGTTGGGTTCATTCACTACAAATAGCTTTATCTTTGCCTCAGAGCAAATATCTTTTTATCTGTAAATTAATTACTTCACAAAGTAATTAAGAAGTGAGGAAGGCAAGACTTAATGTTCATATCAGCTACACCAGAGTTAGGAGTGCAAATAGTATCTCAGGACTCCTGGCATCTCAACTTCTGAATCAATTGCAAAAACATTTTTGTTTTTGCAGTTTACTTATAAGGAACAACTATCCAGAGTGCACATGGTTTATCTCATGATCCCTGTTTGATCCAGAGAAATTGCACTAGCCAATATTGTAGGATGCCAATCAAGCTTAATTGTAAAATCATGGTATGTGGGTAAAAATGCATGTATTTCTTAAAAAAAAAAAGCACTCTCCTTTGGCAAATCAGCACTTCTGTACTATTGCCCCAAAAGTTCTATGGAGAAGTCATATAGCTAAGCTCTATTTGTGGGAGGATTTTAACTTGTTTGAGAACAAAAACATGCAGTTGCCTAATTCATGTTTCACCCGAAAGGCAGAAAGAAGAAGTAAGCTTGAGTTATGCTGTCCACTAAGAGTAGGATTATTAGTTATGTAATTTATTTCAGAGGGCTTTTATATGTCAGGTTTCAATCTAAGGTTGCTGGCTTTTTGTACCAAGGAGGAAGATATTTAATTCCTCCACCTCAAATACCCTATGTCTTGTATGACACCCATCTTCTGGAGGACTCAACTTTTCTTAGGATTTAATTGAATAGTAGATCAGTTCAGGGGAAAGGAGAGGAAAGAGAGGAATGACTTCACGGGAAAGGCCAACAATTCACATTCCTCTCTTGCTTGCCCCTAACTAGGTTAAAGGCAAAAGAACTAAGGTGAATACCACCAACCTCTTCCTCCTAACACATGCATTGGAACTGCTGTGTTGTGAAGGAAGGGCAGACACTATGCAACTCTACTACTGTGCTTTGTAGGCATTTTGCTACTTGATGACAGGGCTGACAAATTTTCTAGTCAGGCAGGCTCTGAACATCTACCATGAAATTCCTACAAAGAGCAGAGGATTTGGAACAGATGTTCCTGTTTTGTTACCTAGCCAGTCAGGAGTGTTTTAAACTTCCCTGTAGCTTGTTGAGGGTTTACACTGAACAAAGTATGATGAAAAACACATATGTACTGTACAACATAATTATTTTCCATTGGTACTCATTTCTGAAAAAAGATAATGTAGTACAAGCTAGTTGTCCACAAGCTATATGCTAGAAATGTTCATCTGACATTTACTGATAAATACTGTTTTGTAAACATCTGAGAAGGCCCTCCAGAACATAGTTTGAAAAAGTCTGGTGGAAGCTAACAATGCATATTTATGGAAACAGCAACATACACATTTTTCTAATCTAATAAAAACAGGACAAATGTTCTATTGTGTCCTGTTTTCTTTGAAGTATTTTTGTAAACAAATATAGCTTATTTGTACTATTATAGCTTATTATGAATTACATACTGGCTGTCTTCGCATAGAATAAAATGCCAAAGTTATTAAGAACAATGCCTTACCTAAGAGACATTACTCTATGCTGCCTTGAGTTCCTGGAAAAAAGGATTGATGTCAAGCCATCAGACAAATGAATGATCCTAAATCCCTACTTGGTTCCATCTGTCAGTAAGATTAGCTAAACAAACTCAGATGGCTCCACCTATATTTGGTTGGCATTATCAAGAATTCTGCCTTTCTTTGTACTAGGAAAACCCAGAAGGTAGAATTTACTCATAGTGGGATAAGCTACCGTGTTTTCCCCAAAATAAGACCGGTCTTATATTAATTTTTGTTCCAAAAGACGCATTAGGGCTTATTTTCCACTTACGGTAGGTCTTATTTTGGAGGAAATACGGTACTAAATGCATCTGTCTGGCTGACAATCTTAACTGGGGCTTATTTTGGGGTTGGGGCTTATATTACAAGGGTCCTGAAAAATCATGCTAGGGCTTATTTTCTGGTTGGGTCTTATTTTCGGGAAACGCAGAATAATTCTTAACGTGTATTATAGCAGGATACAGAAATGGCTTTGAAGAAAGAATTCACCAGTTGCTATCCATATACATCAACATAACCACAGATAAATAGGAGAAGGTGAAGAAAACAAAATGGAGATTGCCCCATCTTCTTTCTCTTTAGTATAAAGAGGGATGAGACAGAATTTCTGTCAGACTTTCAAGATTCTATTACAGGTAGTCCTCTACGTACGACCACAATTGAGCCTAAAATTTCTGTTGTTAAGTGAGACATTTGTTAAGTGAGTTTTGCCCCATTTTACGACCTTTCTTGCAACAGTTGTTAAGTTAGTAACATGGTTGTGAAGTGAATCTGGCTTCCCCATCAACTTTGCTTGCCAGAAGGTTGCAAAAGGTGATCACATGACCTTGGGACACATATATAAATGGGTCATAAATATTTGATCAGGTGATCATGGGGATGCTGCAAAGGCCATAACTGTGAAAAATAAGTCATATTTTTCAGTGCCGTTGTAACTTTGAACAGTCACTGAATGAACTATTGTAAGTTGTGGACTGTCTGTATTAAATGTCATATATCAGATATTGTTTTTATTCTATTTATGTACCTTCCTTAACTAGCATGGTAATAATACAGCTGGGCTGTGCAACATTGCCACAATAAATCACATATATATCTACCTGCTTTACCTGTTCTTTTCTGGGATGATTTGGCTTCCCTGCACTTGATTTCAAGAACTTCATAAACATTACAGTGAATTTTCTCCTTTCATCATTAATGAAAAAATTGCCAATGGGCAATGCCAGTGAACAAAGCTCAATTGTTCCTCATCCCTACCAAGACTGCAGCATAAGGCATAAATGATAACATTTATTATAGCTGTGGAAGGCGATTACAGAAAATAGATAGCGCTCTGTCATAGCAGATAAACGGTAATTTCAGTTCACTAAAAACACAGAGATAAGTAACAATGTGCTCCTTTTATGGGAATCCCCCTCCCCTCGAAAAAACCCTCCATAAATGGGCAAATCTACAAAAGCATTTCAATCTTTTTCTTACCTCAACTAAAATAAAACATGGTAAAAAGGTGCTGATCCTCTGAGGCTGCATCTTACTATTAGAAAATATATATCCATTCACCTGTGAGGGAAAAGAAGGAGAAAACATCAAATTATGTAGGCTCACATTCTGACAATTAATATTTTTTATCTGTGAGTTTTTTGGTCTTTTCTCTATTTATTTTCAGTCCTGCCACTTCTCCAAATACTTCTGTCTTTTTCAGAAGATTGAGGCTCTTCTAATATAAAAACCAAGTCATCCATGAATGCCTGTAATTTATATTTTTCATCTTTTATCTCCATTCCTTTAATTTCTGAGTCTTGCCTAATATTTCTGTATAAATAATAATGGGGATAATGGACATTGTTGTGCCTTTTTTAATATTAAAATTTTCTGTAAAATCTCCATTTACGATTACTTTAGCTATTTGTCTGTGATAAATTGTTTTAATTATATTTATAAAGTTTTCTCCAAAGTCCATTTCATCTAGTTGCTGAATCATAAGTTATGTAGGCCCGCTTTCAAAGTGACAATAATTGTTCAGAATTTAAAATTTGGCTCTACACGGAACAAAATTACCAAAAGCTTTTGCACAATTGTAAAGTCCTTTCTATTGCATTGATTTTATGATTGTTATTGCAATCCACTAAACAACAAAGTCTCTATATTTCTTGGGGATATGAGGGTCTTCCCAACTGTGGCAGGAAAGGCTTTTTCCCCAGCTTTATCTGATATGCCAGTTGTGTTCTTTTCTAGATCAGGAGGATCTTCAGTCAGTCAGTCGTGGCCTAGTTATCTTGTGTACTTGACTACTACAATATACCTTACATGGGTCTGACTATGAAGACCACCAGAAGCTTCAACTGGCACCGGCGATGATAGGTGTGACTCCATATGCCCATGTAACATCATCTTTTGAGCTGCACTGGTTGTCATTTTGCTTCTGATGCAATTCTTATAAAGAATTACTTATAAAGTCTACCTGGGACTGCCTATCTCCCATAGTATCTACCTGGTCAATTTGTTCCAGCAGGGTTGGTGTGTTCTGGGTTCCTTGATTAAACAATGCCATTTATCAGTACTTTGGAAGTGTGCCTTTTCTGTCAGAGCATCTGCTTTCTGGAATGAGGTTCCTGCCCCCACCCCAAATCCAGGCTACTCCCATTCTACTGGTGTTTTGAGAAGCTTGAGAACATGGTTCATTACCCAAGCCTTTGACTAGGAGATTTGAAGCCTCTTCTAAGTTGTTTTTGTTGCTGACCAGTTTTGCCATCTTTTGTTCTTTTTGTCTTTGAGGCAAACGTTTGTTGTTTTTACTTTGTGGATTGCCCATATTCACTGGGAAATAAGTGGTATGCAAACTAATTAAGACTAAGTAAGTAAAAATAAATAAATAAATAAGTAAGTAAATAAGTAAATAAATAAATAATATTTTTAATTGTTTCTGTAGCTAGTTAGTACAAGCACATTTTGTCACAATATTGAATAGGTGTGAAGAGCTACATAGCAGTATATTCAATATCTGAACCTTATTAGAAGATGTTGAGGAACAGGAAGGAAATGAATTGCGTCTCATCAAAATGCTTCCCTTGAGCTTTCTTAGAAGATTTGCCAAAAGCTACTAGTTTTAATTATTTTAAATTTTGCTTTGGGTTAAAAAATCCAGTAAACCCCCCTCAGGGGTTGTGACAGATACTCTCTTAGACATTTTGTCTTGAAGGAATTTTAAGGGCTGCCCTTAAGGTTGCTCAGCTGATTTGCCGAAGGAGAGCTTTTTTGTTTCATTTTAACATTTGTAGATAGGCAAAATTCAGTGGTGATCTCTATATGTAGGGAAACCTTTCTTGACAAATGTATGTACTTTAGTTTATATACAGTATTATACTATAAAAGGTAAAGGTAAAGGTTCTCCCGCACATGCGTGCTAGTTGTTTCCGACTCTAGGGGCCGGTGCTCATCTCCGTTTCAAAGCCGAAGAGCCAGTGTTTGTCCAAGGACATCTCCGTGGTCATGTGGCCGGCATGACTAGACGCCAAAGGCACACGGAACGCTGTTACCTTCCCACTGTAGTGGTCCCTATTTTTCTACTTGCATTTTTATGTGCTTTTGGCAAAAGCTGGGACGAGTAACAGGCGCTCACTCTGCTACGTGGCATTCGGGATTCAATCCGCCAAACTGCCAACCTTCTAATCGACAAGCTCAGCGTCCTAACCCACTGAGCCACCGTGTCCCTTATTATACTATAGTCACATGCAAGTGGGAGATCAAACAGATTCCTAACCAATCTAGCTGACAACTTTGTCATCCAAAAGGTAGAGGAGGAAACTAGAGGAAAAGCTATGCTAGACCTAATTTTTACTAATAGAAAAGAACTGATAGAGGGTGTTGAAATTGCTGGAACTTTGGGCGAGAGTGACCATGTCATATAGGAATTCAATGTAATGTAAACACAAGCAACAGAACATAATACTGTCAGTGTCTTAAACTTTAAAAGAGCTGATTTTAACAAACTCAGAGACAGCCTAATAAAAATACTTTGGATGAAAATCCTAAAGGAGAAAATGACTCAAGCAGCATGGGAAACTCTGAAAGATATCATAAAAGCCCAGTCCAGCACAATACCATTGAAAAAGAAAAACAAGAAATCCAAGAAAAAACCAGCATGTTTGCACAAAATCTCTCTGATAAACTGAAAGAAAGAAAAAGGACAAGTAAAAATGCAAGGAGGGACACATAATTAAGGCAGAATACCAGCATATAGCCTGAATCTGTAAAGATGAAGTCAGGAAAGCTAAGGCTCAGAATGAACAAAGACTTGCAATAAAAGTTAAAGATATTTTTAATAAAGTTTCTTTTAACATATAAATAACAAGAAAAAAGTCAAGGAAACAGTAGGTCCACTTAAGAAAGAGGATAGCAAGGACGTAACCGGCAGTGGAGAGAAAGCACAGCTGCTTAACTCATTCTTTGCATTGGTCTTCATGCAAAAAGAAACTATAGCCCAAATTACCAAAAACCTAACTGTAAAAGAGAGACTAGAAATAGAAATTAAAATAAGCAAGAAAATGGTTAGAGAACACCTATCTGATCTTGACGAATAAAAATCAGTAGAACCTGATGTTTACATCCCTGAGTTCTGAAGGAGCTGGCAGATGTTATTTCAGAACCATTGTACCATATCTTTCAAAAATCCTGGAGCATTGGGGAATTACCTGAGAATTGGAAAAGAGCTGATGTGGTTCCCATCTTCAAAAAAGGAAAAAAAACAAACCCAGGAAACTACAGACCAATCATCCTAACATCAATATTTGGGAAGATACTGGAAAAGATAATTAAAAAAACAGATTTGCGAACATCTAGAAACAAATAGTTATAATTAAAAGCAGCATGAGTTTGTTAAAAACAGATCATGCCAAACCAATCTTATTTCATTCTTTGACAAAATGACTAAATTAGTAGACCAGCAAATTGCTGTGAACATAGTATACTTAGACTACAGCAAGGCATTCAACAAAGTAGTCCACAACCTTCTTCTTAGTAAGCTAGAAAAATGTGGGTAGACAGCATCACCACCAGATGGATTTGTAACTGGCTGACAAACTGTGCTCAATGAGTCATCCTTAATTATACTACATCTACATGGAGGGAAATAAGCAGTGGGGTGCCACAAGGTTCTGTTTTAGGCCCAGTACTCTTCAATATCTTCATAAATGACTTAGATGAGAGAATAGAAGGGGAACTCATCAAATTTGCAGACAGCATTAAGCAGGCAGGAATACCCAACACCTAGCCAGCTAGCCGAGACTAGCTCAGGATCCAAAAAGATCTTGACAGACTTGAACAATGGGGTCTATACAACAATATGAAACTTAATGTGGAGAAAAGCAAGGTTTTACACTTAGGCAGGAAAAACCAAAGATACAACTACAGATTAGGTGAAATCTAGCTCAAAAACAGTAACAGTGAGAGGGACCTTGGAGTCCCGGTGGACAACCATTTAAACATGAGCTAGTAGCAGGGCTTTTTTTCTCATAGAACGCTCAGAACGGAGTCTCGGCACCTTTTTTGGATGGAACCTTGTAGGGTAGGCAAGGCAGGTTGTATGATGTGTGTGAGTTCTGGCACCTTTTTCTTTTACAAAAAAAGCACTGGCTAGTAGTATGCGGCAGCAGCCAGAAAAGCTAATACAATCCTTGGTTGTATAAACAGAGGCATAAAATTAAAATTATGTAAAGTATTAATACTGCTTTATAAACCTCTAGTAAGACCACACTTGGAATACTGCATCCAGTTTTGGTCACCTCTTTACAAAAAAGATGTTGAGGCTTTGGAAAAAGTGCAAAGAAGAGCAACTAAGATGGTCAAAAGGCCTGGAGAGTAAAACATATGAAGAACAGCTGCAGGATTTGGGTTTGGCTAGTCTAGAGAAAATAAGGTCTAGGGGTGCATGATAGCAGCATTCCAGTATTTGAGAGGTTGCCACAAAGAGGAGGGGGTCAATCTATTTACCAATGTACCTGTAGGCAGGACAAGAAACAATAGATGGATGGATAGAAACTAATCAAGGAGAGAAGCAAGCTGGAACTAAGGAGAAACTTATTATCAGTGAGGACAATTAACCAGTGGAACAGCTTACCTTCAGAAGTTGTAGGTCTGTGGTGGTGAACCTATGGCACGGGTGCCAGAGGTGGCACGCAGAGCCCTCTCTGTGGGCACGCACGCTGTTGCCCCAGTCCTAGGTCTTCAGCTGGGTTTTATAAAACCTTTTTGGTTTAGGCCTCCGGCACCATGTGCAAAAAAAAAGGTTCAATCAATCAATCAATTTCAACTTCTCGCAGGAAAAAAAATCTCGCAAAGTTGGAATTGATTGATTGAACTTTTTAGTCCCACCCAGTCTGCCATTACCACCACAGCCACGCCCACCCAATGAGCCACGCCCACCCGGCACCCGACGATACATAAGTGGGTTTTGCCTTGCAGTTTGGGCACTCGGTCTCTAAAAGGTTCGCCATCACTTCTGTAGGTGCTTCATCACTGGAGATTTTTAAGAAGCGACTGAACAGACACTTGTCTGAAATGAGTAGCGTGTTGGACTATAAGACCTCCAAGTTCCCTACCGGCTCTATTCTGATTGATTGAAGATCTTTTAATAACGATGCCTTTTCTAAAAGACATAGCAGTTGTTAAATGGAGTGCAGCCGAAGAAATATAATACAAAAGTCAGTGAGAATAGGGGGAAATAAGAAAGATAACAGCAGATTTAGAGACAATGACATCTTTATGAAATAGTCTGGAATAGGAGGGAAGAATGGCAATTAAAGAATGGCATCTAAATATAACTGGTCCAAGCAAGGAGGTAGTGCTAGTTTTCTGTATTGTACAGAAATTTCTCAGCATGATCTTGGGCTTCTTTGGAGGACTTTGTCTGAAAGACAATCCCAAAAATGCACTCTGAATTTCTTCAAGTGCAAAACAACAATATATTGACAAATTCTGAAAACAGGAAACAGGAGAAAAGAGATAGGTAACAAGTTGCTCCATTCCGCTTCATGCATTACTTCCTTGAGTACTATCTGATCTATTGAACCTGCAACTGCCAAATGGTTTGCTCCTTCTGTAAAAATAATTGTTCTGCAGATTGCATACATTTTTAATATATTGGATGCTGTAACTGAAAACCTTCTATTATTGGTTTTTTATGATTAGATTAGCATATCAGCTCTTCACTGTATAATCACTATGCTTTTATATAGAGTATGTTCATGTATGTACATGTATATTCCATATAATCTATATCTATCTATCTATCTATCTATCTATCTATCTATCTATCTATCTATCTATCTATCTATCTATCTATCTATCTATCTATCTGGATTTATGATTGGGAGCCACCCAGAGTTGGCTGAAAGATGGGCAGTTATATAAATGTTTTAAATTAAATAAATAAATAAATAAAATTAAAAACTCTATATAACCTTACAGTGTGCTCCAGAGACCGAATGAATGAATCACACACAGAGACACACAGAGACACAGACACAGACACAGACACAGACACACACACACAGAGAGAGAGAGAGAGAGAGAGGGAGAGAGAGAGAATATATGCATATGCATATGTACTGTGTTTCCCCCAAAATAAGACTGGCTCTTATATTAATGTTGCTCCAAAAGACAGATTAGAGCTTATTTTTTGGTTAGGGCTTATATTCGGGAAAATACGGTTACGGTACTTAATTCATCCATCTGGCTGACTATTTATTTTAGGAAGGGGGCTTATATTATGAGTGCCCTGAAAAACCATGCTAGACTATATTTTTCAGCTCTTATTTTCGGGAAGTCATGGTATATGTATGTATATATATATGTGTGTGTTCATTCAGTCTCTGGAGCATGCTGTAGAAATTTTAACTCCATAGTTTTTTTTATTAATATGTAAACTCTTGCAGCGGAGAAAGATCTTCTGACATCCCGTCAAAGCCAGGCAAGAATTCACAAGAGGTTGCTTCTTACAAACTGATTTGGTTAGTTAATTACACCATAAATTCTATGTCAAACAATAGTTAGTATAGTGTGTTAACTACCTTGAATTAATTATATATAAAATTATAACCTCCATCAATCGTATTATAGAAAGAAACATAGCTCAGTCAACAGATTATTTACAGTTAGTTTCCCATGGTAAACAGGTGGGTCTTTTAATGTGATGGATGCATGCTAGAATGTCAGGGCCAATGCAGGTTCTTGGTACATGGAGTATGAATGGACTACTGTGGTTACATTTTAAAAGTTCCTTCTTTTTCTCTCCTTTTTTCATTGATATTATATTTATCTGTTAACATTTGAAGTATAAAGTAATATTGAAATATTACAGCACTTGAAATATTATTTTATTTTTCTCATTTTAATAATAGGGTACCGTATGTTTTCATCACAGGACTCTGGAGGTTTTTGAGACGAGGCTTGGCAGCCATCTCTCAAAGATGGTCTGATTGATTTTTATACTCATTGCAGAAGATTGAACTAGATCAGGGGTAGGCAACCTTGGCTCTTTTATGACTCGTGGACTTCAATTCCCAGAATTCCTGAGCCAGTTGAAGTCCACGAGTCATAAAAGAGCCAAGGTTGCCAACCCCTGAACTAGATGATTCTCAGTGTACCTTCCAACTCCACAGTTCTGTGACTGTATGATTCTAGTGCAATGCATCTATAATGATGAGGAATTTCAGCCATCCTAAAAATGGGAAGCAACTCTAAGCCATAATGACTAGGCCAGTACTCTTCAAACTTGGCCCTTTTATGACTTGTGGACTTCAACTCCCAGAATTCCTCAGCCAGAGTGCCTGGCTGAGGAATTCTTGGACTTGAAGTCTACAAGTCATAAAAGGGCCAGGTTTGAAGACCCCTGGACTGGGGGTACCACATGAAATAGCTGCATTGGCACTGTCAAGAAATGATTCAGAACTCAGATACATTTTTGGCTTTTCTCTTTCCAGCCCATCCTCTTCCAAAACGGTTTCACACTGATCGCTACAGCTCCAAATAGCACAGGTGTTTTATGTCCCTTAACTGGGGAATATCTGATCTCTATAAGTTTTATTAAGCAGTTAAGAGATTGCAATCTGATGGGGAAGAGAGGAATTGGGGGATTCTATCAGTGTCCTAAGTTCCTCCATGTTGCATTCTTTTACCTCCTTTCTATTGGTGAACTAGTGAGAGAGAGCATAGCTGGAACAATTAGGTCTTGAATGATGGAACCAGATTACAGACCAGTAGCTTTTAGTATATGACATGCCTACACTATCATATTAAAGCAGTTGTTCAGAATTTTCTGTCTAGATGAAGGGATGATTGTAGCCTCGAGGCTGCCATGAAAAAATAGCATTCAGTAGCTCCAGGCTTCTTCTCAGTGCTAAACCAACAATGATTAAGGCAAGTGTTGTGTACTGGGTTTCTTGCAAGCAGGAGGTGAGACGAGAGGGTTCAAACAGGAACATTGCTTTATTGTAGAACAGGAGCAGAACTAGTAACCAAGGCTTCTACGCAGCTACTTATAGGGCTGGCCACTAGGCGGTGGCCAATAGGTTTGAAGGAACCTATTGCCGCCCTAGAGCCAACCAATGATCGTCCTGGAGACTGCATGTCTGGGAAGTCAGCATTCAAAGACACATGGAAACAGTTCAAGTAAATAGGCCCAATACATTACAGCAAGGCTATGTGATCTTTCTCCTCCCTGTCTCTCCCCCAGACCCTTTGCCTCTGGCCTTCCCTTTTGCTATAGTCCAATAATTTATTATTCACCATTCACACTTGGAACATAATGACATCCTTTGGCTTGTTGCTCCTCTTTAAAGCCAGAGCAAAGAACAGGAAAATGGCTCATAAAACTGGGAAAAGGATAGGTTCCTCAAATTGTCTGGTGATGACCTAGGCCCCAAACAAATAATGTCCTGGTTAAAAAATGATAGCTCTTTTTTTTTATAAAACAATCATTTATATTTGCGTCTTGAAAACTAACTCCCAAATCCTTTCCCCACACAAATTTTACTCACACAAATTTTCCTAGAATCCTCTGGCACATAACCCTATAAAGAAGACAGTTACATAATGTAAGCTATTAATATTGCAGATAGCAGCAAAAATGCCATACTAAACTTAGAGGCACAGCTCACTGAAGGGAGAAATTTGCTATTATTATAATGTATTATTCATTAGGGGCTGACAAAACGCTAGAAAGAAAAAAGGAATTTTGAAGTCGCAGTGTGCTTGAAAGTTTAGAGTATTTTTCCAAATGAATTCAAGAACAGAATGGGTAAATTAGCCTATTTGTTGACTGACTGTATTTGTGTGGTTATGTGTGTGTTAACTCATAGAAAAAACTCATATTATTTTAGGCTTGCAACAGAAAATAGCCAAGGTAACTTTTTTTTAAAAAAAATGAAAATTACCCTAATTTTTTGCTTTGATGCCTCCTTTTTTCCTGACTGCCAGTGTTCTTAGTCTAAATTTCTTCAGTGTGAGTTCTTCTTTAAAATGTAACTATTATTCTTACTACTTCACGTTTAGCACTTGTGGGAATATTTCATAATGGAAAGAAATGGCTCCCCGACTCCATTTGATGCTAGTTTTCAGGTTCTTGCTGCAAAATCCAGTGGGAGCCGAACATCCGAATTCACTCAACAGAATCTGCAATAGGACCATTTTCATCCTTATTCAATGCTTTGGAGGGATTGCCATCTTTGCTCAGAGATGAAAGCCATGCATAATTCCACACCTCAGTACTGGCAGGAACAGCTCATTTCTCACAGTAAAGAATTCAGTTTATCTAAAAAAAATTTTAAAAAGCTAGCTGCTGGAGACTCCTGATGGGCAAAAGGAAGTATTTTTACAGACTTATAATCCAAGACACAAAGCTTGCCGTCATTTTTGGTGCTTTTAAAAGGGAATTACAAGTGCATTAATGATTACCATAAAATGTCCATTTGGGTTACCATGCAGCATGCCTCTGGATAAAGTAACTGAAAAACAATAATGTGAGAGGGATGTTACCTTCTTGTTTTTTTGCAAAGTCAGGCAGAACTCACCACGGCCATGGCGAGTTGAAAGATTTTGTTTAGGTTTTTTTCCTCCCTCTGAGGTCATTTGAAATGTTTATTTACATAATGTTCCTTCCCTGCAATTATTTTTACTCCCCAAACAATCATAAACAATTTCAAGTTGTCCCACTGTGATCTTCACCATTGCCAACTTTAAAATGCTGAAGATTCCGTGTTAGCCAATCGAGGGTCATCCAGCTGACCAATGGGAAAGCATAAAGAAAATGTCACCCAGCCATTACCCTACCTCTCTTCACTGTCTTTGTCTAGTGATTTGTAAAGAAATCATCACAACAGCAATTATAGGGAAAAGTTGTCATGGCAACTATCTCTAGTTCACAGTTTAAAAAGCAAATACCATCTTGTCATAATACTCTACAGGAAGATGAAATACTCCGTGAATCACTTTTGTGAGATGAATGGCTGGATGGATACATAGACAGATAGACAGACGGATGGATGGATGGATGGATGGATGGATGGATAGATAGATAAATAGATAGATAGATAGATAGATAGATAGATAGATAGATAGATAGATAGATAGATAGATAGACAGACAGACAGATAGATATAGACAGACAGGCAGACAGAGAGACAGACACAGGTATAGTTAGATATAAATATAAAGAGTTATAGATAGATATAGATATAGATATAGATATAGATATAGATATAGATATAGATATAGATATAGATATAGATATAGATATAGATATAGATATAGATATAGATATAGATATAGATAAATGAAAGGCAGAAATCCAATGCAAGAATGAGCAAAATGAGCTGGTTCCTAACCTCATATTATAGTCCAACATTTAGATGAGGTAGTATTGACAAACTGTGGTCATTCAGCATAACATCACCATTTGTCTTATTGCAATTTCTGGCTGAGCTTGATTCCCTCAGCCCTGGGAAAGTAGCTATCAATAATTCATTGAAATGAAAGATAAATAATGTCATCTAATCAAATGTATTTAACTATTATCCATACTCATTATGGGTTAATGTGGGTTTTAAACATCCCTGTAAAGGCATGAATGTAAAATGCTGGCTGAAGGTAAATAAAGAAATACAGCTAGGAAATGCTGATTTTATCTTCTTAATAATCAAAGGAAGAAAATCAGTGGGGGGTGGGTGTGTGCACTGTGACTGTGAAGCTAAGCAAAAAAAACTTTTCATCTTTCAAAATTAAAATTTTTAAAAATATTTTATTGCTGTCTATTTTATTCTGGGACGTTTTTTCAACTTCAGTAAAGTGATAAAAGTGACCTTAAACAGTTCAGGGGCCAGTGCTATAGGAGAGGGTCCTCTCAGCCTCAGAGTGGGCTTTGGGATTGGCCAGGCTGAGCCCAAGGGCAGGTGAAATACTTCATCAGTTTGAAGTCACTGCACTTCCACAAGAGACCTAAATCCAGCCCCCTCTTGAGGTTCATTGAGTCTTATCTGGCACCAATTTGCCTTGCCTGTTAGTGAAGTGGCTGAAGGACCACTCGGGACGACAGGTTACTTAACTAGGATTTATTTTAGAACAAGGCAAAGAACAGTATAACTTGTCCGGCTTTTATAGCCGGCGGCTGTCAGTGTAGTCCAATCAGGTTCGTTTCTTTTGGCGCCGCGTCTTGCTGAACCAATCGCCGCCGTCACGTCTTGACAGCTCTTCTTTCCGCGTGGTGAGTCAGCTTCTGTGTTTTGACAGCTGCGAGCTGTCAAATGGCTGCGCCTGCGCTCTAGCAGGGAACTTTGACAGCTGTCAAAGTTCCCGCGTGTTTTCCTGTCAGTGGTGTTTACCTCATAGAATAAAACGGTTATAACTTGCTAATAACGTTTGTACATGTGTGTTTGTATACATTACACCCCTTACCCCTCCCCTGGATTGTTCCCCCCCTTGTTGGTTGTTGGAGCCGGCCCATTCATAGTCTTTTAAATATGCTGGTGCTCTTCTGTTTCTGTTAGAGCGTCTCGGGGGTGGTGCGTTTTCGTGTTCTGGTGGTGGTATGTTTTCTTGCTCCTCTTCCTCCTGTTCTGGTGCAGGTATGATGTCCAGGGGGGGTGGGGTTTGGCTGTCCGGTGGGGGGAGGTCTGGGTGGTGTTGTGGTTGTCTTGGCCTGAGCTGATCTATGTGCCGTCGCAAGTTGCCTTCAGTAGGCGTATGTATTAAATAGGAAATGGGTCCTGTTTGTTGTAACACAGTCCCTTGGACCCATTTGTTTTTGGATGTGTATGATCGTGCCCAGATCCTTTGCCCATGTTTAAATGTACGGGGTGGGGGGGGGGTGATCCGGTTCCGTTATATAAGTGTCGGGATGTAGTCTGTCGAGCCGCGTTATCAGTCTCCTTCCCCATCTTAGCTCCGCTGGTGTCTTGCCGGTTGCCGTACAGGGGGTTGTGTGTTGTGCCATTAGGAACTGGCTGAGTCGCCGCTGCCAGTTCCCTTTCACGAACTTTTTTAATGCTTCTTTAGTTGAGCGCACCATAATTTCAGCCATCCCGTTCGTTGATGGGTGGAACGGTGCAGAAGTGACCAGCCTAATACAGTTCTTCATAGCGAACATCTGAAATTCACGAGAGGTGAATTGTGGTCCATTGTCTGAAACCATGGTGTCTGGGAGGCCGTGGGTGGCGAAGACTTTTCTAAGGGCTTGTATGGTGGCTCCTGAGGTGGTTTTCCTAAGGGGGATTACTTCTAGCCATTTTGAGTAGCTGTCAACTATTATTAGGAAACTCTGCCCTTGGATTGGTCCTGCAAAGTCTAGATGTATGCGTGACCACAGGTTTTTTGTTGTTTCCCATCTATGTACTGGGGCCTGGGGTGGTTCGCTTCTCGTTGCTTGGCAGGGGTAGCTCCCTCCCACATGTTTTTCTATATCCTTGTCTATGCCTGGCCACCACACATAACTCCTGGCTAGAGCTTTCATTTTAACTATGCCTGGATGTCCTTCGTGTAGGGTGTCTAGGGTTTGTGCTATGTTTTTGTCTGGTATCACTACTCTGTTCCCCCACAGAAGGCATCCCAAGTGTGATAACATTTCGTTTTGTCTGTTATAGTATGGCTGGAATTGTGGGTGTGGATTTTTGGCTGGCCATCCTGTGGTTGTCCATCTAAGAATTCTGCTCAGGACTTTGTCCTTGGCTGAATTTTTGGCTATGATTTTGGCGGAAAGGGGGCAGTCTGGAAGTTGTGATATTGCCAGTATGAGCCCTGCAGGAGCTGGGTCAGTGTCGTTGCTTTGAATGGGCAGTCTGCTGAGGCAGTCTGCGTGTCCCAATTCTTTCCCTGGCTTGTGTATTAATTTGTACGAATATGCTGACAAGAAGGTGGACCAGCGCAGTATTCTTGGTGATAGAATCTGTGGGGTTGTTTTGTCCCAGGTAAATATTCCTAGCAGGGGTTTGTGATCCGTGAATATAGTAAAGGGTCTCCCATAGAGGTAGTCGTGGACCTTTTTTACCCCTGCGACTATTGCTAGCGCTTCTCTGTCGATCTGCGCATAGTTTCTTTCAGCTTTTGAAAGTGTGCGGGAATAAAAGGCTATGAGTCTTTGGGTGCCATCCTTGTATAGGTGGCTTAGCACCGCCCCAATTCCATACTGGTGTGTCTTCTCTAAAGAGTGTGACAGTTGAACTATTACAAATAATATTTTCAATGACTGGAAGCTATTTTCATGCGTTTTGGTCCAGGACCAGGCAGTGCCCTTGTCCAGGAGCCTGTGGAGAGGTTCAGCTATAGTGGATTTGTGGGGAAGGAAGGCATGATAGAAGTTTAACAATCCCAAAAAGGCTTGGAGTTCTTGTTTATTTTTCGGACTGGGAGCTGTTTGAATAGCTTTTAATTTTTCGGTAGTGGGGTGGATGCCCTGGGCGTCTATTTTGTACCCTAGGAACTCTGTGGTAGTGACTCCGATGGAGCACTTTTCTCGTTTTAGTTTGAGACCGGCTTCTCTGAGCCGGCTCAGCACAGCTGACAATCTGTCAGCTAAGTTTGCTTCGTTTTCTCCGGCGATGAGGACATTGTCGAAATAGGGGCAGACCCCGGGTATTCCTTTTAAGGTTTTCTCCATGATACCCTGGAAGATACCCGGGGCTGCCGAAATGCCGAATTGAAGCCTTTTCACTTTAAAAGCTCCGCAGTGCGTGACAATTGTTTGAGCTTCCGCGGTGTCATTTGTGACAGGCAGTTGTAAGTACGCCTGCGTCAGATCAAGTTTTGTGAAAATGGCGCCGGAGCGGATGGAAGCGAGGACGTCCCTCACCGCTGGCACCGGGTAAGCATGGGGGCTTAGAGCTAGGTTAAGGGTCGCCTTATAGTCTGCACATAATCTAATTTCCCCGTTAGGTTTCACTGGGGTGACTATTGGTGTCTCCCAGCTTCCCCCTTCAGTAGGTTCCAGTACCCCTAGTCTTACGAGGCGTTCTAGTTCATTCTCTATTTTTTCTTTGAGGGCGAATGGAACCCTCCTAGCCCTTATTTTTATGGGTTGGATGGTTGGATTTAATTTTAAGGAGATGGGAGGGCCGGTGTATTTCCCTAGTGTGCCATCAAAGACGTCTGCATACTTGTTGCAGACGGCTTCGAGGCTTGAGGCTTGCACTGTGTTTACCCCAGTAATGGCGATGCCCAGGGGGCTGAACCAGTTCAGCCCAATTAGATTGGTGTGGTTCCCTGGAGTCACTAAGACTTCTAGGGGTCCCTTGAATTTTTTGTATTCAACTGCGACCTTAGCCTTCCCTTCTAGTGGAATGGGGGTTTTTTGGAAGTCTGCTAGGTGGACCTGGGTTTTTTTAAGAGGAATTTCCCTGTTACTCCGTTGGCAGATCTCCTGATATGTTTTGAACGATATTAAGGAGACTGCTGACCCGGAGTCCACCTCCATGTTGCAGGTGACTCCTTGAATTTTTACCCTGATCTTTACTTTCGGGCTTAAACTGTGCACCTTGTCTATCGTTTCCACTAGGTCCCCCGGTGTTCCTCCCCTGTTGTCATGGGCGGTTGGCCTACCTGGGGGGTTGGCCTCCAGATCATGCACATTGTCGCGGGGCCGGATTCGGCACACTGGCTTGATGTGGCCGGTTTTACCGCAATTGTGGCATTTTGCGTTTCGGAACCGGCAGCTTCCCCTGGCATGGTTGCCCCCGCAGCTGGCGCAGGTAGCCCGTTGATCGTGTTGTGGTGGCAGGGGGTTTCTGGTTCTTAGGCGGTCTGATGTGTCATTTCTTCACTGTTGTCGTCGCTCCATCCTGCGTTGTAGGGCCTCTCCGTCGGTGAAGTCTACTGACTCGTCGTCGTCGCTGAAGGCTGCGTTTTTGTGGTGTACGGTTGCTGGACTTTCTGGTGTTGATGTGGTTGGTTTTTTCTTGTGGTTGTATTCATAGGCCATTATTTCTCCGGTCAGTTCGGCTAGGCTCATGTCGGGCTTTGATGTAAGTTTTTTCTGGAGACGTTCATCCCTTAAGCCTATTACCACTTGGTCCCGGATGCGGTCTTCCAGGTCAGGAAAGCTGCAGTTACGAGCGGCATGCCTGACCCCGGTGATGAAGTCGTTTGCGGGCTCGTCTGGTCGCTGCTTCTTCTGGGCGAATTGCACTCGCCAGTACAGCTCTGAGCGAGCTGGCATATAATGTTTGTTGAGCTGGTCGACCAGGTCCGCGTAGGAGACTTCAGTGATGGGCACCGGGCTGAACAGCCCGACGGCGTTGTCGTATACCGGGGACCCGCTGATGTACAGGAGGGCGGCGGCCTTTGCTCTGCCGTCGGTAATTTTACTGATGAGGAGGAACCCCTCGACCTGCCCCAGGTGTGACTGCCATCTCTCCGGATGGCGGGTATCGAATTCCCTCACACGCCCGAAGTTGGCCATGTCGTCCGGTCCTGGTCTCGCTCCGTTCGGAAGTTAAAACTTCCAGTGACTGCTCTAGGCCGGGAATTCCCTTCCTTGGCCGTGACTTCAGCTCCGGAGCGATCCCACCTTCGTCGCCAGTGAAGTGGCTGAAGGACCACTCGGGACGACAGGTTACTTAACTAGGATTTATTTTAGAACAAGGCAAAGAACAGTATAACTTGTCCGGCTTTTATAGCCGGCGGCTGTCAGTGTAGTCCAATCAGGTTCGTTTCTTTTGGCGCCACGTCTTGCTGAACCAATCGCCGCCGTCGCGTCTTGACAGCTCTTCTTTCCGCGTGGTGAGTCAGCTTCTGTGTTTTGACAGCTGCGAGCTGTCAAATGGCTGCGCCTGCGCTCTAGCAGGGAACTTTGACAGCTGTCAAAGTTCCCGCGTGTTTTCCTGTCAGTGGTGTTTACCTCATAGAATAAAACGGTTATAACTTGCTAATAACGTTTGTACATGTGTGTTTGTATACATTACACCCCTTACCCCTCCCCTGGATTGTTCCCCCCCTTGTTGGTTGTTGGAGCCGGCCCATTCATAGTCTTTTAAATATGCTGGTGCTCTTCTGTTTCTGTTAGAGCGTCTCGGGGGTGGTGCGTTTTCGTGTTCTGGTGGTGGTATGTTTTCTTGCTCCTCTTCCTCCTGTTCTGGTGCAGGTATGATGTCCAGGGGGGGTGGGGTTTGGCTGTCCGGTGGGGGGAGGTCTGGGTGGTGTTGTGGTTGTCTTGGCCTGAGCTGATCTATGTGCCGTCGCAAGTTGCCTTCAGTAGGCGTATGTATTAAATAGGAAATGGGTCCTGTTTGTTGTAACACAGTCCCTTGGACCCATTTGTTTTTGGATGTGTATGATCGTGCCCAGATCCTTTGCCCATGTTTAAATGTACGGGGTGGGGGGGGGTGATCCGGTTCCGTTATATAAGTGTCGGGATGTAGTCTGTCGAGCCGCGTTATCAGTCTCCTTCCCCATCTTAGCTCCGCTGGTGTCTTGCCGGTTGCCGTACAGGGGGTTGTGTGTTGTGCCATTAGGAACTGGCTGAGTCGCCGCTGCCAGTTCCCTTTCACGAACTTTTTTAATGCTTCTTTAGTTGAGCGCACCATAATTTCAGCCATCCCGTTCGTTGATGGGTGGAACGGTGCAGAAGTGACCAGCCTAATACAGTTCTTCATAGCGAACATCTGAAATTCATGAGAGGTGAATTGTGGTCCATTGTCTGAAACCATGGTGTCTGGGAGGCCGTGGGTGGCGAAGACTTTTCTAAGGGCTTGTATGGTGGCTCCTGAGGTGGTTTTCCTAAGGGGGATTACTTCTAGCCATTTTGAGTAGCTGTCAACTATTATTAGGAAACTCTGCCCTTGGATTGGTCCTGCAAAGTCTAGATGTATGCGTGACCACAGGTTTTTTGTTGTTTCCCATCTATGTACTGGGGCCTGGGGTGGTTCGCTTCTCGTTGCTTGGCAGGGGTAGCTCCCTCCCACATGTTTTTCTATATCCTTGTCTATGCCTGGCCACCACACATAACTCCTGGCTAGAGCTTTCATTTTAACTATGCCTGGATGTCCTTCGTGTAGGGTGTCTAGGGTTTGTGCTATGTTTTTGTCTGGTATCACTACTCTGTTCCCCCACAGAAGGCATCCCAAGTGTGATAACATTTCGTTTTGTCTGTTATAGTATGGCTGGAATTGTGGGTGTGGATTTTTGGCTGGCCATCCTGTGGTTGTCCATCTAAGAATTCTGCTCAGGACTTTGTCCTTGGCTGAATTTTTGGCTATGATTTTGGCGGAAAGGGGGCAGTCTGGAAGTTGTGATATTGCCAGTATGAGCCCTGCAGGAGCTGGGTCAGTGTCGTTGCTTTGAATGGGCAGTCTGCTGAGGCAGTCTGCGTGTCCCAATTCTTTCCCTGGCTTGTGTATTAATTTGTACGAATATGCTGACAAGAAGGTGGACCAGCGCAGTATTCTTGGTGATAGAATCTGTGGGGTTGTTTTGTCCCAGGTAAATATTCCTAGCAGGGGTTTGTGATCCGTGAATATAGTAAAGGGTCTCCCATAGAGGTAGTCGTGGACCTTTTTTACCCCTGCGACTATTGCTAGCGCTTCTCTGTCGATCTGCGCATAGTTTCTTTCAGCTTTTGAAAGTGTGCGGGAATAAAAGGCTATGAGTCTTTGGGTGCCATCCTTGTATAGGTGGCTTAGCACCGCCCCAATTCCATACTGGTGTGTCTTCTCTAAAGAGTGTGACAGTTGAACTATTACAAATAATATTTTCAATGACTGGAAGCTATTTTCATGCGTTTTGGTCCAGGACCAGGCAGTGCCCTTGTCCAGGAGCCTGTGGAGAGGTTCAGCTATAGTGGATTTGTGGGGAAGGAAGGCATGATAGAAGTTTAACAATCCCAAAAAGGCTTGGAGTTCTTGTTTATTTTTCGGACTGGGAGCTGTTTGAATAGCTTTTAATTTTTCGGTAGTGGGGTGGATGCCCTGGGCGTCTATTTTGTACCCTAGGAACTCTGTGGTAGTGACTCCGATGGAGCACTTTTCTCGTTTTAGTTTGAGACCGGCTTCTCTGAGCCGGCTCAGCACAGCTGACAATCTGTCAGCTAAGTTTGCTTCGTTTTCTCCGGCGATGAGGACATTGTCGAAATAGGGGCAGACCCCGGGTATTCCTTTTAAGGTTTTCTCCATGATACCCTGGAAGATACCCGGGGCTGCCGAAATGCCGAATTGAAGCCTTTTCACTTTAAAAGCTCCGCAGTGCGTGACAATTGTTTGAGCTTCCGCGGTGTCATTTGTGACAGGCAGTTGTAAGTACGCCTGCGTCAGATCAAGTTTTGTGAAAATGGCGCCGGAGCGGATGGAAGCGAGGACGTCCCTCACCGCTGGCACCGGGTAAGCATGGGGGCTTAGAGCTAGGTTAAGGGTCGCCTTATAGTCTGCACATAATCTAATTTCCCCGTTAGGTTTCACTGGGGTGACTATTGGTGTCTCCCAGCTTCCCCCTTCAGTAGGTTCCAGTACCCCTAGTCTTACGAGGCGTTCTAGTTCATTCTCTATTTTTTCTTTGAGGGCGAATGGAACCCTCCTAGCCCTTATTTTTATGGGTTGGATGGTTGGATTTAATTTTAAGGAGATGGGAGGGCCGGTGTATTTCCCTAGTGTGCCATCAAAGACGTCTGCATACTTGTTGCAGACGGCTTCGAGGCTTGAGGCTTGCACTGTGTTTACCCCAGTAATGGCGATGCCCAGGGGGCTGAACCAGTTCAGCCCAATTAGATTGGTGTGGTTCCCTGGAGTCACTAAGACTTCTAGGGGTCCCTTGAATTTTTTGTATTCAACTGCGACCTTAGCCTTCCCTTCTAGTGGAATGGGGGTTTTTTGGAAGTCTGCTAGGTGGACCTGGGTTTTTTTAAGAGGAATTTCCCTGTTACTCCGTTGGCAGATCTCCTGATATGTTTTGAACGATATTAAGGAGACTGCTGACCCGGAGTCCACCTCCATGTTGCAGGTGACTCCTTGAATTTTTACCCTGATCTTTACTTTCGGGCTTAAACTGTGCACCTTGTCTATCGTTTCCACTAGGTCCCCCGGTGTTCCTCCCCTGTTGTCATGGGCGGTTGGCCTACCTGGGGGGTTGGCCTCCAGATCATGCACATTGTCGCGGGGCCGGATTCGGCACACTGGCTTGATGTGGCCGGTTTTACCGCAATTGTGGCATTTTGCGTTTCGGAACCGGCAGCTTCCCCTGGCATGGTTGCCCCCGCAGCTGGCGCAGGTAGCCCGTTGATCGTGTTGTGGTGGCAGGGGGTTTCTGGTTCTTAGGCGGTCTGATGTGTCATTTCTTCACTGTTGTCGTCGCTCCATCCTGCGTTGTAGGGCCTCTCCGTCGGTGAAGTCTACTGACTCGTCGTCGTCGCTGAAGGCTGCGTTTTTGTGGTGTACGGTTGCTGGACTTTCTGGTGTTGATGTGGTTGGTTTTTTCTTGTGGTTGTATTCATAGGCCATTATTTCTCCGGTCAGTTCGGCTAGGCTCATGTCGGGCTTTGATGTAAGTTTTTTCTGGAGACGTTCATCCCTTAAGCCTATTACCACTTGGTCCCGGATGCGGTCTTCCAGGTCAGGAAAGCTGCAGTTACGAGCGGCATGCCTGACCCCGGTGATGAAGTCGTTTGCGGGCTCGTCTGGTCGCTGCTTCTTCTGGGCGAATTGCACTCGCCAGTACAGCTCTGAGCGAGCTGGCATATAATGTTTGTTGAGCTGGTCGACCAGGTCCGCGTAGGAGACTTCAGTGATGGGCACCGGGCTGAACAGCCCGACGGCGTTGTCGTATACCGGGGACCCGCTGATGTACAGGAGGGCGGCGGCCTTTGCTCTGCCGTCGGTAATTTTACTGATGAGGAGGAACCCCTCGACCTGCCCCAGGTGTGACTGCCATCTCTCCGGATGGCGGGTATCGAATTCCCTCACACGCCCGAAGTTGGCCATGTCGTCCGGTCCTGGTCTCGCTCCGTTCGGAAGTTAAAACTTCCAGTGACTGCTCTAGGCCGGGAATTCCCTTCCTTGGCCGTGACTTCAGCTCCGGAGCGATCCCACCTTCGTCGCCAGTGAAGTGGCTGAAGGACCACTCGGGACGACAGGTTACTTAACTAGGATTTATTTTAGAACAAGGCAAAGAACAGTATAACTTGTCCGGCTTTTATAGCCGGCGGCTGTCAGTGTAGTCCAATCAGGTTCGTTTCTTTTGGCGCCACGTCTTGCTGAACCAATCGCCGCCGTTGCATCTTGACAGCTCTTCTTTCCGCGTGGTGAGTCAGCTTCTGTGTTTTGACAGCCGCGAGCTGTCAAATGGCTGCGCCTGCGCTCTAGCGGGGAACTTTGACAGCTGTCAAAGTTCCCGCGTGTTTCCCTGTCAGTGGTGTTTACCTCATAGAATAAAATGGTTATAACTTGCTAATAACGTTTGTACATGTGTGTTTGTATACATTACAGTTAGTAGATCAGATTCTTCTATACATGTGGCATGGAATAAACTTGTAGTACTTTTGAACCCTATCCTGGCTCCTGATGTCTTGCAGCCTGACCTGAAAGTCTTTCAAGATAAATGGAGGAGACGTCAGCTGAATCTTCACTGCATGCTCCACGGGATTATTCCAGAGCCACGCAGTGGCTAGAACGCAGTATTGCAGGCTAACTCTGCCCACAGCTTGGAGTTCAATCTTGACTGGATCAAGGTTGACTTGGCCTTCCATCCTTCCAAGATTGATAAAATGAGGACCCAGATTGGGTGCAATAAGCTGATTCTGTAAAACGCTTAGAGAGTGGTGTAAAGCACCATGAAGCATTATACAAGTCTAAGTGCTATTGCTATTCTCAGGAGAGAAGGGACATTTGAAACCTTGTCTGTCACAGTGCCTAGTCCTCTGGGACACATTCCTCTCCCTCTTACCTACCACCAATATTTGGTCAGTCTTTGTCCTGCTGGCTTTCACAGAGACCTAAAAATGTGGCTGTTTTCCCTGGACATGTGGGCAGGGAAGCTAGTGGAGGCTGTGAAGTTGATCTTGTCCTCAGTGGCCATTCTGTGCTTTTTATTTGGTCATTTACTTTGCATTATGAGGTCTTTTTCCATTTTATGTTAGCTGGCCAGAGTCACTGTTGTGGAATGGCCAGCTGTATAAATCAAGTAGATAAATAGCCCTAGTTCAATTTGTCAAATGTTTTGGAGAGCCAAAGTCTTCACATGTAGGGATAGTCAGCTTGGGAGTCCTTCTCAGATGGATATTGATAGTTGGGGAACAGCTGCTGTCAAGTAGCACAAAGCAGTGGCTCCATAAATGAAGTCAGGTCACATCTGCTCTGTCTCTTACCAAACTTCATGGACAGTTTATTGATTAAGACTTCAGGAAGAATTTTACTCCAGAACTGAATTCCTTCCAGTTGCTTTATTTTCTATCAATGCTTCAGGAAGAACAGAGTTTCTTTATAAACAACAACAGTGATCTAAATGTAACCAAATTCCACTAAAGGAAAAATGAAAGGTGAAAAAGAAAGCAAGAAAACATCTCAATGGAGAGGAAAAACAGCTGGGAAATCTCATTTCATATCTGACAGACCAGATTATATCTACTCCAGTTTAGCTTTTAGGTTTGTTTGCTTTAATACAGTACAAAAATCTTCTCCCTTGGAGTTTAGTGTAGTGCAGGGGTTGGTTCTTTTATGACTCGTGGACTTCAACTCCCAGAATTCCTGAGCCAGCGTGGCTCAGTTTAGAAACCTCTCTCTTTTCCCTCAGCATGGCTGGCTCAGGAATTCTGGGAGTTGAAGTCCACGAGTCATAAAAGAGCCGAGGTTGCCTTCCCCTGGTCTAATGTTTCTCAATCTCAGCCACTTTAAGATGTGTGGACTCCAACTCCCAGAATTCTCCAGCCAGCCTGGGTGGTTGCTGGCTAGGGAATTCTGGGAGTTGAAGCCTTTGAATTATGGTGCTGGAGAAGACTCCTGCGAGTCCCTTGGACTGTAAGGCATTCGAACTGGTCAGTCCTAGAGGAGATCAACCCTGACTGCTCTTTAGAAGGCCAGATCCTGAAATACTTTGGCCACCTAATGAGAAGGAAGGACTCACTGGAGAAGAGCCTAATGCTGGTAAAGATTGAGGGCGAGAGAAGAAGGGGACAACAGAGAATGAGGTGGCTGGATGGAGTCACTGAAGCAGTAGGCGTGAGCCTAAATGGACTCCAGAGGATGGTAGAGGACAGGAAGGCCTGGAGGAATGTTGTCCATGGGGTCGCGATGGGATGGATGGACATGACTTCGCAACTAACAACAACAACATGGATCACTTTACTAATGTTTTCAATCTTGCTATGATAGTTCACACAATGCCAATTGTCAACAGCACAGCGCAGCACAAAGACAGCCATCACAAATATCTATAAGTAAATCTATTGTAAACAGACTGTGGATCTGTGGAACATCTTCCTTATCTCTTGAATTACAGAAAAAATGTTCTTACTATAGTCATTTCCAGAGTATGTGAGTCCTTTGTTGTTTTTCAAGCACATCTAAAAATTCTAATGAGTATATTTCATCTATAACCATGTTTAAACATCAATTGAAAATGTAGATTACACCTGGAGAGGCAATCAGTAGATTGAAAAAAATGTTTCTAATAATCTGCTTATTGTTTGTATGAAGCTTTTTAGAAAAGTTCCAATTTCATATATTGCTCTAAGCAATGCAAGTCTTTAAGTTTTGCTCCTTGGATCAAAAAATTGTTTTAGGAGTGAGAAATCCTGTTTGAGTCAACAAAGAGGCAAGAAGTTAAGGGTACTACATCTGACCTCCACTATAACTTAAACATTTTATGCAAACATTGCAGAAAATTATCTCATTACATTGAAAAAGATGCAAATGAATACAGGTAATCCTCAACTTATGACCACAAGTGAACCCAACATTTCTGTTGCGAAGTGAGACATTTGTTAAGTGAATTTTGTCCCATTTTGTGACTTTTTAGCCACAACTGTTAAGCAAATCATTGTAGTTAAGTGAGTGACATGGCTGTTAAGTGAAACTGGGTTTCCCATTGACTTTGCTTGTTAGAAGGTTGTAAAAGGTTGTCACATGACCCTGGTTCAGTAAATAAATATTCTATAAATGCAACATCAGTGAGGCTGGACAATGTTGCCCTCATGCAGTACAATGTAACATGGGAAAGCTTCAAGGCAAAGATTGGTGGATTCCATCCAATTATTTTCCTCCCACCCAACATTCTTACTGGCTGGAAGACCAACTACAATCACCTTTCCACCAATCATGTGGCTAGGAAGATTTGTGATTCAAGCCTTAATGTTTACAATTTACTTCATCTCTCTAACAATGAGACTATATTGGAAGGTTAAGCCATAACTACGTATATAACCCAGCTTTCTGTTACCATAGATCAGGGGTGGGGAAGCTTGGCTCTTTTATGACTTGTGGACTTCAACTCCCAGAATTCCAGAGCCAGCCATGCAAGCAGGAAGTTTTGTTCATCACTAGCACATCACCAGTCCTGACAATGTTAACTAGTTTGGATAATGAAACACCTGCAAGAAAACAAGCTCAGAGAGCACCAAGGATTCCCTGCCCCCCAGTGCTGTTCATGAACATTTTAGGCATACACAATTTAGGGGAGGGGGGAGGATTTCTCACAAAACCTGAACTTTGTTCTGTACCAGCCTACTGCCGGCCCTGCAGATAAGGCAGGGACAACCCCTTTACAAGAAGGCAAGAGGCTGGAACTAAGCCTGCCAAATTTATGGACACAAAAGCAAACAGAGCAAAACAAAACACGAACCATGAAACAGGAGCTATTCAAACGGTTGCCTTCAGCAAACCATCCCTCCCACGCATTCCCCTTTTAAACAGTTCAGGGCGTGGCTTCTCTCTGCCTCCTTCTGAGGTGCCCCATTGCCTTCCTCTGTTTACTCCTGATTGACTGCCTCCTGCGTCAGCGTCCTTGAACAGGGCCAGCTGTGGGTCATCTTCATCCACACTGTCAGGCTCACACAGCTGGGTCTGCGTCGTAACCAGGTGGGAGGGGCCTGGCTGAGGGCTCTCATCAGCAAGCTCTCCAACCCCCTCAGCAACCTCTCCAACACCCCCCTCCTCCTCCTCTGAATCGTCGGACCCAACTGCCGAACCCACAGGCTGACCCTGAATCACAACAAACTTCTTCTCTCCTATTCAAGAGGAAATAATAGCTTTTGTTCACTTTTTACTTGGTTACAGAATGAAATTTGCAGGCATCAGTGTCAGACAAATTAGTATAGTAATTTTGTACCGAGGCTCATTTGAATGTATTCAAATGGATTTTGGCTTGTTTGAGAGGAGAATTAACTGACATGTGTAAGAAGAGACATCTTTTCTTGAAGATCAAGACCGCTCCATTTCAGATTAGTAGACATAGAAAGGCACTGGACCTTAGCAGATTTGAATGGGGAATATTTGTTTATCTCTCTCTTGTTTGTCAAAAGGAATACATGTAGAGATTTTGGAGCTATGCTGCCTTAAACTCTTCTTTATTATTAAACAAAAAGCAGGAAGTATCTATACTTTTTTGTTGTTTGACCTAGAATTAGATTTTGTTTCAAAACAAAGAATGATGTAAAATGCAATATGCCTCTTCCAAAGCACTATGAGAATTAATGATGAATCAAATCTTGAGTTAGGAGATAGATATCTGATTCATAGAATTCTTTTTTTTCTCTCCAGCCTGTCATTTTATAGAGAAACAAAAGCTTTAATAGGTCTGAGTTTCTTGCTTGCTTTTGTGTGTGGGAAGTGGGGTGGGGTGGGGTAATGGGTGGAACTTTTAACTATCTGGGCTTGTTTTTCCACAGTGCTCTGCAACACCAGTTAGCAAAGGTCATTTTATGACCACCCAATTTGGTTTGGGTCACTTTAGGGGGCATTTCATTTTGTTTTCAAGGAGCCACAAAAATTGATCCAAAGCAACTCCATTTCTCTTAAAAACGTATCTGATGGGTCTATCAAAATATTGCATTTCAGGCTTGCTAGACACAGAACTTTTTGGTGATAAATGTAACTATGTACAAACAGCTGCCCTTAATCTGAAGCAAATGAAACTAGGCAGCTGATAAGATAAGGTTTTCTTTGACAGCTTGACTCCTAGTGACAGTATAGACACATTCACACAGTTTTCTCAGCAATGTACCGGTAATTTGTCACTTCTTTTTTTTAAAATTCCTAATCTACTTTTGTAGATTTATAGATATCTGGAAGAATCCCATCCAAACATTAACCAAGTATGACTCTGCTTAGCTTCTGGGCTCCAGCAAGCTCAGCTACATGTTGCCACCTATTGAAGGTAACAGCTGGGGCTGAACGTCAAATGTGGGAAAGCATCCCCCATAGACGATTAAGAGGTTTTTGTTTATTTATACATTGTATCCACTTTTATTATTTTTACAAATAAGGCAGTGCACATATCCAACACACCTTCCTCCTCCTGTTTCCCGCACAACTATCACCCTGTGAAATAAGTTGAGTGGATAGAGACGGACTGGCCCCAGGTCACCCACTGGCTTTCCTGGCTAAGACAGTACTAGAACTCACAGTCTTCTGGTTTCTAGCTTGGTGCCTTAACCACGAAACCAAACTGGTTCCCTTGTATGCTAGGATAAATCACCCCTTATGGTGAGGATCAGTGACACCAGACTAAGAAAAGGGCTTACATTAACAAGAAAGATATAGAAGGAATGGAAGACTAATGCAGTCAGCAAAGCAAGCTGAAGATCTAGAAAGGGCTGCAGTTACAATGTTTTGAACCAGATCACGTAGGCGGATATAGGAACCAATAAAGTCTTTTATGGCACCATGAAATCAGCGGTATTGGTAAACCTCCACTCCTTTCCCCCCCCACGAAACAACCACTCACAGTCAATGTAACCCAGTCCCACCGGCTGGGTCCACTAGTCACCAGAATCAAACCCCCAAAGAAGAGAAAAAAAAGTCTAAGTCCACAAACCAGGTGCAGAGTTTGCCAAACAAGTTCCATAAGCCACAATCCAGAGTCAGAGACCACAAAGCAAGGTATGCAAATGCAAAGGCTGAAACACGAATTGAAGTCCACGAGTCAAAGTTTCCAAAAGTCAGGAGAGAGCTTGCTGAGACAAAGAGTTGTTCCCGACAAATGCACCCTTCTCCAGCCTCTGGTTAAATCACCCCAGGCCAGGTGTTTCTTGTGGGGGGAGCAGCCTCCTCCCAAACAGCCTCGCTGACTTCCTCTGAGCTTCCCTCTGCTCCACTCACCAACTTGTGGATCACATGGAGGAGGCAGCTATTCCAACAGGGGATCTATTGACTTTTATCGCCACTGCCCATCTGCAGCTGATCCTCCCCTGAGTTTGTGAAGGCAGAGGTGGCTTCCTGTCAGATGGACCAGTTCCCCCAATGCTGGAGGGAACTGGAACAGCATTGTCCTCAGCCCCTGGACTCTCTGTATGTTCCAGAGGAGATGTGCTGTTGTGTAGCCAGTTCTTGGTAGGCATTGAGCATGATGGAAGGTTCCAAATAGTAACATGCTTTATTGAAGTCAAGCAGAACAGAACTGAAACAGTGGCTGCTGTGCAGCTATTTATACGGTTGGCCACTAGGCGGCAGCCAATAGATTTGAAGGAAGCCATGCCCTCCCCAAATCTATCAATGATAGCCCTGGAGACAACAAGTCTGGCTTAGTCAGTAGCCATTACACATACACACCATTGAGCAACTGTTAATGCAGCATTTAACAGATGCGTGAATCAGTACAAACAAAAACCCCAAATACATTACGTGTGCCACCCCTGTCGGATGGTCCCAGTTCTGAGTGCTGCTCCTCCAAAACGGGATCTGACATGACATACAATGTTGAAACTAATTGCCCCATGGCACTTAAAATTTCACTTTACCCAAATCTGCTCTAGTTTCTGTGGTCAAGTTAACTGCAGATGAGGGGCTTCGGTGAAGTTGCTTGCATAGCACTGAGTTCTCTTGTACAGAGCGGCCTCTGCAGTAATTGTGGAGGCTACCTGCCTCAGCCTCCCCCTGCCTCCCCAATCCTGCCATTTCCTCATTACAGCTGGATGACAAGATTGATAACCTCATGGTTCTAGAAAGAGTTTGTGGACCCCCAAAAGAAGTAATCCAGGCCTGCATATGTAGACCTTGACCTAGTGACTATTCAAAGTTACCACAGTGTTTCCCAAAGGTATTTATGATATGGTTCCGAAGTTCAGACAGCTGCCTCACTCTCCGCAGTCACATGACTGCATTTGGGCTACCACATTTACGGCCATTTGCAGCAGCCCTCGATCACATGTCTGCATTTTATGATGTTTTTGCCCCAAACCAGCATTTACTTCCAGTTTTCAACAAAACTGGCCCATAGCAAAACAACGGATTTGCTTAACGACCACAGTGTTCACTTAGCAACTGTGGCATTTGCTTTACGACCACTGCGTCTGCTTAACCATCACAAGAAAAGGTTATAGAATTGGAATGGTCATGTGGGTGACCCTCACAACTCATGCCTATAGAATAGGCAGGTTCCACTGTGGTCGTAAATCGAGGACTAGCCGTATTAGGAAATTTAAGAAATCAAACTACTTAAGCCCTGTCTTATTGAAATTGTGAGGCATCAGACATCCAGATGTAGCTTTGATTTGAAGGAAGAGACATGGATCTGGGAGGGTTGCCATATTCCCTTGAAATCTTTAGGAGCATAAATTAATTTGAAAAAGCGTCAGTGAAACATCCCCCTCTTTCCCCACCCCTTAGGTTCAGTTGGAGCACTATGAAGAAAAGAAAGTACAGTAATGGAAAATGTTTTGGGCCATGACAAAAAAAAAGATAACTAAATTAGGAATTGTATCTAGGATATAAATACGAGTATGACACCCTCTCTCTTTCAAACGTCTGGGAGAAAGTGTCACCTAATGGTACCGAGTGCCAAAACATACACCCTGTAAAACAATCTTGTTTACACACTGTATGCCTAAGTAATGGAGCTCACAGCAAAAAGATGTGTCTTTGGCTAGTAGCCCAGAGCCTTATTCATGTAATACTAGTGTCCCGTTTTGATGACAGACACGAATTGTGCCTTTTCTCTGCATTCTTGGTATCGCTTCTTCATTTCTGACTTCTGTGCGTGAAGCACGGACATTTATAAGGAAATTCAAATGGGCTGGCAGATGTTCTTCTGCAGGGGTTCTCTTGCACCAAAATACTTGCTTCTGGGGGGGTATTAAACTAACCACCACCACCCACTGTGAGCAGCTGTTGATAACTGCACTCAATATCCAGATATTTGACACTGAAGAGCAATCACTGTGGGTGGAGCTAATTTTTTGTAACAGCAGGAAACAGTGTTTTTAAGCAACTTAACTCCCTCCAACACATGGACACATTACACATGCAGATATAGACAACTTTAGAGCTATTCTGAAGGATGTAAAACACACAAAGTCTGCTAGAGGATTATATATGACCCAAAATTCATTTTGGTAAACATGTATTTGAAGTTGTTCTATGTTTAATTAACAATTGCTGTGGAAACAAACAGCATTAATGCTTTCAGTTTCCTGCTTTGAGTCAGAGAACACTTAAATCAGCTTCTGGGTTGATGTAGCCCTGGTTTAATTTAAATTAACATTTTTGCAGTCCTTTTGACTTCAGGGGCTTTGCAAATGGCTCTCCAGGTATCCATTTGTTCACAGTTCCCCCCTGCCCCTCAGAACTGAACCTATGTATGAACAATCAGGTATCAGTACACAACCATGGATAGGAGCTAAATTGTTATTTATGTAATTTTTTAAAAAAATAACGGTTAAAAAAAACTTCCTGCCTTCTTTTTTGAAATAGCACATTCATTTATCTACTTTCCTGCCTAATCAAATCAATAGGTGTTAAATATGAAATATGCTGCATTGTGACTGCATTTATCAATTTAACCACCCTCATTTTTTAAATTTTTTTTTTAGATTTTTAGATTTAGATTTTTATATGTTTTCATATACAACTCACAGTGGCAAACCCACCTAACCCTCCTCCTGTTTTCCTCACAATAACCATCCTGTCAGGTGAGCTGGGTTGGAAGAGCACTGCTAGGCCATCACCCAGCCATTGGTGGGACTATAACTCACAGTCTTCTGGTTTCTGCCCTTGATCGTTGCCCAAAATATATAAGTATTTGGAATAAACTGCCCCATTTTGAGGCTTCCTGCTTTTGAAGATCTAAGTCGAAGTTCAGTTTAATGATAAAGGACCAAAAGAAAGAAGGACAAAGCATTCAAATTTGTCCATCAGCATTTAGCAGCTCCTGAGCAAAAGATTGGCCAAAGGATTCTTCACTAAGCCTTATTTGACAGTTACAAATTTTGACAGCCTATGTAAAAAAAAAAATCAGCACATGCAAATCTAATGCAAATTGTTGTCGTTCTTTTGGTGTCGATTTTTCTCTCTCTCCTACTCTTTGCGTGTGTGAAGAATCAATGGCTTTCCCATGGAAAAAAAAGAAAAGAAATCACACCGTTATGGAACGGTGTTTTTTGAAGGAAACAAAATGATAGAGAAAACTACAGTCGGTTTCTCACATCACAGCAAGTACACCTGGTTCTCCTTTTGTATTTCTGACCCATGAATGGCACTGTATGTGGTTAATGTGCTCTTTCTCTTTTCTAATAACATGCCCCTTCTTGTTTCATGAAGAAAGAGGCATGGCTCCTCAAAATGTAAAGTCACTTGCCTTCTAACTCCCACTGTCCAGAATTAGCTTGATGTGAATCCCGAGTGCAAAAGGCCTTGGATTGTTGGAGGATAAAGCTTTTTTTTAAAAAACTTTCTAATCTCTTCTATGAGTTAAAAGTGTCCCTTCATGTCTTATTTGCTATAATGAGCTCATCTGGTGGTCTGTGTGCAGCAAGATCTGGCTGTCACAGTGTATTCAGAATTAGAAGCTTATTAACACTGGATTAGGGAATTAAGCTAGTGAGACTAACACGGAGGCTTATTATCTAGTCAAATATATTTCCCTTGTAGCTTTCAAATATGGGTCACTTCAGTCATTGTCAAATTAAATATGAAGCCTGTGCTGAGGAGTTATTTTTAAGGCAACTGGTACAACCATTGATTTAATGGACCGTGGTTTAGCCACCTTTACGTACAGGGGTCAATATTATCGTCTAGATAGCATTAGATCATGATCAAAGGAGTGGTTGAGCCAATAGATACTGGAGCTGCAGCAATTCAATGATTCCTTTCCACTGCACAAATTACTGCTTCATTAATGATATAGCAGATGAAGAAAACAAGTTCTTCATCATTCACTAAGGTCAGTATTGAGGGTATATTGGAGGGCTATCTTTGTACAAACCTATAGGAAACCCTATAGGGAAACCCTAGGGACACGGTGGCTCAATGGGTTAGGACACTGAGCTTGTCGATCATAAGGTCGGCAGTTTGTCAGATCGAATCCCGAGTGCCGCGTAACAGAGTGAGCGCCTGTTACTCGTCCCAGCTTCTGCCAACCTAACAGTTCTAAAGCACGTAAAAATGCAAGTAGTAAAATAGGGACCACTACGGTGGGAAGGTAACAGCGTTCCGTGCGCCTTTGGTGTCTAGTCATGCCGGCCACATGACCACGGAGACATCCTCGGACAAGCGCTGGCTCTTTGGCTTTGAAACGGAGATGAGCACTGGCCCCTAGAGTCGGAAACGACTAGCACGTATGTGCGGGGGAACCTTTACCTTTACCTATAGGCAACCCAAAAACATTTTCAGAAATTTTTCAAAAGTTTAGATTTTGTGACTGATGCTTAGATTAAATTTAAGATAATTAACCCGTTATTGAGAAATCCATCCCCTGCTCCGAGCATCAGAATCTAACAGGTTTTTTTTCTTCCTCCATCCTTCAACTGTTTTCACAGTGGGTCCATCATATGCCAATCATTAGGATTATGCGCCTGACTCAGGTGTGAGATCCCCATTGCTTTAATTCCATAGCATCCTCGAACAGAATAGCTGCCTTTTCTCTCTCCCACAATTCCCAGTTCCACAAATGGGAACTTCAGAGAACAAAGTCTGCCATACTTAGCCAAGGCAATTGTAAAATCCTTTTTATAACACAAAAATGGGACTGAGTTATTTTGTAGCTAAGTAAGTTGGCTAGTTCATTCTGTTTGCCTGGCATGTCCAGCATACAAATGAATAATAATAATAAAGAACCCTTAATTCTTTTAACACCCTCTTGATCATCCAAAGATGCTGTACTCTGATCTGTATTTCCCACCAGGATAGAAAACTTCATAATGTTGAACTGTCAAGTAACCTCCTGTTTTTCTCCTATCACTTTATTTTAATAAGAACAGTGCTTTCATTTGGAAACCCAAGGCTTTCATGAAAATGTGGAACACACCTGAGAGAAAGTTCCTTCTTTGCTAGGTACTTCCTTTAACTTTCATCTAATGGGAGACAAGTGGAAAATACCGTGTTTCCCCTAAAGTAAGACCCTGTCTTACTTTCTTTTGGGCTCTCAAATAAGCAGAAGGTTTTACTTTATGGGAGGGCTTACTTTTTGCAGCATCAGTAGGCCGCAACCACATGGGGGTGGGGCAGGGCCGGTGCATGGGGTGGAGAAGCAACGCGACAGTGAGAGCATGGTGGCGGACCAGGTATGCGGCTAGTGTGGCTGTGGTGGGCGACGGCAGAAAGGGTGTCCAGCCTGGCACTGGGCGAACTGGTCCAGATCTTCCGTGCAACCACCGGAGCGCCCCCGGTGGAACCAGGATCTTCCGTGCAACCTCCAGCAGCCACTGGTGGAACCAGCTACTGCCAGCCCCGCCCTCTCCATCCCACCATCTGCTTGCTTGCACCCAGAACGAACCAAACCCTCAGCGAGCCCTGGCCTCCCGCCGCCCTGCCTGTTGGCCCTACTGCTGCTGGGCCATTTCTTGGCTGCGTCAGGTGCCGTGTGACCGCCAAGTGGCTGTCCATGCCTACTTGGTGCTGCAGGCACTGGGCTAAGGGCTGAACCTGGCACTCTTCTGGCCTTGGCGGGCACTGCACCTCTCATACTGGCTGGGGCACTTTTGGCCTCTACTGGCTGCTCCCACCGGATTGCCTTTCACCTGGCCAGCGGCTGCCACCACCACCATAAGATAAGGAGGTGAAGCAAGTGGCGGAGGGTGGAGCGGCTTTCCTCCATCTTCCGGACACCTGCTGAAGCTGCACAGGGTAAGGTTGCCACCCCACCCCCCACCCAGATGGCCTCGCTTCCCCAAACATTTTTTTACTAACCTGCCTTTCAGCTACATTGTGTTTCTCTGTTCACTTCTCAGCCTTCGCCGCGTGTTTGTGGGACAAAAAAAAAAAAGAAAAGTTCAATCAGACTTTCTAACTTCTCTTGAGATCTCACAAAGCTAGGAAGTCTGATTGAACTTTTCTTATATGGCAATAAATAAATCTATCTAACCAGTTGCATTAAATAGGAGGGGAGTGGAATGAAGCAGGATGCAGTTTGCTTGTATAGTCCTTGTTGTTGAATATAACAATGTTTTTACAAGGATGGTGGCGCAGGGGTTAGAATGCAGTACTGCAGGCTAATTCAGCTGACTGCTGGTTGACTGCCGGCTGACTGCAGTTCGGCAGTCCAAGTCTCACCGGATCAAGGTTGACTCGGCTTTCTATCCTTCTGAGGTCAGTGAAATGAGGACCCAGATTGTTGGGGGGCAATAGGCTGATTCTATAAACCACTTAGAGAGGGCTGTAAAGCACTGTGAAGCGGTATATACAGTAGTGGCCAAAATTGTGGAAACCTTTTGGGAAAAGTGTATTTTTGAGGTTTGATGGCTAATAAGATCAGGGTTTTTTGGAGTAGTACCATAAACTTATATATCAGTGGAAAGATAATTTAATCAAGAATGTAATGCAACAAAGTTTGTTCAATTATCTGTATCGTATTCTATGAGAAGTTATAGCCAAATAACCAGAAAAAGGAAGCACAACTTGCTTAGGTTGATATCAGGTAGCTTTCCTTCATCTGATTGTAGCCAATGAGCATGAGTGTTTAGAGAGCCAATCAGGTGTCATCTTGTTTTGGCAATGAGCCAATCAGATCACAGTAGGATTCAGTTATCGATGTCATGTATTGAAGCTGAGAGGAGGACATTTCTCAGTGTGTTATGTGATCGCTATCAAGTTGGTTGGGGTTTTTTGTGTTCTTTCATTTAGTGGACTTGTAAAACGTAATAAAATTAAAGTAATGGTGCAACGAGTTGACTGGTTGCCCAGAAAGCAATGTAAAATAGTATTATTATTATTATTTTTTAATTCCATTTATATCCCGCCCTTCTCCGAAGACTCAGGGCGGCTTACAAGCTTAGCAGTAGCCTTCATTCTATGTATATACCTGCTTATTAGGGCTTTCACTGAAGTAGCCGAAAGGACCACTCGGGACGACAGGCTACTTAACTAAAGGTTTATTTAGAGCAAGACAAAAACAGGATAACTTGCCCGGCTTTTATAGCCGGCAGCTGTCAGTGAGGGCCAATCAGGAACGTTCCTTTTGGCGCCGCGTCTAACCGGACCAATCCGCGCCGTCTGCTCTTGACAGTTCTTGCTTCCGCATGGCTCGGTGTTTTGACAGCCGCGAGCTGTCAGTGGCTGCGCCTGCGCCGTGCGGGGAACTTTGACAGCTGTCAAAGTTCCCGCGTGTTCTCCTGTCAGATTGTTTTTTCCCTCACCGTATAACTGGAATAACTTGTTTAACTTATATTAATGTTGTTTACAGATATAATACACCCCTTACACCTCCCCTGGAGCGTTCCCTCCCCCTTGGTCGTTGGAACCTGCCCACTGGTAGTCCTTTAAGTATGTGGGGGCTCTTCTGTTCCTGTTGGAGCGTCTTGGAAGTGGGGCGATGTCTGGTTCAGGTGGCAGTAAGTTTTCTTGCCCCTCTTCCTCTTGGTTTGGTATCGGCAGTATTTCTGTGGGGGCTTGCAGCTCGTGTTGGGGTTCTGGGTTGTGCGGTGGTTGTTTTGGTCTGAGTTGATCGATATGGCGGCGTAGATTGCCGTGAGTTTGTGTGGATATTAGATAAGAAATGGGTCCTGTTTGTTTTAGCACTGTCCCTTGGACCCATTTGTTTTTGTCTGTGTATGACCATGCCCATATCATTTGCCCAGGTTTGAGGGTGCGGTTTGGGTGGGGGTGATCGTTTTCTTCCGGGTATGTGTCAGGATGTAGTCTGTCGAGCCGCGTTATCAGCCTCCTCCCCCATCTTAGTTCCGCGGGTGATTTGCCCGTTGTTGTGCATGGAGTTGCGTGTTGTGACATTAGGAACTGGCTGAGTCGCCGCTGCCAGTTCCCCTTGACAAATTTTTTCAGAGCTTCTTTTGTGGAACGCACCATAATTTCAGCCATCCCGTTCGTCGATGGGTGGAACGGTGCAGACGTGACCAGCCTAATACAGTTCTTCATAGCGAACATCTGAAATTCACGAAAGGTGAATTGAGGTCCATTGTCTGAAACCATGGTGTCTGGGAGGCCATGTGTGGCGAATATTTTCCTTAGGGCCTGTATAGTGGCTCCTGACATTGTTTTTCTAAGGGGAGTGACTTCTAACCATTTAGAATAGCTGTCCACTACTATTAGGAAACTTTGTCCCTGGATAGGTCCTGCGAAATCTAAATGTATGCGTGACCATGGGTTTTTTGTAGTTTCCCATTTGTGAATTGGTGCTTGGGGTGGCTCGCTTCGTGTTGCTTGACAGGTGTAGCACCCTCCTACATATTTTTCTATCTCTTCATCTATGCCAGGCCACCAGACATAACTTCTGGCCATAGCTTTCATCTTGACAATGCCTGGATGTCCTTCGTGTAAGATGTCTAATGTTTGATTTATGTTCCTATTAGGTATTATGACTCGATTTCCCCATAGAAGGCATCCCATATGTGAAGATATTTCATTTCTCCTGTTATAGAATGGCTGGAATTGGGGGTGTGGGTTTTGTGCTGGCCAACCTGTTGTTGCCCACCTGAGGATTCTGCTGAGTATTTTGTCTTTAGCTGAGTTGTTAGCTATAATCTTTGCAGAGAGGGGGCAGTCTGGAAGTTGAGAGATTGCTAGAATCAGTCCAGCTGGGGCTGGGTCTGGGTCCTTGCTTTGAATTGGCAGTCTGCTGAGGCAGTCTGCGTGTCCTAATTCCTTCCCTGGTTTATGTATTAATTGATAAGAATAGGCAGATAAGAAGGTGGACCACCGTAGTATTCTCGGTGAGAAAATCTGTGGTGTTGCTTTATTCCACGTGAATATTCCCAGTAGGGGTTTGTGATCTGTGAATATGGTAAAGGGTCTCCCATAGAGGTAGTCATGGAATTTTTTAACCCCTGCGACAATTGCTAGGGCTTCTCTGTCTATTTGTGCGTAATTCCTTTCTGCTTTTGACAGAGTGCGTGAATAAAAGGCTATGGGTCTTTGGGTGCCGTCCTTGTATAGATGACTTAACACTGCCCCAATCCCATAGGGAGATGCATCGCAAGCGATGCATATTGGTGTGTCTTCTCGGAAAAGGGTGATCGTTGAACTGTTGCAAATAATCTTTTTTAATGATTGGAAGCTATTTTCATGTGTTTTGGTCCAGGACCAGGCAGTTCCCTTGTCCAGGAGCCTATGCAGAGGCTCCGCTATGGTGGCTTTGTGGGGAAGGAAAGCGTGATAAAAGTTTAATAATCCTAAAAAGGCTTGGAGTTCTTGTTTATTCTTTGGGCTAGGCGCTGTCTGAATAGCCCTTAGTTTTTCTGTGGTGGGGTGGATGCCTTGGCCGTCTATTTTGTACCCTAGGAATTCTGTGGATGTGACTCCGATGGAGCACTTTTCCCGTTTAAGTTTGAGACCAGCTTCTCTGAGCCGGCTCAGCACAGCTGACAGTCTGTCAGCTAAGTTTGCTTCGTTTTCTCCGGCGATGAGGACATCGTCGAAATAGGGGCAGACCCCGGGTATTCCCTTCAGGGTTTTCTCCATGATACCCTGGAAGATACCCGGGGCTGCCGATATGCCGAATTGGAGCCTTTTCACTTTAAAGGCACCGCGGTGGGTGACAATTGTTTGGGCTTCCGCGGTGTCATTTGTGACAGGCAGTTGCAAATACGCCTGCGTCAGATCAAGTTTTGCAAAAATGGCGCCGGAGCGGATGGAAGCAAATACGTCCCTTACCGCTGGCACCGGGTAAGCATGGGGGCTGAGAGCTAGGTTGAGGGTCGCCTTATAGTCCGTGCATAATCTTATTTCACCGTTAGGTTTAACTGGGGTGACTATTGGGGTCTCCCAGCTTCCCCCTTCCGTAGGTTCTAGCACCCCAAGACCTACAAGGCGTTCTAGTTCATTTTCTATTTTTTCTTTAAGGGCAAATGGTACTCTCCTAGCTCTTATCTTTATGGGTTGGATTGCTGGGTTTAATTGTAAAGAGATGGGGGGACCGGTGTATTTCCCTAACGTGCCATCGAAGACGTCTGCATACTTGTTGCAAACGGCTTCGAGGCTAGAGGATTGGACTTTATTTACCCCAGTAATGGCGATCCCTAGAGGCCCGAACCAGTTCAGCCCTATCAGGTTGGTGCGGTTCCCTGGCGTCACTAGAACTTCTAGGGGCCCCTTGAATTTTTTGTACTCTACAGCAACCCTAGCCCTTCCTTCCAGAGGAATGGGTTTTTTTTGGAAATCTGCTAGGTGGACCTGAGTTTGCCTCAGAGGAATTTTTCCCTTGCTTTGTTGGCAGATCTCCTGATACGTTTTGAATGAAATTAAGGAGACTGCTGACCCGGAGTCCACCTCCATGGGGCAGGGGACTCCCTGAATTTTTACCCTGATCCTCACCTTTGAGCTTAGGCAGTGTACCTTATCAATTGTTTCTACTAGGGCCCCTGGCGTTTTTTCTATGTTGGCCCGGGTAGCTGGCCTACCTGGGGAATTGGCCTCCAGATCATTCACGTTGTCGCGGCCCCGGCTTCGGCACACCGGTTTGATGTGGCCGGTCTTTCCGCAATTGTGGCATTTAGCGTTTCTGAACCGGCAGCTTCCACGGGCATGATTTCCCCCGCAGCTGGCGCAGGCGGCCCGTTGCTCGTAACGTGGTGGTGGTGGTGGAGGGGGGTTCCTGGTTCTTCGGCGATCCGATGTGTCGCTTCTTCTCTGTTGTCTGCGTTCCATCCTGCGCTGAAGGGCTTCCCCGTCAGTGAAGTCCACCGATTCGTCGCTGTCACTGAGAGTTGCGCTCTCTTGGTATACGGTCGCTGGGCTCTCTGGGGTCGTGGTAGTCGATTTCTTCTTGTGGTTATACTCGTAGGCCATAATTTCTCGGGTCAATTCTGCTAGACTCATGTCGGGTTTAGATGTCAGTTTCTTCTGAAGCCGCTTGTCCCTTAACCCAATCACCACCTGGTCTCTGATGCGGTCTTCCAGGTCGGGGAAGCAGCAGTTCCGTGCGGCGTGCCTGACCCCTGCGATGAAGTCATTCGCGGGTTCGTCTGGTCGCTGTTTCTTCTGGGCGAATTGTACTCGCCAGTACAGTTCTGAGCGTGCCGGCATATAATGCTTGTTAAGCCGGTCTACCAGGTCCGCGTAGGAGACTTCGGTGATGGGTACCGGGCTAAACAGCCCGACGGCAGCGTCGTACACCGGGGGGTCCGCTGATGTATAGGAGAGCGGCGGCCTTTGCTCTGTCGTCGGTGATTTTGCTGACGAGGAGAAATCCTTCGACTTGTCCCAGGTGTGATTGCCACCTCTCGGGATGGCGGGTATCGAATTCCCTCACACGCCCGAAGTTTGCCATGCCGTCCGGTCCTAGGTCTCGCTCTGTTGGAAGTTAAAACTTCCAGTGACAGCTCTGGCCGGGAACTCTCTTCCTCGGCCGTGACTTCAGCTCAGGAGCGATCCCACCTTCATCGCCAGTGAAGTAGCCGAAAGGACCACTCGGGACGACAGGCTACTTAACTAAAGGTTTATTTAGAGCAAGACAAAAACAGGATAACTTGCCCGGCTTTTATAGCCGGCAGCTGTCAGTGAGGGCCAATCAGGAACGTTCCTTTTGGCGCCGCGTCTAACCGGACCAATCTGCGCCGTCTGCTCTTGACAGTTCTTGCTTCCGCATGGCTCAGTGTTTTGACAGCCGCGAGCTGTCAGTGGCTGCGCCTGCGCCGTGCGGGGAACTTTGACAGCTGTCAAAGTTCCCGCGTGTTCTCCTGTCAGATTGTTTTTCCCCTCACCGTATAACTGGAATAACTTGTTTAACTTATATTAATGTTGTTTACAGATATAATACATTCACACACCCCCAAACGGCATTATTACAAAGTCAGCTTAATTGCCCCCAACAATCTGGGTCCTCATTTTACCTACCTCAGAAGGATGGAAGGCTGAGTCAACCTTGAGCCTGGTGGGATGCGAACCTGCACTAATTGCAGGCAGCTGGTGTTACTTAAGGAGGCATTAGCCCACTGCTCCACCAAGGCTCTGTCATTAAGTGAACAAGGTTACAGTTATAAAGAAATTAGAAGAAAAATTGGTGGAAACTTAACCAAACGTGGCATTTGTACTGTACACTTTTCCCAAAAGGTTTCCACAATTTTGGCCATTACTGTAAGCAGGGCTTTTTTTCTCATAGAACGCTCAGAACGGAGTTCCGGCACCTTTTTTGGATGGAACCTTGTAGGGTAGGCAAGGCAGGTTGTATGACATGTATGAGTTCTGGCACCTTTTTCTTTTACAAAAAAAGCACTGACTGTAAGTCTAAGTGCTATTGTTATTGCTATGCTGGCCTAAGAATATCCAGATTTGGCCCATGGAGAATAGAAGGGGCATGTACTTGGACTCCCTCAACCACACCCCACCACATGTAGCTGTGGTTGGGTCTATGACAATCCACTGCAGGCCAACTCCCCATGGCCAACTCACCGCAGGACAACTAGCCATGACTAGCTCACCACGGGAGAAGAGTTACACTAATATCAAAGAAACAGTGGAAGAGAATCATCAAAGAAAGGGTGCCAAAGGAGGGACAAAATGAAATGTGAATGACAAAAATTAAAATATTTTTTATTTATTTATTTTAAATAAATTGTTCAACTGTCCCGTGGTGAGTTATCCTGCAACAGGTTGGTGGTGGGGAGCTGTCCTTAGGTGAGTTGGCCATGGCAAGTGGGCTGCGGTGAGTTGTAGCACCTGCTGGGTAGAAAGAAAAAAAAGGAGACTGTGAAATTCATCAGGGGTTGTCCTCAAAGTGCCCCCCACTAAATCTGTAATGACAGCTCAACTCTCTGTAGCCTCCTTTGCTGAGACATAGTAAAACCTGGCTATGAAGCAACATAAATTATGATGGTCTAGTTTCTGCCACTTCAAGGATGGGAAGAATGTATATTAATATGGCTGTGAAGATGTGTCCGTTGCCCGGCCTTCTTCACCCGTATTTTATCTTCCCTATAATTTCTCCCTTTTTCAGTATTTCATAACCAAACGTCAGGCCTCAGGAACGTATTTGATATATCTGAAATTTGTTTTTTCCTTTATAAAAGGGGTGGGTGGGTTCCACCTGTCTCTGTGATTCCTTTGAGAATGCTGCCAATCGCTCTCTGATTTCTTAGCGGCCCTTTCTGTTGGCAGAGCACCTCGGCTTGCTGTTAGAAAAAAATGTCAGAAGAAAAAGTTCACCTCAGTATTCATGTTCTAGTCAGTGATCTGGAAGCAGCTCCTTTAAGAGCCAATAATTCTATCACATGTCTGTCTCTGAAGTGATTCAGTGCTCTCCACAGAATTAACTATCTTAGCAAAAGCCAGTTGAGAGCAGATATGGCAGAGAGAGCCTGTCATGCAGAAATAGAACGATCAGATTTTTGTTTTTAAAAAAATCCCATTTATAACCTGCCCTTCTCCGAAGACTCAGGGCGGCTTACAATCTAAAGCACAAACCAATGTGCTTAGCAATAGCCTTCATTCTATGTATATGCCTGCTTATTAGGGCTTTTGCCCCCCCCAAGCACCATTATTACAAAGTCAGCTTATTGCCCCCAACAATCTGGGCCCTCATTTTACCTACATCGGAAGGATGGAAGGCTAAGTCAACCTTGAGCCTGGTGGGACTCGAACCTGCACTAATTGCAGGCAGCTGGTGTTACTTAAGGAGGCATTAGCCCACTGCTTCACCAAGACCCACTGCTCCACCAAGATTTTGTTTGGGATGGATATTTTGCTTTTTTTTTCCTTATCAATTTTGGATTGAGATTTTCTGCCCTTTCTGGGTGAGTGGGTGGGGCAAATGAACCACGTTGGTTATATTCAGCCTGCGGGAAGTTTAGAATCCCTGTTTTGTTTCACTACAGCTGAAAATAAGTCAGAATATTATCAGGACTGCAGAAAAATTCGAGAGTGAACTGCATAAATGTCAGATCTAAAAATGACAACATCATAAAGAAGGGCCAGCAATATGCAACATGTGTCAAGAGTTGCATTTGAATTTGCACATTGCACTTCAGTGACTTGATCTGAGATTCAGATTACCCATTTCTTCCACAGCAGTTCCAACAAATTGGATGGGAAACACTACATTTAAATGGATACATGCTTTTGAGATAATGTCCAATAGTTGAATTCAGAGCAAAGGTTATTTAGTTAAGCAATCTGAGCAGGATTTACCTATTCTCAAAATAGGTAAAACAGATAATTTGTAGGAGCTATTTTTGATTGGTTTGCCTAGGTCTCTCATAATGTCCATATGAGCTGCCCCCTTTTCCTTGATTTCTGTGTGTTTTTTTTTGTTTTGTTTGGCTGATTTTTCCTGAAAAGTGTCTCATCTCATCTTTCATCTCTTCTTTGGTGGGTCTGACTGGACATGGGCAAACCAACTGTTTTGGAGCATCTGTTCCAAAATAAGATTATGCAATTGGTGCATTGTTTTCACCTTCAGGGGCAGCTTCACCTCCTTTCTGCAGAATAGATTTCTTTAAAACAGCAATCCTGCCCTCATAGCTGTGCTTTCCAAACTGTGAATGATTCACTAATTCAGAATAAAGTTGGGAGTGGGTACTGCTGTGAGCCCAAATCCCATTCCATAAGCAATTTTTCTTGCAGCCACCAGGTGGCAGGCTTTTGCAAACTATGGCCAAGAAGTGGGGAGCGGGGGGGGGGGGAACCCATGGAGAAGACGGAGTCTAGCCAATGAAGAACAGGGCAGAAATGTCATTGCTCTGTGTTGGCGAGCCTAATATTTGCATGCTGATGCCCCAATTTAAAGAAAACAACCCTGAAGCACAATACAATCTTTTTGCGCTCCCTTGCTTGCTTATCTTTTCACACGTCACCGCCAAGAAAAAAAGCAAAAAAAAAAAAAAGCAAAAGGCAAAGCAAAGAAAACAGCAAGATTAACATAGGAGTTTAGCACCACAATAATAATTTTAAAAATCCTTCAGGCTTCAGTATAAAGAGAATAATGCTCAGCAGGGAGCATCGTCATGAACGCTCCCTCCCCCCATCTCTGATCACAATCACCATGACAACTTGGGCAGTTGCACAAAGGTGTCACTAAGTAGTTGCATTGTTAAAGGAATAGTAGCAAATCAAAACAAACATATTACAATAGGTGGCCGTTCGTTTAAGCATTCATATCAAATTTCACTTATGCATCAGCTCATGCTTGAATAACGTTTCCAAAAGGAAGCATAATGTTAGAATAAGATCTTGCACGGTGATCCATCACATCATGCCATATCCTCTGCTGGGGTATACAATCAATGCCCCAGGTATTTATGTAGCCCCTGAAATGTACCTCGGATGTACCCCCTGTTGTGTATGTAAATAGTTAGCAATAAGCCATAGAAGATATTGCAAACACTGTGCAGCTTTGCAAGGTTTAAAGCGGGAAAATAAGGTGCAATCATTGGACGCCACAACCAAGGAGCGGGAAAACAGACAGTTTGTATTGGTTACAGTTCAAACGCTTTCTCTATAAAAGGGTTGCAACATTTGACATTTGACAGTTGACTTGTGTATTCAATAAACTCGTTCAGTGTTAACCACTCTGAGTCCTCGTCAATTCGAACCAAACAACTGGCGACGAAGGTGGGATCGACAGAAGACCAGAGATTAGGAAGAATTGTCGTGAAGGCGGCAAAGTCTGAGCGAGTCACAGTCAACCGAGCGGCCGCGGCAGAATAGGAAAAAAATTCTCCGAATGGCGCAAATCGGGTCATTGAAGGAATTTGACCCTAACTTCCCCGAAGATTGGGAAGAATATATTGGTCAGGTCGAAGGATTCCTGTTAGTGAACGGAATCACCGACGACCGAAAAAAAGCGGCGGCACTTTTGACAATTTGCGGCACACCGGTCTACAGAGTCGCTGTCGGGCTGTGCCAGCCACAACCAGTCTCCAGCGTGCCCTATGCCGACCTCCTTGCAAAACTAAAGGTGCACTTTACTCCCCGAAGGTCCGAACTTTTTTGGCGGCGCATCTTCGAGAAGAGAAATCAGAGACCGGGGGAATCCATACAGAAATTCGTCGCTGCCGTTAGGGAAGCCGCAGTTCGTTGCAAATACGATAATTTAGAAATTAGGATTCGGGACAGAGTTGTGCTAGGCTTACGCGATGAACAATTACAAAACAGAATAATCGCCAAACCTACTGGCGATTTACAGGAAGTGCTCGACGAACTCCTAACGTATGAGTCTACCGGGTATCGCGACCCCCCCCGCAGTAGCATGGCGACAGCACCTGAAATTAACCAAGAGGGCTATGTGGACTGCGGGGAGGTGGATCAGCAGTGGGAGGAAGAGATCGCCGAAGTCTCCAGGCGATTTGGGAAGATGGCACCCAGACAACTTAGAAGCGAAGGGCCCGAACCCGGCCGCCGGCAACAACCCGCAACACCGCAGAGACCACCGACCGGGGCACAACGACCGTGGCGGGACACCGCAACCAGACCGCGCGACAACGACACCCAGAACCGATGCGGCAGCTGTGGCGGCAACCATCCCCGCGCTTCCTGCCGATTCCGCACCGCCAAGTGCAGGGCTTGTGGCAAGACCGGCCACATCCAGGCCATCTGCAGAAACCGCGTCCGGGACTCCCGTCTGAATGAAGTCGATGTGTGGCCAGAGGGTAAGGTAACCCCCAATGCTAGTGGCAAGGAGACCCCTAGATCCCGGGCGAAATTTTCAAACCCAGGGGAGGTGGCCCGAGTCAATCGGAAAAGGCAGGGAAGGGGGCACAATTTTCCGGACGGAAAATTAAAAATCACAGTCCTTCTGCAAGGGGTTCCTTGCAGAATGGAAATCGACTCTGGGGCTTCAGTGTCGATAATTTCCACTGAAACCCTGAAAAAAATTGAACAACTAAGTGGAAAAAGAATTCCACTTAGCCCAACAAATATTCAATTAACGGACTTCCAAAAAAGTCCAATAATCGTAAAGGGAAAGACCAGCCTTAGAGTTAATTTTAAGGGATTTAAGGGGGTCTTAGATGTGGTAGTTACGGAGGGGAATAGGACTAGCTTAATAGGGCTTAATTGGTTTCCTGCCCTGGGAATTTGGATAGGGGGAATAAATTCTGTGATTAAAAATAAGACCCTCGAATCCGTCTGCAAAGAATTTGCAGACGTATTCGATGGATCTCTAGGCAAGTACAAAGGGCCCCCCATTAATTTTAACCTAGACCCCTCAGTAAATCCAATCAGGCTAAAGGCCCGGAGGGTACCTTTTGCCTTAAAAGAAAAAATCGAGGCCGAGCTCGACCGGCTTGTAGGCCTCGGAGTTTTAGAACCCGTTGAGGGCGGTTTATGGGAGACGCCGATCGTCACACCCCTCAAACCCAATGGGGATGTGAGGATCTGCGCCGACTATAAAGCGACCCTCAACATTGGAATGAAAAAGCATGCTTACCCGGTCCCGACGGTGAAGCAGGTCCTCGCCACGATCCAGGACGCCGCCATCTTCGCCAAGCTCGACTTGGCGCATGCGTACTTACAGTTGACTGTTTCCAAAGAGGCTGCAGAGGCGCAAACAATTGTTACCCACAAGGGGGCGTTCCGAGTCCACAGACTGCAATTTGGGATTGCAGCTGCTCCAGGCATCTTCCAAGAAGTGATGGAGAGGACCTTAAAGGGCATACCTGGAGTATGCCCTTACTTTGATGATGTCCTAATAGCTGGAAAAGATGAAGGAATGTTAGTAGAGCGGCTGGAACAGGTACTGGGTAGATTTAGAAAGGCTGGATTAAAATTAAAAAAGGAAAAATGTAGCATAGGGGTTAAATCCACTGATTTTTTGGGGTTCAGGATTGACAAAAGCGGGGTCCACCCTACCCCTGAAAAAATTAAAGCAATAAAAGGGGCTCCTGAACCAAGGAACAAGGCTGAGCTACAGGCCTTCCTAGGCTTGGTAAATTTTTATCACACTTTTGTGCCACATAAGGCTGCCATTGCAGAACCACTGCACAGGCTTTTAGATAAGAAGACCCCTTGGCATTGGCAAGACAAGCACAAAGTGAGTTTCCAGACCTTAAAAGATATCCTTTCCAGTAGCTCAACTGTAACCCACTTTATAGAAAATAGACCAATCTTCCTGGCGTGCGATGCTTCGCCTTATGGCGTCGGGGCAGTAATCAGCCATTTAGACACCCAGGGAATGCAAAGACCCATTGCTTACTACTCCCGCACACTAACCAAGGCAGAGCGGAACTATGCTCAAATTGACCGGGAAGCTTTAGCCATAGTGGCAGGAGTTAAAAAGTTCCACGACTACCTGTATGGCAGGAACTTTACAATCCTGACAGACCACAAACCCCTGCTGGGACTGTTTACCACAGATAAACAGACTCCCCAAATTATGTCTCCCAGGATGCTGAGATGGTCCATTTTCCTCTCAGCATATTCATTTTCCCTCCAATACCGACCAGGTAAAGACATGGGTCATGCAGACGCTCTTAGCAGATTGCCCCTTAGCACAACAGAGGAGGACCCTGCCCCAGTGGGACAAGTAATGTCCCTACAAGATATTCCTGATCTGCCCCTAACTGCTAAAGACATAGCGGAGGCAACCAATAAGGACCCCATCTTAAGGAGAGTAATGGCCTGGGTCATGAGCGGTTGGCCCAACGCCAACCCAGACGTAAAATACAGTCCATTTTTCCGAAGGAAGGATGAACTATCAGTTCATATGGGTTGCTTACTTTGGGGAACTCGTGTAGTAATCCCAGGAATCCACAAATCAGCTATTCTATTTGAATTGCATGAAGGACACCCTGGAATAGTAAGGATGAAGGCCTTAGCTAGGAGTCACTTGTGGTGGCCAGGATTGGACCAAGACATTGAGGAATGCGTTGCCAATTGCCATCTGTGCCAACGTTCCAGGCCTGAACAACAACACATCCGCACACATAAATGGGAGTTAGCTAGGAATCCTTGGTCCAGGATTCATATTGACTTCGCTGGACCTTTCCAGGGGTTAACGTTCCTTGTAGTGGTCGACAGCTACTCTAGATGGCTAGAAGTAGTACCGGTCAGTTCAGTAACGGCAGGCAGAACAATACAGGCATTAAGGGGCCTCTTTGCCACTCATGGGTTGCCGGATTTAATAGTGTCTGATAACGGGCCACAATTCACATCTATTGAATTTCAGGATTTCCTCAAGGCCAACTCGATTAAGCATAAGACTTCTGCACCCTTCCACCCCTCCACCAACGGATTGGCTGAAAGGAACGTGAGGACCACGAAGGACGCGCTTAAAAGAATTATTCGAGGTGACTGGCATCAGAGACTAGCTGAGTTCTTGTTGGCCCAACACACAACCCCTTGTTCGGCTACAGGGAAAAGTCCAGCTGAAATGAGGTGGGGAAGAAAAATCTTGACCAAGTTGGACAGACTACACCCCGACCGACTCCAACCAAACATTGAATTTGACATTCCTAACAGAACATTTGAAGTGGGGGACTTGATTTGGGCCAGGAACTACGCCCAAGGGGATAAGTGGATTCCTGGGGTGGTAACTGAAATCTTAGGTCCCTTATCATACATCATTGAGGGGGAAGGGAATAGGGTCTGTAAAAGACACATAGACCAGCTGAGGAAAAGATCTAGTGGGTGTGTGCCAGCTGAGGGGGACCAAAGCTCAGTTAGGGCAAACAGTACAGATAACATTAGGCCTGAAAGTGGTGTAGTGGTGGGGCAAGATGACATATTTCCAGATGCCCATCAACAACAATTCAGTCCAATTGATTGGGAAATACCCCTGCGAAGTAGGCCAGTGACAACTGAATCCCAAACACAACCTAATACACAAGGCAGTACATCTGAAGCCAGTAACCCTGAGCCCAGGTCCAGTAGTAACCAGCATAGTAACCAGCAGCCAAGCAGTCAACCAGGAAAAGGGGCCCCTAGCAGCCAAAGTAACAGATACCCTTCTAGAATACATAGGCCACCAAAATACCTAAAGGACTTTGTAAAGAAATGACACCAACTGGGGGGTAAGGGGTGTTGTGTATGTAAATAGTTAGCAATAAGCCATAGAAGATATTGCAAACACTGTGCAGCTTTGCAAGGTTTAAAGCGGGAAAATAAGGTGCAATCATTGGACGCCACAACCAAGGAGCGGGAAAACAGACAGTTTGTATTGGTTACAGTTCAAACGCTTTCTCTATAAAAGGGTTGCAACATTTGACATTTGACAGTTGACTTGTGTATTCAATAAACTCGTTCAGTGTTAACCACTCTGAGTCCTCGTCAATTCGAACCAAACACCCCCCCTCCCACCAGACCTGCAAAAATATCCATCAAACTGTAATCTCAAGTGTGGCAGAATGGGAAAATTATTAAATCATCTACAGGAACCATCTTCTCACTGTATTTAATTTTAAATTTCTAAAATTGACTTTCAGACACAGGATGCCTTTCAAAGGCCAAGTAAATAATCTTTTGGGCACCAGGGACCGGTTCTGTGGAGAGAGAGGGGCCGTGGTTTCTTGTACTGCCTGCATCCTGCAGATGGGGTTTTGCTTATTTGGTGGACCGGTTTCTGGCATGCTGGGTGTTGGGGACGCCTGATCTATCCTACAAAGTCACATGCACCTTTTGCTTGCACAATTGACCATCGTGTCTTCTCTTCTCCTCATTCCCCCCTTTGACAATGGATACAAAAAGCCAACACCAGTTATTTGCCAAGCATAAATTTGTGCCAACTTTTCATTTCGGTCTCTAAAGATTTAAGACAAAGCAGACCACTCAGTGTCTTCAGAAATTTTGGACTACAAACTCCTTGAGAACCAATGGGCAAGTGATTGGGATTAAACAAGGAATTAAATCATCCAGAGCCAGGCTGATTGCTTAATTTAAGGCAATTAAGTCTCTTGAACCCCAGATAGAAACACCATCAGTAGTCTATTCTCCATCTACTATTGATGTGGCACGATTTGGAATTGTGTGCCACTTCAATGTGGTCCTTCAACTGCAAATTGAAGATCTGCTCAAAACAATACACCACAGCAGGAGAGTTTTGAATTTTCCAATCCATTCTAAATACAGGTATGAGTGCTGAACCCAACAATTAAGAACTATCCCGAACAACTACAGTAACTTTTGCTTTGACATCTCTGTTTTATGTAACTGAGGCAGCGTCTCTTGGTCCCATTTATAAAACAATGTCATCCGATGGTTCTTCTCTGTCCCAGTTCTTGACATATAGAACAGCATTTGCCCTGGTCTTATTTTTAAAAGCCTTAATTCCTGGGGGGAGGGTGTTCTCCAGAGTGTGAGCTAATTACAAGGGCTCTTGTCAATGGTGGGGGGAATTTTGATTCTTACAGGTTGCTTATCGTATTTTCTTAGTTACTGTTTTTCATCTTGCATACATGTCTGTGCGTTATACACCATCCGCAGTCATCCTGAATTGAACAGTTTTACCGATCCAATAAAGTAAATTGATTGTGACATAGAGCACTGATGTCCAGTATTGTTTGCCTCTCTTAAAAATAATATAGGAATCAGACCTTGAATTGCTCAAACAGCCTGGATTCAACATCCTGTGTTTCCTGCTACCATCACTTGCCCTGTAGTTTCTTGCAAGTGGTTATGAGCTCCCTTCCAGACTGCTGTTCAAATTTCAGTCTCAAGGCTTATATTTTCCACCTGAGGCTGAAAATATATCACAAGGGCATTTGTTCTCCTTTGGCTAATGCAAAATAAATTAAACTCTAATCTTAAACACTCTGTGGAACATACATACTTATTCATGTATTGCATTTATATTAGGCCTGGTGGCTGCAGTCTATTAAGTGAAACCAATTATACCTCCAATAGGGGGACGCGGTGGCTCAGTGGGTTAGGATGCTGAGCTTGTCAATCAAATGGTCGGCAGTTTGGCGGGTCGAATCCCGAGTGCCACGTAACAGAGTGAGCGCCTGTTACTCGTCCCAGCTTCTGCCAACCTAGCAGTTCGAAAGCACGTAAAATATGCAAGTAGAAAAATAGGGACCACTATGGTGGGAAGGTAACAGCGTTCCGTGCGCCTTTGGCATCTAGTCATGCCGGCCACATGACCACGGAGATGTCCTCGGACAAGCGCTGGCTCTTCAGCTTTGAAACGGAGATGAGCACTGGCCCCTAGAGTCAGAAACGACTAGCACGCATGTGCGGGGGAACCTTTACCTTTACCTTTATTATACCTCCACTATCCCGCAGAATAGAGTGTCACAATTTGCCCCATCAAGACCACACACTGATGCCCTTCTTGGAATGTATCGACCAGCCAGAGGAAGCTTTGGACTGTTTTTGCTTACCAGCATGCCCCCAAAGAAGTAAACCAACATGGCAGCATCCTTTCATTGTAGAGAAAAGAGGCCACGTTGCTTCATCCCTGGTTAGACGGGATGCTGAACCTTCACTGAAGCAAGGCAGCTCTTTGGGGTTTTCCGCTCTCTTCATTTTTACCCATTTTATATTATTACCATTAGTGGTGGGATTCAGCCGGTTCGCACCGCTCTGGCAGAACCGGTAGCTAATTTTTTTGTTGCCCAGGCCCAGAATGGACTTCTGGAAGCGGCATCCACACAGAGAACCGGTTGTTCACCTATTTGAATCCCACCACTGATGATCATCCTCACATCAGTAGAATGAGGAAGAAGGTTGAGCTTAGACTAGACTCTGTAATTAAGAACTTGAACTTAGATCTCCCTGGTTCAAGCTTAGCAACTTAACCATAAATACTAAAGTTCACAAATACTAGTGACTTAAATGTACAGTATCTCCAAGGCAAAGCATTTGCTTATAAAGGCAAACTTTAACAAAGGCATTCTGGGGATAAAGGCTTACCACTAGCGTGTTTGAAAACACCACTGGCAGAGATTTTTCCACATTTGTTATCCTCATTTCCTTTTTAAACTAGTTTCTGACTGCTTTTTTTTTTTAAAAAAAAATTAGGAATGGGAAAGCCTCTGCCTGAATTTTTGTTGTTGTTGTTCTACATAACTCCAGGACAGCTTCAGCATGTCTATCCCGGAAGGTCCTGCCCATGTTCTATTGAAGCCTTGCACAGGTACTATCACAACTGAACCCAGAATTATTGTTACTGAGACGTTTGTTAAGTGAATTTTGCCCCATTTTGCAACCTTACTTGCCACAGTTGTTAAGTGAATCACTGCAGGTGTTAAGTTAGTAGCACAGTTGTTAAAGTGAATCTGGCTCCCCCATTGACTTTGCTTGTCAGAAGGTCGCAAAGGGGGGTCGCATATCACACACACCCCCAGGACACTGCAACCGTCATAAATATGAGTCAGTTGTCAAGTGTCTGAATTTTGATCACATGACCATGGGGATGCTGCAAAGGTTGTAAGTGTGAAAAACAGTCATAGGTCACATTTTTCAGTGCCACTAAATGAACTGTTGCAGGTCAAGGACTTTGCTGCATGTTGTTCTTAGGATAACGTCGTATGCCCATCACCAGCTTGGCCCGGCACCATTGATATGTACATTTCCCATTCCCTTTGGACCATGTTTCTCTGAAGAAGAATTCTGGAAGTTGAATTCAGGAATTCTGGGAGTTGAAGTCCACGAGTCATAAAAGAGCCAAGGTTGCCTACCCCTGCCCTATACCATTTCAGACAAACGGTTGTAAAATCTCTTCTTAAAAGCCTCCAGTGATGGAGCACCCACAACTTCTGAAGGCGAGCCGTTCCATTGGTTGATTGCTCTCTCACCTTTAGGAAATTTCTCCTTAGTTCTAGGTGGCTTCTCTCCTTGGTTAGTTTCCATCCATTGTTTCCCTCCCCGTTGTTAATCCTCTGAACCAAAGGAAAGGAAACAATGCAGCTCTGAAGCTGACACACATAAGTCCTCGGCTATGGGGACCGACATTTCCATTGCTAACCAAGATGGTTGTTAAGTGAGTTGCAGCCAATTTTACCAGGTTTTGTTTTTGCAACAATTGTTCAGCAATCATTGCAGTTAAGTGAATCAAGCAGTCATTAAGTGAATCTGCCTTTCCACCTCCCCCCTTGACTTTGCTTGTCAGAAACCAGCTAGGAAAGTCACAAATGGTGATCACATGACCCTGGGATGCTGAACCTATGTGTCAATGCTGCTAACATCGGATGTTCTTGCTTTGACAATGTATGGAGATGCAGCCATTTTCCTTCTTATGTTTTACTCTTAGAATTAGAGTTAGAATTACATGATACTGGGGGAGGGGAAGGAGGAGGAATGTGCATGGGAGTTAGTTAGACATAACAATACTGGAACAGTGTGAGAATCAAGGTTTTTTGAAATAAGAGATGATAAGAAATGGCAGAAAGTGAAGAAGAACTAAAGAGCCTCTTGTTGCGGGTGAAGAAGGAGAGTGCAAAAGTTGGGTTGAAACTAAACATTAAGAAAACCAAGGTCATGGCATCCGGCCCTTTCAATTCCTGGCAAATAGATGGGGAAGAAATGGAGGTAGTGACAGATTTTATTTTCCTGGGCTCCAAGATCACCGCAGATGGGGACTGCAGCCAAGAAATTAAAAGATGCTTGCTCCTGGGGAGGAAAGCCATGGCAAACCTAGACAGCACACTAAAAAGCAGAGACATCACCCTGCCAACAAAAGTGCATATAGTCAAGGCATCCCAGTTGCAATGTATGGCTGTGAAAGTTGGACCATAAGAAAAGCTGAGTGCCAAAGAATTGAAGCCTTTGAACTATGGTGCTGGAGAAGACTCCTGCAAGTCCCTTGGACTGCAAGGCGATCAAACCGGTCAGTCCTAGAGGAGATCAACCCTGACTGCTCTTTAGAAGGCCAGATCCTGAAGTTGAAACTCAAATACTTTGGCCACCTAATGAGAAGGAAGGACTCACTAGAGAAGAGCCTAATGCTGGGAAAGATTGAGGGCAATAGAAGAATGGGACAACAGAGAATGAAGTGGCTGGATGGAGTCACTGGAGCAGTAGGCCTGAGCATAAATGGATTCCAGAAGATGGTAGAGGACAGGAAGGCCTGGAGGAACGTTGTCCATGGGGTCGCGATGGGTCAGACATGACTTTGCAACTAACAACAACAAGAAGAAATGGCGGATTGAAGAACTGGAGGGAAGCCTGCATTTCAAACTAATTGGAGAATTGATTTATGAATGTTAATTAGAGGATGGAATTGTGCTTGATACTATGTGCTCAGAGGAGGGGAATTCAGATTTTATTTATTTATTTATTATTTATTTATTGATGGGATTTATATCCCGCCCTATCTCCCGAAGGACTCAGGGCGGCTAACAACAAAACATATAATAAGTACAGAAATTAAGATAAAAATAAAATTAAAATCATCTGTGCAATAAATTAAAATTAAAAACTAAAAATAAATTAAAAATTGTAAATATAATTAATTAAAATGCCTGTCAGTCCAGGTCAGCCTGGTGGAATAGGAGTGTTTTGAGGCTGCGGCGAAAGGATTGGAGATTTTGGGCCATCCGTAGCTCAGGGGGGAGCTGATTCCATAGGGCTGGCGCTCCCACAGAGTTAGTGCCAATGCTATGCTATTCAAATAAAGATTCTTTAAGGTAAACAGTGCCTCAAATGTTGGAACCATGACATTTTATAAATACATGCCGGTTGCCAAGCACCCAATCACGTGACCTTGGGAATTTTGTGAGGGTTGCAAGTGTGAGGAGCAGTCATAAATCTTTTTTATTAGTGCCATTGTAACTTTGAATGGTTGTTAAACAAATAGTTGTAAGCTGAGGAACCCTGTACTCCAGAGTTATTGTTCCTCACATTGAAAGTCATAGGAAGAGTGGGAGTGAATGCTCAGTGGCGGCAAACAACAAAAAAAAATTAATGAACTCCCACTCACACAAACCAAATCTTCTGACATACTGTAATTTTTTCTGCTTCACAAAATATGTTAGTATTCTATTGGTATTCCAGAGGCAATAATACAATTCTATCAAAGGGCTTATATCTACCTTTGTCCAAAGATGATAATTGCTTCCATGTCTCTGTCTTCTCATAATCTTTTTTTAAAATGTACTTTATGTTTCTTTCTTTGTAGCACAATACACTGGCTGACAGCTTGCATTTTCTTATTTTTTCTTTTTTGTTCTCTAAACATGATCTCAGTACGTACCTAAATTGTTCCCAATCATTTTTGAAATATCATTTCCTGTACTTCAAGATGCCAATTTCTTGTGGTTGGTATAACAGTATCACAAAAGCCATACATGACAAGTCAGCCCCATTGCTTTAAACAAGGTTAATTCGCTGCTAAAGAGGTATAGAGCTGAAATTTAAATTCCTGGATTTTTTTAAAATAGCAAAACAGATAAGCAGCTTCCACGGTGAATAAAGCTGAAGCCGTGGTGATATGTGTGAATTAGTTCCATACCTACTTTTTTCCACTAATCATTACTCATTGAATTTAGTAAAAAAAAATCTGTTTTTTTTAAAAAAAGAGAAGAATAGCAATAGCACTTAGACTTATATACTGCTTCACAGTGCTTTAAAGCCCTCTCTAAGAGGTTTACAGAGTCAACGTATTGTCTCCACTAATCTGGGACCTCATTCTACTGACCTCGGAAGGATGGAAGGCTGAGTCAACCTTGAGCTGCTGAGGATCGAACTCCTGGCAGCGGGAAGAGTTAGTCTGCAATATTACATTCTAACCACTGGGCCACCAAGAACATTCGTAAAAATCTCCTGGCTGTTTTTGCATAATTTGAGAAAAAGCCCAGTTAAAGATTGTTTCTGAATGTCCGATCTTTCATGACTGATAGTCCTTGACATTTAGCAATCATTCAAAGTTACGACGGCATTGAAAAAAGTCATATAGAACTGGTCCTCACAGTTACACAATTGTTGTGACTCAGGGCCAGCCGGTGGGTTCGGCAGCCGGCTCAGATGTGTCGGATGACTCAGATGAGGGGGAGGAGGACCGTGTGGGAGACGAACCGGCTGATGATGGCGTGGAGGCTTGGCAGAGTTCCCAGCCGGGGCCCTCTTCTCAGCTGCGTGAGCCCGATAGTGCGGAAGATGATGACCCACAGCTGGCCCTGTTCAAGGACGCCCGACGCAGGAGGCAGTCGAGCAGGACCAAACAGAGAAAGGCTGTGGGACTCCTCGGGAGGAGGCACAGGGAGGCCACGCCCTGATCTGTAAATAAAAGGAGTGTTTGGAGAGGGGCTGGTTGCTGAAAGCAACCCTTCTGTTTGAGGATTCAAGTTCCTGTGTTTTGTTTCTTGTTCGTGTAATAAATCTTGGCAGTCGCTTCTCAGCCTCAGACGCTCTCCAGTCTCTACTGATTGAATAGGGGTTTGCCTTATTACAAGGCCGGTAGAGGGCTGGTTCAGAACAACAATCCCCATCATGCCGAACGTTACCCAGTATCCACACGGATATGTAATCAAAAGGTTGCAAATGAGAACCCCAAGATTCTGGGATGCTGCAACCATTGTAAATGCATGCCAGTTGCCAAGCCCCCAAAGTTGAATCGCGTAACTGTAGGGAATGCTGCAATGGTCATAAGTGTGAGAACTGGTCATAAGTCACTTGTAACTTTGAATGGTCATTAAACAATTGGGTGTAAGTTGAAGTCTATCTCTTGTAGTCTTGTAAAGGCATTGTCTGAATACTGATTTTTTCCCCCATTTAGCCCAGACTGACTTTCTTCCTTCCTTTCTTTTTCTCTTTTATGTGTTTGTGTTTTTATAATTTTCAATAATAAGAGGGGAAAAAAGCTTCGTTCTTCCCTTCATCCAGGGCTGGGTCATCTAAATCTGTGTGCGGAGTATCAACCCTGAATGAGGAAGTGTGGAGAATAGGCGTTAACGATATGCACACGATCACAGAACACTTAACTGCAGATGGTGGCAAAACTTGCAATGTTGGGACTCGTTGCTGATACCTGTCATTGTTACTACAAAAAAATTCTGCTAAATGTTTGGAAATAATGTCTCTTTAATCCCACTAAAGATCTAACCTCTTCTGACGCTTCCGTAATCCATCTACTTTTGATTTCTCATCCCAGGGTGCATAAACAGAGGTTAGATGCTCCTCCGTTTTACCAGTACAGCTGGCCCCAGAGGATGCTAGGAGGAAATGCACATATAGTCTTTGACTTTATAATCTCAACTGGGACCAAAGTTTCTGTTGCTAAGCAGGGTGGTTAAGTGAGTCGGACCTGATTTTTACCGCCTTTTTTGTGACTAATCATGCAGTTGTTAAGTGAATCTGGCTTCCCCCCCCCCCCGACTTTACTTGTCAGAAGCAGGCTGGGAAAGTCACAACTAATGGTCACATGACCTCTGCAACTGTCATAACTACATGCTGGTTGTCAAGTATCCGAATTTTGATCACTTGTGGGGATGTTGCAAGGGTTATAAGCGTAAGGACCTGTCGTAAGTCGCTTTTTTCACTGCCCTTGTAACTTTGAACAGTTGCTAAACCAATGGCTGTAAGTCGAGGACTGCCTGTATCTTAAAGCATTGAGATCTTTTGCCACTCTTAAAGCATTAAAGATTTTGCCCTAAATCATCTCTTTGAAGGCGATTTATGTTGGCATAACCTTTGGTGACCTCTGCAAAGGTGTGCAAATATATTTCTAAGTCCTGAAGATGCTATGCGAGACTCTGTTGTTTGTGCGACAAGAGGCAAATGTGGTTCTGGAAAATGTTCAACAGGATGTATAAAAGTGAAAAAAAAGTGGTAACGGGATTTTTAAGAAAGAGGAAATCATAGTTTTCTCCTTTCCTGGTCTGTCTCTTATTACATCCTATCAGTGCCTGCCTAAACACAGACTGGTTTTCAAATTATTGTACTTGCCCATTTCTCTTGTGCCAAACACTCATGTGGACCTTCATACGTGGTCACCCACCTTCCAACTCCTGTACGTATACACTGCCTATGTACCAGAACACTGTGTGAACTGAAGAACAGCATCATTATTATTATTATTATTATTATTATTATTATTATTATTATTATTATTATTATTATTATATCAGTAGTGTGGGAAACTAGTGACTGAGCTGATGTGGTGGTATCATATCTGAGGCAGGGACAGGAGCATTGGCCTATTTCTTTACCTAGACAAGAATGCTGCAGTTATGAGAAATGTTTGCATAGAACCTTTGACACTGTCTAAGCCAGGGGTCTTCAAACTTGGCCTTTTTATGACTTGTGGACTTCAACTCCCAGAATTCCTCAGCCAGGCACATGTGCCTGGCTGAGGAATTCTGGGAGTTGAAGTCCACAAGTCATAAAAGGGCCACATTTGAAGACCTCTGGTCTAAGCCACATTCTAATTTGTCACCATTTCTTTTATCCAGTCTGGATGGATTGAAATGGCCAACAGCTGGAGGCACCACCTACCTGACCCCAGCTGATCTGCCAAAAACAAGGCAGGCTTGGGGGCTCATTCATTCTTGGATAGGAGACCACAAGGAAAACAAAGGACTGTAGACTAGACGAGTCAAAATATTTTCTAAAAATAAGAATTCCAGAAGAAGGTGGTCTTCAACCATGCTGTTGCTCATTTGGGTGGGACCCTATAGTCACCAGGAATCAAGCTCAACTCAAGAGAGTCTTTAGCTTTATTTTTTTAAAAAAAAGTCAGAAAACACATCAAACGCAATTAAAAAATAGTTCAGATTATAATAAACCAGTTCATAATTACTCTTTCAGAAAATATAAAGAGTAAACTAAAACCATCTTGAAACCTTTGATTCCCCTCCAGCCTGCACTAAAAGCTTAACAAAATCAAAAAGAGGAAAAGCCAGCAGAACAGCAAACCAGCTTCTCCCAAATGATAAGACACAACACTGTTTTATTTGCTAATACAACAAGGAGACTCCCCAGGTAGCTCTAGAACAATAAATCTGCGACTACAATAAATGTATCCGTCAAGTTCCTGCTTCCAGCCACAACAGAAGAGAATTGATGGTCCCTTTAATAGTTTGGCATGACCCTGATATTGTCAAATAGCACATAGGGAACTAACTGTCTGCTCTTTCTCTAAACTGACACCGCAGGACAGCGGGGGAGGGGGGGAATGACCTTGCAGCAAGAACTCACCTTTTGCTGCAGAAAGAGTACTCTACAAGGGGTTGATATCTGAGTTTACTCAGACTCTTTGCCAAGTTGATTCTTGTCTGCCTGTTTGTTCCATTACTAAATCCTTGTTCTGAAGCTGAAGAATCAGACAACGTGCTCCCCTTCCTAAGAAAGGTATCAAGGCTATGTGATGAGTCCTCCTTAATTGCCATTATTATCTTCAGGGTAGCCCAGCAACATGTCCTATGTCTATATTGTATTACTTCTCCCAACCTTTTCTTCTTGGTACAGCAGTCAAAGAAGAGCAGTTTGGATTCCTGATAAGGCCTCTGAGAATGAAAAGTTGTTTTCTTTGTTTCTCTGTGTGGGAGAAGCTCAATTATGTGATTAATTTATATCGTTGGTGAGTAAAACTCAATATTTAATCACAAACTCAATACCCGATATACAGGTAGTCCTGGGGTTAGCAATGGTAATTGGGACCAGGATTTCTGACACTAAGCAATGTGGTTGTAAAATGTGACTCCCTGTGACTGCATCACTTAGTCATGGCAATCCCAGCAGTCATTCATGTCATTAAGCAAGGGCTGTGGGTCATTGAGTGAGGACCTCCTCCCAATTTTCTACCAGTTTCCAATAAGCAAAGTCAGTGGGGAAGCCAGCAGGAAGTGGCAAGTCCGAAATGGCTTGTGAGTAGGCCAGCAGGCAGGCAAGTGGCCAATACAGGGCAGGAGAGGGCGGATGAGGGTCTGGTGCAGCATGGCAGAAGCACAGCAAGGCTCAGGATGACTGCTCCATTGACTTTGCTTCCAGGATGCCAACAAAGAAAGTCACAAATGGCAACCATACAATTTCAGAGACACTGCAATGGCTGCAACTTGGAGGACGGGTTGTAACTGCCTTTTATTCAATGCCACTGAAAACTCAAATGGTTGCTGAACAAGTGGCCATTAAGCCAGCACTTCTCCTTGGGGTTGCAGAGGAAGGGAGGAGTTTATTATAAACCTTTGTGCTTTGAAGCTTCCCAGCTCCAGCTGCTGGCTATGGGGAATGAAAGCGAAGAATGCAAACCTACACTTGGTTGTTGGATGAAATTTTCCAGGATTTTTTTTCTATGTATCCAAACCTTTGGATGTATTCAAACCTTGTTGAATGTCTTTCAAAGTTAGCTTTTTTTCTGAAACTTAACTTCATCCACTATTCATTTATTAGCCTTGCCCCTTTCCTTTCCTCTGAGTCCTTCGGGAGAAGGGCGGTATACAAATAAATTAAAATTAAAATTAAATTAAATTAAATAAACCCACCTGTGTTTTCTTTGCCTATATATGCCATAAATAAATTCTAAATACGCTTTCAAACATGTATTTTTGTTTCCTGAATGGTTGCCATTTTCTGATTTGCTTCAGAAGGGCCTAGGGCCATTTCAAGACTAAGCACCAGGTACTTTTTAAAGTTTTCTTTGTATGTTTCAAGGAATTAGAAAGGAGAATTCATATTCTTTTTTCTTTTTGTCTTGCTCCTTTAACTCCCGATGAAAAGAAAAATAGAAGGTGGGGCAGTGAATACGAACTAAAAGTAATAACTCTTCCAATAAGAGCCGTGGGACCACAGTGGTTAGAATGCAGTACTGCAGGCCAGGAGTTCAGTCCTGACCAGCAAAAGGTTGATTCAGCCTTCCATCTTTCCGAGGTTGGTAAAAGGAGGACCCAGATTGTTGGCAGCAATATGTTGACTCTGTAAACCGCTTATAGAGAGGGTTGTAAAGCACTGTAAAGCGGCATATAATTCTAAGCGCTATTGCTATTTCTATTTCCGTGGGCTACAAGTAGTCCTCGCCTTACAATCAAAAATTTCTGTTGTTAAATGAGACGTTTCTTAAATGGGTTTTGCCTCATTTTATGACCTCAGTTGTTAAGTGAGCCACTGCAGTTGATAAGTTAGGAACCTGGTTGTTAAGTGAATCTAGCTTCCCCGTTAACTTTGCTTGTCAGGAGGTCACAAAAGGCGATCCCATGACCTTGAGACACAGCAATGGTCATAAATATAAAACGGTTGCCAAGTGTCTGAATTTTGATCATAACAATCATGGGGAATGCTGCAAAGGTCGCAAGTGTGAAAAATGGCCATAAGTCACTTTTTTCAGCGCCATTGCGACTTCAAATTGTCACTAAATGAATTGTTGTAAGTCGAGGAGTACCTATATCCTGTTTGAGAGGAGCCTGTCTGGTGGTGAGAGGCTTACACTTCTAGTCCTCACTAGATAGAAGTAAAGCATGGAAAGGTATATTTATAGACAGAATGAACAAGAAGAAATATTGCTGTTCTTTCCATCTCCCTTGCAATAATTCAAATACGAGAGCTCTAGGAATTAGGAGCAGAGCACAGAAAGAAGTTTGTATGCCCTGAAATGTAATGCAGGAGTCTCTTGGTGGAGGTGGGCAGCAATATTTGTCAAACCCCACAAAGTTGGGCAAGACCAAAGAATCACCAATTACCAATGAGTTGTGGTGGTGCAGTGGTTATAATGCAGTATTGCAGACTTAAGTTTTCATTCCACTGTTGGAAGTTCGATCCTGACCTGCTTAAGGTTGATTCAGCCTTCCATCCATCCGAGGTCAGTAAAATGAGGACCCAGATTGTTGGAGGCAATATGTTGACTCTGTAAACCGCTTGTAGAGAGGTCTATAAACGCACTGTGGAGCGGTATATACTGTAAGTCTGAGTGCTATTGCTATATAGATTTCAGTCAGGAATCTTTAATATTTATCTGGAGTACATAATAGAATCTTGGAAATGTTAATAAAATTTTCCCAGGCTCATTGATGGTAAGTGAATTAAGGCTGAGCCTCTTTGAATATTTTGAGATGTTTTCTCCCAGATCTCTTCCCACTTAATTGCTCTTTGCAATATAAGCTGCAAACTGACTTTTAGCTATCTTTTCCCTTCTTTTCCAAGCTTTCTTACAATGTTGAAAGGCACAGAGTCATTCATAGAAACCTGTAGCACTCCACTTGACACTACTACTACTACTAATTTCATTCTATGCTATTAGCAAACATACTTTGGACGTCTCCATTCAGCCTAACGTGAGTCCCTCTAACAGCAGAATAATCTAGCCCTTGTTTTACCAAAGAGAATAGCATAAGAGACATCCCTTTAAACCACATTCCTTTGATTTACTTTCAAACAAGATGTTAATTTGAGACAATTTGCAACAAACTCAAATCAACTGGCTCTTGTTAGTTGTTGTAGCACTTGCTGGAGGATATTTCTCAATTTTAAGATGACAAGTATAGAATTGCATGAGTCCTCCTTCTTAAACTTGTCAAGAAGTTCTGTCTTCTCCTCAATAGCTATTACCAGCTCACCATTTTCTGCTCACAGCGCACATTTCTTTGACTCTCCTGTTAACATAACCAACACATCCATATATTTCATTGCTTGTGGTACCTCTTGCAAACTTAAATATATCCCAAACTTTAGCTTTTCTGAGTTTCTACATATTACCTTGTAATCTGTGCTGATTATGTGACTTTGCTCCCATTTCCTGTCCATTTTTTCTCTTCATGTTTTGATTCGCCCCTTGGTATCTCATGGGACATTTTCCCCTTCAGAATATCAAGCATTGGAACCAGCCTATCTTATTTTGGAATTCTTCTCCAATCCAATGCCTATTTTTTTCATGAACAAATAAAGATGCAGCTAGAGAAAGAGCTTGGTCACGTGTAACCTTCGGAACTATATTATTTCAAAAAAGCTCTAATTTCAGCCTCAGTAATCTTTGACTCATAAAGTTGAGCATAAAATTAAAGGAATTGCCAATTCATTAGATCAAGGTCATTGTATGTTTTGCTTTGAGCATCTTTTAATCGTAGAAATGATGTTACTTTTATGTTGCTGCATCCTTTGGGAGACCAACAATTTGGCAGACCATTTATTTTTCTCCCAAAGTGCTTGCTTTATATAATTCAATGAATATTGCTCTAATTTAGCAGACACAAAGGAGTTATATAGCTTCAGTACAATATGCCTTGCCTATGTACTCAAAAATTACTTGACTTTATTGTGCAAATGTTTAGATATCTTATTCTTTTTATTGGTAGCACAAACAATAAGACAAGCACAAATATGTGCCTCAAAAATCCCATTAAGTTTGTGTATTGTTTATTAAAAAAATAAATTTTGTTTCATTTGATTTATGAAACAATTATGAATTTAAGTGCTATTTTGAAAAAGTGAGATATCCATTCTTTAAATGGATAGAGTTACTTTAGTATAATCATGTTTTGCAATATGATCTATCCTACAGTTATCTTTATGATTAAGGATTTGGATATTAAGCAATAATCAAGAAGAAATCTAGATTCAAGGTGCTAGTAATGGTGTTTAAAGCCCTTCATGGCATGGGGCCGGAGTACCTCAGGGAACATCTGCTGCCGGCATCAAGCTCCCTGCGCCCTGTGCGTTCCCACAGAGAGGGCCTCCTCAGGGTGCCACCGGTCAGAGAATGCCGTCTTGTGGCCCCCAGGGGGAGATCCTTCTCTGTGGGCGCCCCGGAGCTATGGAACCAGTTACCGGTTGAGCTCCGGACGGCGCCCGATCTGCGCTCCTTTCGCCGCGATCTGAAAACATACTTGTTTGAGCAAGCCGGCCTGGCATGAGGGGGATTGGTGGGGTTTTTTATCATTTTTATTGGGTTTTTATTATGTATTAACTGTATTTTAATCGGGCATGTATTTAATTATCTTTTAAATTTTGTACATTTCTGTGTTTTATTCTTGCCCTGTACACCGCCCTGAGTCCTCAGGGAGAAGGGCGGTATAGAAATATTAATAAATTAAATTAAATTAAATTAATTAGTATGGAATTGAGTATGGATATTCCTGCCGAAAAATCTTTAAAAAGTCACAATTTACCCACCAATTAAAGTCCAATCCTATAAACCTGTATCAGTTTCATGTACAAGAACTAATTTGAGATAAAACAGCATTGATCTGGCAAAGGATCTAAAATCTGGCTCAATTCTGGACATAATTATTTTAATAAAACCAAACTTAACAAAAATGCTCAGATCTCCTATATAAAACATTTCAATAGGTCTTAGTAGGGCCATAGTAATTAAGAAATGTAATACAGCTATTCACTCAACAAGCGTCCCTGTTAGCAACAGAAGTTTTGGGCTCCATTGAGGTCGTAAGTCAAGGACTACCTGTACCCCCAAAGGCATCTTACAGGGGTCGCCACCCCCTCCCAGCACCTTCTGCTCGTGGCACTTAACTCACCTCTGTATTGATACAGCTATTAAAACAATTAATCATTAGTATAAAAAAAAAAAACCTTAAAGCCATGAAGCTTAAAAAAACCCCTAATAATTCTGAGGTCAAGGAGGAAGACAAAGTTTTTCTGAAAAATGAAACATGAAAAACCAGACATAAAACAAAAGATAAACATTTCTTTAAATAAGAAAATTAAAATAATAATAAACTTTTAAATAATACATCTAAAAAAGAAAGAAAAAAGCCCCAGTAGACAGAGTCTTCTGGAAGAGACATACTGAAAATACAATTCAATACCTATGGAGATTCTTAGTCATCCAGGTCGTGGTTTTCCCAAAGGTGCTTTTTCAGGAGGCAACTGGGCTTTCTTGTTTTTCTTTGAAGACGTTTCGTCTTCAAAGAAAAACAAGAAAGTCCAGTTGCCTCCTGAAAAAGCACCTTTGGGACAATACAATACCGTTTTCATTTTAGCATGTTAATAATCTGTCCACATTATATACTATTTAAAGACCCTTCTGGAGGTCTGGGCATTCTAAACGCATGAATTGTACCATTGGCACTGTTACATATGATATCTCTACTAGTAACCAGAACATTGATTATTAGGAAACAAAGGATAGGAGACCTTACATATATCAGTCTTCTGCTTTGTACCCAGGGTTTGTTCTTTCTATATGATGCAAACATCTTCATATTCCAAAGAAATGTGATTGGGCAAGAAAGATACTAAGGTGATCTTAATAATTACTTGGGAACATATGAAGGTCTGAGTAAATATTAGATATAATACACATTTGGGCCATTAAAAAAAATAAGAAATATAAGACCTACATTTAGAAATGTAGCCTTTCTTCCCCTTTTCGCCCTTCCCTTCCCTTCTAGTATCCCGTTAGAAATAAATGTGTTTGGGAGATGTTGAGTTCCACCTTCATAATCTTTGCTTGACCTTTGTAATTCTCTTTACAAAATGGGGTGAATAGAGAGATGGGGTTGAATGTTAACATGACCAAAGCACCTAATAGCAATTTATTTGAATAAACTTTTCTAAACCGGTAGTCAGTATTTTGACCTGAAAGGAAAGAGCAATATAACAGCTTTCTGAAGGTACTTAATTTCAGCTCTCTGTACAATATAAAAACATCTATTCTTCCAAGCCATGTGCTCAAAATTCCATTGGTAATTCTTCTTCCTCAGAAGAAATAAATTCCAAGGCTTCTAAAGTAACTAGTAATTTTGTGCAGGCAGAATTTCTATTCTAAACTCTGTGCCTTTACTTACTGCCACGATAGAACACAGCTAACCTGTCTATTTTCATCTAGCATTGACCTCAGATTGCTGTGTTGGTTCTATCTTGAGTCACTTATTCTGCACCCACTAAACATCTACTGGACCAAAAGAAATAAGCAACAGGAAAGAGACTCCTGTTGTGGTTTCCCTAGCTTTGCATTAAAAAATTTGAAAGTAAGTAAAGAGTAAGAGACAGAATTACCGTAAATGATCCAATTTTCTTATGTATAAACTCCTACCTTGGACAGCTCCTTCAGCAATCCTTTCCCTCCCTCTCTAAAACACAAATCTATGATTTTAATCAATGATATTTCGGACATCATCAATTAATAAGGATTAGGTGAGCACAGTCAGTGGCTCAGATGTCATGGGAGGAGAGAGGCTGATGTTATATGATATTCTTCCTTCTTTTTCCAACTGAGTCACCTGGTTTCTCCTTACTATTTCAATTAACGAATTGTTTTGAAAGCACTGTCTTTTAGCAATTGGCAAGGAACATGGAGGGCAATGGAATGGAGCCAAGGCAGAACAGGACATGAGATCCTGGTGGGAAAAAGACAAAGGAGATACTGACACCAGAGAGAGGGTTGCTCGTACTAAAAAGCATGGTGATGCAGCGGGACGGGGGGGGGAGAGGTAGAGAAGGAAGAATAAAAGAGGCAGAGAAAGTGAACGAATAGAGGAAAATTCAATTTCTCATAGAAATCAAGTGTATTTAAAGTTAAAAGAGCAGAATATACGGGCAGGAACATCTAGGCTTGTAGATGAAGAAAAAAAAGTCATTTGCTATTCTTTTAAGTACGCATATACTAGGAAGAGAAGAAGGAATTCTGGGGAAATGATCTTTTTGCTCTTTTGAGATTGCATTTTGGTGAGGTTCATGTAGCTCATCTGAACTCAAACATGTTAAACTTGGAATGGCAAGCTATTTTGTGACTTAACACAGCGTGTGAATCCAGCCTCTTTGACCTGTGTGTAGTTCAATGTGTTGAGCAAATCCATTGTAATGGATTGATTCAGTTGTCAGATAAAGAATGTTAAGTGAACTTAGCTATTATGAAGCAACCACAAAGTCCCAAAAGGCATAGAATGAGCACCGAATGAGCTAATTTGGAAAATTAGCTTTTCCAAACTTCCCTACAGATAAGGTAAACAATGCCCAGTTTTCTGACATCAAGTTTGTGTCCTGAACTTCAACTCATGAAAAAGGAAATCCACATGAAATTTTGGGTGTATTTCATATGCTTTTTTTCTTTTCTGTTTTCACTGGGGGATTCAGGAGAAGTTGAGAGGTTGTCTTAATTGCCTTCTTCACTGCCAGCATCTGCCGTCTATGGCAATCACTTCAGTCTGTCTTATATTGATGTGAAGTCTAAGGAGGCTATTTCAAATTAGAACATTAATTAGTCTTCAATGGAAATACACCCACCATCATCCTACAATTAAGTTCTTAAAGGAAGGATTCACATACATCTATAGTTTTTACTGAGAACTGAATATTACATACAGGAATTGAAACATACTTTTGAAATAGAGCTGTCTCTAAACATTCTAGGCATTAAATCAAAAACATTTTAATTATTTTTCCCCACATTGCTGTTAGATGCACAGTATTCACCCAAGCAATGATGGACTTAAGTACATTTCTGGGCAGAATATGATGCTACTCATAGTAGTCAGCTGGTTACATTTTCTAGATAACTGCTGCTCACACCAAGTCATCAAAACCATTTGTTCAAGTGAGAGGACACTAGAACTACTCTGGTGATAGCTTAGCTACCGGCAGATTCAACCATATCATATAATTATTGTGGAAAGAACAGATGAAATATAATCCAAACTATTGTCAGTGATAAATAAATGGGGGGAAGCCATATCTGACTGGTTGTCATTCAGTTAACATGAACCATGTCTAATGCTCTTGAGCATCATTTCATAAATGGGATACAGGGTTCACCTACACCCCACAAAGCAAAAGAAATGGTCAAGGGGAAAAAATCATGAAATACTATTTTAAATAAAATCCTAAAACCAGGGGATTTTAGTAGAGATATTTGGAAACATTCTGATTCAGAAATTGGTGAATAGTGATTAATGAATCAACAAAAATCTATCCTTAGAACATAAGCTTTTATGGATACTGAATTTCAACATCTGGTTGAGAATGCTATAGTATTTGGTACAATATAATCTTCTGAAACTGAAGATCATCAAAGAAGGGTTTTTTAACAGCAACATCATTTTTTATTAGCTTAGCGGTGATGGTAAAAGATTGAGAAAAATATACTGAACATTAGCACTCAGGCAGACAGATGGAACTGAAAGGAAAAATTATTGAAAATTATAAAAAATTAAGTCTATAATTAAAGGCTTCCAGTGTTGAAAAAGATGAGTAGAAAATAACTATACAGTATAAAGTTCTTGAAAGACACAGATTTGGCAGAAATTCTTGAAATATTGGCTGAATGTTATTAACTGCACTGGCTGAAATTTATTAACTGCAACACAGCAGCAATAATAAAATCAAAATTGGGATATATTGCTATTAAAAAGGCCAAAAAAAATCAATCACAAAATGGAAAGAAAGATCAGTAAATTACAAGCTAATATGAATGAACCTTTATTGTCAAAGTACAACCATGTATACATTGAGATTGGCTGAGGCTCCCTTCGTGCCCCCACCCCCAACTTACAGTGACACAAACCCTCCATCTTATTACACCATGTGAGCTAATTGCACAACGCACTGGCCTCGCAGGTCAATCATGCATAAAGTTTATAAAATTATATCCCGTTCAAAAGCCTAACAGCCCATGGATAAAAGCTGTTCTTCAGCCTGCTGGTACGGCTGGCTATACTCCTATATCTCCTACCCGATGGTAGGAGAGTAAAGAGATACCGTCCAGGGTGTGAATCATCCCTGAGAATTTTCCTCACTCTTCCAAGGCAGCGAGCCCTGGCGATGTCATCCAGTGGTGTCAGGGGACAGCCCACAATGTCTTGTGCTGTGCTCACCACCCTCTGTAATGCTTTCCTATCCGTGGCTGTCAGACCAGCATACCAAACCACAATACAGTACGAGAGGATGCTCTCTATAGTAGACCAGTAAAAGAGGGTTATTAGCCGTTGTTCTACCCTGTTCGTCTGCAAAACCCTGAGAAAGTGAAGTCTCTATTGGGCCTTTCTGGCCACCTGGGTTGTATTAACTTTCCAGGTAAGATCTTCGCAGAGGTAGACCCCCAGAAATTTAAAGGAGGAAACTCTCTCCACACAGTCCTCCCCGATGTAAAGTGGGGCAGGTTCCTCCTTTTTCCTCCGGAAGTCTAGCACCATCTCTTTCGTCTTGCCGATGTTCAGGTGCAAGTTGTTGTTACAACACCATTTGGATAGTTTTTGTACCTCCGCCCTGTATGCTGTCTCATCCCCACCTGTAATAAGACCCACCACAGTAGTATCATCTGCGAACTTAATTATTGCAGTGGATGGGTCAGATGATACACAGTCATATGTGTACAAAGAGTACAGATAGGGGCTAAGCACACAGCCCTGTGGCGAGCCGGTGCAAAGCTTCAGGGGGGGTGGACAAAGCAGAGCCGACCCTCACTGTTTATAACCGGTCCCTGAGAAAGTCTTGAATCCAATCACAGATGGATACAAGCAATATGAAGAATTTGAAGGAAAAACTGAAAAAAAATAATATCAGGAAATGTTTACAGAAAATATAAAAATTTTGGATAAAGATGATTAGACAATCATAATTACAGTCACAGCTATTTCATAGAAAGTTGAACAATATAAAGACAGATTAAAACAATTTGAATAAAATCAAAATAAACAACATGACCAAAAGCGATTGAGAAGAACAATGTCCCAGTCAAAATTGATTGATATAATCATAAAATTAGAAATGGTTCAAAAGCCAAGAAGGTTAAAAATTGACACGCCCATAAAAAGAATATTTTGGTATAAATATCTGATGCCTGTCCATTAAGGACTGGCTATTCAATTTAATGAATTATTACAAACTAGTAAAGTTGGAGAATGGATGACAACTGGTAGAACATTTGTAATTTTAAAAAGGATGTAGATATAAGCAGTTAAAGGTAAAGGAAAAGGTTCCCCCGCACATGCGTGCTAGTCGTTTCCGACTCTAGGGGCCGGTGCTCATCTCCGTTTCAAAGCCAAAGAGCCACCGCTTGTCCGAGGACAACTCCGTGGTCATGTGGCCGGCTTGACTAGACACCAAAAGTGCACGGAACGCTGTTACCTTCCCACCGTAGTGGTCCCTATTTTTCTACTTGCATTTTTAGGTGCTTTCGAACTGCTAAGTTGGCAGAAGCTGGGATGAGTAACAGGCGCTCAGAGACAGATTATTTGCTTGCCAACCATGTTATATTAGCAACTGTGATTTCAAATTCCATAGTCAAAAATTAATTCTGACTATCTGAACAAAAAAGATAACTGCCAAAATTCATGAGAATTTTTTTTTTTAAAGATCAGTTTCTAATGGTAAATGCTGAAGAAACCAGAAATGCAATCATCAAAGGAGGATTTTTCCCCATTGCTTTTTACCATCTCTGTAAGTCAATTTAGAATATTTACAGTGAGTGTGAAAATTTAAAATAATAATAATACAATCAGTAATACATAATCCCATGGACAATACCGATATTCAGATATAATGCTAGTATAGTAAACTGCACAATGCTTGGATTGGATAATTTAAATGGGTAATCCGAAAGCTAATATCAATAGCAATAGCATTTAGTCTTTTATACCTCCCCATGATGCTTTACAGCACTCTCTGGGCAGTGTAAATGCCAGCAATATTTGCATACCGCCTCCAAAAATCTGGGTCCTCATTTTACTGACTGCAGAAGGATGGAAGGCTGAGTCAACCTTGAACCCCATCAGGGTCAAACCCCAGGCTAATGGGCAGAGTTAGCCTGCAATACTGCATTTTAACCGCTGTGCTACCAGGATTCCTAGTGACAATGGAATATGCATTATACCCACAAAGTGATGCTAACTGATTATACTTAGCACACACGCAAACACCCACAAATGGAAAGTGTGGTTTACTACTATGATTGGCTTGAATTCAGAGGATTGTGAGTAGAGGAATCTACTCTGGATGTTCAGGATGAGTGTCAACCTAAGGAGGCAGCAAGAAGTAAAATACCTGAGGCTGAGTTCTCAATCATCAAGAGCAGCTCTACCTATAGAAGAAACCTGATCCCAGGTAACTGTCTATTCCTTGGCACATTGTAGGCTGCACCAAGCAGAGCATAAGCATTCTACATGCCTCCTCACCCAGCAAGAGCAATCCCAACCTCAGTTAGATCCCACCAGAAGTTGCTACCCATTCCATTGGGAACGAGTGTTTGCCTTAACTCCAGATACTTGGAGCCTTCAACCTCTTGCCTGCCAAAATTCTGTCACTTTGAAACCAGACAAACTTGCAACCTCCGCACAGTGGCTAGACTTTGCATTGTGACAGAACGTCTATGTCTCCATTGTGTTTTGGACTCATTTACAGGCAACTTCAGGTCTGCTCTGCTGAGATGCGTGCATTTAAGCACACACATCCTGCCTGCCACTGCTTATACTTACTTTGTTGCGTCTGTGATTATGTTTGGTCAGAAACAGGAGAGCTACAGGTAAAAAAAGGCAGTTAAAGAAGAAAAATGTGGATTAAATGAGCACATCAAGGTAATCAAATAGAAGATGCTTGGTGCAGTTTCCAAAGTAAACCTTTTGAAAGTAGCAGAAGCAAAATGTGAATTGTTAGAAAACCATTTAGAAAATTGGAAAAATAGACCATTACGTGGACAATGCGTAAAAGAAAGTGAAAATAAAAGTCGATGAGGCCAGGAACTGGCAATGGCTACAACCTGGCACCATCAAGAAGAAAATGGAAGGATTTATTTTTGCAGCTCAGCAACAAAACATTACAAACAAATGTGATTAGTTCAAGAATTCAACCTGCATCAACCTGCATCAAAGAGCAAACTTTGTAAAGAAAAAGATGGTTTTGCATTCATGCAATTAGTGGATGCACCAAAATTGCTCAGATTGTCTATGCCCAAAGTTATGACCGAATAGCTCTTAAGATCTATTGACATCTTTACAAAAATTATAATTTCAAAATTTCCCAAAGATGATATAATCACAAAATGAAAACTGTTGTTGAAAATGATGATGATAAAGTGGGATTTTTGCATGCAAACTATTCCCAATCTCTCACACATTACAATAGGTACAACAATAACTGAAAAGAGTAATTTCTGTAGATGTGACAATATTTGGGGACAACAGAATGAAAAAAGAGAGTTGCAAAAAAAATTACAAAAACCAGAGATCTAACAATAGGAATAGGTCGATTATGGAAACGAGTGGAATGAATTGCCCAGATTATTCAAAAATCATCTCTATAGTAAAGGCAAAATAACAAACAGGCTAAACAAACTTTTACAAGTTTGTTGTAAATGTTTCTTAGTGTAACCTTTTTGTAAAAACCACATTGTTGGGAAATGTTATATCTAGACATTACTTGGATAATTCCTGGGTTCTTGGCTGGAACTTGAATTTCCAAAGAACATATAGCAAATTTGTAATTTCTTTTTTTTATTATGCTAAATTATTCCCTGATGAATAATAACATAATGACAATAAGAACAACAGACTTTATTATAATCAGTGATCAAATTATACTCATGACAAAGGTTACAATGCTCAAGAAATAAGATAAAACATTTGCAGAGAAGTTGCACAAAATAGATGAGCCGAAATGCTATGAGAATGGAAATACTAGATCAAGGAAATAAACTTCTTAAAGGATTTAAGTTAGAAAAAAATTATTAAATAAATACGATCCTGGATGACAAAATACTAGAATACCAAGATACTTAAATGCTAATTAATTAGCTGCTAAAATATTAAGAAAACTGAAATTGATTTCTAGATCAGCTATGATATTGGTTGTTTTTTTTCTAAATATAGATTTAAGTATTTAAATAAGGATTGACTGTAGTTTCCAAACAATCGGTTTCTTCATTCTCACCTCCCATTTCTTGAGCCTCAGGTATTTCAAGCACAAAGGTGGCTCTGTGTCTTTTCAAATTCCCTCCTAGCAACCACTGGATTTATTTTTTTTTCATGCAACCAGAGAAAGGTACATTTTTATGAAGATATGGCTGGAGGAATACAAGCAATTCCATTTGTAGGGATTGACAGGGAGGTTATTTTTACTACCGCAAAAGCTAGAGCATCTCAAAACGGTTCAGTATTATTTTTTTCTTTTGTCTCCCTATTTCTTTTGAAGAATTCAAGAATGGACAAGGCATTGTGGAACTCCCTCAAATGTATGAAGATACAGTATGAGAAGCACTAAAGATAGAAAATGAAACCAATTTTTGTTGAGAATCAGCTGCTTTTCCAAATAGATTATCTTCTGTGACCATTGATATGATAGGCACCGCTCAGTTATGTAAATCAATCAGAGAAGCAAACTATTACAGAAATCAACTTGTTAGAGCAATTGCAGTGAATTTTCATCTCTGACTAGCTGTTTGTCAAGTCCTGCAGGATAAAACAGTATTAAAGAAAGCACTGACCTTAAAGTTGATACAGACACCCACAAATATATTGTGATTTCAACTTCAAAAGGATGCCTTCAGGATGTGAGAAGAGGATACAAATTTACAAAATCACTTCAGCATGAAAAAAAAACTTTAGGCCCCCAATAGGAATTTCAAACATGTGTGTTTAATTTTGCATAGAAGTAATTTCCAAATTACAGTATAAATCACCGTTTTGGCATTTGTAATGTTGCTGAATTACAACTCTCGCCATCCTCCATCTTTGCCATATTTCCCAAAAAACTTGTAATTTATAATTCAGCAGCATCTGGAGTTTCCACCTCTAGTATAGAATATACTTTATGAAGCCAATGATTCACTGATGCTCATAAATTCACAAGTAATAAAGAACACTCAAACATTATAGCTCCTTCTTTTTTATATATAACTAAGCATACGGGTTTCTTAAAACCTTTGAATTTGTGACATTTAAAACTTTTGAGTCTACTTAACTAGACAACTTGTCATATAACACCCTGATTACAAGAAAGGAATTTTTCACAAAATGGAATAGTGTGAATTTTTTCTGCAAATTTATGCCACCCCAGGGCAAAGACTGATCCAATGAGAATGTTCATACTAGTTTGGGGGTTTGGGGTTGTTTATCTACCTAAATGTATAAGGATTTATTATTAATCTTACCTTTCATCCCTATGCTCTGGATGACACTTCTGAATAACTTTATCATATTACAGCGATGTGATATGACACAGACAGAAAATACACCCAGGAGTTAACACTTTTCATTCAGAGGCTATCACTCTTCCATATTACTTCTAAATTAAATGGGTTGCAGATTAAAAGACAGGGTATATGTCGTTTCATGTGAAGATGAAGTCAGTGAAATAGTCATTATCACTAGTCAATAAATCTCACTTACAATTCTAATCAAGCAATGTGTGAGAGTAAGAAGGCAAAAAACCCAAACTACCTTTTTTAAAAAAAAAACATACTAGTGATTTGATTGGCACATCATTATTTTGTATTCATATATATGGTGGAACTAATCTTCAGCAAAACACCTGATAAAGATGAAAACCTGGTAGTTTGCATACAGAAGGTGGGCAAGCCACTCAGAACTGATTAACAGAGCAGCATACAAGCCGCGATAAATAAATAACATACAACAGCAATATTTGTAGCTTGCTAGTTGGCCACCATCCACAAGCACATCCACAACTTTTTTATTTTAAACAGAGCAGAAATAAATTTATGTTTAGTGCAAAACCATAGGGGTAAGATACTGACCTGTAAACAATCATTGATTGGCTGAGGTAAAGTTTTATCTGCGGGCTATGAAGGTGTGGATGGGGAGGAACTGACTTTGGTTCAAACTTGGCAAGACACAGTAGATTACACACACACACACACACACACACACAACACACACACACCGGATCTGTTGATATGTCATCTTTGCACACCAGGATCGCATTTCTATGATTGAGCTGGTTGCAAATTTTTTTTGGGGGGGGGGGAGAAGGCTCTCCTGGACTCACAGTTCCTACTCAAAGAACAGACTGCAGCCATGGCTGGGCTTTGCAAAGATTTGTGTGCCAAGTGCACCCTTTCCTGAACTAGAAAGCCTTGCTTGTGGTCAACCCTGCCCTCCTCATTTCCTGTTTGGACTATTGCAGTGCACTCTACATGGGGCTGCCTTTGAAGACAATCCAGAAGTTAAAACTGGTCCAGAATGGGGTGGTGGATGCAGGCGTTGGGCACTCCTAGGTTCACCAATGTTACACCTGTAACTGCACTGGCTTCCAGTTTCCTTCCAGGTCCAATTCAAGGGGCTGGTCATAGCTCTACGTGGCATGGGACCTGGCTACTTGCAGGAGTGCCTTTCCCTCAGAGTCACTAGTCATCCCCGTAGATCAGATAGGTTGGGTGCCTTCTAGGTCCTTTCCCTGAAATATTGTCAGCTAGTGAGGCCTAGAAAGTGTATCTTTCCTGTAGCAGCCCACAAACACCTTGCGGAACATCCTCCCCGTGCTCCGATACTCCAGCAAACTCTCACTCTCTTAGCCTTCTGGAAGGCCATTAAAACCTGGCTTTCATCCAGGGAGTAGGATAGAGGGGTGGGGCCTGCAGAGAATTGCTGAGGCACCCTGAGAGGTGGATCAAGGCGCATATGTTTTTTGTGCTTTTTATAGTTTTGTTGTTGTTGTTGTGAGCCACCCAGAGCCGTTTTCAAATGAGTGGCCAAAAAAATCTATGGAATGGAATAGAACGGAACGGAACAGAATAATAACATAAAAAGTAATAAAATAATAATAAAATAAAATAATAAAATTTAAAAAAAGAAGAAGTTTTCCCTTCATGGAGAAAGCTACCTGGATTATGAAATCTAACTGAGCCCCTCAGGGCTTAGCTATTTTAATGGAAATCTGAGTTATAGTAATATATCAACAACAACAACAACAAAAGATCCCCCTGAAGGATAAGAAAAAAGGACCATTTTATAGTATGTACATTTAGACATTGAAGTAGCCTGAGATCCACAGACATGAGCCAGTTTTAGTGCTGGAGAAACGGCCTCTATTGTCACAACCATTCTTGACACTGAGAACTTTGAGAATTACTTGGAGCAAATTCCACAACAGCTCATGAATAAATCTAAATGAATAAACGACATTACTGTTTTGGGATATTGACTCCTATATGCAAAAGCCTATGAGGAAAGGGCACAGCTGTATTGTGCAAAAGTGAAAAAAATTACTGAGTGATAGTCTGCTATCTGAAGCCATACTTCTACCCTTCCTGTTCCCCAGAGAGTGTTTTGATGTATATCTTGAATTTGTCGCAAGTGTGAAACACTTTGCTCTTGGTAGAATGACGCAACATTTTCTTGAGATGTAGATCAAATTATTTCCTGCAGGAACAAACATTCCTAGATGAGAACTGACAATTGTTAAAAATTAATAAATAAATATTAATAACAACAACCTACTTTCCTCCATTTCTATTAAAAAGTCCCATTTCCATGGACTCCTTAGAATTGGTTGTTCTCTTGCTAAACTTTTGTGGATTTTGTCATCTGACTACATGCTGCTAACAGGCTTGAGGAAATTATTTACAAGAATAATCATTCGGGGGAACCAGTATCGGCTCTTGCCTCAGGAATCTGAAGGCTATGTCTTTGAAAGTGTATATGATTTTTATATATAGTTAAATTTTAATAATGTGGAATATATACATATGTGCATATGTACACATATATATATTATTTATCTACGTTTTATTAGGTAGTTTCTGAGTAAATGACTACTTTGGTAATGCTATGTTAATAATTTCTATTAATATAAGACATTCCCCTGTATCCAGATGGAATTTAATTTGCTCTAAATAAATAATGTGGGCATTTCAAAGATAAAACTGCAAAAATACTCCTCAAAACCTGCTTCTCCACAGATTGTGACATCTACAGAGCAGTTCCTTCTTCATGCATGACTAGTTTATCACATTAATGCAATAACCTCAAAAGGCTAGCATCTGTCGGTATTCCTAGAAAACATTCATTATCCAAGGGAAGAACTGTAAGTTATGAAATTGGCACAGGAAAGCATAATTACAAATAGCAATCTTTGTGCTGGGGCTTTCATTTTCCTGTGTAGACAGGTCCTCTCTCACCTGGTGGGACTGCAAGTCCTAGAATTCCCAGCCAACTTGCCTATTGATTGGGAATTGTGAGAATTGCAGTTTAAAATGTCTATAAGATGCTAGGTTGCCTACCTTGGATTTATGAGAAGTAGCTCTCCAGATGTTGCCAAGCTACAGCTCCCAGACACTCCAATAGTGGCTGAAGCTTGGATTTGTAATTCAGGGTCACAGATTTCTCACTTCTGCCTTATGGGAAAGTGAGTAGATTGGTGCTTATGTGCTAATAAGATAAGTTTCCAGATATACGGTGCATTTCAGGAAGATTGCCATTGACTCCAAAAGCAACATAGACAAAGCTTCCATTTTCTGCTTCGTGATATTGTTCTTCTAAAATAACACACCATGTTAATTTCACCATGGAAACAATTGCTCACCATAGAGTCAGCTTCCCTCAGGTTCCGGCAAGAATAATGCAGAGTGCCTTAATAGACAGTACCAAGTGAGTCATTTCAACACAACTCAAATCCCTTCCCTCTCCCAATTGAAATAATGGCAGAAATTTAGCAGCAACTAAGAAATATTTCAGAAGATGGTCACTCCAACAGCACACACTTCTAAGCAACAGGTAAAAATCCAAAGTTTGGCAGATTCAATGCAATATGGTTAAAATGAGCAGAATCAAAATGCCATATTTTTATTCTGAGCTACAACAACTTTCAGTGACTCTGACAGGGTTGACTGATTCAACAATATACGTAGGACCACAGTATCTTCTACCCTAATGTGGAGATTCACATGGGACAATTAATGTTAGCCTTTCATTTTATATGTCTTCCCACATACATTTTCAAACTTTTGTCCATAAGGCAGTTTACACTTTCAAAAACTTTAAATAATACTGCAATGCTGTAGAATCGAATCGAATCGAATCGAACAGAACAGAACAGAACAGAACAGAACAGAACAGAAAAGGACAGGATAGGATAGGATAGGATAGGATAGGATAGGATAGGATAGGATAACTTTATTGTCACTTTAAATGTGCATTAATCAGCATACATTAAAATGAGATTTCATTGCATACAGCTCTGAAAGGATAACCACCTCCAATTTACACTGCATAAACATGACCAAAAAAGTATTCATATACCCACATACACATACATATGTGACCCAGAGAAACAACAGTCTAGTTCAGATTTTATCTTCTAGTTCAACAGCCCCCAACCTTTTGGCCACCAGAGAGAGGCTTTTCCATGGGCTGGAGGGGGTGTGGTTTCGTGTACTGTCTTCATCCCACAGCTGGGGATTTGCTTCTTTGCACGGCCTGGTTTCTGGCATGCTGCAGCCCAGTGCCAGTTCTAATTTATCTTTTATAGTCTAGTTTATTTTTTATATTACTGCATTGATATAGTTGGTCGCAAGGGCGGCGCGATAGCTCAGCAATTAAGATGCTGGGTTTGTCAGTTGGAAAGCCGGTAGCCCAGGTTGGAGACCTGAGCATCATACGACAGGGTGAGCCCATCCTCGCCTTAGCTCCTGCCACTCCTGCCAACCTAGCAGTTTGAAAGCATGCAAATGAAGTAGATAAATAGGTACCACTTTCGTGGGAAGGTAACAGTTCTTTGTGATGTCATGCTGGACAAATGACCGTAGGAATATCTTCTGCCAGCGCTGGCTCAATGGCCTTGAAATGGAGATGAGCACCATAGTCAGCAACAATTACTGGAGTAAAATCCAGTAGGGACTCCTTTGCCTTTATAGTTATCATAGTCAGACAGATGTTTAGACTGGATTTGGCATTTTTATCCACCTATTGAGTCCTTCCCAAAGGCCTGGCATAAACAAATGCTGTTGCTTGATATTAAAGGTATCATTGCAAAAATGTAAGCAGCTCCAAATAAAGCTGCCTTTTGCAATTGTCTGATGGTGATTTTGTCAGTGCTAATGGTTTTCTAATGGTGCTCCAGAAGTTTTAGGATTTCATTCAAGGTGCCTATTACTATTGGTATTACCTTTGCTTTCTTTTGCCAGTAAAGAGCTTCTATTTCTTTGTATTTTGTGATTTTTCTCCAGTTCTTTTTCTTCATTTGTTATTATTATGATTTGTTCCACAGTCAGACAGAACTTAATTTGGCATTTTTATTTTGAGTTCCACCAAAGACCTGGGACAGACAATGCTATTTGATGGTATTATTGTTACAGTTGTTGTATTTTATTAAATTAATTTAGAGCATGTTAGACTGAGAGGGCATATAGATTTTATGAATAAACAAAATGAGGGAAAAGCTTTGAAGCACAATTCAGATTAACTCTAAAACCATCAAAATGGAAGATAAAAGGCAGAAAGAACTATTATGATTTTAAAATAAATTTCAATTTCAGCATTAAAGTATGATTCTATAAAGTCATTCACTGAAATCTCTTTGTAAAAAAAGCTAACAGAAAATGGATAGGTGACTATTGATCTACACAGATTGGTCTCATGGAAAGTTCAGTGACCCCTTTAGAGCTGCCACTAGATTTAAGCACAGAATTTAAAGAGAACAGTGGAAGTACTGATCAGTAAGACATTGTAAAACAATTTGTATGGGAAAATTGTGAACAGAATTGAAGGAACTGAAACTCATTTTTACATCTACGCATTATAAAATTGTCTTGCTAGAAAAAATATAACAGATAGCTGCCAGAATATGGAAGAGGTTTGCCATCGCATCCCAATATTTTTTTCACTTCTCAGAATAGTCTACAACTCTTGGCTTTTATTTATTTATTTTATTAAATTTATATACCGCCCTATTCCCGTAGGACTCAGGGTGGTTTACAGGGAAAATTAAAAGCATAACATACAAAAATTAAAATCAGTTAAAACAATTAATTAATTCAAGTCCCCGAAATTTAAAACTAAAACCCAATTAAAAATTAAAACCCCTCAGTCTGGGCCAGACAGCTCGAAGAGCCAAGTTTTCAGGTCCCGGCAAAATGAACGAAGGTCGGGGGCAGTCCTAAGTTCCGTGGGAAGTTGGTTCCATAGGGCCGGCGCGCCCACAGAGAATGCTCTTCCCCTGGGAATAACCCACCGGCATTCCTTAACGGGCAGTACCCTGAGAAGGCCCTCCCTGTGGGAGCGCACAGGATGATGGGAAGTTGATGCCGGTAGCAGGTGTTCCCTTAGATAATCCGGACCCAAGCCATTTAGGGCTTTATAGGTCATTACCAGCACCTTTCAGATTATATCCCATCCAAATTCCAATCAGTTCTGATCATAAATCAAATTCAGCTAGGTGCTGTATTCAGAAATACCAGAAGTATATTTCTCCAAAAAGTTGTTAAATTCTTCCTAAAACAAGTTTCCAGAATGAAATTCTTATAATAATTTCTCAGAACAGACATCCAAGAAACTACAATATTTCACTCTAGAAAGAAAAGTGATGGGAAAAATGAAAGAAATATTATAAATTATAAATGGAGGATACTGTCATCTGATAGAAATTCTGAGAATAAGGCAGATGGATAGATGATCCAAGCTAGCAACCAAAGAGTGCATTTACACAACACACTACCTTGTCAGGTGTTTGGCTTGCCATGCTGCTACAAGTCAAAATCATAGTTTAAATGATTGATAAGAGAAAGCCATAATCATATTTTATACACTGTTGTAAATAACTTTGTTTTAATTCCGCTCTAGTGTGTGAAGCTCGTTTATTTCCTTGCTTATAATTAAACACCCATTTATTCCTTTAGGAAAATCTGGAAGCTGAGCACCTTACATGCATCATGGCTGCGCAAGCACTTTTGCTGTTTCCAACACCTCTCTTCCCCTATGGATACACGAGCGGCTTACTTCTATCTGCAAAAGAAAAAGTGTGTCATGATCAAAATTTCGGAATCATGCTTCTAATTTGGACCTTTTTGTTTTAAACTTGCAGACCACTGTTTAAGATCATTATGTCAACCTTTTAATCTACAGCAGACATGTCAAACACAAGGCCCGGGGGCCGGATCCAGCCCGCGAAGTGGTTTCATTTGGTCCGCGAAGCCATCCTGGAAACAGTGAGGGAACGGCCCCCACTGCCTTGGCCCTGGCCCAGAGACCCTCCTTCTGCCAGAGACCCTCAGATCTGTCCCACTCCTGCCCAGGCCCCCGTAGGCACTCTTGATGCGAACGATGTAGAGCTGGCCATGCCCACCCAGTAGGCCATACACACTCTAGCCACGCCCACCCAGTAGGCCACGCCCACCATGGCCACACCCACCCGGCCCCCTGAGGGCAACCACAATGCTGATGCGGCCCTCAATGAAATTGAGTTTGACACCCCTGGTCTAGGCCTTTCTTTTAATAGTTAGGAATAGAAGACATACGAAGAACGGCTGCAGGACTTGGGCTTGGCTAGTCTAAAGAAAAGAAGAAATAGGGGAGACATGATAGAATTCCAGTACTTGAGGGGCTGCCACAAAGATGATGGGGTCGCATTATTCACCCAACCACCAGAGGGCAGGACAAGAAACAATGGTTGGAAACTGATCAAAGAGAGAAGCAACCTGGAATTAAGGAGAAACTTCCTAACAGTGAATACAATTAAGCAGTAGAATAGCTTGCCTCTCGTGGGTGCTCCATCACTGGAGATTTTTAAGAAGAGGCTAGGCAATCACCTCTTTGAGATGGTATAGGTTCTCCTGCTTGAGCAGGAGGCTGGACTAGAAGACCTCCAAGATCCCTTCCAGCGCTATTCTATTCTAGAATAGCTTCTTCTACTCTCCCAAAACAAAACAAGATTGCAGAATGAAGGATTGGCATTCCTGGATTCCGAAAATGTGGTCCCTTCAAGTAGCTAAGAAAGTACAGGTAGTTCTCAACTTACAGTTCATTTAATGACCATTCAAAATTACAGCAGCAGTGAAAAAAAAGGGACTTATGACCATTTTTCACAGTTACGATTGTTGCAGCATCCCCATGGTCATGTAATCCAAATTCAGAGCCTTGGCAACTGGCTCATGTTTGACGGTTGCCAGGTCATGTGCTCACGTGATCCACCTTTCACAACCTCCTGACCAGCCAAGTCAATGGGGAATCCAGATTCACTTAACAACCATCTTACTAACTTAAGAACTGCAGTGATTCACATTAACAACTGCGGCAAGAAAAATCGTAAGCAGGGCAAAACTCACTTAGCAACTGTCTCACTTAGCAACAGAAATTTTGGGCTCCGTTGTGTGGTCAGTTGAGGACTACCTGTGCTGCAACTTCAGAAGTTGGGAGAAACTCTGAAGCCTGTTTTATCTTCTCTCTTCAGTTGTTGCCCGTTCCCACATGGCCTGATGGGATGGGGTTGGGTTTTTTATAAATTAGTTTTAACTTTTAATATGTACTAATTATTATGGGCATAATTGTTTAATTACTTTTTCATATTCTGTTTTTTATTATGTATTGCCCTGTTCACCGCCCTGAGTCCTTCGGGAAAAGGGCGGTATACAAATTAAATTATTAAATTAAATTAAATTAAATTATGCAGATCCCACCTCTCTGAATCAGTCTCTGGCGGCATAAACTAAGCCAGGGGTAGGCAACCTCGGCTCTTTTATGACTCGTGGACTTCAACTCCCAGAATTCCTGAGCCAGCCTTGCTGGCTCAGGAATTCTGGGAGTTGAAGTCCACGAGTCATAAAAGAGCCGAGGTTGCCTACCCCTGAACTAAGCTGAACTCATGCACCATTGTGAAAATGAACTACTGTAGCCATTGTATTTATTCTGAGCTGGAGAGGCAGAATCCTTGCTTGTTATAGTACCGATTGCCTTTTGTGCCACCTGATGCCTCTCGGCGAGCTCCAAACTATCCCGAACAGCGGCCATCCTGGGGTCAGGCGGAGGAAAAGCGACCGTGACTGACCCAAAACTAACTATCCCGAGAGCGGTTGCTTTCATCGGCCCCAACGTCGGGCAATCACGTCCTCAAACTCCCCCCCCCCCCGCCGCCCGCTTCCATTTATTTATTCTAGAATCTAGATTAAGGAAGGAACTCTTACCTAATTGGTCGAACGGGCCCGCGTCGTGTCCAATCAGATCGTTGTGTCTGGAAGGGCAACTATCGCATCCGCCAGTGATATTGCCGACAGCCTCGGCTACTTGTCTTTAAAAAAAAAAACAACCAAAAAAAAAAACACCACCCGCAACCTGTGGGGAAAAAAAATAAATAAAAGCCTTTCGCCACGCCCCCTCCCCCCCTTCGTCGCCAGCTAGTCTCCTCCTCCTCCCCCCCTCCCCGACGTTCCGCAAATCTTCACCCAATAATGCGTTCAGACGACAGAGGGAAGGGGTTAAAGGGGGCTGCCTCGCTCTCCCCCCCGCCCGCTTCCTCTCGCTCGCTCGCTCGCCTGCCTCCTCCTCCCTCTTCCCCTCCTCCTCCTCCTCCTCCTCCTCTTCTTCTTCTTCTTCCAGCTTCACCATGTAGACACCCGGACCCCCTTCCATCCTTTTCGCATGGAGCTGGTTCCTTGACGTCAGATCTATGAATATTGCACGAAAAAGCCGGCTTGCCAGAGCTACCACAGCGGCTCGATGTAAGCCCGGGATCTATCCCGGCGTGGACCGCGGCGTTGGCGGCGGGCAAGAGGAGGCGCTGATCGCCGCCGCTTTGGAGAAGGAGGAGACCCGGCGGCTGGTGGTCGAGAGGGGAGGCCGGCCGTGCAGCGCCGGCGGCGGCGGCAGCGGCGGCGGCGAGCCCGGGGGCTTGTTGCTGCTGCTGCCGCCCCGAGAGGAAGAAGTGCTGGGCTGCGCGCTCCTTCCCCGGCGAGAGGTGGCCCCGGGGGAATGTGACCTCAGCGCGCGGGTTTGGGGCAGCCGAGCCGGCAGGCTTCCCGGCAGCGCCCCGGCCGCCTTGGCTAATGCGCTGCCGGCCCCCGCGCCCGCCCCGGCTCCCCACCTCGGGCCCGTCATCAGCATGTCTGCCAAGGAGAGGCCCCAAAGCAAAACCGCCACCAAGGAAAGCGTCACCCTGTTGCCTTGCTTTTATTTCGTGGAGGTGAGAGGCTGCCTGCGCGGCTCTGCTGGAGTTTGGGGGGGGGGGGGGTTAGAGAGAGAGAGAGAGAGAGAGAGAGAGAGAGAGCCAGGGGTCCCTGCTCGCGGTTGTTTGTCGGGTGGGTGAGGGGGGGATGCCGGTGCCCCGGCCGAAAAAGCAACAACCATCGGCGGGAGCCCATCAAGCCAGGCTGCGTGTCTGCATGTGAGGTTGCACGAAACGCGCCTTAAGCGCAATCGCGGCGTTAGGTTGGGGGGGGGGTGGGGGATGTCGGGATTTATTTATTTTAATTCCATTTATATCCCGCCCTTCTCCGAAGACTCAGGGCGGCTTACAAGCAGGTTGGAAACGGCGAGGAAAGGTCTTGTCCGACCTGCCCAGCGGGGATCGGCTGAGCGATGGTCTCCCGGGACCTCCTCGCGTTGATTCAGACAAGCTTCCCGAAATCTCCCCCCACCGAAATTTGGTCCTCCCCCCCCCCCCCACGGAGATCTGGGTCCTCCGAAATCTCCCCTAAAAGATTTGGGAAGCTTGGCCATCCTTCTCCACCTGCCTCGGAAACGCCACCTCCTTCTTTTTTCTACCGGAGGGGGAAAAGAGCGTTTATTTATCCTTTTTTTTCCTTTAAAAAAAATGATAAGAGGAGGGGGTGTTGCAAATGGAGAGAGGGCAGCTGGATGAGATCAGATCACGTGCACACGGGATCATCCCAATATTGCTTCAGACAAAAAAAGGGGGAGGGTTTGCGTCTGCTTATGCCAAGCATACATTCTTAGCCAAAAATCAAAAAAAAGGATGGGACGTTAAGTAAGTTGGAGATGGCATTGAAAGTAAATGTATGTCAATCATTAAACAATCAGTTTGGGGGTCCTTTTTGGCAGAGGATATTTGGGGATGCTCCAGATATTTGGGATGTGCTGAGAGTGGTTGCAATTTCTACAGGGTGGTCAAAGCTACACTGCCTAGCTTCGTAATAGCAAGCCAACCAAGTGAGGTGTTATTTATTTGTTCGTTTGTTTGTTTTGCCCAAGATCTGTTGGGGCTCCTGTGTGAGAGAGAGATAGCCTCATTTCTGCTGCACAAGCATTCTCTTCCGCCCTTCTGGTGATGTAATGTGCAGGCAGAAAAGGAATTCAGATTTCCTTGTTTATTGAAACACCTCAGCAAGAGAGCAGAGGTGGTCAGGATGGACACGTGGTGGGACCCATTCAACCCGTGCTTCCTTTTCAAAGTAACTCACAGAGCAGTGTAGAAAAAAGTTGTCAGCAAGCATTGACAGTGTGCTGTCCAAGTGTGAATCCCATCAATACTGCAGGTTTGGGGCTGATATTCATTCTGATGATAAGTCAATAGCTGTTTCACACAGTTTTAACTAATACCCGTCAGTGGCCATCGATACCTGAACCAGAGAGTGGATTTGTATGTTTGTGAATTTCAAACAAGGACTGTAGTAATAGCAGTGTTGAAGAAGGAAGGATAAAAGGCATGGAAGCTGATGCAGATGAAAAGGGTGTTTGGAAAATGAATCCCAAAGGTGCTTTCTCATGAGGCAACTGGACTTTCTTGTTTTTCTTTGAAGACATTTCTCTTCTCATCCAAGAAAGTCTTCAAGAAAGTCTAGTTGCCTCTGAAAAAGCACCTTTGGGGTAACTATGATGTGGATGACCAAGAATCTCCATAGACATTTGAAAATGAATCTAAATAGCCTTTTATGATTGTTCTGAAAAGTCACTAAGTCACTACTTGTAAGTACTGTTGTATGTTTGTCTGAGTGTATCTATCCGTTTATCCATGCATCCACATAGAAATTTCCAAGATTCCTGAAGATTTGAAAGCGAAATTGAGAGGAACATCTCAATTCCTTCATTCCCTCTCCTCAATCTCTCATTGATTCCTTGCAAACCGATTAACTAAGAATGCAGAAAACTTGTGTGTTTCTTCCTGTATTCTGTGCTCGTCGGAAGTCTGTTTTTACTTTCTTGAGAAGAACATATTTCTACATTATGGCTATTATGCACTATCAAAGCTTAGGGAAACATCTGGAAATAGCTATTTGAAAGGAACTCTAAAGAAAGGTCCGGGAAAGGTTGCTGCTTTGTGAACTTTTAGGTCTGGAGTTTCAGTTTAATAATCAGAATCTCACAGTAGAACCTAAAATGTCAATGTTGAGGGATTTCTTCTCAGGTGCTTTCAGAAAAGAAAACCCTTAAATAAACAGAGCTTAGATAAGTTGGATTGGTTTTAGGATATTTTTCAAGACCAGCTGCAACATGAGTGTAAAAATCAAGGACTCTTGGTCCTGACACACAGTAACACTTGAAGTGGAACTAAGTGATATGGTGGACATATGGAAATTCAACAGTGTGTAAAAGTTCTATCACAGTTCTGTGCTGTCATAAACAGCAGCAGAGAAGTTCATAGCACTGGGAATACAGCATTTTCTGTATTTTGCTTCTTAAGGGAAGAAAAGAGGAAGATGCGAGTTGGCTTGTTTAACATTGTCTTTTAAAAAATACTGTGCATTGAGGGATGTGGCACTCCAGCTGAACTGAAATTTGTCTAAAATGCCTTTTGACTTCATTTAATGCACATGGTAAGGAATAGCTCTCCACACTGTATACATGGAAAGCAAATATTAGAATTTCACTCTATTGCATAATACAAAGAGAAAAAGAAACACGTTTGCTGACTGTTATTTCACAAAAGGCAACTCAACAAGACAGCCACCTAAGAAATTTTGGAGACTAGAAAGTAGCAAAGGATTATTTTTTTAAAAAAAGTGTGCTATAGCTAGCCCACTGCACAATTTAAGAGTGAAAAGAATGCAAGAGTCCTCAAAATACTGTATACAGCGAAGGAAACATTTTTTCTCTTTTATAATTTTTTTGTAATAAGTTTTATGAAACATAAAAATTAACACAAACTAATCAATAGTAAGTAAAAGAAGGAATAAAGGCAAAAGAGTGGAAATAAGAATTAAAAGAAGTTTCCAATTTTCTTTGTAGCAAACATTATTAAATATAATCTTAAGTACAAATGCAAACTGTCTTTTACTTTAAGATTATAAAAAGCTCACTTTTTCTATTATTCAATTATAAGTGCCTGTTTTTCTGTCATGCAAAAAAATCTGTAAGGGGTTTCCAGTCAGCCGTAAATGTAGACGTTGGTTTTTTTCCTGATCAAATAAGTTAATTTAGCCATCTGTGCAAGTTCCATCATCTTCACCAATCATTCCTCCATTGCAGGCAGGTTTTGAGCACATCTCATTGTGGTTGTTATATATAAAAACCAATTCCATGACTTTTTTCTAGTTACCTGTCCATTAGTCTCAAAAGAAAACTCTGGTTTCATTTGTACTTTAACCTTGAAAACCTTCTGAATTAATGTATGCATTTGTATCCATTTTTATCATTTTTGCATGATAAAATGTCCTTTCGTGTTGTTCACATTTCCAGCAAGGATTCAAAATATCTTTACACATTCTACAGTTTCTTTGTTGACAAATGCCAATGATAGAAGACAACATTTTTTCATGTGGAAACAAGCCACCAAACCTGCAAATCCTTCATATTTAACACATCACATGTATTGTTTATTAATCTTTTAAGATGCTCAAACATCGGGGGAAGGGGGCATTTTTCACAAGGAGTTGGTTATTTGGATTTTAGTAAACTAAATTTTGATTCCAGGCATCACCCCTGATTATTATTTTTTAATAAATCATTAGCTGTGAGGAAGAGTAGTCAACTAGAGTTTACTTATTTATTTAATCAATTTATATTAGCTGCCCATGTTAACAATAACTCAATGACTAAAGTTCTTTACATTTGAAAAAAAACATCTAGTCTTTCCTATTCACAACCACCGTAAATTCAAATTCTAACAAGTCATCGCCAGAGGTGGAGTAAAGCTAACTTTTTCATCATACTGCTTGATTATCTTGTTTGTAAACCACTTAGGTAAGATGGGCAGTATAGACATTTGATTGATAGATAAATAAAATAAACTACTCAATTCTATATTGTCCTCAACACATGAAAAAATTCTGAACATCCTTAAGGCAAAGCAGACTTCATTCTAGAGCAGTGCTAAGGTACATATATGTAGGTGTCAGTGTACCTAGGAATTCATTCTTAGCAGCCGTAAGTTTCATGACCCACAAGGGTTTTGTTGCTTTTCTTAAGGATTCCTTTATTTGTTTTTAGATTTCTTTAATTAAAATGAAATGGGCAGTTGTCATATTGGAAAACAATACTGTACATTAGTCTCTACCCCATTTTTAATCTCAGGAGCTTGCAACATCCTTAGAACTCTAAATGGTGCATGGTTTTAACCTACAGGTCTTTCCTTGGAGGTATACTCACCAGCTTAGACAAAGATGTTATGAGTCAAAAATATTATCCTAGTGCAGGCAATTAATTTTTCCAAGGGGCCACATGAAAAACTGGGACCGCTGTGGTGGGCCAAACCATTCATACTGAGAACGTTTGTAAGCATGTTCTTAAAACTGAAAAATAAAATAGCAGTCACCTTCAAAATAAAAGCAATGCAATTGTATTGTGTGTGGGACATATACTTATTTACATTTGATTTCTGTTTTCCAGTTGATCTCACATGGGCTGAACAGGGACAGCCAAAGGGTCAGGTGTCACCTGGGGGATCATAAAATGCCCAGGTCTGTCCTAGCAGCTAGAGAAAATGACAAGCAGAAATATCAGCAGTTTGACATCTAATTAATGGGCACAGCTACTGCAACAACAGTTTTATAAATGCACAAATTCCTCCTCCCGGCCACCCACTTCAATGATGACCACTTTTAAAAGTGCCTATAACAGATATTCAACATTCTACATTTGTCCACCAATCCCCAAAGGTATCCTATTCTTTCTCTGGAGCCTAATTGTGCTGCTATGACATATCCCACCCCCCTCCACATGTTTGTTTCTTTATATTTTGCTTGGCAGAATTTTCTAAAGGCTTTTATACAAATCCAGACAATCACTTGAAGGCAAGCCAGGAGAAGTTCTCCATGTTGTCTGCCATCCAACGATCATCCAGAGGTTTTTTTTTATAGCCTTACTCTGATGAAACTTAATTAACAATTGAAAGAAACAGCCATTTTATTTAAATTAATTTGTTTTCAAATTTTATGTCAAAGAACAGTAACAAAGATATGTTTTGCATATCAGGTCAGTCTTTACTTGGACATTGAAAGAACTCTTTTCTCAAAAATGGGAATGATACTATTGTGAGCATAGGAAAAACTAAGAAAATATTGTGTGGTCAAGATGTAGTTTTCTGGATAGCATGTCTGGATATTAGAGCTTTCATGGAATGTCCAAATATCTTCCTTATGCAGATGACTTTTTGAAATCCTTCTCTTTTGTTGTACTCCTTTGGATACATGTCTTTTATTGACAGATAGCAACAGCCTCTGTTCTCAGTCCTGGCTTTATTTAATCATGCACACTGAAGAAATCCTAGAAAATAGAAATTAATTATTTGGGACTTGCTAGCATAATTATCCAGTATCATCACTCACATGGGCCTGGCAGCAAAAGTCCAAAAAACTGCAAGGGAAACGCAAGGGAGAATTACCGCATTAGGACTGCTGGTCAGAAAACACAACCTTTTGATTCTTCACGATGTTTAACAATTGTGATACTTGCTAGAGGAACAGAAATAGTGTGTTTATGTGTCTGTGACCACTGACCTAAACACTTTTCTCCAATATTCCAAAACCTGTTGGGAGGTTTCATTGATCCATCCACAATGTAATCAGTCTATGGAGTGCTTTGTTTTGGATAAGTCTGTAATCTGGATGAATGTCAGAAGATGTTTGAATGAGTTTTCTAGAAGCCCCCCCACACACAAAATACAAGTTTCCTAAATGTCTGGATATGGCTGGTGTGTTCAGGAAATTAATGTTCAAATAGTATTCCCATGAATTTTGGCATCACATAAAAATGCAAAGTCTGCTGGCTACTCTAATACCAGCAGATAATTTTCATAAGACTGAATACCAGTCTCTTCTTTTTTCTTGGATGTAAATCTGTCTATTTACCGTACTTAGAATTGAAGTTAGATTCTGTTCCTAGTATTTTATGGGGCGCCCACCCCTCACATCATTGGTTTTATGGGAGCATATTGGATAATAATGAATACTCCTTTTTTCAAATTCTAGTTAAGTCATGGGTCCCTGGTTGACACGCTCAAAATCCTGTACTAGCAATCTTACTATATTTGGCTATAGGAAAAATGATAGCTTTTTTCATCACTCCAGTTCATGTTCCGGCTTTATCTATATCTTCCCTCCTTTCCTCATGAACAGTAATTTTCTCCTCCAAGCCTACTTCAGGCACCTCTCATTCTAATGATGCCACTTCAAAAGCTCAGCGAGACAGACAGAACTCACCCCCCATTTCATGTGCCAAAAAAGGAAAAATGGCCACTGATCAAGCCAGATGGTGATCATTGGAGTTGACCTACAACACACTTGTAGGAAGGATATCAAATTCTGGAATTATAAATTGTATACTCAGTTTGAGTGAATCTGGACAGTTTCATTTATTTGATTTAGGCCTATACAAACTCAGGTGTGAGCTATCGCAAAATGTGCTATATATCATATGTTTTGTGCAGGCTATAGCTCCACGAGAGATTGATGTGTTTCTGTGAGAGAATAAGGGTAATAATAGTAATACAGGTAGGTCCTCAACTTACAACAGTTCATTTAGTGGCCGTTTAAAGTTACAGCGGCACTGAAAAAAAATGACGTGACCCTTTTTCACAGTCACGACCTTTGTAGCTTCCTCATGGCCATGTGATCAACATTCAAATGCTTGGCAATCGGTTTATATTTATGACCGTTGCTGTGTCCCAAGGTCATGTGATCACCTTTTGTGATCTTCTGACAAGCAAAGTCAATGAGGAAGTCAGATTAACAACTGGGTTACCGATTTATCAACTGCACTGATTCACTTAACAATTGAGGCAAGAAATGTTATTAAATGGGGCAATAGCAATAGCACTTAGACTTATATACCGCTTCACAGTGCTTTACAGCCCTCTCTAAGCAGTTTACAGAGTCAGCCTATTGCCCCCAACAATCTGGGTCCTCATTTTACCGACCTCGGGAGGATGGAAGGCTGAGTCAACCTTGAGCTGGAGAGACTCGAACTGCCAAACTGCTAGCAGCTGGGAGTCAGCAGAAATAGCCTGCAGTACTGCACCACCAGGGCAAAAGCTCACTTAACAAATGTCTCGCTTAACAGCAGAAATTTTCAGCTCAATTGTGACTGTAAGTCAAGGACTACTTGTGATAATAATTTACTTACTTTACTCACTCTAATAATTTTCCTTTGTTAGAGTTTTGTCTCTTGATCAGAGGTTCAAGTTTTTTTCAGGTTCTGCTGCCCAGGAAACCTTTGAAAATCCCCATCTAGCACATGCCTACAATTTTCTCTTCAATGTATGAAGATATAGGAATATAGCCAGCCGTACCAACAGGCTGAAAAATAGCTTTTATCCGTGGGCTGTTAGGCTTTTAAATGGGACATAATCTTATGCAGAATTGACTTGGGAGGCCGGTGTGTGGTGTAGATGGTTCACATAGTGTGGTGGGATGGAGGGTTTGTTGTCACTGTGTGTTGGGGGGAGAGAGCACGGGGGGGAGGTTCAGCTAATCTCAATGTACACATGTTGTACTTTGACAATAAAGGTTTATTATTATTTATGCGGAAAGGATTCCCTCAAGTTAAGACTGAAGGCTGTTGGAATTAGGAAAGTGGAAGAGATTAAAGCTTCAGTTGTCTACCGTCCTACGGACATCAAATTACAACTACTTGCAATTTGGCTGTGTGTGAATTCTTGATTCAAGATGAATATCACCAATCATTAGAGGGGACCATTCATTCCAGTCAATTTGTAATCTTTGTAATTCTAATCCATGCCAGTTTTTATATGAAACATGTCATATTCCAAGTCTCACATTCGGATCTAGTGACATAGATGAAAATGAGCACTAAGAAGGAACTTGGTCATTATCTACCATGGCAGGAGGAAAATATCAAAAAGGGATAATGGCGTGATTATTTGATCTGCTCTCCTGAAATCAACTGGACCCACTTTTAAGTGGAGTTCAACCTGGACCGTAAGCGAAGATTGCCAGTTTGCAAATTAGGGATTTGGCCTTTATTCATAATTACTTTTGTACTGGTACCAAGAGCTATCAAGAGATTCTCTCACCTGCTCCTAACATTTCATCTGCTTTTGTCAGCTTTTGTGTGTGACACAAGAGAGAATGAAGGGAAAAAAAGAGTTGCGGCACATGGATGGAATCTGGGGAAAGAACTAAGGAAGCTGTGTCATCCCTAATTCAGCAAAGTTAAACATTCAAATAAGGTATCCAGGTTGCAGCCTGGCAATCTGGGCGTAGAAATATCTTTCTCATCTACAACTGAAGAATTAGTTTCAGAAAAAATGCTCAAGTTTCTTGGAAGTGAGATGTTGATGAATCAAAGTGAGCATCTGAACTGTATGCTTGGAAACAAATTGGTATCTTCATTCTTCCAAGTTGAACATGTGGCTGTGGTAGCGGTGTCACAGAAGGTAAATAGTGTGTGTGTGTGTGTGTGTGTGTGTGTGCATGACCAAATGAACTATTTCAGGAAATTATTTCAGAGCAAAGCAAGAAATCTAGAGAAATTTCCTTCTTCCAGCAAGCTTAATACTATCTACTAGATAGAATCCAGTTCCAGAGAGAGAAGGGAATGGTCAAAACACAATTTAAACACCTTAAACTGTGGTGTCAGAGGGGAAACACACTGCCTAGGGAAGCAAACTAATCACCATCACAGTATTGCTTACAAAGCCCTACCAGATTCTTTGAAGTTCCACTTATCCAGAGAATTTCCAGAGTCTGGGCAACTCTCTCCCTCATCCAAATATATTAATATCTTACTTCACAAATTTTAAAGTAGGCTCCGACCGTGAAATGCAGGAATTCTATGAAATTAAAATAAAGCTTTGGTGCCATCATCTTTTACATTGCAGATTTAACATCCCAAACAGTTTTAATAAATTTATCAGGAAGATATGGCCTAAGCAGAGAAGAAATTTAAATAAAGCAAGCCTGGGGATGAATTGTGGCCCTAAATTGCATACCTTTGATTCAAAAAGTTTCACTGACAGATCCATTTATGGGATATTTTTAGCCCCATCCTACTGTATGTACCATATATATTGGCATTATGGATGTTTATTAAAATTAGTTTTAGACTGCCCTTTATGAATGTTAATAAATATGAACACACTTAAGCATAACATAATATCATCTCAGTAAACCCAGATGTCTTTAAAACAATGCAGTCTAAATAATTTTCCTGATTTATGACAGCAATGATTATAATGTTGCATGGGTTCCCTATTATAAGCTTCCAAGTGTAATTCAAAGTGTTCATTATCACTTTAGAGTCCTTTATGGCACAGAGGCAGGTTACCTGTGGGACCCCAGCCAACTTTAGGCTAAGGTTAAGTGGGTACTTGCCTCTGGCACCAAAGCTTAGAGGTATCAATGTCACTTCTTCTAATCATTCTAAAAATGCAAATCTTCATGTTGGCAGGAGGTGGTGCCATCAATCAATGTGGTATAGAGATACCATGAGCTGCAATACTGTATCAGGTGTGGTGCCTTTATACCTAGGGATACCATATATGCCATATACCTCTGAGCCAACACTTCTGTACTGGGACCACCTATCTCTAATGGTCTACATCATATTAGAGCCAGTACAATAGGCATGCTTTGGATCACTTACAAAACAAGGTCGCCTAGTGGGACTTAGAGGTCATGCCATCCTCAAGGTTCAGATGGCCCTGACCTTGACAGCTTTTCTTAAGACCCTAAAAACCAGGTTTTCTCCCAGGCATTGAGCCAGACCGGGGGTCTCCAAACTTGGCAACTTTAAGACTTTTGGACTTCAGCTTCCAGAATTCCCCAACCAGCATGTCTGGCTGAGGAATACTGAGAGTGGTAGTCCACAAGTCTTAAAAGTTGCCAAGTTTGGAGACCCCTGGGCTAGACTATGCAATGAGCCCATCCCAAACTGAAAAGACGACATTTGACTTTACATATTTTGTTTTGGGTTGTGTTCTGGAGTTTTGTGCTTCTAACCATTTGTAACCTATTCAGAGTTGGGGTGGGGGTAAAATTACATAAATAAAAAAACCTAAATTCTCCAAACATTCTAATAATTATAGGTTGGTTGAATTCTTAAGGATTTTTTTTAGATAGCTCTACATGCATAAGTACATTGAAACTTATCCCATAATTATAGTTTCAAAAAATTTCTAGGACTAGACAACTGTTATTCATCTGTAAGAACCTTAGAAATGGCCTTCTGCATCCAACTAGCAGCTGATTTCTCCACAAAAACCAAGGAGGCCCACAGTGCGTAGGGCTATTGGCCCTCTATGCTGCTGATCGCCAGCTGCCAATCCTGGAGGATAACATATGGACACCGTAACTCATAGGTACTGTTAGGTTTATCCTCTGTGAACTTATCTAAGGCTATTTGAAAACCATCTGAGTTGGCTGCAATTGCAACATTAGTCTCTGGGTATCACTTTAACTATGTGGCTATACTGACAGAGGGAGAGAAAAATTGCCCACTCTGGAAAATGAATCACTCATATAAATAAAGCAGATGCCTTGCTTTGCACGGCACGTTGTGAAATGAATAGGTTTGTAACTGTGCTCCCTTGCCTGTTGCGTCTGGTAGTGAGAGAGATATGGTCTCAGCTAAATTCCCTGCAATTTATAGAAAAATGTGAAAGGTTCTTCAGTTCTCTGTGTTCCTTAGATACTATTTTGAAAATGCCCTTTTATGCTTCACCATTCTCCTCTTAAGGGAACGCAGTGGCTCAGTGAGTTAGCATGCTGAGCTTGTCGATCAGAAGATCGGAGGTTTGGCGGGTCAAATCCCGAGTGCCGCGTAGCAGAATGAGCGCCTGTTACTCGTCCCAGCTCCTGCCAACCTAGCAGTTCGAAAGCACGTAAAAATGCAAGTAGAAAAATAGGGACCACTACAGTGGGAAGGTAACAGCGTTCCATGCGCCTTTGGCATCTAGTCATGCCAGCCACATGACCACGGAGATGTCCTCGGACAAACGCTGGCTCTTCGGCTTTGAAACAGAGATGAGCATCGGCCCCTAGAGTTGAAAACAACTAGCACGCATATGCGGGGAACCTTTACCTTTACCTATTCTCCTCTTGCAGTGTCTGCCACTGAGATGTCTAGTTCATAAGTGATATGTATATGTAGAGCAGTGTTTCTCAACTTAGTAATGTTAAGATGTGTAGATGTCAGCTCCCAGAATTCTCCAGCCAACAAGCGGTCCTAAAGTGCCTACATCCAGCATTATCTTCCTATTTTAAAAGCACTGGCAAGATCTTACAGTGTTAAGAAACACTGCCTTGGAAAGTTTTATTGTCTTGTGAAAAGTAAGGTGTTCTTTCATTATTACATTGCAGTGTATTTCTCAGGCTTAGCCCAAGAACAACTTAGAACAGTCCAGCCAGTGTAGAGGTTTTTTTATTTGCTTACATCCAACAGACAGAACCTTACAGACTAAACCTTTACTACATTTACCCTAACAGATAGGGAGATTGGTCCTGGATGGCTACTTTTACTCTCTGCCTCTGCCTCTATCCATCTTCAGCCTGTGCTGTCTCTTGCCGTGCCCCTCTTTCTCCCACATGCTTCCTCCTTGATTGATTGATTGATTATATTTATATGCCGCCCTTCTCCCTAAGGACTCTGGGCAGCTCACAACAATAAAAACTAAAAAAGAAAATGAAAATACAAAATTTAAAAAAGAATTAAACAATAGATATGTTCAATACATAGTAATTTAACCTCATAAAACCAAATTTAAAACCATAGTCAGTCCAGGCCCGATTGTTGAAACATCCATGTCTTCAGGTCACGGCGAAAGGACCGAAGGTCGGGGGCCATCCTCAGCTCCGGAGGCAGCTCATTCCAGAGGGTCGGCGCGCCCATAGAGAAGGCTCTCCCCCTAGGGGTCACCAGCTGGCATTGCTTAACTGACAGAACTCTGAGTAGGCTGACCCTGTGGGAGCGAACCGGGCGATGGGAGGTTGACAATGGCTGCAAGTGGTCTCGCCTACCACTTCACTGTGGTCCATCACACCAGCTCCCTCTCCATAAGCACCATTTCTCATAGTATTAGAATAAACAGAGAATTGATGAATGTATAATATTGAAATCTGCTTTTCATCCTCCAGATGCAGTTTGATTTTTTCAGGTTGTAGAGAAAGGTTCAAGGTTACAGCTTGTTTGCTGAGAAAAAGAGAACAGAAGGATAGGGATTAAACCTCACATTGCCAGGATCAGCCCCGCATTTTAACCACCAAACTTTGTGCTATATGATACAGAGAATTTTTAGCACCAAATCTGAACTTGAACTGAATTATTGCAGTCATTTAACTGTTGTTGTTTTTATTTATTAAATTTATATCCCACCTGTTGTAACCAGAACTCATGGCTGTATAACAGTGCTTCTTCCTTCATTTCCCCCCCCCCCCACAATGACAAGGTGGACTGGGAGAAAATAACCCACTGAGCATCAGTGGCTGTTGTAGCCTGGGTTGTTACTATTTTTATTTATTAAATTTGGCTCCCTGCTCCTTGTCCAACGTCTTAACAACTCCACCACATTGGCTGTCCATTTTAAAACTCTTCCAAGATATTTGAAAAAGACACATATTTTTGCTCCCATTATTTCTGTTGAATAGGAAGTTATGCTAGACATCTTATTTTAAGCGCATCTGAAAATAAGGACAGTGTGCCTCATTTCTGCATCTAGACATTAAAAATTGCAGTTTTCGCCCATCTATTACGTATAATATTACACATACTATAAAGTAAGAAAATGGCCTAGGCTGGCCTCCAAAGTTAAAATGAGCTGTGCTATGCTGCTAGATCTTTCACTGGCTCAATTAAAGAAGTATGAAAGCGCGCCACGATGCTTGAATTATAGACCAAAGGCTATTCTTCTGGGTTCTTTCAATAGGAGGAGAAAAGGACCTATGTGAACTTCTTTTCTACATGCTGTGTGACTCATAATATTTTACTACTCCTTAGGGGTACTTCAAATTCTAATTTAATGCACTGATTGAATAGCCTGAGTGGATATCTTTTGCTTTATGATGAAAAGTTTTAATATGCCCCTATGGCAAATAAATACGTTCAGAGACATGTATCGTTTCATGGCTGCCTTCTAAAGAAGAAGAGAGAAAAGCAGACAATTTATGTCCACAGATAATGCTGTTAGAATCATAGTAGTGAACAGTAAGCAATCACAGAAACTCTGCAGCGGTTCTCTTCTGTTGGACAGATATATTGCACAAAATACTGATGTCACATACAGGTAGTCCCTGATTTATGACTGCAATTGAGCCCAAAATTTTCTGTTGTTAAGTGAAACATTTGTTAAGTGACTTTTACCCCATTTTACAACGTTCTTTGCACACAGTTGTTAAGCGAATCACTGCGGGTGATAAGTTAGTAACACAGTTGTTAAGTGAATCTGGCTTCTCCATTGACTGCTTCTCACAAAGGGGGATCCCATGTGCCTGGGACCCTGCAACCATCATAAATATGAACCAGTTGCCAAGCATCCGAATTTTGATCACATGACCATGGGGATGTTGCAGTGGCCATAAGTGTGAAAAACAGTCATCAGACATTATTTCAGTGCCGTTGTAGCTTTGAACGGTCCCTGAATGAACTGTTGTAAGGCGAGGATTACCTGTATTTACTTAAGGCCAAACAGCAGTTCGTGAAAATTCTTGGTATACTATATACTTAGTTCCAACATGTTTTCAAAGGGACTAGGATAGTGAGCTTGGGAGGGAGAAAACTATCTTGCAATTTTCCTCACCAAATCTCATTCGGTGGGGTTCAGCTAAGCAAGATGTTCTATTTTAGGAAGTACAATGTCAGTCTGATAAAGCTTTGCCTGTTCTTTGTTATGGTTCATCAAAGTCGGTCCTTTTTTAAACCTGGACAAAGTAAGTTTCTTACTTCAAAGAGTTAGGTACTGTTAAAATGATTAATGTGGCCATGTTGATGAGAAGCTTTCTCCGGGATGCGGGGGGGGGGGAGTCAAAAAAATAAATAAGACAAAGCTGTGGTCATTTTAGCTAATTCTCCCTGTTTTTTCATATGCATTATGCATGCAATGCAGGAAAAAAGGGGCAGAGCTTCACTCACAGGGTCACATCTTGTTTGTTTGTTTTTTTTTTTAAAAAACTATTCTCCCAATACACACACCTGAAAGGAAGAAGGAAAGAAAGCGAAGCTTAGAAGTTAGAATTTTTATTTTGATTTGTGATTGACGTTTCACTCTCACTACAGCTATCCAGGAAAAAGACTTTTTCTAAAGTTAAGGACCTCTTGACTGTGGAGAAATTCCGGACTGGCTTATTTGTGCTCAGATGCACCTTCCATTGTTACTTTGAAAAGCCCCTATCAATGGTTCATCGGCCCCGGAGAGGAGCTTTGGGCATCATATGGCCTCCAGAGCATTACCCCAAACTGCACGGGATATTATAATTTTTAATATGACAGTAGGAACAGAGGATTAAAATGCATGTACTTGCTTGCATACCCAGTTTCACCCTCTTTTAATTGCAAAGTAGGATTCATGTGGAATTTTCATTCAGAGTCTATTTTTTCCCTGTTTTGTAATTAAAGCAAATTAGGTTATTAGTATAAGTAGGTTAAAATGCTGACCCTATATCTTGCATGGTTGAGGTTCAGCGCAGCATCCATTATGACTCTACAGAAGATGTGTTCATCAGAGTCTCATTAATAGGTATATATTTTTCGTAAGGCCTGATAAGTAAAAACATTTTTTTCCTATTTTACTTTTGTTGTTATTGTTGCCTTCAGAACTCAGTGCTCCTCGAACCAAGTAGAATCAGAGAGAGAGAGAAAAAGCAAAGGTATGCATCAAAATAGATGAATACAGAGACTCCAAAAAAGATCTGGTCAGGTTGGCCTGTCACTAATTAAGGTATAATTCCATTATTTTCCCATGGGTCTGTTGCTGAAACTGACCCATGCCAAAGAGGCATGGGTTTTTTACTGGCACCTTAACCAAATAAGTTGACTGAACTTTGCCAGTTGGCTGTAGTTTTCTTCTCATCCATACTTGATATGACTGGAATAGCTAGGCCAGGGGTAGGCAACCTCGGCTCTTTTATGACTCATGGACTTCAACTCCCAGAATTCCTGAGTCATCCATGAGTCATAAAAGAGCCGAGGTTGCCTACCCCTGAGCTAGGCTCACATTAAGCATCTTCCTTTTGAGCTTCTTCCTAGGCTATACTATTACATGCCATAGCAGTAGAGTCTCACATCATCATAATATCACTTCCTCTACTTTTCTTCACATTGAACATTGCAGCATTTGAAGAAGGTTTTAATCCCCAGAAAACTGTGAAGGACGAGACATCTAAGGAAATCCTGCTACTTTCCAAAAACCTAGAAAACAACAGTTGAGATGAGGAATAAGGTACATCACCCATCTGTGGAGCAAGATCGATGAACACTTGAGCCAAAGAAGAGAACTATATATTGGGTGTGCAGCTTTGCTTCAGAGCACTGGCTATTCAGCAAACATATACCTGGACTTCATTGTTTCTCCTGCCATTACATGCATAAGTATTGAAATGGAAATTGGTAAAACGTGAAAAAGGAAAATTGGACTTATTAATGGATCACAGAATGACTTGTGTCTTGAAGAGAACGGGATCATGGTTTGAATCTGGTAAACACCTAGCCAATGAACTGGAAACATCAGAATTCTAATACCGAGTTTTAGCTTTTACCAATAGGTAATTGTTGAGCAATTCAGGTGATGCAAAGCAAGATTAATTATCTCTTCCTGTTTCTGGATTTGTGGTAGTTACAAGAAAAGTTCTCTCATTCTCAGAGGTTGCCAGGAAAGCTTTAGAAAAACAAGAAACAATGGGTTTAAATTACAAGAAAGTAGATTCAGCGTGACTATTAAGAAAAAAATACATAATTACAACCATTTTTCAACAATGGAATAGATTTACGTGGGAAGTAAATCTTTGCTGGAGGTGTTTAATCAGGAGCTGGATGGCTATCTATGGGGATACCATAGTAATGAATTCCTGTAGTGGTCAGGAAGTTGGGGAAGATTATCTACGAAATCTCTTCCATACTTCATAATCTGTGATACCAGTGCATGAACCCCTAATGTATGGTCCATGAGACTGCCGCTCATTTTTTGTCTCTGTCCAGTGTCAAAACCAGATCTAGAACGGGTCCCCAACCTGTGGACCACAGCCCACTAGTGGGCTGTGAGGGGTTTGCAACCGAGCTGCCGAAACAGCCAGTGAGTGTGTGGGTGAGCACGCATCCTCACTTGTGTGAGTGGTGGGCGAGTGTGCGTACGTGTGCTCCATTTAAGTGAGCAGCAGGCGTGTGTGCATGTCACTCACACAAATAGAGCTGCATGTGGACGCGTGCTATCTGACCGCTTACGCAAAACCATCCCCCCTCCCACCCCCACCAGTCCGCAAGGCTGGAAATGTTGGTCAACGCTGATCTAGAGGACCCCCAGACCACAAACCTGTTTCTTAAGGAATACAGGTACAATGCTAAGCTGAATAAGTATGACTTTCAAATCTTTTTTAGAAATAGCATAGTTCACAACTTTTGAATGATCCAGAACATTTCAGCTGGTCTTTCCTAAACTGGTGTCCTCAAACCAGTCATCAGGACTATAATACCCTCTGGGTATTGCAATCCCAACACATCCAGAAGGCATTAGGTTGGGGAAGACTAAAATGTTTGGCATGAGGGTAGATTCACAACTAAATCAAATTACTGGATTGAGTGTATCAAATAATGTTCTTCTCTTTGTGCACTTGAAACATAATTATCCTACTTCTCTTACCTAGTTGTATTAAAACATCATTAAGTATTCATAATTCTTCAGCAAGAATTTGTAACATTCTGTGATCACATGAAATGGTCCCTGTTGCCTGATATTCTTTCTTTCACCTAGGCATAACCTCTGTGCTTCTAAACATGTTATCATTAAATATACAAATTTGCAAAGTCCTTTTTTTAAAAACAAAGGCAGTTCATTGAAGCTGCTCCTTCTTTTCTGCATAAGAATTTCTTCCTGTTTGCTAGAGATGTCCCACACAGTAGCATTGGATAGGAAGGTCCTGAGCAATATTCTCCCACAATTGCCAAGACAGTGACATTTCCAAAATGGGAAACAGATAACATTGTTCCATGAATGTGAAATTGCTTTTTTTGTTCCATGTGTTGTACAGCTAAATTACAGTCTTAAGAGATCTTTTTGGCATCCCTCTTCCCTCTTTCCCTGCAGCAAGTTACAGGGAAGAGACAAATATACTTACTAGGTTTGAGCTGGTCTCTTATATAGGAATTCTTAAATTTACCCTAGGGTAGGGGTGCTGATGCTTCACCATTTATGGCACTATACTTGGGGAAAAGGAATGGGTGGATGGATGGATGGATGGATGGATGGATAATAGGTAAAGGTAAAGGTTCCCCCGCACATGCGTGCTAGTCGTTTCCAACTCTAGGGGCCGGTGCTCATCTCTGTTTCAAAGCCAAAAAGCCAGCGCTTGTCCGAGGACATCTCCGTGGTCATGTGGCCGGCATGACTAGACGCCAAAGGCTCACGGAATGCTGTTACCTTCCCACCATAGTGGTCTCTATTTTTCTACTTGCATTTTTACGTGCTTTCAAACTGCTAGGTTGGCAGAAGCTGGGATGAGTAACAGGCGCTCACTCTGTTACGCGGCACTCGGGATTCGACCCATCAACAAGCTCAGCGTCCTAACCCACTGAGCCACCGCGTCCCTGGATGGATAATAGTTGTGGTTTAAGGAAGCTGTTAATAGTACCGATGATTTTAGTCACCAAAAAATAAATTTTACACTATTTCAGTTCTGGAAGTTGAACTCCACACATCTGAAAACTGCCCAACTCTAGAAACAATGCTGTAGAGCAGGGGTGGGGAAACGATGGCCCTTTTATGACTTGTGGACTTCAACTCCAGGATTCCTGAGCCAGGCTGTCTCAGGAATTCTGGGAGTTGAAGTCCAGAAGTCATAAAAGTGCCATCGATCCCCACCCCTGCTCTAGAAGCTTAATGGGAGGGGGAGGGGAGGGGGGAACTTGGTCTTGGTTGGCAGAACATCTCAATTTCAGCTCCCCGGGCTTCTGATAAACGCTTTCAAGTGGCAGGACAGGAAGAACCCTATGAAAGGCCCCCAAGGAAGATTGTTAGCAATGGGTAAGAGAAGCGGTTATTGGAATAAGCCGTTTCATGTTCACATGTGATCCTATTCCTTCAAGTATCTGCATGATGTCAGACCTATGTATTTATCCCAGTATTTATGACAATGAAATGAACTAGCTCAGGATATTATGTCATAACATCAAGCAGTGCCATATGTGACATAACAGACCAGGTATTCTAGATAGACTGATTGAAGGAAGGCATGGTACTAGCAGAGTGGGGGCAGCAGAAGGATGTACCATTGTAGATTGGCCCAATGTGCAACAATAAAAACTATTTTTAGCTCTTTCAGAATCGTTATCAGTCATGGCTGAGTTGTTTAAACAAAGCACAAGATCTGAGTGAAACGTTTTCAACATTAAGTAATTGACCTTCTATATATTTCTAAATTGTATAAGAGGTTATCTAGATCAGCTTGATGGGACAGTGGTAATGAAATTTGAATCATATGAAGTTTTAAGAGAGGACAAACTTGGTGTAGTGCTAAGGATGCAGGCTTAGAAATGAGGAGACAGTGAGTTCTAGGCCTCCATTAGCCATGAAAGCCAGCTAGGTGACTTTCGGTCAATCTCTGTCAGCCCAACCCACTTCACGGAATTATTGTGGTGGCGGGGGGGGGAGAGGAAAAGACAGCATTACAAATGCCACCTTGAGTTATACAAAAGGAAGGATATAATCAAATGTCAGAATTCATTAGAAAAATTATGCTCGTTCCTATTTTTCTCTTAGCTATGGCATCTACTATTGCTTGTTACCATAGCAAAACCATCTACTGTATTTTCCATTATTCAGTATGATAAGTTGTGGTTTTTGGCCTTCACCAACTATTAGGAACATCCCCTAAAATCACTTTATTTCGATTAAATAGTAAGAGTATTCCAAAAGTATACTAACAGGTATCACCATAAGTAACAGATTTGTCATGGGACAATTATATTCCAGTGTTTTATCTCAATCTATAAATCAATGCTTCAAATAAAATTCAGTAAGTACACAATCCCCTCTCCTCCATCACCAACCATCATCAAAACCACAAGGGCTTTGAATGTGGCAATGCACATGTCTTTCAAGCAGAGCTTGATTTTTTGTAGACATATTCCTGCAGTTTTCTTGGCAACAATATGGAAGCAATTTTACATTTTCCTTTTTAAAAAATAAATAAATCTGTTTTCTTATGAGTCCTGGCTTAGTGCTTTCAATTTTCTTAACGACTTTCATCCATATATTAACCAACTTTGACGGTGCTTAGATCTTTTTTTGGGAATAAGCCAAGGTGGGTTAAATGTTGTTACACAAACACACACACACACACACACACACACACACATCCACCCACCCACCCACCCATCAAGATAATGGATAAAGGTTCACTCTTTTTTCACTTCTACTTCCACTTAAAATTGTTTTTAAGGACGTAGTCTTATGTAACTTATTTGAAAATATACCCCATCAAACTTCTTTGAATTATAATTGTGAGTAATCATGAATAACATAGGACTGGAATAAGTGTTACAAAACATCCACTTTGATGAACGACTGTCAGATGTTTTGAATCTCTGGATGAGTGGGCTTTCAAGAAATCCAAAACACTCCTTTTATCTTTCATCAATTTTGTCGGATTAGTTTATTTTTGAGTTTGAACCCAGATGCTGGCCTTGACCAATGATGAATGGATGGAAGGATGGATGGATGGAGCTCATACATGTAGCTCAGAAAAACCTACACTTTTTAATAAACTTCGTTAGTTGGAAAAATTGCTACTGGACTTCTTCTGATTGTTTATATGGGATCAAGATATTTCTGGACTCTTGCTGGAGCTCAAATTTTATTCCGTTTTGGAGAATTTTTCCGTGTATTTTTACCATATGAAATGAGGATAAGATAACAGTAACCTTACATTGATGCTATCATGATTGCAAAAATCAGATAAATATGACCATCGCTCTGTGCAGTCAGAGAATTTAAGTATCTTTATTTGTTTTATTTTTAATTTGTGAATTAAGTTGTCCAACACTGGTAGAAGGAAGCTTAATTTTTTTTGTAGCTTGGATGAATGAATATCCTGGGAACAATTTAAACTTTTTTTAATATTCAGAATTTTCCAGTAGGAAAAAAAATGCTGGTCTAATTTTTTAATGCTCTGCCCCCAAAGTATACAAGATAATGTGGTAAAGTTGCAACTTGGCAACTTGTGCTTCAGCAGCAAAGATATAGACTTGCATAAAAATTGCACTTGCCAATATATAGATGCAAATTTAGAGTTATTGAAATTTAAATAGAAATATATATGTCTCACCTCATATATGTACCTGGTCTTCCTATTGGCCAGGTCTGAATAGATGACTTCAGGACCCCATTCTTCCTCCCTGTGTGTTTATTTAATATTTTAATCTGACTTGGACAGAAATATTTTTAAGTAAGAGTTCTGTCAAATAGAGAAGCGACTTTGTGAGAAAGGGCACACCACAAGATTCAGCTATATTGCAGGATCCAATCTGAGTGAATCACATTCTGATGAGAGAACTTCTCTGAGTTTGGGCTCCAAAATGAGTCCGAAAGCCCAGAAGACTAAAACTCTAGTCCCAGTGACCGACCCAGATTGGATTGTGTAACATTATCCTTGGACACGTATGTTTGCCTTCAACTAGATTGCTATATACAACAGTAGCTACCACCTCGTGCTATGTTGGAGTAAATGAAAAAACAGTGCTTTCTTGGCTCCAATATAATACCAGCTAGGAGTCCCAAGAGCTATCTTAGCCACCCACTGTACTGAAAGATAGGTGCAAGAGAACTGCTTATAAAAATGCATTAGCTACGGTATGTTGGTGCTCAGTGTAGAGTTTAATCATCGTTTTACTACTTGTATTGTATTATAGATTGTGATCTTCGGTTTTGTTGTAGCTCATATTGCATTTCTCAATTTCTTTAGAAGATATGAGCAAACTTAATAAAACGCCAAATTAATAAAATAATGTGACTAGCCCCACTTAAGAATTCTGAATTTACATTAATTTAATGAAGTTATGACAGACAATTAAGCTGCACTTAATTCATTTTAATCCACAATAGAGCATTTAAATTTTAAAATGCATACTTTTTATTGAATCCTATCCAGGGTTATCAGTGCATCATTTACTGAATTATCTCCAGGGTTATCAGCACCAATAATTTGATACAAACAAGACTTGAAACAAAAGCTTCTTAAATATCCTGTCCTATAATTGCTCTCTAATATTTTTATTTTAGTCCCAAAGCCCTTTTGTTTGTAGCCATTGAGCATACACAGTCTTTACACAAGAATTTCTTGATGAATTTGCCCCACGTACCTTGTCTCCTTTTTTACTCCTGCAAAGTTTGTTGTTCTTAGGACTTTGCTTCTCCTCCTCCTCCTCCTCCTTCTTTCGCACTATCTGTGCCACTGTTTCTCACCTTAGTAGCTTAAAGCTGTGTGGAGAACTTAAAGCAGTCAAGGTTGAGAAACATTGGTCTATGATCATGCAGTGGATAATTCATCTGCCACAGGGCCTAAATTGCTGGTGAAAGAGATTTACTTTTCCCCTTGGTATTCTGGTGGTGCGGTGGTTAGAATGCAGTATTGCAGGCTGACTCTGCCCACAGCCAGGAGTTCGATCCTGACCGGCTCAAGGTTGACTCAGTCTTCCATCCTTCCGAGGTCGGTAAAATGAGGACCCAGATACTTGGGGGCAATGTGTTGACTCTGTAAACCGCTTAGAGAGGGCTGTAAAGAACTGTGAAGCGGTATATAAGTGCTATTGCAGTTGCTGTCCTGTATAGCACGTTTAAAGTCTACTCAAGAAGTGACATGAGGAAGGATAGATAGAGCTTAAATATATGCATGGTTTTTTTTTAAAAAAGTAACTCTCACGTTTCTTTCTTAGCTGCCCATACTGGCCTCTTCTGTTGTCAGCCTCTATTTTCTTGAACTCACGGATGTCTTCAAGCCGGTACATGCCGGATTCAGCTGTTATGATAGAAGTCTGAGTATGCCATACATTGAACCTTCCCAAGAGGCTGTTCCTATCTTGATGTTGCTCAGTTTGGCATTTGCTGCTCCTGCCATTATGGTGAGTTAGAGAACTTCCCATTTGTCATATTCATTTTATGGTTTTGCAGGTGCTCGGCATGGTATCAGCCCATTAGCAGAAGACCAGATCCTCAGATCTGCAATTCCTATCTTCAAGAATTGATGCAGTGATTTATTTACAGAGAGCCCCATGATCAGATTTGCTCACCTAAAGTCAAAAGATCCAAGGGTGACAGATTTGGGCAGCTGAGTCTGAAAAACTGCCTGTTAAGGAATGTTCTCCCCTGGGATAGGAAAGAAACTTTGAAGGAGAGCATGTTCTCTTCAACAGCTGGATGGGTAATCAGACATTATTAGTTCTTTGCTGGTTGACATGATCAAGGCTGAATCTTAGCATTCAGAACTGGGTTGTGATTAAGATTTTTGGTGCCCCCTTGTACTTGAAAGAATAATGGATTGGAACATATAGATAAAACAGAGGTATTAGTTGGTAGAATAATTTAGGAAAGGCTGTACAGTATGCCTCACTGGATCAGTTAAATACTTACCTGCTTATTCACACATGTTCCACTAACTTGGTTAGTGTTCCTGTGGCTTGGTATATATTCTTTTAATTATTACATTTATTTTTATTCTACCCTTGTTGCTTTATAAGTATCTCAAGGTGGTGAACTTACCTAATACTCTTTCTTCCTCCTATTTTCCCCCTAACAACAACCCTGCGAGGTGAGCTGGGCCTAGAGAGAGTGACTGGCCTAAAGTCACCCAGCTAGTTTTCATGCCTAAGGTGGAACTAGAACTCACAGTCTCCTGGTTTCTAAGTCAGCTCATTATCACTAGATCAAACATAAACCCAGCCCATTTTAGCTAGCTTATAGTTCACTGCTATGTACAAAGCTGGAAAATTGGTTAGTTGTGTTGTGCAAAATCATTCAGTATCTAAACCTCAATCAACAGTTGCATGGCTTTGACTTATGCTTCTTCCAAGGGAGATCTTCATATATAACAATCAAAAGCAATTAAGAATTCTGTAAAAATAAAAATGTTAATTTTCAATCCCAATAGTTATTCTTGATCAAAGTCCCAGCACCATAATAGTTGTATTGAGGCCCATTATGTTATTGGAAGCTGATTTGAACAATAGCATTTAGCTTACTCAATCCCTTAAGTCACCCTTACTAACTACATTATGACTGAATTTTACTATCTTCACAGTCCTTATTTTTCTGTGGGGGAAAATAAGGAAAATCCTGGTAGGGCAGCTGAGAGAACAGTAATGTCAAACTACTGCACTCTTAATTACACAGATACTGGGAGATCTATTGCATCATCAGTTTTCTAAAAATGGCCTCCACAATTTTTAATTAATGTTTTAAAAAGAAATGGCGAAAAGATTCCTTGCATGACTTTTCACTTAAAACACTTGAGGAAATACCGTGATTCTTACTAATTAGAACCTATTTCTTCTTGCTTTCTTTCTGACAAAAAAGGAAGCCTATATTAAATAATTGAGAGTTGTTTCATTTATGCTTCTTCCTGGGTATTGGGCAATTAAGGCTGTGGTTCTAACAAACATACCTGTTGGAGAGAATTAAGAGAGGAACAGCCACCTACCTGTGCCAGCTATTGTAAGATCTGTTGGATAACAGTGAGCAAAAGATACGCCACCCAGAGCTTTGGATAATGAGATGGGTGGCATATTATTTAATTAATCAATCAATCAATCAATCAATCTAAATAAATAGCAACAAAACTTCAGAAGAACCAAATTAAATCACATTTAGACTTCAGCAAAATAGGAGGATGGCCACCACAACAGTCAAGCTAGGCCAAACTGTCTTAAAGGTGGTCAAAGATAATGTTGAAAATTGCCAATACAGGAAGGTGTTTTCATGATTCAGTAAAGCTAATACAAAGTGAAACAGGTAATTTCAGCGCTGCCTTCACTGCTGTGATGAGCACTGACAAGGAATATTTTCAGAATGGCAAAACTAGGTTCAAGTCTTCAAAGTTTATTTAGTAACCCTGAGCATTTCTCCCAAAGTTAACTACTTCAGAGGTCAATTTTGAAACTAACATATTATTTCACGGTGATAGCAGTATATACCTCCCCTCCTTTTTTTTGCACTTATGAAGATATTTAACATTCTGCTTTCAATTCAGTTATCCACAAGGCAATGTCAGAGAGCTGGAATAGATCTTAGATGAACTGCTGTTTCACCCAACATCTTGCAGACAAGATCATGTAAACATACAGCATATTCCCTGCCCTCCCTCAGAAAATTGAATTAAAGAGTCACCTGTGATGTAATGCGAGCATCCTCACTTTGGTGAATGAAATTTGCTCTCCAATAATTACATATAAAGTAGTTTGACATGAACCAGACCCCGCTCAAATCGTTATAGCAGTCACCTTGCATCCAGCCTTTGTAATTGCAGATTATGGTAGGCGAGAGCATTCTCTACTGCTGCCTTTCGAAACGCCGGAATGGAATTGGAGCCGAGGCCAATATCAACGCAGGCGGCTGCAATTTCAACTCTTTTCTTAGGAGAGCTGTCCGATTTGTTGGTGAGTTTTTCTAATGGGGTTTTGGAGTTCTGTGGGGACCTGGATGAAGCATTACCTCGGATGAAGCACATGCCATCCAAGATGGCTGTCTCACCTCAATCCATATGCTTGCTTGTCTTAATGGGTTGAAGTACTCACCGTGTGGATTGGCAAAAAAAAAAAGGTCACTGATTCAGAATTATAATACTGATATGTAGAGAAATAACTACAGTACCTACAATTTTACATTATTAGCAGGCATTTTACTATGTGGGCAGATTTAGATCAGCCCAGAGATCACCAGCTGCCATCCCAAATTAAACAGTATGTCTATTTGACCAAAGTTTTTTTTATTTATTTAGCATATGGCATAGCATAGATGGATTAGCAATGTAAATTAACATTTCAACTAAATTAGTAGAACTCAATAATATATAAACATCAAGAAAATCTATGTTCAAATTTCAATATCTAGGCCATCTAACCATTGAAATGCAACATTGTTTATATTTAAAAAAATCAGATACAGGACCGATATATGCCCTCAGCTTACAGCTGGTCACGATGTGATCTACAGTTTGACGTGGGACCCCACAGTCACACTGAGGGGAGGATTCTATGCCCCATTTATATAGAGAGTCCAGCAGACGCCATGTGAGGTGTGGGTTCTATTCAGGATTGTCCATTGCTGATGTGGTAGTTTGTGGATATCACAAACCTTTTTGGGTGAGGTCATTTATATGTCTTCCTATAACTGGGCATTTAGTGACCCATTTGGCTTTCCATTGACCAAAGTGTAATAAATTCTTTTGTTCCATTTCTAGGTGTCCATATCTTTGGCCTTTGTGCTACCGCACTCATCACTGATATTATACAGCTGTCAACTGGCTATCAAACACCGTATTTCCTGACTGTATGCAAACCTAATTATACTTCCCTCAATGTATCGTGCTCAGAAAATTCTTACATTGTGGAGGATATTTGCTCAGGATCTGATCCCATTATCATCAATGACGGCAGGTTAGAAACATATTTAGTTGTATGTTATTCAGTATGTTATCCCTTGTTCATCATGTATGTACATCCTTGTCAGCCTGATTATGGTACTTGTCCACATATTTTGCTTTTCCACAAGGCAAGCATTTGTTTTGTAATTTACATAGAATATTTTAGTATGTTCTTCAGGTAAAAATGACTTCTGAAGTTGCTTGCCACCAGCACCAGCAAGACAAGGCCTGTTCTCCAATTTTCTGTATATATATATATATTTTAAAAAGTGACACATTGGGTAAAGGAGGCTGCAAGAGATGAAGAGAAAAGAATCAAGCAGTTTTTATAGGCTTTATTGAAATCAGATGGGAAAAACGTAATTCGGTCAATTTTGGAATGACTTTTTCAGGATGACAGTTGGGAAGAACCCAAGGACATTGGTGTCTCAGTAAAGGTGATAAATAGCTGTGTTTCTCTTACTTTGCTCTTAGCTACAACCCTAATGCATTAGCTGCCAATTTAATTTTTAGCCAAAAGCAGGAAGTGAAATGCCTAAATGTCCATTCCATGATTCCCTTCCATGATGTGATGCCTGATGGCTACAATTAGCATCAAAATTAGCTGGGATGAAGGTAGTTACCTTCATGTAAATTACCTTTGTTGGACTGATTGACAGATAGGTGACACTGGAATGAACCAAAAGCAGCTGGTCTTTTTTGAGTCTACTTCTGCTGTGTTAATGTGGATCAAACCCCTTGGCTGTATTCTGCCATACATTAGCATATCCAAGAAATAGCATATATAGAAACAGATAAAAGAGGGTAGAATTCTACAGAGAGAAATTGATGCAATTCTCAATGGCTCTCCTTAAGTTCTCATAACACAAATTTCCCTAACTACAGGTAGTCCTCATCTTACGACCACAACTGAGCCCAGAACGTATGTCTCTAAGTGAGAAATTTATTCCGTGGGGTTTGCCCCATTTTACGACTTGTCTTGCCATAGTTGTCAAGTGAATCGCTGCACGTGCTAAATTAGTAACACGGTCGTAAAGTGAATCTGGCTTCCCCCCTTGACTTTGCTTGTCAGAAGGTCGCAAAAGGGGATCACCTGATCCCAGGACCCTGCAACCGTCATAAATATGAACCAGTTGTCAAGCATCCAAATGTAAATCACATGACCATGGGGATGCTGCAGTGGTTGTAAGTCTGAAAAATGGTCATCAGTCACTTTTTTCAGTGCCGTTACAACTTTCAATGGTCACTGGCTGTAAGTTAAGGACTACCCTTATAAGTAAGGATAGTAACAAAATGGATGGACATTTCAGTTGCTTGAAAATGGCAGTGAGTAAGCGGGCTACAATTGCAGGGGTTTGTGTCTTACTAAAAAAAAAAAGGTAATTTTGTCAACAAAATGGATTGCAACAATGCGAAAGATTTCCTTAATAATAGGCCGAGGCCGTAATTGAACAATATTTTCCTGCTCCTATACTCTCTCCCCAAATGCTTAATTCAATGTTCTAAGAAAAACACACATTTAGAATTTGCAAAGAAGATGTGAATACCTCTCTGTACATCCATTTACTGAATGTATTCAAAGAGTAATCATCATGCGTAAAATTAAGTGATTTATAAACAGATATTTAGATACCGTAATAGCATCTGTAGATAGCAGGCTAAAATGTGGCCCAAGTTTTTCTTTTTTCAGAGAAAATGAATATATAAAGTCTTAATTTTAAAAGAAGACAGTCTAACTCAGTTCTTTAGAAAAAGAAAAAAAAAAGCCTAACAATCTTATTTCAACTTCTCAGATTTACAGTAATTATTTTTGAGATGGCCTCAATATTTTTTTTAAAAATACCTATCTCAGAATAGGTTATTGTATATTCTCCAGTGAGGACTTTCATGTACAAATGCTTCATGCATCAGCTTTGATACATCATAGACTTTGCTTGAGTGCATTCAAGTCTCCTCAAGCGGACTTTAATTTTAAATTACTTCATGGAGATATCACTATCTTGACAAAAGTAAAGAAATGGTTTGCCATAACCTTCTACCAGAATGTTTTCTTCAACCTTGCAGTTTAGCAATAACACTTAGCAATAGCACTTAGACCTATATACCACTTCATAGGGCTTCACAGCACTCTCTTAAGTGTTTTACTGAGTCAGCTTATTGTCCCCAACAATCTGGGTCCTCATTTTACCGACCTCGGAAGGATGGAAGGCTGAGTCAACCTTGAGCTGGTCAGGATCGAACTCCTGGCTGTGGGCAGAGTTAGTCTGCAATACTGCATTCTAACCACGGCTCCACCAAGGTTCCTCAGGTTTAGCCAAGGTGGTCCCTATCCAAGTCCTAATCAGGTTCAACATTGCAGATCAGCCAAAGTTGGCTATATATTGAATTTAAGAAGAAGGATTTCCTAAATGTTGCCTTCTGGAAATATTTTCAGTACAGCAATTAAGTTTTTGAGTTCTTTTTAGAGAGATAAATATTAAAACATCCCTCCACAAGATAAAAAAATGAAATAATTAGTTAAAAACCTTTTTCCTATCTACTATCCACTTTTTAATCAACCTTTAGAAGCAGTATTTCTTGAGCTTCTGCTTTCAGGACTCCTTTCCACTTTAAAAATTAATAGGTAAAAGGTAAAGGTTCCCCCGCACATGCGTGCTAGTCGTTTCCTACTCTAGGGGCTGGTGCTCATCTCCGTTTCAAAACCGAAGAACCAGCGCTTGTCCGAGGATGTCTCCGTGGTCATGTGGCCGGCATGACTAGACGGCAAAGGCACACGGAACGCTGTTAGCTTCCCACCGTAGTGGTCCCTATTTTTCTACTTGCATTTTTACGTGCTTTTGAACTGCTAGGTTGGCAGAAGCTGGGACGAGTAACAGGCGCTCACTCTGTTACGCGGCACTCGGGATTTGACCCGCCAAACTGCCGACCTTCTGATCGACAAGCTCAGTATCCTAACCCACTGAGCCACCGCGTCCCTTTAAAATTAATAGAGTGCCCCAAAAGAGCTTTAGACTGTGTGGGTTACATTTATCCATATTTATCATATTAAAAATTAAAATTGTTGTGTTAGTCGAATATTTATTGAATCACGTAAAAGTAACAACATTAAACCTATTAAATAAACAATGTTGAGCATATTAAACGTATGTTAGATTTTAACGTAAACATTAGCATGTTAAACAAAACAAAAATTTTTAACAACTAAAGACATAAGAAGAGTGACATGGTTTTAATTCTTGCAAGTATCTTCAAAGTCTGGCAAATAATTTTGATTTCGTGGACCCAGGAGAGAGTCTGGTAGGGGACTCCGGAGTCCTTGGACTACACTTTAAGAAATGCTGCTTTAAGGTTTTCTAGATTTCTTTTGTGCCACTTGAACATCTTAATTGCCAGCCTCACCATGGATCAAGACTTTCTGAGATATCTATTTCTTTACAGCTTTAAAAAAAACCTGGGTGGTGATTATTAGCAAATCATCAAGTAAGCACAGATAATAATCCTGGAGGAGGAGAATTCTGCTGCCAATTTTGGGGCAGTGGGTTAAAGAGTTTTAATTGATGGGTGCAATGCTTACCCAGTCACTGGGAAAATTAATGGCAAGAAATGAGCTATTGCCAAATCTTTATGCAACATTCACTCTGTCATAATTAGAAATTTTCTTCATTCAGGATTTTAATCAGTGCAGTCAAAATGTCTTATTACTGTTGGTTAATGTGAGCTACAGCAGTCATTCTTTACAAAATACCAAAAGGTCATTTTTTTTAAATTGATAATGTAATAATAATTTCCCAGAATACAAGCTTGTAGGTTAAACACGGTAACCAAATTGGACCACCCAGTGATTTAGGTTATTTTTAAATCGGGCTTGGGAGAACGTCTTTTCAGTGAGAAATTTAATTTGAATGTCCTTCCTTTGCAGAAAGTCATTTCCTTCACAACACGCCACCCTGGCAGCATTTGCAGCTGTGTATGTTTCGGTGAGTAATTAAGCCTCTTCGTATTAATGTGTACAAGAGCTGGGGGGGCGGGAATCAGAATATCATTTCTTCCCTTGTATAAAACAGCCTGATGATAAAGAGGAATCACGCCAACCATTTTTTTTCAAAGAAGTGAAATAGAAAAATTAGAGATTAATTAGAATTGGTAGAAATACAATTTTTATTAAATCTCCTGTCTTTTTGGAATAAGGAAATACTTTTAAAAGCAGTGTAGAGAAGCAGGGCCAAATCACAATAATACAAATGTGATATGCATATGTATACTCCTAAGTAACACCCAGTGTAATCAGTGAATTTACATCCAGGTAAGAGCAGCATTTTGTGACAGGTTGCAGAAATCTACAACTTTCATTTTCACCATTAATTGTTGATTTATGTGCATTAAATGAAAAGGAACTTTTTCACGATTGAAAATGTAGGCCATCAAAGAACGAGAAGTTTCTTTGGTTCTGACAGAATGGTGGAGAATGGAGGAAGTCGAATGAAAGCCAGTTGCCTTTTGAAAAAGCAACTTTAGGGTAACCATGACCTGGATGACTGAGACTCTCCATAGACATCAAGGAATAAATTAATATCAGAAATGAGTCAATATTTCAGTATTTATATCAGTCTTCTAATTTTTCAACCCAAGTCACTGAAAATTCAGCATGAAAGCACTTGGCTCATATCCCTTTTGACACCGATTACTCTTATTTCCTGATAAGTGGACATGGCATAGAATTGCACTTTTTTTTTCTCTAGCCACCGAAAGTGTTTCTCACAATGCATGGAGGATTTAATTTTTGAAATATTTGGAGGGCTTTCAACTATGGTTCTTCCCTGCTATTAAGCTAAGATGTCACCCCATCCAGACTACATCCAGACATCTCCAATATCTTTAGTAGGAACTAGTGATGTGAAAAGACATATCTGGTTATTTCTAATGGCATTCACAGAAGGGTGGAGGTTGGTGGGGGTAAGATTATCATTGAAGTTAGCCTATTACAATATGGAAGATGGTCCTTCTTTTCTCAAAAGGCTTTGTGAGATAAGCAGCTCTGATCTGGTTCCATTAGCACTTGGCTCTTCCTGTGCAATTTCCATAACACCTCCAAATAAATTCCCTGGCTGATTCATACTGACAGGTGCTCAGTTCACACCTTTAGAAATTACTCAGTGGAGTTTGGAGTTCTGTGTCAAAGTGGGTCTTTCACCTCACCACTCCACTGAGTCAGAAGACATTTTGAAGTTTGACTTGTCCTCACCTGGTTCCATGTTCTCAGAGTCAGATAGAAGTTACTATCTGAAAGAGCCACTGACCCTCTCTTAACCCATTCCCTCAGGAAACTGAGCTATTCATTTTAATTCCATTTGTAAACTAACAATAAGAAAATTCTTATAGTTCCCATCACTGTTATTCTCACTCCACGTCATGGTGGGCACTTTCGTTTTTCTCCCAAATTCCAAATAGCAAGGAGAAAACCCTTGACTCTTTCACTTCAAAACATATCAACTGAATTTAGGGGTTTGTGTTTTTTTTCTTCTTTCAAAATAGCCCAAGGGGTTTTTGTTTGTTTTCCTTTATTATAAAGGTAAAGGTTCCCCTGCACATGCGTGCTAGTCATTTCCAACTCTAGGGGCCGGTGCCATTTCAAAGCCGAAGAGCCAGCGCTTGTCCGAGGACGTCTCCGTGGTCATGTGGCTGGCATGACTAGACGTCAAAGGTGCATGGAATGCTGTTACCTTCTCATCGTAGTGGTCCCTATTTTTCTACTTGCATTTTTACGTGCTTTCGAACTGTTAGGTTGGCAAAAGCTGGGATGAATAACAGGCGCTCACTCTGTTACGCGGCACTCGGGATTCGACCCACCAAACTGCCGACCTTCTGATCGACAAGCTCAGCGTCCTAACCCACTGAGCCACCGTGTCCCTTTATTACCTTTATTACGTTTCCTTTATTACCCTCCTTCAAAAAACAGGAAAAGAAAGATTACCATTCCATGGGGAAATGTCACTAAACTTTTTTTAAAAATGCATTTCTTTTAAAGATGTACTTCAATTCTACGCTAACCGACTCCTCTAAACTTCTGAAACCACTTCTAGTCTTTGCTTTTATCATCTGTGGAATCATATGTGGCCTGACACGCATCACCCAGTACAAAAACCATCCAGTGGATGTTTATTGTGGCTTTTTAATTGGGGGTGGAATTGCCCTCTACTTGGTAAGTAGAATGCCAGCGCTCAGAATTACCTACATGTCTTATAAATAAAGAGGTCTTGTGTGATTTTTAGATGTCTCATGTACATTATTCAAATTGACTCTCTACAATGTGCTTCTAAAAATGAACAGATGTCCTTGGAAAATGGAAAGGGCACCGATAATCTATTCATAAGATAATACAATATATTTAGGGCTCTATAAGCCTTCATGAAGCTCACTTGGGCAATCTTGAGCAAATCGCTCCTTCTCTTTAGTAGGAAATTAATGAAGGACAGCAGAACTATGTATGCAACTACATGACAAATTGTTCCTATGCAGAGCTCTGGGAATCATGGATGGGATATCATGGTGCTTACTATAACCTAGTTCACATTGGTCTTACTTTTTTTTGTATCCGTATATAATTTTACAGCAAGTGCTATGTTCTTCTTGTTTTTCTCCAGAAGTTATTTTGATTAAGCAAATAGTGCATGGAAAGTTGGCCCAGTAGAAAGTGTCAAACCTTTATTTCAAAGGATTCCCATTGATCCCATGTAGATATCCTTGGAACAATTAAAATGCCCAGTGAGGCCACAAGGAGCAATGCTTTGGTCTTTTGCAATGCCTATTATTGTTGTTGATGTCTTTTTTGGGAAAGGCAAAAATATAACTGGACAGGCCCCGGGGTCAGATCTCTGCAACCTCCCAAATTTGTGGACATCAATTCCCCAAAGAGCCATGCTGGCTAGGCAATTCTGGAGGGTATTTGGTTTGGGAAATTTTTTATTATTATTATTTTAATTCCATTTATATCCCGCCCTTCTCCGAAGACTCAGGGCGGCTTACAAGCTTAGCTGTAGCCTTCATTCTATGTATATGCCTGCTTATTAGGGCTTTCACACACACCCCAAGCGGCATTATTACAAAGTCAGCTTAATTGCCCCCAACAATCTGGGTCCTCATTTTACCTACCTCGGAAGGATGGAAGGCTGAGTCAACCTTGAGCCTGGTGGGATGCGAACCTGCACTAATTGCAGGCAGCTGGTGTCACTTAAGGAGGCATTAGCCCACTGCTCCACCAAGCCTCCCCAAATGCTATATTAAGCCATAGTAACCTGCTTGTGCTATCTCAAAAGTCTCTCATACTGGTAGTAAAGCATGAGGCATGGAGAATCCCCCAGGATTATCTTACTCCAGCCCTTTTCCTACATACTGGGGGGAGGATGTGCATCTTTTTCTGCACTGAGGTCCACACCTGCTCTTTCAGAGGGATACCACAGTTTTACTTTAAAAGTTGTGTAGGATCGAGATAAATAAAATGTCGGTTCCCATCTATTTAGTGTTCTGCCACATTTAAACCTATAATTCAGCATTAGATTTTAGAGGGCTCTTGGGGGCAGGACAAAGCCTGGAGGCTTCATGTAGTCCTTCATATGTTATGCAACTGGCTATAGGAGGAGCACCTTATTGCCTCTGCTCTTATTAAAATGCTGGACTTGGTTGATTCTGGTTTCCTTCCTCAGAATTAGACTCAAAGCTGTCAGACTGAAAAAGGGCTGTCCTTTTAAATAGCTAAACTCTTCTGAAATTGGCCTGAGATATTGCAACTTCTTCTTAACTAAAGAAATGTGATAAAGGAGCGAAGTTACCCACCGATGTCTTTTCATGTTCCTTTGCCTCTTCCAACTGCTGGTGAAACTGTTCCTTAGGGATCTTGAGACAGAGACAGATCGAAATAATTGCTAGGAATATGTGTGCTCCCACTATGGGAAAAAAATCTATCTATATTGGCTGATATATTAGCAGTTTTAAGAGTTCGTTCTCTACCCATAACACTTGAGAAATTTAACTGTCTTTTACCGAAGTGTCCATAAATATTTTCTCTTCCATAAAAGTGTTTTATTTTTATTTTTCCTTTCAAATACCAGGGTCTGTATGCTGTGGGGAACTTTCTGCCAAGTGAAGACAACATGTTCAGTCGTAACTTACATAGAGAGTCCTTGAGACCTTTGCCTGACCTAAGCCAAGATCCCAATCGAATTTTACCAGGGAAAAGTGGTAGTGGTAACGATGCGATCGCTACTCACCACGTGGAGAACATGTTGAACAGGAACCACAGAGACACCGGCTCCTTGACAAACCTTAAGAGAGCAAATGCTGATGTCGAGATCATAATGCCACGAAGTCCGATGGGAAAGGAAAACATGGTCACATTCAGCAACACCTTGCCAAGAGTCAACACACCTGCAGTAGAGGAGTCAGCTCGACGGAACGCAACCATACATGCGTCTATGGATTCCGCCCGCTCGAAGCAACTTCTCTCTCAGTGGAAGAACAAGAACGAAAGTCGGAAACTGTCCCTGCAGGTCATCGAAACCGATTCCGGACAGTCGCCGCCTAGAGCCATTGAAATGAGGTCAAGCTCTGAGCCATCTAGGGTGGGTATGAATGGAGATCACCATGGTCCAAGCAATCAGTACCTAAAAATTCAACCTGGTAGCATGCCAGGCTGTAACAGTGCTGGCCTATCTGGGGTACCCAGAGTCTCTATTCAGTCACGTCCAGGATCTTCTCAGCTTGTGCACATCCCTGAAGAGACCCAGGAAAATGTGAATATGTCTCCCAAAACGAGTTCTGCTCGAGCGAAGTGGTTAAAAGCTGCTGAGAAGACAGTTGGATGCAGAAGCAACAGCCAGCCGAGGATCATGCAGGTGATAGCCATGTCAAAGCAACAAGGAGTTCTTCAAGGCAGCCCAAAGGGCTCCGATGGCGGTACAGTCACCTGTACGGGAGCGATCCGCTACAAAACCTTAACCGATCACGAGCCAAGCAGTATTGTAAGAGTAGAGGCCCATCCCGAGAATAGCCGCCCCATCATCCAAATGCCATCCGAAGGAGAAGGCAGTGGGTCCTGGAAATGGAAAGCCCCGGAAAAAGGAAGCCTCCGCCAAACGTACGAGCTCAATGACCTCAACAGAGACTCTGAGAGCAGTGATTCTTTGAAAGACAGTTACTGTACTGGGGACCGGAAAAGGAGCAATATCGAGGGCGGTGACCACCATCATCATGGGATCACCACAATAAGAGTGACCCCTGTAGAAGGCAGCGAGATTGGCTCAGAGACCCTGTCCATTTCTTCTAGCCGTGACTCAACACTTCGGAGAAAAGGGAATATCATTTTAATTCCCGAAAGAGGCAGCAGCCCAGAGAACACAAGGAATATCTTCTACAAAGGCACGTCTCCGACGAGAGCTTACAAGGAATGAGGGCTGGTGCTTCGGCCAAAACAAACACCACTACGATCAACACGGTTCGGGTGCGAGCGTTGTACTCTCTTTATTTTTAGAGCTGATGCCGAAATATTCTTGATGTGCCAACTATTGACCATCAGCCTGACTGTTTATGGATGTTGCTGATGTGTAGTGATTGTGCATGAATTTGTGAATTTCATGTCGCGGGGGGAAAAAAAGCACAATGCAAGAACCGAATGAAAGGGGAGTGAGCTTTTGTTTTCAGAATCAAAATGTTTTTCCGGCGGGATCTGTTGTCAGTAAAAAGGAGCGGTCTTAAAACGAGACCACTTATTTCCTGAATGTGCCAACTTTTCAACTCATCTCTATTTCATGGTCAAAGGGAAGCAATTTTTTTTTTAAAAAAATAAGCAAAAGCTGTACCAGAGTTGTACTTCATCTTTGCGGGTTTTGCACCAAAATTTAATACCAAATGGTGCTGATTCTAACTTTACATTTTTAGAAAACTTCTACTCCTGTGCAGCTCTCTAAACACAATACATTTTGATGTGCGAGTTCTTTCTGAGTAATCTAGCTGAAAACACATGCTAACTGCATTCATTTAGAATAGAAAAGTATCAAAAATCAATACAGCTTTGCTATAGTGCAATTTTCATCTCGGATGATTGCAAAACGTTTTGTGTAGTTCTTTGAGAGATTTTCTGGAGCCAAAAAGAGAACAGAAAGAAAAGATGATATCCCATGAGAGTTGAATGATTTCCCCCCCCCCCCCCGCCCCGAGTTAGTTTATTTTTTGCTTTTCTCCAAACTTTATTTAGTTTCAGGTGCTATAGAGATAGAGGTTGCTTTTTAATGAGAAAGCTTGGGATTAATTTAAATAAATTGTGCTTTTAATTTTTTTTAAAAGATAGGGATTTCTTACAGCACTAATTCAAATTCTTCATTTTGAACAGGTTCTCAAGTTTGTTTCATCGCTTACTTTTTTTTTCTTCAGGTCATCGTTAATTAGCTAGCATTTCAGCCCGATCACAACCACTGTGTTGTAACAGTGCAAATAAATCTTACATGTCAGATTGCCTAATCAATTAGCAGGTGTGGCCTTAAACATTGGAACATCACAGACACGACAAAGGACCCCTGTTATTCCTTTCCCAAAAACTGAGTTGTGCTTCTGCTTCCAGAAGTGACCTGAATTTAATGAAGGAACATGTTTGGAAATCCCAAGCAATCATGATAGGCTTATCTTAATCTCCCATGGCTGGTAAAATAGTCAGTGGAAATGAGAACTGAAATTAAGTTTGCCGAATCTTCTCCTGGATGACAGTTTGCTATCTTAAGTACTTAAAACCAGATTACATTAGATCACCCTATCCCCTTCTCTTCTGCATCAGCGTTGAACCTCTGCCTCCCTCTGGATTCCTAATATATTAAATAGGATTTGACAGTTTTGATGTCAATGAAAGCAACGGTTGAGGTATCTTGTAGCTGGCTATCTGGTGGCCTCTGACAATATGAGATATTGGATAATTCTCCTATCCCATGGATGGGCTGGTCTTTTTATTTGGGGACAACCACAGATAAAACCGAGACATTCACATAGAGAAGTGATTCTCTTACTTATTTGAAATATAAAATGACCCTTCAACTACTTGCAGCACGTTCCATCGATTGGTGATTATTTTTTGATTTAAAAAAGAATGGCATGCCCAGGAAGAATTGTCAAAACAAATATAAAAGTGCTGCATTGTAGTACCACCACTCATCTTCAGTTAACATCATTTTCAGTTAGAGTATAATTCTTTCCGCCCCCCCCCCTTACACATCATGAAGAAGCGAGATGCTGCTAGAGTCCCACCCAACCTGGGACAAAACTGTTCAAATGAAATGGGTTATCAAAAAAAAAAGGATTTCCTAGAATAATAAATTATGGACAAATTGATTTTTGGGGGGTTCATTTCACATGCTGTGTTCAGGTTTTGACCTATGTGAACATTTCAAATTAAATAGGTTCTTAGAAAACACATTTCTTATTTTCACATAAAACAGGCGTTTTCAACCTGGTTTTTTTTTTAAAAAAAGATCATAAAACTGCCAGCACGTTCAGGAAATGTGAAACCCAACTAATAATGCAATGGTTCATCTGTACATTGATCCAGGAGATGAACTGTGTATTTAGTTCATATCAGAACACGCAGCCAGGAAAGAAAATTGAGAGGCATCTGGCATTTGGATGATTCAGTACAAATCCTTATGTTCTAGAAATCCAAATGGGCCAACGTCAACTACACTTGCTTGATTATGTTTCCCTTTCTCCCTCCAAAGAGCTTTGAGTGACAATCCTCATTTCTATTCTACAGGAAAGAATCAGGATCCAATCTATCTATTGCAGACATGTCAAACTCGCGATGTCACATGACGTCGCGCAACTTATTGGGATGGTTTTGCCATTGCCATCAATGGGGTGGGCACGGCTTCCGGATGACGTGTCCAGCCCGCGGGCCGGCAGTTTGACACCCCTGATCTATTGGAAACTTGTTGATTTTTCTTGTTAACATCAAAAACACTACATAACACAAGAAGAGTTTGGTCATCATCATGCAATGAAGCTATCTTGTCTATTAAAACAGTGTTTGAAAGCACTTCAGAAGCAAAGTGCAAATATTGTACTTCCCACTACTTTTTAAAAAAATGATGGTAGAGGGAGCAAATTACTCATTATATTCTATTTATTGAATTTATATCCCTTTTTCTAACAGGAGCATAAGGCAGCAAATCCTCTTGCATTCCCCCTCCCACATCCCTGCAAGCTCAGAGAGTCAACAACAATGCAGTTGTTCCCACCAGTTAGCAGCAGTTTTCCCCATCTAAAGGCAATTGTCCTTACCAGCTCACATACCTGAGATTCAACTAGCGTGACTATGCTGAAGCTTAGCCTGCAGTCCTGCAAAAGACATGGTCTTACCCAGTGGTGGGATTCAGCCAGTTCGCACCACTTTGGCAGAACCGGTAGCTAATTTTTTGTTGCCCAGGCCCAGAATGGACTTCTAGAAGCAACATCCAAACAGAGAACCGGTTGTTCACATATTTGAATCCCACTACTGGTCTTCCGCAAGAAGAGTGTTCTTTTTAGATACTCATTCTGATATCTATCTAATGTGAGTTATGCAGAAAGCAGTTATTTCTTGCATACCCCACAATTGCACTGAGGAGTTAACATCTCTCACTGGATTAGATGGAAAGGGAGGCATTATTAATGATACCATTTAGAACAAATGAGAATTATGTCTTGAGATATGCATCTCGAAACATACCTATGTTCCATTTCTTCCATTCCCAAACTGGTCATCGCACACCCTTAATTCCAATCCAGCTCAGGAATAAACCATGCAATCCTGATTGCTGGGTGCAGGCATCCAGCTGATAATTTTATGTCCAACACTCTTGTACCAACAGCTCCTTGCATTAAGTTGAACATTTGATAAGGGCCCCCCTAGTGAAGCATCCATGCTTTTTTGTAAGAGGCTCACATCTAGTCTTTAACTAGAATATCATGCCATGAAAAAGTAGGTAGAACCAAATATACTAGATTTGATTTAAATGTTGGTATAATTGAAACTTAATATACCATATATGATGAGTTCCCATGTACTATAGAACTTCTCTCACATTAAAAGTTGTAATTTGGTGGCTAGTTTGCAGAAGCCCAGGAGCTGCTTGCTGGGGCTCTGAGGCTACATTTTTGCCCTAGCTGGATTGGAAGGTTGACTGCCTATTTACAGAATTTAATATTAAATATAGTATTGAATTTTCGCCCCAAAGGAAAGGCTACTCAGATTCTTGACTAAGATTAAGTCTTCTTAACTATGATCAGGTCTGATGAACTGTTGACTCACAGGCAGAGGGGATTACAATTCAGTTTATTAAGCTGGAAAGCCTTCAAAAGACTTAAAAGTCACTGCTAGGCTAAAAACATGATATACAAGTGTTAATAAAGTCCTTGTATTGTGTATCACTCTCAGTTGTACTGAGCTTGTCAGGACTTGTGCTTCGATGAATAAATACAGGATTGTGATCTGAACAACTGCAATAATACAAGCCATCGAATAGCCATTCTAGATAACATCTCATTTTTTTCTGTTGCATGCTTATGTTTTTGGAGGGAGTGGTTGCTTTTCTTTAATTATCCTTCTTGCTTTGCTTTAGTTAGCTAACCACATATAAATAATTGTGTGTTGTTACTTGGACTCTAAACTTCGCTGCACTCTTTCAATGGCAGTGATACTTTTTCCTATCTAAACTTTTCCTACTTACCAGCCAACAACTTTAAAAGCACTTGCAAAATCATTGAAATTACATTCTTTACTTAAAATATTGAAAATACTTTTTTACACAGAAGTGCCAAAGGCTACTCTTTTTAATAACGGCTTCTCAGTAATTACATTAAAGAACAAAGAGTGTAATAATAATATACATTGAGATTCTACCTTCTGTTTGTATATCATCTGTGAAGCCTTTTGTAAAACAAATCTCTGTTTACATTCCACTGATACCTTAATTTCAAACAAATCAAATTGACAGGTGGCATCTTCAAGTGGTTTTTTTTTACTTGCTGAAAGGGGCACCAACTTCTTTGTTAGGCTGTGCTTTACTAAGAAAAAAAATTAGGTAAAATACAGAATATGTTTTTAAATGAGAATTCTATATAAAGTATTGTGTTCTAATAAAATGTTATGCACTGTTTTAAAAAAAAACTTTGTAAATTGCTATAAATGTATTTTGTTAAATAAGTACAAAAATCAATGCTACTGTGTGAGTTTATTGTGCTAATATCATTAAAAATGAATATTAATTCCGCATTGAAGTAGAGAGATCTTATTTGTGTGTCCCAGAAGTGCTTAGAGTTGTTCCTTTCTTTCCCCATATAACTAAACATATATGGCCTTTACTTACAAGAGAGGGTGGTGTACATCTCCGTTTCAAGGCCATTGTTGTGATTCCTCACGAGCCAGGGGATCCAGCAGCTGAGTCTGAGGAATCAGATGAGGAGGAGGGGCCTGGAGTGACATTAGAGTCAGAGGAAGGCTCTGAGGAGCTCCAAGACTTACAGACAGACAAGGAGCCTGGCCCCTCTACTCATGCTCAGGCTGCGACAGCTGTGCTGGGAGCCTGAGTTGGACAGTGATGAAGAACAGTTGGGAGCAAATCCCGAATGCGCAGGAAAAAGAAGCGAGTAGGACAGAGGAACGCAATGGGGTGGCTCCAAAGGCAAAGGAGAAGGCATTAGGAAGCCATGCCTTGGCTGAATTATAAAAGGGAAGGTGTGGGAGATGCTGGTTGCCAAAGGCAACCGTTCGTGTTGAGGGTCAAGTTTCTGTGGACGTGTTTGTTTGCCTTGGACATTGACTCAGGTCTGTGAGAATAAAAGGCCCTGGTTTTTTCTTGTGGTTCCTGCCTGTTTCTTGGAAGAGGGGTTTCTCCTTGTGAGCATAACAAGGACTCACATAGGCTGGGACAGAACAGCCATGAGCAATGACTAGCGGAGTAAAATCTGCAGAGAGTTCTTTTCTTTCCTCTCCCCTCTCCTCCTCTCCTCTCCTCTCTCCTTTCCTTTCCTTTTTTCCTTCCCTTCTTCCCTTCCCTTCCCTTTCTTTTCCTACAAGAGACAGAAAATCAAAGCTTTCTTTTTTTTAACAGGTGCAAAATTTGTGCTGGTAATAGATCAAAATCAGTATGATGTTACTACTCCTAGCAACATAGCAATTAAAAAACAAAGAGACAGCAAACTTCTGGAGTGACCAATGTACATGTATGTAGCAGGAAGAAATCAAAAGTCAAGATGGTGGCAACAACTGTTATTAAAACCTCACCATTTTGTGTGTGTGTGTCAAATGTAAAAGGGGATGGAGCTTCAATCACAGCTGTCATGCTGACTTTTTTAACCCCTCACTTGTGGCCAACTCTGGCCATCCTAATCCAGCACCGCAAATAATGGCTTTAAATCTAGTCTTTTAAAAGCTCAATGCTCTGTATTGTCTTCCCTTAACAGACAAATGGATGGATTTGCCCACTTAAACCATTTCAGACAGAAAATCAACTTGAGCTTTATATATAAATACTCCCTAAATCATTTCCTTGACCGTGGAAAAAAATTAGAAGTTCAGCTAAAATGTATGCTATATCAGACTGTGATTCTTTAGCTTATTTCCTTAATTAGGATGCCAATATATGTTGCAAACGTGTTCCCTACAAAGAGGAAGGAATAGTATGTACAGTCATGGCCGAAATTGTTGGCACCCCAGAAATTTTTCCAGAAAATCAAGTATTTCTCACAGAAAAGTATTGCAGGAAGACATGTTTTGCTATACACAGGTTTATTCCCTTTGTGTGTATTGGAACACAACAAAAAAGGGAGGAAAAAAAGCAAATTGGACATAATGTCAAACAAAACTGCAAAAATGGGCTGGACAAAATTATTGGCACCCTTAACTTAATATTTGGTTGCACACCCTTTGGGAAAAATAACTGAAATTAGTTGCTTCCTATAACCATCAATAAGCTTCTTACACCTCTCACCAGGAATTTTGGACTACTCTTCCTTTGCAAACTGCTCTAGGTCTCTCTTATTGGAAGGGCACCTTTTTCCAACAGCAATTTTAAGATCTCTCCACAGGTGTTCAATGGGATTCAGATCTGGACTCATTGCTGGCCACTTCAGAACTCTCCAGCGCTTTCTTGCCATCCATTTCTGGGTGCTTTTTGATGTATGTTTGGGGTCATTGTCCTGCTGGAAGACCCAAGATCTCGGACGCAAACCCAGCTTTCTGACACTGGGCTCTACAGTGCGACCCAAAATCCTTTGGTAATCCTCAGATTTCATGATGCCTTGCACACATTCAAGGCACCCAGTGCCAGAGGCAGCAAAACAACCCCAAAACATCATTGAACCTCCACCATATTTCACTGTAGGTACTGTGTTCTTTTCTTTGTAGGCCTCATTTCGTTTTCGGTAAACAGTAGAATGATGTGCTTTACCAAAAAGCTCTATCTTGGTCTCATCTGTCCACAAGACGTTTTCCCAGAAGGATTTTGGCTTACTCAAGTACATTTTGGCAAACTGTAATCTTGCTTTTTTATGTCTCTGTGTCAGCAGTGGGGTCCTCCTGGGTCTCCTGCCATAGCGTTTCATTTCATTTAAATGTTGACGGATAGTTTGCGCTGACACTGATGCTCCCCGAGCCTGCAGGACAGCTTGCATTCCTTTGGAACTTGTTTGGGGCTGCTTATCCACCATCCGGACTATCCTGCGTTGCAACCTTTCATCAATTTTTCTCTTCTGTCCACGACCAGGGAGATTCGCTACAGTGCCATGGGTTGCAAACTTCTTGATAATGTTGCGCACTGTGGACAAAGGCAAATCTAGATCTCTGGAGATGGACTTGTAACCTTGAGATTGTTGATATTTGTCCACATTTTTGGTTCTCAAGTCCTCAGACAGTTCTCTTCTCCTCTTTCTGTTGTCCATGCTTAGCGTGGCACACACAGACACACAATGCAAAGACTAAGTGAACTTCTCTCCTTTTTATCTGCTTTCAGGTGTGATTTTTATATTGCCCACACCTGTTACTTGCCCCAGGTAAGTTTAAAGGAGCATCACATGCTTGAAACAATCTTGTTTACCCACAATTTTGAAAGGGTGCCAATAATTTTGTCCGGCCCATTTTTGGAGTTTTGTTTGACATTATGTCCAATTTGCTTTTTTTCCTCCCTTTTTTGTTGTGTTCCAATAAACACAAAGGGAATAAACCTGTGTATAGCAAAACATGTGTTCCTGCAATACTTTTCTGTGAGAAATACTTGATTTTCTGGAAAAATTTCTGGGGTGCCAACAATTTTGGCCATGACTGTATGTTCACTGCATTGAGTCATTTACAAAGTAATAAAGGTGGGGGGCAAACCCAGGCAGGAGAAGCCTAACTACATTATCTTTATTAAATCAGCTGATTCTTTATAGAACTTTCTATGCCCAGTTTGTAAGCTGAGTAGCTTCAACCACAAATTAAGATTCACGGGCAGGACCAGGAAAATCTACCCCAGCGTGACTGCAAACAAACAAAAAAAAAAGAACACCTAATATATTCAAAATAAGTCAGAGAAACAAAACCAGAGGAAGGGAAGCAGTCATCTATTTTAGAAGTGAACAGGAAAATCCATTTGCAATTTAATCTCCTTAAAATCTATCCCCATAATGCTCTTACTTGTCTACAATATTGAAATACTGACCTAAATTGAAAGCACCATGTGCCAAAACAGACAACTTTGTAATATTGTTGAATAACGAACACTATTATACAACATGGTCTGAGATACAAAAGATATAGAAAGGATAAAATGGGACCAGGTTTAGCCCGGAGAGACAGTTTTATGTGATCAACTGGAAATATGCCCAGATTTACTTCCAAGGTGAACAGATCTCTGTTGCTAGAGTGACAGAGGCAGAAGATCTGTTGCCATGGAAACCAATCAGCATCCTATCGGCTGATTTTGATAGCTTTATTGACAACCCAGACTCAGTAGCTCAGAGAACTGCTTCAAAATCTATAATTCTTTGTTCCAGTTTTATTTCTCAATCTAGAAAGATGTCTACAACACTGCAAATTTGCAGTTTTCAGTCTAGTTCCACAGTACAGGGTGGGGAGGGAGGGGAGTTAGATTTGCTTTGCCTGCTCTTAACTTTTCCAGATATGAATGAAAATTGAACACTGGAAGATAGGCAATAGAAAAAGAGTAGCTAATGGAGAAGAAATCTATATTTTGACAGGGGCTCATTTCTAGATGATCAAAAGATTTCATTCAGTTTCATTCTGACATTGTATTTTCTGTTCCTATGGCAACTAATCTAGTTATCTGCTTATAGATAGCTGTTTATATCGCAGCTTTATGAAAATGCCGTTTTTAATCATCTCTTAGCATTAACGGGGAAAAGGAATGCTGAAGTCAAGAGAAATGTGCTCTTATGGACATCTGGCAGTTGGATTGCTGATGTGCAGAAGACATTGCTGATGTACACGAGAGTAAAAAGTAGTTACACATCGAAAGTATGTGATGCCCAAGTGAACACTCAGAGGGTTGATCCCTACTAAAATATGCATGGCTCTGCTATCAATAATTTATCAACCCTACATTTGCTGCCTTCTGAATTAATAAAACCAAGAGCCTTGTTGGACCTTCTCACTTGAGCCTTTTCTCACAACATACAAAAGCAACCCAAAATGTCTTCTTCATATGGTAGCCACGTGCAACTAGTTCAGGGGTAGGCAACTCGGCTCTTTTATGACTCGTGGACTTCAACTCCCAGAATTCCTGAGCAAGCCATGCTAGCTCAGGAATTCTGGGAGTTGAAGTCCGCGAGTCATAAAAGAGCCGAGGTTGCCTACGCCTGAACTAGTTCAATGCACAGCAGGTTCACCAACGGTATGATCGATTTATGTACCACAACAAAACTGAGTAGGGTGGGTTTCTGGGTAGGCTGGCCATATAGGGGATGATGGTGAGAATTGCAATGCAGCAGTTTTGGAAGGGAATCAGGTATGCGGGAACTGCTTTATTCTAAGTAGCATCGGATTTCCAGTAAAAAGCAATGGATGGTGTGTCGGCTTCCCAGAAGACAGACTTCCAGAAAGTCTTATTCATATTATAAATGATAAAGTCGATTGTTAAGATATTTTATACAATAATAAAAGCAAACATGCAATATAAATTTAAAGAGAAGAAAAAATGGAAAGAAGGAAAGGAAAGGAAAGGAAAGGAAAGGAAAGGAAAGGAAAGGAAAGGAAAGGAAAGGAAAGGAAAGGAAAGGAAAGGAAAGGAAAGGAAAGAAGGAAAGGAAAGGAAAGGAAAGAAGGAAAGGAAAGGAAGGCACTATAATAATGTAGACGTCTATTTAAATAGCAATATATTTTTCTAAATTGGGCTCCATACCTAATTTTCTGTACACTGTTCTGTACCAGCCTGCTACCGGCCCTTCAGAAAAGGCAGGGACAACCCCTTTTACAAGAAGGCAAGAGGCTGGAATTACGCCTGCCAAATTTATTGCTACAAAAACAAATAGAACAAGACACAAACCAAGAAACAGGAGCTTTACAAGCAGTTGCCTTCAGCAAACCAGCCCTCCCACACATTCCCCCTTAAATACAGTTCAGGGCGTGGCTTCTCTCTGCCTCCTTCCGAGGAGCCCCATTGCCTTCCTCTGTTTACTCCTGTTTGACTGCCTCCTGCATCGGGCGTCCTTGAACAGGGCCAGCTGTGGGTCATCTTCATCCACACTGTCAGGCTCACACAGCTGGGTCTGCGTCGTGACCAAATGAGAGGGGCCTGGCTGAGGACTCTCATCAAGCTCTTGAACACCCCCCTCCTTCTCCTCTGAGTCATCCGACCCAACTGCCGAACCCACAGGCTGACCCTGAATCACAACATACACAAACTGAACGAGAATGTTGTAGTAATGCAAGTCTTTCTTTCTCCCACATGTAGATCCACTAACACAAATCAACAATGGTTATTGTATAACTCAGTCTTTCTGTTTAAATAGTAAACAGATAAATTCCTGGTGACTACAAGGACAAATCTGTTTTCTTGTCAACAGTATGAACACCATTATGTTTTCCAGATTGTTTTTTTCAACTATTAAATCTAGTCCTTAAGGCAGGTATTTCCTCCCATCAAGCAGTAAGCAGGTAGAATCTTTCTTCGTTTTTATTAAATTAGCCAAATTAGCTGACACCTACTGAGCACTGAATCACACTCTCTTCTTTCTCAAGATTTATATATATATTCAATGGTTAATATACAAAACACCAAAATATCTTTTTAAAATATTTTTCCCATTTCAGTCATGCTTAATGTAAACTGCCTGCACAAGCCCCTGCAGTTTTCTTGGCAAGATTTTTCAGAAGTGGTTTGCCATTGCCTCCCTCCTGGGGCTGAGAGAAAATGACTGGCCCAAGGTCACCCAGCTGGTTTTATATCCAGGGTAGCACTAAGACTCATGGTCTTCCATTTCTAGCTGATGCCTTAATCACTATACTAAACTGAGTCTCTTCTCAAAATTATTCTGTTCCTAGTTTAGAGAGTGTCTGTGAATAATATTAAATCACTGTCAGAAAAAAACGAATCTATATGCAATGTAAATGCAATGCAATGTAAATATGAGATTCAAGACTTCCTAGAGGAAATAAATGGAAACCACAGCAAAATTACATTTAAAAAAATAACTCCTTATGTGTTGCCTTGGCTAAATATAAACATTTATTTAACTAACATACATAGCTGCCCATCTCATTAAATGTGATTCTGGGTAGTGTACAAAAAACAAAACAGCCATTAAAAACAGTTAAACACAATGATCAATTTGAAGGTGTTTTTGACATGAGTGTGCAACACAGACCTCAGTCATCCTATCGTATCCAGAAAAAGATCTTAATTAAGCTGATATCAAACCAATTCAAGTTTGCTTTTAAATCATTCAAAAATCACCCACAATAGCTCTTTATTTAACCTGTATTAAACACTTTCCTTGATTTTGCAGAATAGGTTTGCTGTATTGCCCATAAGCTGGGAGATTTTGTATTACATGAGACCTAAATGAGTAAATGTCAAAAGCTTCTGGGGAAAATAATAAAGCAATCCTAAGTCTTGTGGGTAAATTCAGTCATAAATCTGTGCAGCTTTTTGGCAATCACAGCATAATGTTAGTTGGACTCTCAAGGTATTAGCAGTTTGGGTAGAAAGTTATGAAGGCAGTCCTGCTTAGTAATCAGTAAGATCAATAGGAGTCCAGGTTAATAAACGAAGACAGTAAATGAGATTAGCAGGGACCCCAGTTTAATAAGTCAAGGCCTCAGGTGGCTATAAATTATCACAAAGGAAAGAATTTGGCTTAGCCTTGAAGAAAGAAGAGATTACACAGCCCTCAGAACTGTAAAGTGGTCAGATCCAGGGGTGCTTCAGATCATTTGCTACCTGAATGGAAGAGCCTTCATTCCCCAATATCTGAGCTACACAAATCCAGGTAAAGACTAGGTGGCAGCAAAGTGTAATGGTAGGTAGGAGCAACCTCGGACAAGGCAAGAAGCAGCTAAGCCCACAGAAGGAATGTGGGCCTGGCAAACATCTCAGAAGGGATCGTTCCTGGTGTCTTGGACTGTGAAGGTGATGGAGGAAAGATGTACTTTCAGACTTGCAAGATTCTGTTAACATAACCTTACAATAAAATCAGAACGAGTGCCTCTGGGTGTTTGTTTTTTTTTGTCTATGCTACCTCACAAGGCTGACACAAAAGAGTTTTCTGTATCTCTCTGCTGGCTTTCAGTGCTCATCCAGATTTTTGCAATACCGATATAGCAGCCCTACCCGCCACTTCCACCTGCACATGCTTTGCTCAGCAGCAGTAGCAGCGGCCGCGTCACTCACTCTCCAAACAAGCAAGTGAGGTTTGGCCTTCTACATAGCGCCTGAGGTGCCCTAGCAGCCAGCACAGGAACGTATTCCAGACAGGAAGATGACTTTGGTGCAGTAGTGTAGCTCTTCATACGGTGGCTTAGAAAGTAATGAGTGAAATTTAAACCCAATTTTTCATTCATCTGGGTTCTCCCTAAAGCAGCTGCTTCGTTTCAATTAACAATTGGGCTAGATCTTCTTTTAACACACACACACACACACACATCAAGTATTTAGCATTCCCACAAAGGCAATGGATTAATCTGTGTCTGATTACGAACATTTCTATAAACTTTCAAACATAGTAGAATGTGAGTTAAACACGCAAGTGGGCATTTACAATACAGTTTAGAGATCTCTCCTGAACTTAGTAGCATCAGATGGAAAGCACTCTCCTGCTATCTAGCCATGAACCTCAGCAGCCACCAAAATTGCCCTGTGATGCCCTATGGGAAATCTGGAAAGTGGAGAGAAGTATATACACTCCCATTCCTGACACTATCAAGAGCGGGTGAGGAACCTCAACCCATAGGCCAAATGGAGATGTGGACGCGGTGGCTCAGTGGGTTAGGACACTGAGCTTGTCAATCAGAAGGTCAGCAGTTTAGCAAAACTGATTAACTTTGCATAAAATGGGAAGATGTAATGTTTGGATAAAAAGGTTTTCCTGTGTTCAACACAAGAAAAGTTAGAGTCCCAGTCCTATTTCTTATCTCTTTTCCTTTACCTGCTGCTGGAGTGCAGGATGCCAGATAAATACAGTACACTTCCATCCCATATTTTTTTTATAAGTATGCAATAACAGCGGGTGGGATAAATGATGTCGCATAAAATACCCATTTCCTTCTACCTAACATTCTAAGAACCTGAAGAACTGAGAGCCATTTCAGCTATATCTGGGCTGCTAAAGTCTGCATGACACTAAACAGCCAGGATGATGACAGGAGAATTCATCTCTGATGACATTTAGTGGCAATCCATATTTTTGAAGCCCAGATAGGGTAGCTCTAATTTAAATTGTAAGAGCAGTAGGCAGGTAATTAACCCTAACAACCAACACTGTTCTTCAGCTATTTGTAGCTCCAAAGAGGTTGACATTCATTCGTTCGTTCATTCGTTCGTTCATAGAATTATCTCACCTGTCTCACACAGTAGTCCTAGACAGCTCACAACAACTAATAAAAGCAACAAGATGAAAACAGATTACACCATTCCCACCACCCATAGTCTTGATCCCTGATTAAATCTCATACTAATCCAATGATTGGGGAGGAAGAGTCAGGTCTTCATGGCCTTCCAGAAGGTTAAGAGTCAGGTCTTCATGGCCTACTAGAAGGCTAAAAAAAGGGTAGACACCCCAACAGATGTGACAGGCTACTCCAAAGGGTATGAGCAAATATAGAGAAGGCACACTTCCGAAGTCTCATCGAGAAGATGCACCTCTGAGGTCCAACCAGATAATATTTGAGGGAAGAGACTTGAAGCATGCCCATAGCTAGTGGGACAGGCAGAAAATCTCAGAGAGAGGCACTGTGCCATGTGTGGCTTTAAAGGTGATGACTAGCACCATGAATTGCACCCAGTAAGCAAATGCAAGCCAGTGCAGTTCACACAACAGCAGTGTAACACAGGCAAACCATGGAACACTCAAAACTGCATTTGCCACTGCACTCTGGACCAACTGCAGCTTCCAGATGGTCTTCAAGGAAAGCTTCAAATATGGTTCTTTACAGAAGATAACAGGAGTGACTAAGGCATGAGTGAGGAAGGCATCCTTGGTCAGGGAAGGGGAGAAGAGAAAGATGGCTTCAACAAGCAACTTCTACATATTTTGGGGCCTTTAATTTTCAGAAGACATCTGCTTAACTTTTCCTGGAGCCAGTGCTGGTTTGGAGACTTCCCAGAAACCTTAGGGCTGCATACCATACTGGGAAATTAAAATTCTGAAAGAAGTCAATGGCAAGACCCTTGTATTGTGTTGCCAAGAAAACCACGCTAATATATCCACAAAATTATCAAGAGTTAAGTTCAACTTGACAGAAATTACCTCACTTGTAAGAAGATCTACTTAGCTCCCCTATTGATGGGACCAGATTTGTCATTCAGTATAGTCATTAGAGGGACGTGGTGGCTCAGTGGGTTAGGATGCTGAGCTTGTCGATCAGAAGGTCGGCAGTTTGGCAGGTTGAATCCCGAGCACCGCGTAACAGAGTGAGTGCCTGTTACTCATCCCAGCTTCTGCCAACCTAGCAGTTCGAAAGCATGTAAAAATGCAAGTAGAAAAGTAGGGACCACTACGGTGGGAAGGTAACAGCGTTCCATGCGCCTTTGGTGTCTAGTCATGCCAGCCACATGACCACGGAGTTGTCCTCGGACAAGCACTGGCTCTTCGGCTTTGAAACGGAGATGAGCACCGGCCCCTAGAGTTGAAAACGACTAGCACGCATGTGCAGGGGAACCCTTACCTTTACCTATAGTCATTAGATTTTGGGTGTTGCAAGTACTTAAGTCAAGTTTAGATAGCCATCTGAAAGCAATACCACATCAAGCAGGATATTAGATACCATTCTTCCAAATCTAATAGTTCAGGATTCTTGTAGTAATAATGATATATTTACTCATTTGGAATTCAATGTTCTATCAGCCTTATTTAAAATCCTGCTTGGATGCAGTTGCTACTTTCTCCCCAGACAGTTTCCTGAATGCTCAAGCAGGTTCCCCCCAAAACAGAAGGTAGTTTGTGTTTTCGTAAAGCATAGTTAGTTTATGGGAAATGTAAGAGGCTGCTTTGTGTAGCTATTATGGGAGGATGTTTTAATGGCTTGGGTCAAGCAGATAACACAGAGACTTCCTCTCATTTCACAGTTCAGGCTGACCTTATCACACTCTCACAAACTGCAGCTTGTCTCCCCTGCATAAATGAAAAGGCTTTCTGTCTCTCCAGAATATGAGGATTCAATTACATTAAGAAGCAATTAATTCAGAAGTTCAGCTATTCACTGGGGCTTGCAAAGTCTGCTGCCAAGAGTACAACAGTATTTCGGCAAACAGAGGCCTCTCTTTCCACAAATCACCAGTCAATCGTGCTCCAAACCAAATGAAGATTTCTGTAAATTGCTTCATTTGATTTTATCATGTAAGAGAATAATATCAGGAATACTCATTCTCTAGACTAGCATTGTTCAAACTTGGCAACATAAGAGGTTGGACTTCAATTCCCAATATTACCCACCAGCATGCTTGTTGGAGAATTCTGGGAGTTGAAGTCCACAAATCTTAAAGTGGTCAAGTTTGAACAACACTGGTCTAGATGAGGGGTCCCCAAACCCCAGTCCGTGGACCAGTACCGGGCCACAGCATGCCAGTAACCGGGCCGCACAAATAAGCAAAACCCCATCCGTGGAATGCAGGCAGCACACAAAACCACACACCCCTCTGGTCCGTGGACAAACCTCTCTCCACAGAACCAGTCCCTGGTGCCCAAATGGTTGGGGACCTCTGGTCTAGATGCACTGAAGAATACTGTAGAATATCAGGTGACTCTCTGCATCTTTGCTTTTGTTTCAATTGCGTATCTAAGCGGTAGTGCTAATGTTTTCATTTTAGCAGTTGGTTTCCAATATAATTTATTAAATACCTCCATAGACCTATATTCTTAAAAATTAAAATTAAAGTCAGGCAGACAGTTTGCAAGCTATCTTTTCTTAGTGGGATTTTCAGCATAAATGTGTCAAGGAAGTCATTAATTTCTCCAGAAACCTGAGTTCCAGAATTTTGAAACAGTGAAGTTTGGATGGTTACTCTAATCTACCAAGGCTTCACAGACACCAAGTAATACACAAATACATGTGCGCAGGCACACAGGCATGCATGCACACACACACACACACACATTCTGTGTAAGATACACTCAAGAATCAATTCAGGACAATCATTTCCTATTTCTCCAATAAGTGGGTTTCAGTGTAAAGTGTTGCGTAGAATGCCTGCATCTTAGGATTCATACTCTTGAATTTGCTAAATATATTATTTGCCATATTTATATGAAACGGAAAAGATATGTGTATACACGAGAACAAAAAAAACCCAATAAGCAGATAGATGTACATGTAGATGTAGATGTATTGTAGATATAGATGTAGATGTTATAGACATAAATGTAGATATAGATGTAGAGGCAGACAAGGACAGGGAGAGAAAAACAGAGAGAGAGGTACTCTTCTCACCCCTATGTGTGGTGTGCATCTTGTTTAGTCTCTAGTCTTCTACCAGAGACCAGGAGTTTGAGGGTACTACACAGGATCTTAGCTATGGCTAGTACCGCACTCTTCTGGCAGAGAGCTCTGATGTGGTTCCTACAATCTGTTGGAGCCATTCTCCCAATTTAGGAGTCAGAGCCTGAGTGCTCTTACCGCTGTTATGTACAAGTACAATCATGAGCATCCAAGAAACTGTATCTCTAGATCTATACCTAGAGCCTTGGTGGAGCAGTGGGCTAATGCCTCAAGTAACACCATCTGCCTGCAATTAGTGCAGGTTCGCATCCCACCAGGCTCAAGGTTGACTCAGCCTTCCATCCTCCCGAGGTAGGTAAAATGAGGACCCAGATTGTTGGGGGCAATTAAGCTGACTTTGTAATAATGCCGCTTGGGGTGTGTGTGAAAGCCCTAATAAGCAGGCATATACATAGAATGAAGGCTACTGCTAAGCTTGTAAGCCGCCCTGAGTCTTCGGAGAAGGGCGGGATATAAATGGAATTAAAATAAATAAAAATAAATAAATACCTGTGAGATTACTCGGGAGCCTTTTTTCAGGAGCAGCCACAGCATGTTCCCAAATTTCAAATATATTTATTTTCTCCCCAACATTCACAACAGTTTTTTCCAGTGGTCCTTTTCCACCACTGGAAATAAGGGTATAAGACAATGCCAGAGGAGAAGACTTTTTTTTCAGATTAGGGCACCTCACTCTGTACAATTCACATGCTAATATCATCCATATAGTCTATGTAGTTTATCCAGCACATTCAAAAAATGGTGCTGTAACTAAACATTCCCGACCCAGATAGATCCCTGCTTTGTTGGCTTTGGTTGACATCAATTCTGAAACCCGACCTGGTAACCTTGCAGGAAATCAAATAAGTTCTAGGTTTCATACTGATTTTCAGCCAGCTGGGTCAAAGAAAATCCTGGGAGTTTTTGTCCCATGTCTGCCTGGGAAGCAAATTCTAAAAGCTATAGACCATTTCTTCCCTTATTTATTAATCTTTTTAAAACATAGTAAAAGCATACACTTTTAGCTTGCCTTCGTTAAGTAACATATACTGTACACACATACGCATTAACACACCTATATGAAATAGGAATTGTATTGCTAACACAAATGGAGGGAGGTAAATGGGAGAAAGACACAATAGGAAACATTTCCTATGTCTGTATCTCTCAGCCATTGACATATATTCCCCCTGTAGAATACAGAAAGGTAGGATGTGAACCATCTTAGTGTTTAATTTTCAAAATTTTCAAATCATCATAATTCAAAAACAAGGGGGAAAGTGGGAGCTCCTGAAACTACTTGGGATTTTTCTCCTAGTTTTAGCTATTTGCTGAGGTCAGGAACATCAGAACTGGGCTCAGCTTAAGAAGGTTGAAATTTTGGCACTTATGTGGGATTTTTGCGCAGGGAATCATTTCAGTATCTGCACTTCATTTTGTAGGACCTAAATGGAAAAATGGAGTTGCATTCTGGCCTGCTTACCCATTAAAAACGTACATCATACTATAGTTTCAAAATAAAAATATCTGCTTTGGGTGGGTGAACGAAGCCCCTTATACAGTGGTGGGATTCAGATATGTGAACAACCTGTTCTCTGTGTGGATGCCACTTCCGGAAGTCCATTCTGGGCCTGGGCAACAAAAAATTAGCTACCAGTTCTGCCGATCTGGTGCGAACTGGCTGAATCCCACCATTGTCCTTATAACAATATGACTTTGGATCAACTCAGTTTTGATGGGGCTATTTTTTAAAAAAAAAAACTATGTAATATTAAAAATGGTCTTTGTTGCCTCCTTGTGTTTCTTGGCAGTGACAAGTGGAAGATAAAGAGTAAGAAAGCTAACTTAAGTGTAATAATTCATTAATATAGGATTTTTGGAAAACCAAGTTTCCTTCATAAAGAAGCCTGAAGCTTTGCCATAATAAGTAGGAGAAATGCAAGAGTGAGAAAATGAATAGAGGAATATTTCTTGCTTCATCCATCAAGCCAATTATCCTACGAGCACTGTGTGTTAGACAGTTTTGAGACAGCTGGATGCCTCTGCGTAAAACTAGAGGGAACTCATAAAATGAGAGGAGACAAAGATTCATTAAAGGCTACCGCCTATACATTACTCTGTAGGCAATCATGCTCTATGTATGACTGATAACAGGATTGCATCCTCCAATATTATAGAGGAGAGGAGACTAATCCATAAATACAATCAGACTATATATTAAAAGCTCTTCTTATCACGAGAACTGTTCAGAATGCAGGGAGGAGATGTGATAAGGAAGAGGATTTCCATGCTACTGCAAGAAAGGAATAAAGGATGTTCTGCCTTAAGTTGCCCATTCAATATGGATATTTAAATGCTATGTGGCACAGTGGTTAGAATGCAGTACTGCAGGCTAATTCGGATGACTATCGGCTGCCAGCAGTTTGGCAGTTCGATTCTGACCGGCTCAAGGTTGACTCAGGCGCTGATCCTTCTGAGGTCAGTAAAATGAGGACCCAGATTGTTGGGGGCAATATGTTGACATTGTAAGCTGCTTAGAGAGGGCTGTAAAAGCTCTGTGAAGCAGTATATAAGCCTAAGTGTTATTGCTATTTAAAAAACCATTAAACCTGGGTTGGAATACAAAGCACCACTTAAGAAATTCTGTTTGCCAGTGAGGAACTGGCTGTCCCAAAACAACTCTGAAAATGGAGAAGTACTCATTACAGCCGCTGCACAGGATCATTTCCATATGCTCAGGATTGAAATGTCAGCCGTTCATCTTGCTGCAATCTAAGTTTGCAGAGAGATGCTTTATCTGCCCATACACTCCTTGCCAAATCCCAGTAGTTGTAACTAGCCACTGTGCTTATTCATATATAAGGCATTTGCATCTTTGGCCAAAAGAAAAATCATGAGATGACCACAACCCAAGACCAGAAACTCCATTGCTGACCAAGAGATTTGTTAAGTGAGTGGCACCCAGTTATTTTGCCACAGTTGTTAAGCAAATCGTTGCAGTTGTCAAGTGAACTGTGTGGTTGTTGAGTGGTATTTTGGTATCCCACACTGACTGCTTGTCGGAAGCCAGTTGGGAAGGTCACAAATGGCAATCACATGACCCTTGGACGCTGCACCTGTCATCAATACGTGCCAGTTGCCAAGCGCCTAAATCTTGATCTTGTGACTGTGTATATGCTGCAATGGTCATCAGTGTGAGGACCAGTTATAGGTCACTTTTTTCAGTGCCATTGTCAATTCGAACAGTCGCTAAACAAATGCTGGTAAGTCAAGAACTACCTGTAGCTCTCATTTGTTGTTTTGACATCCTCTTTTTAAAACTTGAAGTATGTATATGGCTATCTAGCTGAAATACTGCAAAAGGCCAATGTAAATAATCTAAATTAAAATCCTATACAAAACCCTGAATAGGTAATCAGGAACCCGCTAGAAAGCACAGAAATCAGAGAATGTTAGTATAAGAGGATGAATGTACAGTATGTTCTAGAACAGGGGTATCAAACTCAATTTCATTGAGGGCTGCATCAGCATTGCGGTTGCCCTCAGGGGGCCGGGTGGGCGTGGCTAAAGTGCATATGGCCTACTGGGTGGGCGTGGCCAGCTCTACATCGTTCGCATCAAGGGTGCCTATGGGGGCCTGGGCAGGAGTGGGACAGATCTGAGGGTCTCTGGCAGGAGGAGGGTCTCTGGGCCAGGGCCAAGGCAGTGGGGGCCGTTCCCTCATTGATTCCAGGATGGCTTCGAGGGCCGCATGAAACCACTTCGCGGGCCGGATCCGGCCCCCGGGCCTTGTGTTTGACATGTCTGTTCTAGAAGAACATATCTACCAATACCGGGCCGTGGCATGCCAGCAACTGGTCTGCACAAACAAGCAAAGCCCTATCTGCAGGATGCAGGCAGCACACAAAACCATGCACCCTCTGGTCCACGGGAAAAAAACTCTCTCCACAGAACCGGTCCCTGGTGCTCAAAAGGTTGAGGACCTCTGTTCTGGAAGCCTTCTTGAGTTGTTCTATCAAAGTACCAGGAAACCAAGTTCTCATTTTTGCCGCAAATGTTTATGTGTGATTGTTGTTGTTCTTTACCACTTACATGTAAATTTTAAGTGAATAAAAATTATTATATCAATTGCAAAACATAAAGATACCTGATGTTATTGCAAGAGAAAAGGTGAAATTAATTCAAGCTTATTACAGGCCCTTGACTTACAACAGTTAATTTAGTGACCATTAAACATTACAACGCCACGGAAAAAAGTGACTTATGACTGTGTTTCACACTTATGACTGTTGCAGCATCCCCGTGGCCACGTGATCAAAATTCAGATGTATGGCAACGGACTCATATTTATGACGGTTGCAATGTCCCAGGGTCATGTGATTAGCTTTTGCAACCTTCAGACAAGCAAAATCGATGGGGAAACAAGATGCACTTAACAACCGTGTTACTAACTTAACAACTGCAGCAATTCACTTAACTATGGCAAGAAAGGTCGTAAAATTGGGCAAAACGTAACAAATGTATTACTTAGAGACATAAATTTTTAAGCTCAGTTGTGGCTATAGGTCAAGGACTAGTTGTGGTGAAAAAGACTCTGGTTCCATTACATTGGCGGAATCACGCTCGAAATGAAACTATCATGTTATACTGGTATAATGGAATTTCAATAATGTTCATCTCAGTCAAGAGAAAATAAAACTTCTCCTTATGCTTGCAGTAACATGGTATAATTATTTGTATACTGTACTTGTCTACTTCCAGCAACTTAAAGTAGCTAATAATAATACTGCCATGTTGTATGTGTCATTGCACAACACATGTTTGTTTTAAAAGAAATTAAAATCTCGCTCCACACAGGAGAACTATAAGAAGAAATACGGCATAATGAAATGTGTATTCTTCTCAGTCAAAACAAAAACATGTACTCATCTTGGTGAATTGTTTTGTATTCTGCTGCTGTTGTTATTTATTGTCCTGAGCAGGACAATAAACAACAAAAACAGCAGAATGCAAAAAAATTTAACCAAAACAAGTTAATTTTGGTAAATTCTGAGTCAGTTAAAATTTCCTGAATTTACCGAATAAACAAACAAACAAATTTCTATGTAAGTCTACTATAATATCTACCGGAAGCACTTCTATCTACCGGAAGTTCTTGATTTCCTACCACAACTGCAGCTAGAATTTTGGTAGTAAGTCACTGTGGTACAACCACAGTCAAGTCACCATCAGACTCAATTTTATGGCCATTTTTATGGGAGTCATATTTTTATTATTTATCACATTTTTAAACTGCCCTCCTCCCTCACAGAGGGACAGGAAGCATGACATATGATTGTAAGAAATGCCCTAATGTCACCATGGGAGTGGTGGGGCAGTTGAAACCTCAAAGATGGGTCATACATAATTTGTCCGAGGCTGTCATAACTTCAAGCATCTCATTAACTGACTGATTGTAAGTCAAGGACAACATTTATATACCCTCCAGCCATTACCTTATCTCACCTTCTTCCCAATATTCACTCCTCTATGCCAATATAAAGTCATAAGACAAAGCAATTTATTCAGTGAGTATGGTAGGGAAACAATATCCATGTTCCTCCTACCAGTTGCAACCAAAATCAAGAGATAACTGGTTGTTTTTCTTTCCGTCTCTGTTCTTCTTTTTCTCTAAGTCTCCCTTGCATAGATTCACTTGCACCCCACTCAAGGATCCTCTTCATATTGGAATAGTGTTAGTAATATACAGTTGACAAACAATTCCCATAGCATGTTCAACAGTTAGCATTCCCTGTATGGAACAGTTGTGACAGGCAGAATTTTTTCAGAGTCTATCAATCAGTATTGCTTAGTTGATACATTTCTAAGAACCAAATACCCTTGGAAAACCATTGTTGAGAAAAAAACAAACAAATCAGTTTCAGATTTACTAGGAATGGAGGTTCGTACTTTGAGCTTGTGAATTGTTTTCTGAATGTTTCATTACCAGGCTAGGTAACATCTTCAGCAGAGTTTAGGGGATGTCAGTGTCAATGTTCCTCTGTTTATAAGGTCAGTAGTCTGGGGGAGCCTATGGAAGTTTTAATCTTAGAGACTAGAGCAGTGATGGCAAACCTTTTAGAGTCCGAGTGCCCAAACTGCAACCCAAAATCCACTTATGTATCGTCGGGTGCCCGGTGGGCGTGGCCCATTGGGTGGGCATGGCTGCAGTGGTAACTGCAGACTGGGTGAGACTAAAAAGTTCAATCAATCAATTCCAACTTTGCGAGATCTTTTTTTTTTCACGCAAGAAGTTGAAATTGATTGATTGATTGATTGATTGAACCTTTTTTTTTGCACACAGCAGTGGAGGCCTAAAGTGAAAAGGTTTTATAAAACCCAGCTAAAGGCCTAGGACTGGGGCCACAGCGCACGTGCCCACAGAGAGGGCTCTGTGTGCCATCTGTGGCACACGTGCCATAGGTTTGCCACTATGGGACTAGAGACTAGAACACACAGTGCCCAATGTCACCCTCACATACAGAAGCAGATATGTTTATAGGTAGTCCTTGACTTACAAACACAATTGGGACCCAAATTTTGATCATAAGTGATGATGGCCATAAGTCAAGGTATGTGATCAGAGCCAATTTTATGCTCCTTTTCATAGTGGTCATTCCACAAACCACATGGTTGTAAGTCCAAACCACACAGTTGTTAAACAAATTATGTATGTGCAAACCCATTCCCCAAATGGGAGATTTTTCTAGAAACCAGCAAAAAAATATCACAAATTATAGTCACATGACTGCAGAACATTGCAACCAGTCATAAATATAAACCAGTTTGTGGTCATGTGACCGCAGCGATGGATTGCAGCTTGACATTTTATAATGGCCAGATGTCTTTATGGGCTATAAATTTCCTTTTCTGAATCAGTCATAAATTGAGGACCACTTGTATAGAGTGATGGGATTCAGCTAGTTTGCACTGGTTCGGTAGCTAAATTTTGTTTAGTTCAGAGAAACGGCTGAACCCATGCTGCTTCTGGAAGTCCATTCTAGGCCTGGGAGACCTGGAGGAGGTCTCCCAGGCCTAGAATGGCCAGCTGGAAGTATATTGATGTCACTTCCGTAAGTCCGTTCTAGGCCTCAGAGGCCCAGGCCTGCATCCATGCAGAGAACCGGATGTTAAGGTATTTGAATCCCACCACTGCTTGTATAACAAAGCACTAACTTCTATGCATGACAATAGAGAAGGCACAGCTTGTATGAACCACAGGCTTTAGTAGAGTTCCGCTAGAACTGCAAACATCATAAAACAGGAAGACACCTTAAAGTTATACAGGAAACCCAAACTGTAGCATACCTTCTACGTGACCATCATACTCTATTTTTCAGTCTCCAATAAAATAAAAATAAAAAGACTTTCTATTTCATTTTATTTCTGTTTTATTAGCTTCTAAAAATGTTTTTTGAAAGTTTTCAAAATAATAAAAAATAATACAAACCCAATTCAGAAGAGAGAGAGGGAAAATGAAAAGAATGCCTACAGTCCTTACTAGCATCTATTTTTTTTAAATTATAAAGGCTCAAATCTCTGTTGTTAGTTTGACAGACTGAACAAAAATGTTATTCCCATGAATGTATTATTTATTAATTTAATTTCCCCCCCCCCCACATCTTTTAACGAAAGTCTTAGGGTTCCAAATTTTTCTGACCTCTTAGTCTGTTTATATTGTTATTAAATTAAAGTCTTATTTCACTTATTGCTGTTTGTTTCTGTTTCTCAATCAATTCATTATATATAAGCTGATGGAACTCTTTGATACTTTACCTCCGTGAGTCCATAAACGTGTTTTATTGTTTAGGGCTACTCGGTTTAATTTTTTTAAATTTTTGTATATTATGTGTTGTATATAGTGTTTTAATTGCACTGTACACCGCCCCAAGTCCTTCGGGAGAGGGGCGGTATATAAATCTAATAAATAAATAAATAAATAAATAAATAAATAAATAAATAAATAAATAAATAAATAAATAAATAAATAAACTATAGTTAATTTTGAATGACGATAAACTCACCAGGTGGCTTTTAAAAACACCATTTTGAAGCTCTCTAATATCCTTTATATAGTTAAATAGTTAATTTTCAAAAGTGATTAGAAGTGAGGCTAGTGAACTCAGTATCCTTTAAAAGGCTCCGCTCAAACCTGTTGGGAGGAAAGGAGCTGCTGTTCAGAATAAACGTGGGCAATCTCCCATCCTCTCCTTACCCAGAGAGGTTCCGTGGGATCACTTAACTCACTCATTCTTTGGTCTTTGCCAACCCTTTCTCTCCTCTCAATCAGAGACATGCTAGTTTGCCATTCCTTACTGAAAAGTTCACCTTTCTATTTTATTATTAAACACTTCATATTACTACACAGTTCTTCTTAACATTTAGTTAAAATCTCTGCAATTAGAAGGTGATATTTGAATAGTTGCTAACTTCAGTAGCACCCCAATTTGACCTATCAACCCTAATATAAATTCAGTGTGGTAGAAAGAATAAGTTCACTGTGGCTGATTATTACTTCTTAATAACTTTTCTCCAAGTAAATACAGTTTATCTCTTCTACTGGCCTATCGAAACTGGCTTCTTACCATTTTTGTTGTTCTCCTCTGAACATGTCTACTTTACTGATAATTCTTGCGGAAAAGATAGATACTGTGCTCCAGATGAAAGTAAAATTGAGTGATGCTGTTATTTTTCCCAAACTAGTAATGTACTTCTCTTCATGGGGCCTCAATTTCTATTAGTCTCCTTGGCCACTACTTCATAGCTTGATTTGTGTTTAGTTTGTGGTCTACTAAATCAAAACCATATGATCTTTTTTTCATATCTCCAGACAATGATACATCAAATCTATTTGTGCATTTGATTTTATTTTCCTTCCGAAATATAGAACTTTATCAATGTAGTCACGGTAATCTTCAGAAGTCTGTGGCAGACAAAATGAAATATCCATCATTTAACAAGATCACAAAGAATATAAATTTCATACATAAGTATCAGCAGATCAATATGTGATTCATACAGAAATCTATCGTACTGGATGAAACTATAACAAGAAGATATAAAATACTTGCTTCATAATGTAGCTGTAACTGGATCTTTAAATGTCAAATCAAGGAACCACATGACTTGGCATACAGTAATGTGTCTTACCATTAAATATGAATGACAGCTGCACTGCTGCATTTATTACTCACTTCACCCACACAGTTTAATTTATTGTGAACAATTTTTGCATCTTTGTTTTCAAAATCATTTTTGAGTCTTCAATCAAGCCATAATTGTGGAAGAGGGAAAATGCCATGTCCTTAGGATTGATCAAGAAGACAGACAGATGTCCTAAGGGAGAGAAAAGCTGGGCTAGAATGCACATAGAGATTCTATTACCGGTAAGTTTTCAATTTATTTTTTTAAAAGACAAACATACCAAGCCAAAATTACTGATGACTGACTGCGGTTTCTAAGATTACTCTGAAAGAGTAATTTAAAACAACACTCTTCAGTGTTCATAATGGAAGGTTCCAAAAACCAACGACCCCGATTTCTTCGAAGAGTTGTTACCTAACACAGTGCTGATTAAGGATGAATGGCACCCAATTCTTGGCTTCTAATAAAGCTTCTTCATCACTCTCTATTAATTAACAAATGCTGAACAACATCAAAGCTTTAAGCAAATCATTAATGGCCAGTCTACTGGTATAATGTTAGCACTAACTGAACATGAAAGATAGCCCTGAAGAGCTTTTCCTGAGGGAGCATCAATTTGTATTCCCAGATCATTGTCTAACCTGGCCTATTTTTATGATGCACTAGAAGTAGGCCACTCATGATATGCCTTTGTGATATGTGATGTGACGTCTTGCTTGGGGGAAGAAAGAGAAATAGTCTGTTTCTGAAGCAGTCTCTGTTTCCTACTTAGTTTATGTAGGTATTTAAGTCTTCTTTGGGACTAATTTCAGCCATCCTTGGAATAACTGGGCATCAGGGCTAGGGGGTCCAAACATTTTCAGTTAAAAGAAAGAAAGGCCTAGCTGAATAACTTGTTTCTGACTGTCACTAATAGAAGTAATACAGAAGAAACCATTTCACTGAAATTTGAATGTTCTGTTCGGTGTTATACCACAAGGGTTAAATATCTAGAAAATGATACTTCCAGTGTGAATTGATGTCAAAGATCAGGCAGGAAATAGGGGGGAATCTGAGGTTGAAAGAGCAGGCAAATAGTGAACCCTTAGTGCAAGTAGGCTCAGCCGACACAATCAGAAATGAAGTAAATGAGATGGGGAGGTAAAACACCATTACCACCCTCATACTGTTTCCCATGGCTATGAGGAATTCCAACACTAACACTAACCCCAAGTGGACTTTCAACCCTAAAACAAACCCTAAATCTAATCCTAACTCTAAATAAATTTCAAAAGCTCACACTAACACTAAATGGATCTTCAACCCTAACCCTAAGTGAATTTCCAACCCTAACCCTAATCTTAACCCTAACTCTAACCCTAATCTTAACCCTAACCCTCACTCTAATCCTAACTCTAACCCTAATCTTAAAACTAACCCTAATTCTAACCCTAACCCTAACCCTAATGTGAACCCTAACCCAAATATTAACCCTAACTCTAACCTAACCTTAACTCTAACCCTAACCTTAACCCTAACCCTAACCCTAACCCTAACTCTAACCCTTACCCTTAAGGTAAAGGTAAATGTAAAGGTTCCCCCGCACATGTGTGCTAGTCGTTTCCAACTCTAGGGGCCGGTGCTCATCTCTGTTTCAAAGCTGAAGAGCCAGCGCTTGTCCGAGGACGTCTCCGTCGTCATGTGGCCGGCATGACTAGACGCCAAAGGCGCACGGAACGCTGTTACCTTCCCACTGTAGTGGTCCCTATTTTTCTACTTGCATTTTTATGTGCTTTTGAACTGCTAGGTTGGCAGAAGCTGGGATGAGTAACAGGCGCTCACTCTGTTATGCGGCACTCGGGATTCGACCCGCCAAACTGCCGAGCTTCTGATCGACAAGCTCAGTGTCCTAACCCACTGAGCCTTACCCTTACCCTTACCCTAACTCTAACCCTTACCATTACCCTAATGTGAACCCTAACTCTAACCCTAATCCTAACTGTAATCCTAAATGAACCCTAGCCCTACATTAATTTCAAATCCTAACCCTAATCCTAACACTAAGTGAATTTCCAACCTAATCCTAAACCAACGATGTACATTCTCTCATGTACATGCACATGCACATGCATTTGTATGCATGCATACACACATACATGAGGCTCCCTGTGTTCTTCAAATGCTATCTGTGCATTTCACAGATTTCAGAGACCTATTTCCTTCAGTCATCCACCCTTCATTTCGGCAGCAGGAAAACTTAGTCACTGAGGCTCAATACAGATACAGGAAGTAAATGTTCCAATAAAGTTCTTCTAATATTTCCCATTACAATAAACAAGCTCCACTGAGTCAGGAAAAAATACACCCCTGATTTCTTGCTTGTTAAGATAAGGAATCCTGACAGAGCTTGTCAGCATTCTGACATATTTCAAGTAATCCAAAGCTGTAAGAAATCCATAAGGTTAGCTCTCCTAATAACTTGACTTCCATCACAGGTAGAATTGTCCATAAGATGAGGTGAAGTCTGGCCTAAATAATCAGAAGAGAGCTTTAATACCTTGACTTTTTGAATTACTGTTTTCCTCACTTCCGCTAAGAGTGTGTGATCTTTGTTACTATTTAAGTTTGCATGGAGCAAAGAGCATCTGGCGACCACATCACTTAGTGAGGGCAATCTTGACAGTCCTGCGTCCACTGTAACTCTAGGACTGCATGGGAAATTAAGTGGAAAAAGACAGGAGCCCCAGACAAGCAGGCCAGGAGGTGTGCAGGTGTGCAGAGGGTGAGAGGGCACTATAAGGGCCCAGAATGGACTTCCGGAAGCAACATCCACACAGAGAACCGGTTGTTCACATATTTGAATCCCACCACTGACTATAAGCAGGTGCTCCAGAATGTAGACAGGTGCATGGGTGCTACAGGGGGCGGGGAGTATGCAGGCAAATCCTACTGAGTGTGGGCAGGTGCATGGGTGCCACAGGAAATGGGGGTGTCACAGGTAGACATTATGGAATGCAGGTAGGAAAAAAGCATCGAAGCAATTTCTGACTTCCTGTTGGCTCCCACTGACTTTCTGCTAAGCAGCAGGGAACATCAGACACTGTGATCACATGACTGAGGCTCACTGTGACATCACATCTGCAAGCCAGAGCCCAAGCCCCCAGATCATGATCACATGACCACAAGAGTGTTGTGAAAGCTGGAAAATCTATGACTGGTCATACAGAACACTCGTTCACTGTTGTCATAACTTTGAACAGTCACTGAATGAGTGGCTGTAACCCAAGAGCCACCGGTAATTAGATTATCATAGTAAACATTTGTGGCTCTGCAATCCTGGACTGGAACATGGTTTTTTTCCTTAAATTGATACATCAAACTGATCTATAGAAGGTCTCCTAAATTAATTAAATCCTTGAAGTCTCTTAGGATGGCAATCCTCATAGTTTTTTCATATTCTACTACTTTTGTTCCTTCCTAAGCTGGAGACGAGACGCGCACATTCTTCTGCCCTTTGAATGTACATAGAAAATTGAGAATTCCAGTTTGGGGAATTGTATGAGTTACAAATTCTGTGACTTGCAGTGCCAGTATCTTTAGATAGCACCAGCTTGTGAAGACATGCCCCAGATAGAGGAAGACAAGAGGAAAATGCTCTTGGTTAAAAAAAATATAGTGATTTTTATGTACTCTTCTAGCAAGCAAATGAAAAAAAAACGTTCAAACCACATCTTGTCATCCTTGTGATTTACTATTTATAATTAAAGGATATGAAAAGCATGACCTTGTCCATCAAAGCAATGCAATCCAGTGATTCTGGAATCTTCAATCAGTAAAAAAAAATGTTTCATTTTGAAGCAGCCGTTTCATTTCTCTGCCACTCTTTCATGTTGCAAAACCTACTTGCATTTTTCTAAGAATAAGCCTAGTCAAGCATCTTTAAGACTAAATTTCAATATTTGTGAAGTATATATTTGATAATAAGGAAGCTTGGTTAATTTCTCTTCTTCTAAAGAAACAGAAAATTATAAATGATAAAATATACCTGTGATTTACTGAAAAATTGAATGATCTTTTTAAAAATACATCGGAGTATATTTTCATGTGAACACTCTGTTGAAGACCTGAGAAGGCTTTTGTAGAGCACTATTAAACTTCAATAAAAGTGCAGATAAATTTCTTTTTTGTAGATTAATCTAAGGTGCTTAATTTTTGTGCCTGTTTGTATTTTAACTGCCAATTGTCTTAAGTCTTCTTTCTGAACAGAAAAGCATGTACATACATACATACATACATACATACATACATACATACATACATACATACACACACACACACACAATGTATTTATTTATACTATATATACACACATGCATCTGTACACATACACACACATGCATATATGGATGGATAAACAATACATCTACTGCTATCATTGGTATTTTCAATAAGTTATATTTATAGCTTTGATTGATCCTTAGAAGTCTCGTAGATTGGGAGGTAAATATTTGCTTTGTGGAAAAAGTGGAGTTCTGGTATTTTGGAATCTGCAGTTACCATGTTAATTTATTATGGTCCTTTAGGATCTTACTAGATTACTACTACTACTACTTTGTCCAATCACTTGAAATTCTGTCCTTGTAACTGCAGGAAGGAATCTTCATCCAAAGGCTTTTATTATGTGACTCTATAGACATCCCATCTCACAGTTTCTGCAAGTAGAGTCAGCACTTGAGTCAGTGTCAGAGTCAGAGTCAATAATCTTTTGAAATTGGAGACCATTTTAGAGCTTAATACAAAGAGATCCTGATGGTCTATACCAGCGTCTTCCAACTTGGCCCTTTTATGACTTGTGGACTTCAACTCCCAGAATTCCTCAGCCAACGTGCCTGGCTGAGGAATTCTGGGAGTTGAAGTCCACAAGTCATAAAAGGGGCAAGTTGGAAGACCCCTGGTCCATACATTTCATACGTAATGTGCCATGCTGCTAATATAGAATGAGTACACATGGGCAGCTATGAAGAAGGGCAGGGAAAAAGTTATGCAGTATTTCGTCTTTGTCTCAAGAGTCCTAAGATTGAGTATCTAGAATTCTATGCCTCTCCCCCCCCACACACACACAATTTTATTCTTCTCCAACACTTGAGAGACACAAGTTAGATGAAAACTTGCCTTCCTTTTTTAATTATAAACACAACATAGAACCAGCTTCAGCACATCTCCTCAAAGATTCATAGAATTGGAAGAGGTCATTTAGATTAATGAATTCATGTTCTTTTTTTAAACATTTCCTAAAATAAAGAATCTGTCATTCTATATGCTGGGTAGGCCTTTTTTCTGTGTGAAATCCTTTCCGTACTTAAAAAGTACAATTACATCCCCACTTAATCATTTTGCCAAAAGACTAAGCATACACAGGTCTTACAACATCTCGCCTTAAGCCTTGGTTTCCAATAGAGTGATTGTCCATTTTGCCCTTCACTGTTCCTGTCCAGCATCTCAGGAACATTCTTAAAATATGGCGACTAGGAAGTGGGCGTAGTATTCATTATAGATTCTGTTACATGCAGAATATAACAAACATTTGGAAAACAATTTTATAAATTTTTTAGAAGTTGCCTTGATGAGATGGGAGACATAGAAATCTAATAATAAATAATAATTGCATTGCCATTTCAGTGCCTGTGTTGAACTGCTTAATCATATTCAATGTGTTATCATCTAGTACTATACTGTTTCTCAACCTAATGCAGATTTCAGTTCTCAGAATTACCCAGCAAGCATGTTGGCTAGAGAGTTCTGGGAATTGAAGTCCACACATTATGAAGTTTCCAAGGCTGGGAAACATAGATTTAAAGCAGGGGTGTCAAACTGCCAGCCCGCAGGCCAGATGCGTCATGCCAAAGCCGCACCCACCCCAGCTTCAGCCATGGGAAAAAAGTTGTGATACGTTGTGAAATGTCATGTGACGTGGAGAGTTTGACACCCCTGATTTAAAGTGTCAAGAATAATTTCACATATACTATTCTCAATCCTCTGTGTTTATATTTATGTTTTCTAACTCTTATTATGTTCAGCCAATTTCTCCAACTCAGGAAGATCATTTTGAATGTTGGTTCTGAATATTTATGACCCCGTCCCATTTAGTGTGATCTGCATTCCTTCCCTATCATTATCCAAATCATTAATGAAAATTTTGAATTGCCATATCTGTTGGCAATTGGGTACCCAGACTGATGAGGAACTCTTGATGAGCATTCCTGAGTACAATTTTCAAACTTCTGTGATCCATCTAATGGATCCAAGATGAATACATAAAGTATGATTAAATGACGCAAAGTCACACCCATGGGACACTAAAACAGAACAGGGAAGTTTCAAATAAGAAAACATGCTGTTTCATTTCAATCCCCTTAACAGTTCATTTGCATGCTTACAGACTCAGTTATTTAATGTAAAATAAATTACAGCAAAATCTGTGGTTGGATCAACTCAATGCTTGATTAATCAGCTTTTTTTTTTTGGTACCTTCAAGTCATTATTGACTCCTGACAATTGTCTGGGCAAGTCTCTTCAGTTTTCTTGGCAACATTTCCCAAAGTAGTCTGTTGCTACCTTCTTCCTAAGCTGGGAGGAATTGACTAGACCAAATCATTCAACCGGTTTCATGCCTAACAGGACCAAAACTTGCAGTCTCCTTGTTTCTTGCCTGTGTCTTAAGTCTCTACATCACACTGGCTCCCCGACCCCCCAAAAAGGAGCAAACACACAGCAGCTGAATATTTGAGCTCAGCTGCTTATATCAAAGTATGACACAAATCCCAGATAATGATACATTCCTGAATGGATGCCTGTATGCAAATAAGACTCATATTCAAGCTTCTAATTGCAACCAGACTATGCTCATTGTGATTTGAGTTGGAAAGAAGCTTGTAGAAGACATTGGCTGGTTATTTCTAATATCCATGTCATTGCTTCAAGAGCATTCTTGCCAAAAGTCATTCTTGCCAAGAGGCAATTGGGCAATTGTGCTCAACACAAAAGGTCCTTGGGGCACTGTAGGTAGGACATGTGACAAGCAGCTCAACAGTTCTCCATCCCTTGGGTGAAAATAACTCTTTTTTTTAAAGGATAGTATGTTGTCCAATACATTTTCAAATGCAAAACTGCAAGGAAACATAAACGCTATAATAAGCGCGTTGCAATTTGGATGTCATCTGGAAAGGCAAAATGCCGGCTTCTTCTCTGCTAGCAAACACTCCCATTCTTGCTTTTCTTGTTAATCAGGGTAATTAATAAAGCTCAAGGAACGTTACATTCAACTCATTTGCATTTAGGCAGTTCCACTCTTCCTTCCAAAGAGACAACAAGATGTTATTGTCGTTTGGCATTCGTGCTAAAAAGCTGTCAGACTTTTATTTACCCTAAAGTACAAAATGTTTTGTGCCTTGGCCACTTGCCTATGAATGTGTTAATTAAAAAGCTTCTACTGCCCTAGAAACTACTCTGAGTAAGTTTGCAATGATCCACAAGAGCTCCCAAATTGGTAGGGGTGGGGGAAAATGTCAGAGTTGGAGCAGAGCGTTGCCTTTCGAATGCCCCAAGTTTGTCCTCCGCCTCCAGAATTAGGGAACATCCTTGCTAGTCCAGTCTTGCAAGAAATTCTATTGTGCCATTCCAGTGACTTCAATAGAGACTGTCCCATTCAACAGGGAATTGAAGTCATTACTTCTTTTTATCCCTTTTACAAAAGACAGATTGCTGAAGTGAGCAGAAGAGAGAATCTCTGATGGGAAGGGGCAGCAGCAACAGTAGTATCAGTTGGCTTCAACTAAATGCAGTACTCATTGACATCTCACCCAAAATTACTTGTCTCATGTTTCTCCACCAACTGGGTCATTTCTCCCCATTCTCTTCGGAACATACTACACCCTTCTGTCTTTTCCAGGTTCCAATACAGTATGTAACTTTTCAAGCCCACCCTGCCAGTATGGAAGTACAGGTAGTCCTTGATTTATGACCGATCACTTAGTGACCTTCAAAATTACAACAGACACCACTCCCCATTTCAAACTGATCCATTTCAAAGCTCTGATATTACACTCACTCACACACACACACACACAGTCAAGTAACCATATTTCTAGATCTGGCAATGAGGTTGTAGCATCCATTTGCAGCGTCCTGCAGTCATTGACCACGACTTACGCTATTTTTGCCCGAAATTGGCGTTTACTTCTGGTTACTTCTGGCAAACAAGTTCCATGGTAAATAGAGTCACTTAATGACCATCACATTCATTTAATGAGAACCACAAAAAAGATTGTAAAAAAAAGATCTGTTCACATGGTGTCCCAATTTACAGCTATCATAACTTATGACCATAGTCGAAGAATACCTGGTCAGCAACACTCACCAATAAGTCCACAAGCTCTTTGGTCTCAGATTGGTGAGTTCTCCTGCCCTTTTGTGGAAAGGATGTTAAAATCCTGAAGAAATCATAGTACTTGGGTAGCACATAACATATGTGCCATGCATCTGGGCAACCTACCTCTCCTTTTCATTTCCACTCACTGCCGCAGAAATCAAAACTCTGAAAAAGGTCTAAGATACGTAAAAAGCAAATCCTGAATAAACTCCACCAATGAATAACTAATTATGCATGACTGCAGCCTAAAGCTAGTAACTGACTGAGATTCCAAACAGTGATTCCAAACAGCGATTCTCCTAGAAAGCCTAATCCTATTAAAGTAAAAGTATAGAATTTGAAAAATCTAATCACATCCCTTTGAGTGGTTTCATTAATTAAGCTAACTACATTTTGAAAGAGAAGATTTTATATCAGGAGGCTGCAAGCAATGAACAAGAGGTTTGGGGGGCATCAGGTTGACAGTATTTCTGAAATTGGATGAGCCATGAAAGTGGAAACGTTACGTTGATCAGCATTCATTCCTCCTGAAATATTGACCTCACATGATATAGGTCAGGATAAATCTGCTGTCCGTGTTATTAGCAGAATATTACAGGTCATGAAGGCCAAAGTTGATAGATCTTTTTTAAAAAAATAATAATAATTAAAATATTTACTTCCATTTCAGTTCAGAACTTTCTTTCAATCAGCAGTACTTCTGGTGTATGCAGTTTACATAGCTGCAATTTTGTGTTCAGTTCCTAGGAGTTTAGGAATGGGAAGCAAAATGCTACAGTGGTTCTTCTCCTTTTTCAGATAATTTTCCAGATTTGATTCTGGCTGGTTATCACTCTAAAGCTCTTTGTAACACAGGAGCAGGTTGCCTCTCTCCAATTTTTTCTGTCCATCCCACCAGATCCAACAGAGCTGGCATGCTCTGAGAATAAGCAGATTGGCTGTTGTTGTTAGCTGCGAAGTCGTGTCCGACCCATCGCGACCCCTATGAACAACATTCCTCCAGGCCTTCCTGTCCTCTACCATCTTCTGGAGTCCATTTAAGCTCACGCCTACTGCTTCAGTGACTCCATCCAGCCACCTCGTTCTCTGTCGTTCCCTTCTTCTCTTGCCCTCAACCTTTCCCAGCATTAGGCTCTTCTCCAGTGAGTCCTTCCTTCTCATTAGGTGGTCAAAGTATTTGAGTTTTAGCTTCAGGATCTGGCCTTCTAAAGAGCAGTCAGGGTTGATCTCCTCTAGAACTGACCGGTTTGATTGCCTTGCAGTCCAAGGGACTCGCAGGAGTCTTCTCCAGCACCATAGTTCAAAAACCTCAATTCTTTGGCGCTCAGCCTTTCCTATGGTCCAACTTTCACTGCCATACATTGCAACTGGGAAGACCATAGCCTTGACTATACGCACTTTTGTTGGCAGGGTGATGTCTCTGCTTTTTAGTGTGCTGTCTAGATTTGCCATAGCTTTCCTCCCGAGGAACAAGCGACTTTTAATTTCTTGGCTGTAGTCCCCATCTGCAGTGATCTTGGAGCCCAGGAAAATAAAATCTGTCACTACCTCCATTTCTTGAGAGGGCCGGATGCCATGATCTTGGTTTTCTTAATGTTAAGTTTCAACAGATTGGCTAGCTTTCTATTTTTCCTAGGCCTGGAGGGCTAGCAAACAGTCTTTCTTCTGATTGTTTGGAAGGCTCCTTCACCAACACATACAACAGCAGATACAATGCGGAACCGACCAGGTGGTTCCGCCCCAGGCGCCTAATGGACCCGGAACGGTTCCAGAGGGCACTTGGGCCTATACCCATCACCCTTACCCACAGCCCAGTCGATGCTCTGGTGGATGCCTGGGAAAGGGCGGCCGCCGGGGCACTTGACTGCGTTGTACCCTTGCGACCTCTGACCCGGCGCAGATCCCGCTGGGCTCCATGGTTCTCTGTGGAGCTCCGGGAGATGAAGCGTTGGAGACGAGGTCTAGAGAGCGGATGGAGGTCCAGCCGATCCGAATCTGACCGATTGCAGTTAAGAACCTTTATAAGGTCTTATCTTGCGGCGATAAGGACGGCAAAGTCTAACTACTTTGCTGCCCTTATCGCGTCCGCAGATAATCGCCCGGCCGCCCTATTTAGGGTAACTCGCTCCCTCCTTAATCAGGAGGTGAGGGAGGATCCCTTGCGGGGACGAGCCGAGGAGTTTAGTCATCATCTGGAGGACAAAATCACTCAGATCCGGATCGGTCTGGACTCTGACTGGGCAGAGTCTGATGTGGAGGAATTGGACGGTCTTGAGCATGTTATCTGGACTGAGTTCGATCCTGTTTCCCCTGATGATGTGGACAGGATCATGGGGAGGCTGAGCACCACCACCTGTTTGTTGGATCCGTGCCCCTCCTGGCTAGCTTATGCGGCCCGGGAGGGGACATGAGGCTGGTTCCATGCAGTAATAACTGCTTCTTTGAAGGAGGGTGTCTTCCCTGCCGCCTTGAAGGAGGCGGTGGTGAGACCCCTCCTCAAGAAGCCTGCCTTGGACCCGGCTGTTTTAAATAACTATCGTCCGGTCTCCAACCTTCGCTTTTTGGTGAAGGTTGTTGAGAGTGTGGTGGCGCATCAGCTTCCTCTGTTCCTGGAGGAAACTGATTGTCGAGCCCCTCGGGATCGACATGCTCACTGGGAGGGGGTTCCGGTCGTCGCCCGCAGCCACAGCCGCAGCTGTGCCCGACAGCTGCTCAGCGGCCGATGAGGATCCCGGGCGCCCATGCTAGGCCCGTATGGCAGCCGCACCTAACAGCTGATTCGCGGCTGAAGAAAGCCCCGGGCGCCCACGCTGGAGCCACAACGTCTCAATCAGCTGCTCGGCGGCCGACGAAGATCCTGGGCGTCAACACCGAGGCCGTGCTTGCTCGCACAGCTGATCGGCGGCCGGCAGCGCGGGGCAAAGGACCTGCCCCTGCCCAAACGGTTGTTGAGCAGCTAACAGCGGGTCTTGTCACACATGGGGAAGCCGCGCCAGCCTTAACAGCTGTGCGGTGGCCTGAAACGGGTGTGAGCCGGAACACCGGGTTGGTGGAGGGGAGCACGTTAGAGAATCCAGGGGGTGAGAGAGGGGGATATTGGACTTACACCTTCCTGCGCGCAGTATGGACTTTGGAGCCAGAGGCGGAAGCGGGGCGTGGGGCGGCAGGATAGAGGGGTGGGGTTTTACGCGGTTCAGGCAGATACTGGTCTGCGTGGGGGAGGGTGGGGCTGACGGGTGGGGCTAGTACTCAATTAGTAGTTACATTTAAAAGAAGCGTTGGGACGAGTGGTTCCCAACGCTGACTTTATTAATGCTTGGAGATCCTGACATTAAAGGTGCTCTCTGCAGTCATCCGTGCTTCGTCGTGGTTTTTCCTGAGTGCCTGTTATTCCCGGCGGAGACGAGGTTTTGACACTGATTATCTGGACCCGTACCAATCGGGTTTCAGACCCGGATACAGCACGGAGACGGCATTGGTCGTGCTGGTAAATGATCTCTGGAGGGCTAGGGACAGGGGTTGCTCCTCTGTCCTGGTCCTATTAGATCTCTCAGCGGCTTTTGATACCATAGACCATGGTATCCTGCTGCGGCGTCTCAGGGGGTTGGGAGTGGGAGGCACCGTTTTACGGTGGTTCTCCTATCTCCTGGGCCGCTCGCAGTCGGTGTTGACGGGAGGGCAGAGATCCGCCCCAAGGCCTCTCATTTGTGGAGTTCCTCAGGGGTCGGTTCTCTCGCCCCTCCTGTTCAACATCTATATGAAGCCGCTGGGTGAGATCATTCGTGGTTTCGGGGTGGGTTATCATCAGTACGCTGATGATACCCAACTTTTTCTTTCCACCCCGAACCAACCCAGCGATGCCCTCGCCGTGATGTCCCGGTGCCTGGAGGCGGTCCAGGTCTGGATGGGGAGAAGCAGGCTTCGTCTCAATCCCGCCAAGACTGAGTGGCTGTGCATATCGGCATCTCGGGTCAACCAGACTATTCCATCTCTAACGATGGGGGGTGAGGTGTTACCCCCCGTTGATAGGGCTCGCAACTTGGGCATCCTCCTGGATTCACGACTCAATTTTGAAGACCATATAGGAGCCATGACCAGGGGGGCTTTTGCCCAGGTTCGCCTGGTGCGCCAGTTGCGACCCTATCTGGACCGAGATGCCCTACACAGTGGCGTAGCGTGGGTTGTCAGCACCCGGGGCAAGGCAACCGGAAGCGGAAATAGAGGGGCGGGCAGGCGGTGACGTCACGGCACTGCTGAAAAGACGCGCCCCGCAGCGGCGTAGACTTTCCAAGAAGAGTCGCGCGCATGCGGGATGCTTCCGGGTCCCTCTCGAGGGCGGCTGGGCGGGGCTCCGACCTGCAAGAGCCGCTGCATTCAAGCTCGCACGTGAGCCCCGCTAAATAAAGCCACGCATGCGCACGAAGCTAGGCCAGCCGGCCAGCGGGTCCGTCTTCGCTCGGCCAAACCTGCCAGGGCGCCTGCGGGGCGCTTGCGGTTGGCCTGAGCCTGGGCGGAGAGTTGGCTGCTTCTATTTATTTTATTCAGTTTATGTGGCCGCCCATCTCACCTGCCGGACTCATTTCGCTTTGCAAGAAAGAGCAGCTCGAGAGCGGAGCCAAGCCAACTCTGTGCAGCCCTTGGGGCTCCCTGAGCAGCTCAGTGCGAGCGTGCCCCCCCCAGATGTTGCGCCCGGTGCGGCCGGCCCCCCCCTGCACCCCCCACGCTACGCCACTGGCCCTACGCACAGTCACTCATGCGCTCGTGACCTCCCGTTTGGACTACTGCAACGCTCTCTACATGGGGCTGCCCTTGAGGACCACTCGGAGGCTTCAACTGGTGCAGAATGCGGCCGCGCGAGTTGTGATGGGGGTCTCTCAATACTCCCACGTAACACCTCTACTCCGTGAGCTGCATTGGCTTCCGGTTGCCCTCCGGGTGAAATTCAAGGTGCTGGTGATGACCTATAAAGCCCTACATGGCTTGGGTCCGGGATATTTGAGGGAACACCTGCTGTCGGCATCAAGTTCCCTTCATCCAGTGTGCTCCCACAGGGAGGGTCTTCTCAGGGTGCCACCGGTAAGAGATTGCCGGCGGGTAACACCCAGGGATAGGGCCTTCTCAGTGGGGGCGCTTGCCCTTTGGAACCAGCTGCCAGTGGAGCTGAAGACTGCCCCCGACCTCCGTTCATTCTGCCGGGGCCTGAAGACCTGGCTCTTCGAGCTCTCTGGCCCAGGCTGAGAATTAATTTATTTTAATTGGGGTTTTATTTATACAGAGATAAATTTAATCTTTTTTAAACTTGGTTTTTAACTTTTGTATTTTTGGTTTTTAATTACCCTGTAAACCGCCCTGAGTCCTCCAGGAAAGGGCGGTATATAAATGTAATAAATACAAATACAAATACAAATTTGGAGAAGGAGCCTTCCATGGATCACTAGAATGGGGCCCATTTGCAGGATGACTTGAGGTGACCTCAATACAAAGATCACACCTCAGGTTGGATAAGCATGGCTGCAGCTACAGACAAGAGCAAAGGTAAGGGGACCTGGGCCTGGTTGGGCCGGGATGTGACGGAGCAAGGAAAGGGACCTTTCCCCAGTGCTCCACTTAATGCTCCCATGATCACTTAGCTAATGCAACTGGTAGAGTCAGGACTGTGGTCTTTGAGCAAAGAGGCCACATGGGCATCTCACTTAATGACCACTCCTCTCAATGACTGAGATTCCAGTCCTCGTTGTAGTCATAAATTCAGGGCTGCTTGTTAGTCTTTTAAATATATATATATATACATTATTAGTCTTTTATATATATATATATATATATATATATATATATATATATATATATATATATATATATATATATATATATATATATATATATATACATTTATATTATATACCGCCCTATTCCCTGAGGACTCAGGGCGGTTTACAGGGAATTAAAAAATCCATCATACAAAAGTTAAAAAACCAATTTAAAAAATATTAAATTGACCCTGTATACTTAAAACCCCAATTAAATATATATATATATATATATATATATATATATACACACACATTATAATGCTCATTCCCTCCTAAAATAGGTATGCTAGGATTGCAACTCCCAGATTTTTGAACCTCCTACCTCATCAAATGATCTCAGCTTCTAATAACAGGAGAGATGAAGAGGAAGGAGAAACTTCCTCTAAAACATTGTGGTATGCAAGGTTTTTATGAATGAATGAATGAATGAATGAATGAATGAATGAATGAATGAATGAATGAATGAAATAATAATAATAATAATAATAATAATAATAATAAGAAGAAGAAGAAGAAGAAGAAGAAGAAGAAGAAGAAGAAGAAGAAGAAGAAGAAGAAGAAGAAGAAGAAGAAGAAGAAGAAGAAGAAGAATTTGGAAGGGACCTTGAAGGTCATCTAGTCCAACCCCCTGCTCAGGCAGGAAACCCTATACCATTTCAGGCAAATGGCTGTCCAATCTCCTCTTAAAAACCTCCAGTGTTGGAGCATTCACAGCTTCTGGAGGCAGGTTGTTCCACTGGTTAATTGTTCTAACTGTCAGGAAGTTTCTCCTTAGTTCTAGGTTGCTTCTCTCCTTGACTAGTTTCCATCCGTTGCTTCTTGTCCTGCCTTCAGGTGCTTTGGAGAATAGCTTGGCTCCCTCTTCTTTGTGGCAGCCCCTGAGATATTGAAACACTGCTATCATGTCACCCCTCACCCTTCTCTTCATTAAACTACACATACCCAATTCCAGCAACCGTTCCCTATATGTTTTAGCCTCCAGTCTCCCAATTTTTGACTTTATTGTCAAAGTACAACCAGATATACATTGTATACATTGAGATTATATTGAAGATAGGAGGCAGGCCAAGGAAAGAGCTAATGCAACTTTAATTGTGCATTCACTACAACAGTGGGATGCCCAGTCGTATTTTGCTTCCCTTTTGCTTCTTTGTCGTTTTTTTCTACAATGAAATAAAGCTCAAAACCCTATCAGCTTTGCTTTGGTAGAATAGACATAATGGTTGTATTCACAGAGCTGAAAGAGTGAGGGAAATTACTTTGAATGAAACAATGTTCCTTTTTACCAGCAGGTGACATGGCAGTTTCTTTTTATTTTATGCACAACCGGTCTTCCAAATTGCTTCTTCTTCCTGGGGGTACATAAGGTGCAGTTGCTGGAGAAAAGCCCAGATGAGAGTGAAGATCAAGGTTGGTTTCCCTTCCACAAGCTAGGGAAATTGACAGAACTCTGTTTTGGGGAGGGAAAAATACATATCACAGCTGATAGTTTAGTCTGGAAACCTGGAAGACAATCTATTGGTAAGCAACATCCTTGCAGTTCAAATAGTGCTATTCTTTTAACAGCAGCATCAATGATTTCTAAATTATTTAAATCACAACATACTTTGGATTTCTTTTCTTTCTTTTTTCTTTTCTGTATATAATAGTCACTGGAGCTACAATGATTGAAGAACATTAGATTAAAAAAAATAACTGAAAGAGAAAAAAAAAACACCCTGTGCCTCTTTTCTTAAGGAAGCTGCATTAAAATGCCAAAACTGAATTGTAAACTTGATTTATTATGATTACAGAAATATTGTGTATTGTTGGAATTAATACATATAGACTGCATGTGTTTATCTATTTGTTTAAATTGAAAGTACAAGGTGTTTAATTATAGACATTTGATTATAGAAATATTTAGTTGTACGTGTATTTGTGGAATTGTTATTATGGTGCATTTCTGGCTTATACGTTTCATTTAGAATAAGAGACTATGATACTATATATCAGTGTTACTAACTGTTTGGTATGTTTATGTTTCATATTTTACTTTTGTTTCTGTTTTATTAAACTATTTTAATAATTTTACTTTTTTAAAAAAGTCCACATCAAAATTTGCAAAAACAGCTATGTTGTGTGGTAGGAAATACCTGGCACTTTTCTTTTCCTTTCTTTTTTGTGTCCACACTAAGCACATGGAACCAACTTCCCTAGGCTGGGACCTCCAGGTGTATTCCCAAAAGTGCCTTTTCAAGAGGCAACTGGATTTTCTTGTTTTTCTTTGAAGACATTTCGCTTCGCATCCAAGATAACCATAACCTGGATGACTCAGAATCTCCATAGAGTCCAGATGTATTGGATAACAATCCTGTTATCCTAACCAGCAAGACTCAACTGAGTAATAAGGTTGTAATTTTATAGGCTGAGAGGCAATAAAATTACAAAAATTGGCAAAAGCTGAACCTAAAGTCATACTGATTTGCCCTGAAGACCTGGCTCTTTGAGCTTTCCGGCCTAGGCTGAGAGGCTTTTTTTTCCCCTCAGGGATCAAATTTAATTATTTTAACTGTTTTTAACTCTTGTATTGTATTGATGTTTTTAAATACTTTGTAAACCGCCCTGAGTCCTACGGGAAAAGGGCGGTATATAAATTCAATAAACTTAAACTTAAACTTAAAACAGTAAGAATAAACATGACACTTTCATTCCTCTGTCCACTCAGCTTGCTTGCAGAGCTGATTCCCTTTAGTCATGTTTTATGCATGTATTTGTGTAGTTGTTTTTTTTTTAAGTTTACCACTATCTTCTTCCTGTTTTTCCCCTTTTTGACTTCCCATCTATACCTTTAGCTTTGCCGGTGGTCTCTTATACAAGTACTAATCAGGTCTGATTCCACCTAAACTTTTCTCTTGATCAAGCCAAAGTGCATAAGGGCCCCAGATATAGATCTGCAAAATTTAAATAACTAACCTTTTCCTAAATGTTGTACGAAATAAATGCACTGTGAGATAAAAGTATCTCACAATGAATCTTCAGAATATAAGCTAGCATAAAAGCACTAATACAAATATCTGCACAGCTAAAAGGTAAAGGTAAAGGTTCCCCCGCACATGTATGCTAGTCGTTTCCAACTCTAGGGGCCGGTGCTCATCCCCGTTTCAAAGCTGAAGAGCCAGCGATTGTCCGAGGACTTCTCCATGGTCATGTGGCCGGCATGACTAGATGCCAAAGGCACACAGAACGGTGTTACCTTCCCACTGTAGTGGTTCCTATTTTTCTACTTGCATTTTTACGTGCTTTCGAACTGCTAGGTTGGCAGAAGCTGGGACGAGTAACAGGCGCTCACTCTGTTACGCGGCACTCGGGATTCGACCCGCCAAACTGCGGGTCTCACAATGAATCTTCAGAATATAAGCTAGCATAAAAGCACTAATACAAATATCTGCACAGCTAATGAAGGCTAAATATAGGCAGAAAGAACCAGTGCTTTTTTTTGTCGTAGAACACACCGGAATGGGGATCCAGCACCATTTTTCAATGGATTTTCCAAGTTTTAAAAGTAACTTTTGAAAATTTGGTGTTTGGTCCACATGGACTTGAATCACCAAGCGTAGCAGGTCGGCGGCAAAATCATTAAAATGGTGCATGCGGACTGCTTGTGTGCCAAGTCCGATGCATGCGTACTTCATTCATGCTGGTTGTGATGGCGCTGCATGGCTTGTGATTGGTCATGTTGTCGCACACTGAGGGCTTACTGAGGGCAGTGACCATTATGTTTCATCACATAACTGACGTGTGTGTGGGAGGGTGTACAGTAATTGACTATGTGCGAAAGATAAATAATTTATTTTAAAGAAATTGTTGGTGAATTGAAAATCTTTTTAAATTTTTTAGTGTAAAAGTGTGACCCCAAATTTTTTTTTAAAAAAATACTAATTACTTCTCAACCACCGGTCCTGCTAAGAACGGAATATATAATTTTTTAAAATAAAAGATTAACAAGATGTGAGTTCCAGCACCTTTTTTCTTACAAAAAAACCACTGGGAAGAACAAATAAATATCTGCGCAGCTAACAAAGGCTAAATATAGGCAGAAAGAAAACAAGATCATGTAAGTCGAGCACTAAAGATGAAAATCCTTTAGAAAAAAACTGAACTGGCTTTTCCTCCCACATTTTATTTTCACAATCATCTTCCGAGGTAGATTTCCTTAAGAGATAAGGGTAAGCCTAGTAAACTTAAGGACTGACCAGGGATATGAACTTGAGATTTCTCAAACTGAGTCTGGGGAGGAAGGGATGGCCTAGAACAGGGGTAGGCAACCTCGGCTCTCAACTCCCAGAATTCCTGAGTCAGCATAGCTGACTCAGGAATTCTGGAAGTCCATGAGTCATAAAAGAACCGAGGTTGCCTACCCCTGGCCTAGAAGATGCCCTGGATATTCTACTCACAGCAGCTTTTACCAATGGCCACCCCTGCTGGAGTAGCCAGGAATTGAAATTCAGCAACCTCTAGTTGAGGAAAAAGACTCCTGTGCTTTATTTATTCTATAGAAGTTCCATCTGTGCAAATTTTCTCATCCTGCAAGACAAACTGTTCTTGTCACAGCATCCTCCTACACTCCTAGACATACATAATAATCAACCCACTGTAAGTCCAGATGGCAGTGGGGATCGTCTAAAGTTGCAACAATCATTTGCAACTCTCACAGCCAAAGGACAGGTTAGGCAGAAATCTTATCTGGGTTCACCTTTTGTGGGGTGCAGGGTGCAGCTGCTGCAGATGTCACAGCTTCCAGCCAATATAGCCTACAACTGGGAGGTCCCTAGCTCTCCAGAAAGGCCCCCAAGCTTCACTGCGGTTGCCAGGTGAACTCTGTTTGTCATGAACAAGACCAAACCAGCGAGATATGATCGTTGCCTTATGACAGGGGTCTTCAAACTTGGCCCTTTTATGACTTGTGGACTTCAACTTCCAGAATTCCTCAGCCAGGCACGCTGGCTGAGGAATTCTGGGAGTTGGAGTCCACAAGTCATAAAAGGGCCAAGTTTGAAGACCCCTGCCCTATGAGAAAGTGAAGTAGATACTTTTTGCAGGTATACAAATTTCTGTGAGAAAGGCTGCAGAAAGGCTGCATGAATATTCTTTGCTCATTGTACAAGCTATCCGTAATGAAGCGTCCAAGTTCAACACAGATGTCATTTTTCAGGTAAATTTAGGGGCAACTCTTCGATGTAACTATGACCTATAAGCAAGGTGTGTTCAGTGAAACCCTATGTGATCATCTAATTAATTGGATAGAAGTGGTGTTCTGCATGCTGTAAGGATGCCAGCTAATCATAGAATTGATCAATTGTTTCAACAATGGTTTCATTGGTAGCAATTGGCAGGCAGCACCTTCTTCAATAGAAAAACCAATACCTGTGAAAGTTCATAAAGTTGTTGACAACCTTAGTATGACTCATTCCTTTTTTTCTCTTTCCCTTTCTCAAAGAACTGAACAACTACAATGCTTACATTATATTACACCCCTAATACAGAAATTTGGTAGCACTTGCAGCTGGAGCAGGGGTGTCAAACTCAATTTCATTGAGGGCCGCATCAGCATTGTGGTTGCCCTCAGGGGGCCAGGTGGGTGTGGCCTGGGTGGGCGTGGCCTACTGGGTGGGCATAGCTAAAGTGCGTATGGCCTACTGGGTGGGCATGGCCAGCTCTACATCGTTCGCATCAAGGGTGCCTATGGGGGCCTGGGCAGGAGTGGGACAGATCTAAGGGTCTCTGGCAGGAGGAGGGTCTCTGGGCCAGGGCCAAGGCAGTGGGGGCCGTTCCCTCACTGTTTCCAGGATGGCTTCGCGGGCCGCATGAAACCACTTCACGGGCCGGATCTGGCCCCCGGGCCTTGTGTTTAACATGTCTGAGCTAGAGTAACAGAACAGTTTTCCTCTCAAAATGCAGGCTAAATATCTCTTATAATACAAGTGGAGGGGATTTGCTGGTCCTTCATGTGGTAGCAGACTGCAGTATGTGTCCTACTGATGATACTTATGATTGTTGGCTGCTTCTGATCAGAGTTTAATTCCAACATCCAGAGCAGAGGTCCCCAACCTTTTGGGCACCAGGGACCAGTTATGTGGAGAGAGATTTTTCCGCAGACCGGAGGGTGTGTGGTTTTGTGTGCTGCCTGCATCCCATGGATGGGGCTTTGCTTGTTTGTGCGGCTCTGTTGCTGGCATGCCACAGCCCGGTACCAGTCCATGGACCAATGTTGGGGACCCCTGATCCAGAGAGCACAAGTCCCATCCTTTATTTTTGTTACTTGACATTTCAATCATCTGGTAAGATTTCCATTATTCAGCAAAACAAGGAATGGTTACATGAGACAGAAATAAGTTATACATGATCTTCCAGGTAATGCAGAATCTCACATCCCAACATTGCTCACCATTCACTATAATTCAGGCTGCTGATACCTTTGTTTCAGTAATGTCTGAGAGGCCAGCATAGCTTTTGCCTCTTTGACCTAACAGATAAGCCCCATCAAATACAATGAGACTAACACCCAAGGAAACATTTATAGGGCTGTGCTAGAAATGGCTATTTTTCATTTTTGTTAACAATTCTGATAAATGTAATAATAGTACAAACCGGGTGCATAATATTGCCGGCAATGACTAAATAGGACTAGTGTTTTGAGACATTGGACTTCCAATGGCTAAAACTATCAGCAGGAAGTACATTTCTTAGGAGGAAAAAAGCTTTAGACTATCAGTCTTCAAAAATTTCCCACTGTGCTATCTCAGTCATTGAAATTCCAGGAGTGATTCTTTTTTCTTATTACATCCTAAGGTAAAGGTAAAGGTAAAGTGTTGTGTATTGTGGGTAGACCGTCAGGCACAGAAGACAGGACACTGAGTTAGAGCTCAGATTTATTGTGGTTGGAACAAGGAACTCTCCACAGCTCAGCTCTTTATATACTGTTGCCGGCTAGCCGCCGGCCAATCCACATACTTAAAGGATCCCGCCAAAACGGCTGGACCAATAGGATACTGTTGCTGGGTGAGGCTCAGCTGATACCCAGCTGAGCTGTCAAGTTTAACAAATAACAGTAACATATATACACTGAATATATAACACCCCTTTCCCCCCAAGAAGAACAATCATAATTGACCCGGCATAGGCTTGCCATTGCTGGTGACCTATGACCTCACGAAGTCTTGAAGATATGCTGGAGGCTTGCGCGTTCTGCTGGAATGTCTGAGTGGCAGCTCCACCCTGCCAGGGGACTGGCTATGTTCTTCCCTTTCATTGCCCTGTCCGGACATGGGGTCCCCCAGCTAGTTCCCCGGGTCCTATGCTTCCACAAGAGTCTGTGGCCTTTCCATGCTTGGCAGATTCACAACGGGGGGGCCTTTCAGGTGTTATGGTGACTGCATGGCCACAGGTTTGCCCCCTGTCGCTAACCACTTCCCTATGTTGGTTTTCTGGGGCCCGCTTTCTTAGCTGATCTAAATGCCTCCTCATCTGACGGCCCCCTTCCCCCTCAATAATGTATGACAATGGCCCTGTTTTATCGATCACCACTCCTTGCACCCAGAAATCCCCACCGGTGTAATTCCTTGCCCACACATTGTCCCCAACTGCTAGCCCCTTCACGGTCCAGTGCTGCACCCCTTCTGTTGCCACCCGGTCAGGGTGCAGTCTGTACAGTCTAGTAATGAGGCGTCGGCCCCAACGAAGTTCAGCTGGGCTTTTTCCGGTAGCTGTGGACGGGGTAGTGTGTTGACTCAGTAGGAATTGTGCCAGTCTCTGGTGCCAGTCTCCGATGATAATTCGCTTCAGGGCGTCTTTTGTTGATCTCACCATTCGTTCAGCAAGGCCATTAGTCTCCGGGTGGAAGGGGGCGGAAGTGATGTGTCTAATTAAGTTGGCCCTGATGAAAGCCTGAAAATCGTTAGATTTAAATTGTGGGCCGTTGTCTGACACAATGACGTCAGGCAAGCCATGTGTTGCAAAGAGCCCCCTCAGCACCTGTACAGTTTTGGACGTGGTCATGCTAGACACCGGCACTACCTCCAACCATTTAGAATAACTGTCTACTACAACGAGGAAAAGGTGACCTTGGAAAGGGCCTGCATAGTCAATGTGGATTCTTGACCATGGTACATGTGTTGGTTCCCATTTGTGCACAGGGTAATGAGGTTGTTCTGGTCTGGTTTTTTGGCACTGATAGCACCCTGCAACCTGCCCTTGTCTAGGCCTGGCCACCACACATAGCTGCGGGCCAGGGCCTTCATTCTGACAACACCGGGGTGTCCCTCGTGTAAGGCCCCTAGAACTTTAACCCTCAGTTTGTCAGGGATTATGACCCTACTTCCCCATAAAAGACACCCTTTATGTAACGATAATTCATTCCTCCTAGTAAAGTATGGTTGGAAATCCTTCCCTGGGCAGTGCGCTAGCCACCCCGAGGCCACCCACGTTGCTACCCTGCTTAGAATTTTATCAGTTGTAGTGCCATTCACTATATCTTTAGCCTGTAGGGGAGAGTCAGGAAGTTCCTGGATGGCAATGACATTACAGGCCGGGGCTGGATCTGGCTCAACAATTGACAGGGGCAGTCTGCTCAACGCGTCTGCGTGCCCCATGTCCTTGCCAGGTTTATATCTTAAATCATAAGAATAGGCAGACAGGAATACAGACCATCTTAAAACCCTAGGGGACAGGATCTGAGGTGTTATTTTGTTGGTTGTAAATAACCCCAAGGGTTTATGATCGGTAAAGATGGTAAATTTCCTACCATACAGGTAGTCATGGAACTTTTTGACCCCTGCCACTAGGGCAAGGGCCTCCTTATCAATCTGGGCATAGTTCCTCTCAGCTTGCGTGAGTGTCCTGGAGTAAAAAGCAATAGGCTTTTGCTCCCCTGTCTCTTCCAAGTGACTAAGTACAGCGCCTACTCCATAGGGTGAGGCATCGCACGCCAAGCATACGGGTTTCCCCTCAATAAAATGAGTGACAGCTGAATTTTTAGAGAGCAACTGTTTTAGGGCTTTCAAGCTATTGTCGTGCCTGGTGGACCATTCCCAGGGGGTGTTATTATCAAGTAGCCTATGCAAAGGCTCAGCAATAGTTGCCTTGTGGGGTAGAAAGGAATGGTAGAAATTAATTAATCCTAGGAATGCTTGTAATTCTGCCCTGTTCTTAGGGGTTGGTGCCAATTTAATAGCTCTTATTTTAGAGTCAGTGGGGGGGATGCCCTGAGCATCCACCCTGAACCCTAAAAATTCTGTAGAGGATACTCCGATATGGCACTTGTCCTTCTGTAATTTTAAACCGGCCGATAGGAACCTGTGCAATACTGCTCTCAACCTGTCAGCTAACTCAGACTCCAATTCCCCGGCTATCAGCACGTCATCAAAGTAAGGGCACACACCAGGGATGCCTTTGAGTGTTTTTTCGATTATTTCCTGGAATATTCCAGGAGCTACAGCGATTCCGAATTGTAAGCGATTCACTCGAAAGGCTCCCGGAAGTTGCTGGTACGCCTGTGCCAAGTCGAGCTTGGCAAAGATGGTGCCGGACTGTATCAGGATACTGATATAGGATACTGTTGCTGGGTGAGGCTCAGCTGATGCCCAGTTGAGCTGTCAAGTTTAACAAATAACACTAACATATATACACTGAATATATAACATAAAGGTTCCCCCGCACATGCGTGCTAGTCGTTTCCAACTCTAGGGGCAGGTGCTCATCTCTATTTCAAAGCCAAAGAGCCAGCGCTTGTCCGAGAACGTCTCCGTGGTCATGTGGCCGGCATGACTAGACGCCAAAGGCGCACGGAAGGCTGTTACCTTCCCAGCATAGTGGTCCCTATTTTTCTACTTGCATTTTTATGTGCTTTCGAACTGCTAGGTTGGCAGAATCTGGGACGAGTAACAGGCGCTCACTCTGTTACATGGCACTCGGGATTTGACCTGCCAAACTGCTGACCTTCCGATCGACAAGCTCAGCGTCCTAACCCACTGAGCCACCACGTCCCTTATATTACATCCTAAGCAGGGTATTGACCAAGTAACTTATTTTAAAGAGTTACCAGGGGATGTGATGTTGAATGCTGCTGGGTTTTATAAGGAAGGAAAAACAACTCTGGAAAAACAACTCTTACACACTGTTGCTTACAATGGATTCAGATTTTCTTCTAAATTGATATTCTTAAGATCAGGAATATCATCTTAGAGAAATTGAGATTGTAATGTGAATTGGTCACATCTTACACTTTTGAAGTGAGAGTCAGGGTGTTCCCAATATTTTGGAATAATTGATTTTTAAGGAACATTTTTTTAAAAAATTGCACATCTTGTGAAAATAATAGTCAAAATTGTATTCTGAGAAAAAAGGTTGGAGGATGAAATGCTGTATGTTTGCATGCAATGGCATCTTTAGGAAGAATCAGTTAGATCAGTTTGACCAACTTCCATCCCTTTGAATATGTGCTGTGACATTGAATGTACTTCCATAAAGTATGGTGTTTGTGGCACAATAGCACAATGCTATATTTGTTATTCTGGCAAAAAAAGTAGGAAGCTATGAATGCCCATATGTGCGTGTGAGCATGCCTGAGACGGGGACTCTGACTGAGCAGTGATTAAGGAATTATTTTTTATAATAATTAAAGAATTCAAAGATTTTTTTATAGCAATACAATATAGAGACGGACCAGGCCTACCACATAAGTAGCTACAATCTAGTAGGAGAAAATAGCAGGTGTTTTATGTATTTGTGCCTGGAAAGAAAAAGCAGTAGGAAGTACCTCAGATTAGCAGTCTTTTAGACCATGGAGGTAGTGACAGATTTTATTTTCCTGGGCTCCAAGATCACTGCAGATGGGGACTGTAGCCAAGAAATTAAAAGACGCTTGCTCCTTGGGAGGAAAGCCATGACAAATCTAGACAACACACTAAAAAGCAGAGACATCACCCTGTCAACAAAAGTGCGTATAGTCAAGGCTACGGTCTTCCCAGTTGCAATGTATGGCTGTGAAAGCTGGACCATAAGAAAGGCCGAGCGCCAAAGAATTGAAGCCTTTGAACTATGGTGCTGGAGAAGACTCTTGCGAGTCCCTTGGACTGCAAGGCGATCAAACCGGTCAGTCCTAGAGGAGATCAACCCTGACTGCTCTTTAGAAGGCCAGATCCTGAAGCTAAAACTCAAATCCTTTGGCCACCTAATGAGAAGGAAGGACTCACTGGAGAAGAGCCTAATGCTGGGAAAGATTGAGGGCAATAGAAGAAGGGGACGACAGAGAATGAGGTGGCTGGATGGAGTCACTGAAGCAGTAGGTGTGAGCTTAAATGGACTCTAGAAGATGGTAGAGGACAGGAATGCCTGGAGGAACATTGTCCATGGGGTCACGATGGGTCGGACACGACTTCACAGCTAACGACAGCAACAACAACAACAAGGTTTCAGACCTCCAACTGGAAAGGAAACCAGGAAACTAACTTCAAAAGTTTGACTGGAACTATATTTTATTGATATACATCCATGTGACAGAATCTTGAAAGCCTGATGGTGTTTTTTTTCTTGCCTCCTTCTCTTGCCAGGGAGTTAAGGCAGTTTCTTCCCATTTTCTTTTTTTTATTCAGTATTTCCCAAACATAAAACAAGTTTTGGTTCATGTTTTTGTAAACATCACTGCATAGTTTCTCTAAGGTATCTCTGTAGCTGCCATAATCAGAGTAGACAGAGAGTAAATCAAGCTATAGTCAGAGCAGACAGAGTACAGTAAATTACTACTCTCAATCTACACTCTATTGACTCTATGTGGTCAATAGGTTATAAATTACTGAGAGTTCTCAATCTGGCTGCCGACAAAGAATGTTTAAAAAATGGGCGGAATTCAATTATATAAATGTTTATAAAGGTAAAGGTAAAGGTTCCCCCGCACATGCGTGCTAGTCGTTTCCGACTCTAGGGGGTGGTGCTCATCTCCGTTTCAAAGCCGAAGAGCCAGGGCTTGTCCAAGGACGTCTCCGTGGTCATGAGGCCGGCATGACTAGACGCCAAAGGCGCACGGAACGCTGTTACCTTCCCACCTTAGTGGTCCCTGTTTTTCTACTTGCATTTTTTCCGTGCTTTCGAACTGCTAGGTTGGCAGAAGCTGGGACGAGTAACAGGCGCTCACTCTGTTACGCGGCACTCGGGATTCGACCCGCCAAACTGCCGACCTTCCGATCGACAAGCTCAGCGTCCTAACCCACTGAGCCACCGCGTCCCTTATAAATGTTTATACATGCTTTTAAAAAGTTTAAAATCTTTGCTTAGTGAAACTTGATTGAGTGATTGATTGATTGATTCCTGATTCTTTGCAACCACATAGATAGACCTTATTCAGGATGATAGTGGAAATAAGATCAAACAAGTCTAAGATGGTTGAAATAACAAAGAAGGAAAATGAAAGGATCAAAACTGCCCATCCTTATTTTAGATTACATTGGATGCAAATGAAGCAAATCTTTTTCACATAGGCAGGGTAATGTACTAGGTTTAAAAATATTCAGAAGGTGTGAGATGTGTGATTTCTCTTTACAATTTCTGGCTCAAATTTCTCTTTATCTTTTTTTTAAAAAAGTAAAAAACCTAAAAGCAAGATCATTCACGAGCGTAACCATCCAAACAATTCAATCTGATTTTTAAAAAAATTATTCTTTGCACAGGAAGTTGACAGATGACAAGAGAAATAAAAGTAAAGGTAAAGGTTCCCCCGCACATGCGTGCTAGTCGTTTCCGACTCTAGGGGCCGGTGCTCATCTCCGTTTCAAAGCCGAAGAGCCAGCGCTTGTCCGAGGACGTATGTGGCCGGCATGACTAGACGCCAAAGGCGCACGGAACGCTGTTACAAGAGAAATAGGTAGATCACAATTATCTGCAGCCTTTCATAATAGAGGGTTTCTAATGAATTAATGAGATGAAAGCCATATTTCCTGCTTGTGTACGTTTCTTACTCTTTTTACCCAGAAAAGATTGCTGCACAGCCTTAATATACTAGGCCGGCCACTGAGAAAAAAAATTATTCTACTGTTTTTCAGGATAAAAATAGTGGGAATAATATCAACTAAGTAACAGTGCATGCCATCAGGGGGTTGGTAATTTCTCCTGTTGCTAGGTTGTTTAAATCAAACATTTGCAGTTGCAGAGAGCACACGATGAGTTTCCCTCCCACTGACTTCATCATTCCCATTTGTCAATCAGGGATCCAAATCATTGGAGAGCTTGCAAATACAGCAAATCCTTCTCTTCATAGCTCATCCCAACAGGTCAATGATCAGGTGGGATGGCTGGCTGAAGGAAGCCAGCAGGCACAGCCCTAACTTCCCATCCCAGATGGCTGTAACGATGTCACTCAGAATATCCTGTTAAGCAAGCAACAAGCATCAATTATCCCACCTATCTCCACCAAAGTTTCATCTGGAACTGACTTTCATACAATTAGGGTACAAGGCAAAGAATTCTTCATTTACCCAGGCACATGAATCATGTTTATTAATAGCTTTCACATTTTTTTCTGTTGTAATTTTTTTCTGAATCCCCCCCCCCTCCTTTTAAACATGTGCTTTTGCTTTATTTCCATTTTAATCCTCTGGAATCCGTCCTTAGAAACTAGTTTGAATGTTCTGCCAATGAGAGTCTGGGTTGTATGTGTGTGTCTGTACAGCACACATTCATGCACCAGAAATTAATTTGTTTTGGGGGAGCATGGGATGTGAAAAGCCTTCCTTTCCTTTTTGAAGTACAGTATTGATTTTGAAATGGAGGGTTGCTCTTTGCACGGCTGCAGAAAAGATATTCACAAAATTCCAGTCTCACTCACCACATCACATGATGTGTCGCAACGTTGTCTGAAATGGTATAGGGTTTTCTGCCTTAGCAGGGGGTTGGACTAGATGACCTCCAAGGTCCCTTCCAACTACTTCTTCTTCTTCTTCTTCTTCTTCTTCTTCTTCTTCTTCTTCTTCTTCTTCTTCTTCTTCTTCTTCTTCTTCTTCTTCTTCCTCTTCCTCTTCTTCTTCTTCTTCTTCTTCTTCTTCTTCTTCTTCTTATTATTATTATTATTATTATTATTATTATTATTATTATTATTATTATTATTATTATTATTATTATTATTATTATTATTATTATATCATGACTTTTTTCACTCTGCCAGAGCCAGGGTAGGCATGGCCTCTGCATGACGCCTCCGGTCTGCAGGCCGGCAGTTTGACACCCCTGCCCTAGACTCTTGAGTAACATTTAATGCAGCTTCACTCTGACTAAGGGTGCCACATTAAGGATGAAAAAAAATTGCAGTGTTTTTCTGGCCATCAGGTCTATTTTCCTATTACCACACATGGGAAGAGCTCAGATAAGCAGCCTTTCCAACTCCAATCAGCACATATGATGCTTGCGAGACCACTTGTTGCCATTGTCAACCTCCCATTGCCCGGTTTGCTCCCACAGAGTTGGCCCCCTCAGGGTGCTGTCGGCCAGGCAATGCCGGCTGGCGACCCCCAGGGGGAAAGCCTTCTCTGTGGGCGCACCATCCCTTTGGAATGAATTGCCCCCGGAGCTGCAGATGACCCCTGACCTTCGGTGCTTCCGTCGTGATCTGAAGACGTGGCTGTTCCAACAAGCGGGCCTGGACCGACTACGGTTTTAATTAGCTTTTTACTGGTTTTTTAAATTGTCATATAATTATTGTATTTATTGTTTAATCTTTTTTAAAATTTTCTATTTTATGTTTTTTAATTTTTATTGTTGTGCGCCTCCCTGAGTCCTTAGGGAGAAGGCTGGCATACAAATTTAATAAAATAATAAATAATAATAATGTGTTTAACAACTACATGAAGGCACTGAGTGAGGTCATTCAAGAGCAAGGCTACTGATGAAACCCAGCTCTACATCTCCTCTCAGACCAATCAAGCAAGGTTCAGTCTTTGTGTCCTCAGACTGTAACATCTGGATGGGGAAGAACAGGCTTCAACTCAACCAAACAGCTTTGATTTTAGGGTTTGCTGGATCTGGGGATTTCCCCCCCCCTCCACCCACAGTTCTGGATTTGGTTGCACTGCTTCGCAGAGAGCTGGTGTGAAATTTGGTGGTTCTCTTGGACTCACAGATCCTGCTCAACCAGCAGAAAGCTGGTTGAGTACAGCTTTTCACAAGATCCTGTTATGTATCAGTTGCACCATTTCCTGGATCGGGAGGCACTGCACATAGTTCCTCATGGTTTGGTCACCTTCTGGGTGGATTACTGCAATGTGCTTTACAAGGGGCAGCACCTGAAGAACATCTGGAAGTTGCAATTGGTCCAGAGTGGATTGGCAGAAACCATTATGGGGTAAGGCTACATTACATCTTTGCTTCATGAGCCAAGCTCACTGGATCCCAGTAGACTTCCAGAGGCAATTCAAGTGCTGAGTGTCAGTTATAAAGCCCTTGAAGCATAGGATCAAGCTATTTGAAGATCCACCTCTGTCCCAATTGCCTCTGTCCTTGCTGTCAGGCCTGACAAAAGGGACATGCTCCAGGTCCCCTTGCATATCCCCTGGTAAGGATCTAGGGAGCTGGGCTTTTCTGTCATAGGGCCAGCCTTTAGAAACACGATTCCTCATGAGATTACATTAGCCCCCACCATTCAGTTGGTCTTTCATAAAGCAATTAGGACCCTTTTTTTTCTCCAGTGTGGAAACTAGGTGACAGAGAGGCACCTGAGTTGAATGAATTAGCTTCTGACTGATTTATTTTAGTGGCTATGTTTCTTTTGTTTGCTGATGTGCAGTTTTGTTATTGCACTGATGCTTTTATTGTGTTAGTCACCTCTGCAAGATGGATTCCTTGTGAACTTGACCTCTGGCAATAGTGTTTCCTCCAGATCTATTGCCCATTTTGGACAATATCTACTTATTTTGTCTCTAAAGAAATATGACATTGTTTGCAGTCATCTCAAAGTGGGTCCAGTTTCCCTGGTGCTTCTGATAAACCAGGGTCACTTTTTATCAGAATCAAATATTTCAAAACAATTATTTCACCCAAGAAAGAGGCACAGCATTCCTCAGAAAAAGACAATCTACAATATTTAAAAATGTTTAATAGATGTATCATATTGTATGGTGTGGCTATACTGATTAATCAACAGACTATATCAAGGGATACCCACACATGTGTACTTAATACAGATTGCTCTCACTTAACAACCTTAATTAGAAGTCATTAAGTGAATATACATATGTATATATTATACACACACACACAAACACACACAAACTTTTGTGACTGCATGTATGTGTGTGTTCTCCAAAACGGGCTTAGACAATCTTGTCCCTCTGCCTGCAAACCTTTCCTTTGCTACCCACCAAGCTCTCTCTCTTAGCATTGTTGGATTGATTGATTATATGCCATCAAGTCAATTTCAATTCTTAGTAACTATAGGGATAGGTTTTCTTTGTGACAATCTGTCCCTAACCTGGTCTTTTAGGTCTTCTAATAAAACACACACATTGCCACTGGAGTCAAAAGACAAAGAATACAACCAGCAGGATTCCGAGAAAGGCACACCTGGACTCAGGACATACAGGAAATAGCCTCTCACAGGAAATAACTCCAAACAATAGAGTCCAGAGGGGTATAAAAACCCACTACCCACATGTGGTCAGTTCTTTTTTCTGGATCCATCTTCCTGTCTGGGTTTCCTCTGCAATAAACTGTAACCCTCTTTCCCCCCACCAAAAAAGACAAAGAATGTCTGGAGTCGTAGGGATCATCATTAAAGGTGAGAAGAAGGGAGGGGCAACACCATGTGCTTTTGCTAAAGTGTTTTGCAGGGCTACCGCCGATGGGCTGCAAAAAATCATAATTGGTAGACTAACAAACAAGGAAGAGATAGAGAAAATGCTATTCTAGTGTTGAGCCTGATTTCTGCAGGACAACTCTGATAGGTTTAATGATGTGGAAGGTTTCAAGGTTGGAGTCCTTGGGAATGAAACTTACTTCCTCACCCAAATCCCAACCCTAATCCCAATCCCTAACCATATAAAAACTAATAAAATCTCTCTCTCTCTCTCTCTTTCTCTCTCTCTCTCTCTCTCTCTCTCTCTCTCTCTCTCTCTCTCTCTCTCTCTCTCTCTCTCTCTCTCTCTCTCTCTCTCTCTCTCTCTCTCTCTCTCTCTCTCTCTCTCTCTCTCCTATGAACACTAGCTGAGTTTGGATAGAGATTTTTTTGGCCTCTGCATACAAATCTTGGGCAAAACATACTCAACCAAAGATTATTTTATAGGAAAAAACTGAATAGATGTGTTTATTCTTCCCTGCTAAAGCCAATTGGACTACAGTGGCAGTTGAACTAAATCTGGCCCCATCCCTAGAAGGATATACACATTGAAACTATTTAAAAGTGGTGATCTTGTATTTAGCTTCTTTGAGCAGGGCTGATGATTAAACTTTCATGGGCAGTTCCTTTTATTTACATTTACATTTTTCATGATAAGGACTTAATGCAGTCTAAAGTCTTGTCTCCAAAAAGCATTAAGCTCAACAGTGAACAGATAAATTCAGAAATATTAATAGTGTTGCCATTTAAATATTTAATATCACAGCAAAACACTGATTCTTACTTATTGGTTGCCTACAAATTAAGCTTACCCCATTGGCTAGCCGTGGTGTGCAGATAAACTAAATCCCAATCGAGCCTTTTTTGTTGTTGTTTATGAACTCCTGTAGAACTTTAGAAGGAAGATAAAGTTAGCACATTCCATCCATTTCTTGGGCAATACCCACACAAGCAAAATTGCACTAAAGTACATACACACAGAATTAATACAATTATCAGAACCATGAAATTTACCAACCTAAATCATTATTCATGTAAGATATACATTTCTCTTTTTTAATATTAGGCCAGTTGGTGTATAGGGGTTAAAAAATGGATCAGAGTAACCACCTGGATACTGTGACCTGTAGTTCCCACCTCAGGCACGAAGCCACATGAGTGATCTTGGACAAATCAGACCCTCTCAGTCGTAGGAAGCAGACAAAGGCAAACCACTTCAATAATGCTGCCAAGAAAACTTCAGAGATTTGTCCAGAAGTCAAGTCTGGAGTAAGCCAAAGAAGAAGAATTGCTGTCAACAGATTATTTTTAAAGAAAATTTCAAGCGAGGCGAGGCAATTGGCTAGGGCACAAAAGGCTTCAAATAAACTTCTATGGTATTTTACGCAGACATATAAACTTATAATGGGATTATTATAAATTTGCTGCCCTTGAGCCCGCCCTTGAAACTTTGACCGATTCAAAATGCAATGTTTAGTATGCTTCCTGACCAGTTGCAAAACTGTCAGACTACTGTGGCACAGCTGCATTAGTTTCCACTTTGTTTCTGGGTGTAATTCAAGATACTGTTCTGAGTGTGGCTCAGAATAAGGTATACTAAGATACCATGCATTCTAGATAGATTTTGCCTGTTCAGCCTAGGCACCTAAAGAAGGCCTCTCAGAAGGTGCAGTGGGAAGGAGAACAATGAGGTGTATTCTGTGTGGAAAATCTCTGCCTGGCCTGAGCTGAGGATACCTTTCATTCTTTATGGTCTTCCAGCAGGTTATAAAAGCTAGGCTGTTCTGTAAGACTTTCAGTGATTGACTAATGTGAAACCATCAACATTAGTATTAACTCTTGGATTCTGAATTATTGTGATTGAGGATGAAAATTCTATAATGTATTTGTGTACCACCTAGAAACTGTTTAGACACAAATGGTAGATAAATTGCAAAGGGAGATACAGTAGATAGATAGACAGACAGACAATATTTCATGGAGCAAGAAGACACAAGTCCATATCATGTCATCTGTGGAGAAAATTATAAAAGTTGGAGACTTGGAACCATCCAGAATACAAGGTTAGGCCTCCTGGAAAACTCTGGGTCTTTTTCAGAATGAATGGTCCAGATTTTTGATGCCTCTCCAGCCACCATCTCATTCTCATTTTAAATCAGTTTTAATCAACTCTCCATGGGTTTTTATCCAAGTCTATAACCTGACAAAGTGCCTCAGTGCTTCCGACATGAACAGGATGGAAAATGAGAATTTGAGAGAAAACCCAAATATCCTTTCAATGGGAGGTCTGCAGTGGGCAAAGATGCATCAGATCTGGGATGGAAGCACCAGCTGTAACCCTCAGCAGTACACACACACACACACACACACACACACTAACTGCTGACCCTTGGCCCCCATCATTTCCTCTTTGTAGGAAAAGGGTTAAGACTTTCCTCTTTGGCCACTCCTTAATTAACAATGCACTATTTAAAGTTTATTTAGCATTTGTATTATAATTATTTTATTGATGGCTGTATTCGGTGCCCTTGGGTAGAATGGTGGAAAACAAATAACCTGTAACATAAAAATAAATAATGAATAAGAGTAGCCAAAATGGAGCCAATGACAAACGTTGGAAGTTTTAAGCAGGGTGCAAAGATTCATAATTAAGGGAGAAAAAAAGACCAAAGTCATGCCATGTCCACCCAGAGCTGCATAACAGGACCAAAAGCCATAGAAACTTAGTTTACGACAGACTGAAACTTTTCATTTTGGAAAAAAAACTTGGGGAAGAGGGAAGCAAAGGCCTTGCACAAGCTATCCTATGCCCCCAGAGTCAACATACTCAGTAGAAAACCTTCATACACATTTGGAGAATATCCAGACCATACACTAACGTCATAGACTTCCTTCCTTTGGGTTCACCCAAATAATTTCTCAGCTGTGCAACACAAATTCGGCAACCGGTAGCTGTGATCTGGTGTGATGACTTTCCCTGAATTTTCAACAAAATAAGGAATCAAATAAATGCATTAAGCATCGCTAAGAGTTAATGCACTGATTTTTTATTTATTTATTTATTTATTTAGTTACATTTATATACCGCCCTATTCCCTGAGGACTCAGGGCGGTTTACAGGGAATTAAAAAATCCACCATACAAAAGTTAAAAAACCAAATTAAAAAATATTAAATTGACCCTGTATACTTAAAACCCCAGTTAAAAATTTCTCCTCAGCCTGGGCCTGAGAGCTCAAAGAGACAGGTCTTCAGGCCCCGGCGGAATGATTGGAGGTCGGGGGCAGTCCTCAGCTCCACCGGCAGCTGGTTCCAGAGGGCAGGCGCTCCCACTGAGAAGGCCCTATCCCTGGGTGTCACCCGCCGGCAATCTCTCACCGGCGGAACCCTGAGCAGACCCTCCCTGTGGGAGCGCACTGGGCGAAGGGCGTTTGATGCCGGCAGCAGGTGTTTCCTCAAATAGCCCGGACCCAGGCCATGTAGGGTTACCCTTAACACATCCCAAACCCCGCTGAAGATGTTACCTAACCTGGTAACGAAACATTCGGAAACCAACCCAGAAGCTCGGAGAACAAATTTTCATCCACGTCCCAAACTCCCTCAATAATAGTCTGAAATAATCAGCCCTGCCCCAGCAACAGAACACTGTCTTGAAATATGCTGTCTATTCCTGTTGAGGCCAAAGGATGTTAAAAAAAATATTGCCCAGCAATACAGTCACTGAAATTTAATTTTAAATACATTTTACAAAGAAATCTTTGGGTTTTTTTAATTCTTCAGCTAGCCCAATTAAACACATTTATCCCTTTATCCTTCCCCCTGCCTCCTTCGCTCCCTCCTCTCTCTCTCTCTCTTCTAATGCAGGGCAGTTCCACTTAAAAATATTCCCCCATGGGCCCATAAGCTTTAATTTAACTGGGTTGAGTGTATATTTTATTCTAGCATATCCATATCATTTGGTCCATATACAGGGACAAATAATTTCCATGGAAACGAGACTTGCTGGAAAGTCAAAAGAGATCTATACGGCAGTCTTCAAAGTGCTCTAACCATGCCTATTCAATCATTTTCCTTAGGTAAACTGGTGAAAAATGTGTTTATTTCCTAAATTACTACACAAATACAGGTTAACTCTGCTGGGGAACGACAAGAAAGGAAAAAAGAAGATTAATTCCCTGTTCAGGCGCCAGCTGTGTCTGATACTGTTGGATATGTGCATTTTCCATAACATATCAGACAGTAATGCATTACCTTCTGTACCACGATTATATGAACAGAGTTTCTGAGAGGAGGGTTCCCAAAGAAAACACATTCTTGAATGGACTTTCAATTAGCATGCACCACTGGATACTTTTCAAAAAAAAAAAAAAATTACATAAAAGGTAAAAGGTAAAGGTTCCCCCACACATGCGTGCTAGTCGTTTCCAACTCTAGGGGCCGGTGCTCATCTCCATTTCAAAGCCAAAGAGCCAGCGCTTGTCCGAGGACGTCTCCGTGGTCATGTGGCCGGCATGACTAGACGCCAAAGGCACATGGAATGCTGTTACCTTCCCACCGTAGTGGTCCCTATTTTTCTATTTGCATTTTTACGTGCTTTCGAACTGCTAGGTTGGCAGAAGCTGGGACGAGTAACAGGTGCTCACTCTGCTACGCGGCACTTGGGATTCGACCCGCCAAACTGCCGACCTCCTGATCAACAAGCTCAGGGTCCTAACCCACTGAGCCACCGCATCCCTTTTTAAATTACATACTGCATTGCAATCTTCTAAAAATACCAGAGAGTACACAGCTCAGTTGAAACTGGTCCTTAGGCCATAATGGAAAAATTTGGATTGAACATTTTCTCTTCCATCCTACGGTCAGAACTAAGAAACCTGGAGCAATGGGGGAAAATATAGATCTGTCAGTTCATTTCAAGCTCACCAATCTAAGGGTTCATTACTATCAGACAACAGAGCATAAAAATAAAACTTGCCTTTTGGGGGGGGGGAAACAAATTCGAAGATACCCACATTGGCTCCGGGGAAAATTTCAAAGGATGGATGATTGAAGATTAAATGCCCAGGTCCTGCTTATTTCTGGGATTAGCTATTTCCAATTTTACCAGCTCTCCAAAATTGTATATGTACCATCCCCATCTACCAAATTCTTTCTGTAATGGTCCAAAATGGAGGAAGGATCACCTGGTGTTCAGCTTTCCATCTCTGTTTTACTTATGCTATGAACCTAAAAAAGCTTAAAGCCAATGGGAATAGCCACGGCCCCTATCTCTATCAACTGGACAAAATCCCACTTCTCTGTAGCTCACCGTTAGCTCATCTTTGCTCTCTCAGAATCCTCTGATGCTATGCAAATGGTCCCAGTGACTTGGTCCCCAGGGCCGCTATCTTGATCTGCGGGATGATTGCTCTCTGTGATTCCAGTGATATCCTTCACCCTATAATAGCCCATTCTTATGCGTTTTTCTCAATATTATTCTTCTGTATCTAACATTCCTGTGCTACGTGCCTTTTTTGTATACAGTTTTCTCTAATCAATATGTCCATTCACAAATGCATTCAATTAATTAAGTTACATACTTAAATAAATCAAGTGTTTACTACAAAGCTACACTTATCAAGTATTCTATTATCCTGGATATGTATATAAGATTTAAAACTCAACAAATATCACATCATTTTAAACAACTATTATTTTCAACATTCGCAACAAGAACAGAGCATGAAAGCAAAAAACCCCACCAAAAAGTTCAGAACAAATAAAAATGTTTTCACTTATACCAAAACCGGATTTGAGATGACACTTGGAGAAAGAAGTCACAGATGGATACCCTTGTCAAGAAGGCCTTTGTATTTTTGGTGCTATTTCCAATTCAGGGAGATATGAAGCAGGATTTATGCTGGTGTCATGATCTCAACCCATCTGGAGTTTTATAGCTTAAACTTTGGGGTGATCAATTTTGTTCTAGAACAGATTGGAAGTGAGTATCACCCTTTCAAAACTTGGCATACCGTGCCGTCATTGGCAGACCTTAGTCCGAAATCATGCTGTTATATGTTGCACTAAAAATAATTTCCAGGCAGATTCTTCTCTGCTTAAGAAAATGTACTTCATCTCGCAGGGAACATTCTTTGAAATGCACAAACTCATGACAAGTAATCACAGCAGTATGTATAAAATCATGACAAGCAATCATCAGACTTCATCCTGTTGAAGTCTTTCAACTCTGTAAGGGGCTGGGGATGACTTATAGGAGCTTCAATCTAATGGAAGGCTGGTAAGAAAGACGCACAGAGAAAGACCTTCTGGTGAATATGCTAAGCTAGGTTTTCAGTAAACCTAGCATGTTGTAAGCAGCGGTGACACCGTGGTAAAGGCAGCTGAACTTATAGGCACCCACATTCAGTTATAAACTCTCTTATTTTCAATCTTAGCTCATCATTGCGTCCGGTTTAAGATAAAAGTGTTACGCTGTGGTTAACGCTTCCATCAGTCTTCCCTACTGAGAGTTGGGAGGTTAAAACAGTTACCAGATAGTGTCACGTTTTCCAAATTTGTTTTTCAGTCCTCATTAGCATGTGTAGTGCGTGTGACATGAAATTACAGAAGACCAATAGAACTGATTAATGCCAGGTTAATGTTCGTGTGCATATTGTCTTTTAAAATTATGGTGTTATAAAATGGCTCAGTAACATAAATGACTGAAAAGTATATAGTTCATGGGAGAAACAACTATTTCTTTTATCTAGCAGATGAAAACTGGCATATTATGCTACTTACTGCCTACTACACAGATTTGGGGGATGTGTAGTTTACTTTTCCCTCCCCCTCCCTAACCTTCACTGAATATTTATCTGATTCTGCCCCCTAATGGTTATCGGTAGCTTTTGCTTAACATTCATTCATTCCAGGAAGAAATGTGTGGGAAAGATTTAGTCACGAATCATCTAAAAATACCTAGTTAGTACATTATATATGTTGCTTTAAAACAGTAATTCCGGAGAAAGAATCAGTAGAATAAACAATGTCCTTTATTAATGCATGAATGCGATCACCTTTCAGGATATGTATGTGCGTTTAACAATAGTTTTGGTTTCATTTTAAAATTGAATTTGCGGGGATGGGTCAATTGCACAGTGTTGTGACTCAGGGACAGCCTGTGGGTCCGACAGCCGGCTCCGATGTATCGGATGACTCAGATGAGGGGGAGGGAAACGAACCGGCTGATGATGGTTTGGAGGCTTTGCAGAGCCCTCAGCCGGGGACCTCTTCTCAGCTGCGTGAGCCCGAGAGTGCGGAGGAAGATGACCCACAGCTGGCCCTGTTCAAGGACACCCGACGCAGGAGGCAGTCGAGCAGGAACAAACAAAGAAAGGCTGTGGGACTCCTCGGGAGGAGGCACAGGGAGACCACGCCCTGAGCTCTCTATAAAAGGAGTGTTTGGGGAGGGGCTGGTTGCTGAAAGCAACTTTTCCGCTTGAGAAGACAAGCTCTTGTGTTTTTTGTTAACTGCGTAATTAAATCTTGGCAGATGCCTTTTAGCCTTGGACGCTCTCCAGTCTCTTCTTTCTGAATAGGGGTTTGCCTTACTACAAGGCCAGAAGAGGGCTGGTTCAGAACAGTTTGCTTTCAGCCCCCCACCCCTTATTACTACGATGGAGCAGCTTCTTGCCGAGAATGCCCAGCTCACCCAGCAACTCACTTTGCTGGCAGCTCAGGTGGCTCAACTGCAAGCTCAGGTACATGCTGCACCCCCACCCAGGAGGAAATGTCAGATAGCTATGCCGGATAAATTTGCTGGTACTCCAGAACTGTTTCCTGCCTTCTTGGGACAATGCCAGCTTTTTATCAGCGTGAGAGCAGCTGATTTCCCCACTGACCGAGATAAGGTGGGATTCGTGTTGAGCCTTCTGTCGGGAGATGCAGCTCGTTGGGGCACGCCTCTGTTGGCACAGCCTAGCCCTTTGTTGGATAACTTTGGGGGGTTTTGTGACCATATGCGCCTCATGTACGAGGACCCGATTAAGGCGCAGACTGCCACCCGACGCCTGAAAGCTTTGAGGCAGGGTCAGCGCCCTCTACAGGCCTATATCAGCGATTTCCGGCTGCTTAGCCAGGATTCCGCCTGGAATGAGGCTGCGCTCGTGGATGCCTTTCAGGATGGCTTGTCAGAGGAGATGTTGGATGAGCTGGCCCGCGTGGACATTCCCTCAGATCTGAATGGGCTGATCCATCTTTGTCTGCGGATCGATGCCCGGCTGCAGCAGCGAAAGAGTCGCCGTGCCACCCCACAGACCCCTGCCGCCCCTGTTGTGCGTGAGCCCCCAGTCCAGAGGGAGGAGCCAATGGAGCTGGGTGCCGCCAGGTCCCGTCTATCGGTGACGGAAATGGACAGACGACGATCGGAGGGGTTGTGTTTTTACTGTGGGGACCCTGGACATTTGGCTGCTTCTTGTCCAAAGAAGCGTCAGCGGGCATCAGTGACCAAGCCGGCCCTGAGAAAGTCCCCTGCTTTGCTGTCGGGAAACGGCCCGAGCCCGATCTAGACGGTGTGATAGATCGGACGACCCACCACGACCACGCCGAGCGACGCCATTCCGATGGTGCCTGTGAACCTCCACGGCATTTGATTTTGGAGGCACGACTGATCCTTCCTGGCAAGCCAGAGGGGATTCCGGTCCATGCCTTAATTGACTCTGGGGCTACCACTAACTTTATGGACTCGGCCTTCGTGGCCAAATGGGCTGTTCCTCAGTGTCCGGTGGATCCGCCCATGCTAGTGGAGACTATTGATGGTCGAGTGCTCCTGTCCGGGCCTATTACGGCCGCCACGCAACCAGTGAGTATGGCTATCAGTTCCCATGTGGAGGCCATTCACTTCTACATCACTTCGGATCTGCACTTCCCCGTGGTCCTGGGACTGGCGTGGCTCCGGGCGCATGATCCACAGATCTATTGGTCTCAGAACTTGGTCACCTTCCCAAGTTTGCAGTGCGTGGACCACACCCGTCATATCTGTGCCGGCCAGGTGGAGGGCTCCTCAGGAGTTTCTTTGCCTCCCGAACTGTCCGACTTTGCTGATGTGTTCAGCGAGTCAGAGGCGGACCAATTACCCCCGCACAGGCCCTATGACTGTTCCATTGATCTAGTTTCTGATGTGCCTCTCCCAGTGGGGCGTTTGTATTCCATGTCGGAGCCCGAATTGGCTGCATTGCGGGACTTCCTGACAAAGAATTTGGCTCGTGGTTTCATCCGGCCCTCGTCCTCGCCAGTGTCTGCGCCCGTGCTCTTCGTCAAAAAGAAGTCGGGCGAGTTACGGCTCTGCTGTGACTACCGGAAACTCAACGCCATCACGGTGCGTAACCGCTACCCGCTGCCCCTCATCCCCGAGCTCTTGGACCGACTCCGGGAGGCTAAGATTTTCACGAAACTGGACCTGCGTGGAGCTTACAACCTCGTCAGGGTTCGGCCGGGTGATGAGTGGAAGACGGCGTTTGGTACTCGCTATGGACATTTCGAGTACACGGTGATGCCATTTGGCCTGACCAACGCCCCCGCTGTGTTTCAGCATTTTATGAACGACATCTTTCGAGATCTGTTGGACCAGTTTGTCGTGATTTACCTGGACGACATCCTGATTTACTCCCCGTCGCGTGAAGCGCATCATCAGCATCTCCGTCAGGTCCTGCAGCGCCTCCGGAAACATCGGCTGTTTGCCAAGTTGGAGAAGTGCCAGTTTTACCAGGTGACCATCGATTTCTTGGGTCACCGCATTTCTCCTGAGGGCATCGCCATGGAACCGAGTAAAGTTGAGTCGTTGCAGAGTTGGCAACCCCCACGTCGCGTGAAGGATGTTCAGCGACTTCTTGGATTTGCCAACTACTATCGAACATTCATTCCTGGCTTTGCTGCCTTGACAGCCCCCCTTACCCGGCTCCTGCAGAAGAAGACTCGGTTCCAGTGGAACGCCCCCGAACAACAGGCGTTCCAAGCTTTGAAGGACGCCTTCATGAAGGAGCCCATCTTGAAGCATCCTGACCCGCAACGGCCGTTTGTCGTGGAGGCGGACGCCTCCGACATTGCCATTGGGGCCGTGTTACTCCAGGCAGCGACGCCCAACGGTACCCTTTTCCCTTGCGCGTATCACTCTCGGAAATTGAACCCCTCGGAGCGCAACTATACCATCTGGGAGAAGGAGCTGCTGGCCATCAAGGCGGCGTTCGAGGCTTGGAGGCATCATCTGGAGGGGGCGCGGCATCAAATCGAGGTCCGGACGGACCACAAGAATCCGGAAAGCCTGCAGACCGCTCGGAATTTGAACCAACGCCAGATCCGGTGGTCCCTCTTCTTTGCGAGGTTTGACTTCCGGGTGCGGTACATACCAAGCGGGCACAACCAGAGAGCGGATGCTCTGTCCAGGAAGCCCGAGTACACCCGAGTGGAAGACAAGCTTCCGCCCAGGACAGTGATCCCCGTCGAGTCTTTTGCTGCGGTGCGGGAGCCGGTGGATATACGGGCTCGGATCCGGGAGGCGCAGCAGCAGGAGGCGTGGGTGGCTCAGCGGAAGGAAGAGGTGGGGCCAGATTCGCCTTGGTCGGTCACGGATGGACTCCTGTATTATCGTGACCGGCTCTATGTTCCAGGAGGGCCACTCAGGGGACTCGTCCTCAGCCAATGTCATGATAACCCGGCTGCGGGGCATTTTGGCCTGTTCAAGACTCTGAACCTGGTCTCCCGTACCTTCTGGTGGCCCCGAGTCCGACACGATGTCCAGTCTTATGTCACCTCCTGCGTCCCATGCAGGCAGGCCAAGTCAGCGACAGGGGCCCCGCCTGGTTTACTGCAGCCTTTGCCAACACCCAAGAGACCCTGGGGGGCTGTGTCCATGGACTTTCTGACGGATCTACCCCCATCCTCCGGCTTCACGACAGTGTTTGTGGTGGTGGACATGTTGACCAAGATGGCGCACTTCATCCCCTGTCGCGGCTTACCGTCAGCTCGCGCCACTAGTCGCATGTTCATCCAACAGGTGTTCCGGCTGCACGGCCTTCCCGATAGGGTCGTCTCCGATAGGGGGGCCCAGTTTACAGCCCGCTTCTGGCAGGAGTTGTTGCGGGCGTTGGACATTAAGGTTTGCCTCTCGTCCGCGCATCATCCTCAGACCGACGGGGGTACCGAGAAGGTCATCGGCATCTTAGAGCAGTATCTGCGCTGCTATGTTAACCTGCAGCAGGACAATTGGGTGGACTATTTGGCCATAGCCGAGTTTGCCTTTAACAACTCGCAGCACACCTCCACGCAGATGACACCGTTCTTGGCCAACGTGGGTTATCACCCCAGGTTTTTCCCCCTTTCTCCCGTGGACTCACCGGAGCCGGCAGCGAACGAATTCATGGCGGAATTACAGGCGATCCATCGGTTGGTGCGACGGCAGCTGGAGAAGGCCAAGGCCGACTACAAGAGGTTCGCCGATCGGTCGAGAAGGGATACGCCTCCATTATCGGTGGGGGATCGGGTCTGGCTGTCCACCAGAAACCTACCATCCACTCGGCCGGCGAGGAAGCTGGACCACCGTTACCTTGGACCGTTCCCAGTCGAGGCCGTCATCAACCCGGTCGCCTATCGTTTAACTCTGCCACGTTCCCTGCGCGTGCACCCCGTCTTCCATCGGTCCTTGTTGGTCCCCGAACAACCGGCTTGTCCACTTCGCCAAGCGGAACCTCCCCCATCAGGACCTCGTGATGGCGACAGCACCCCCGAGTACGAGGTCGCCAGCATCAGGGATTCCCGCTGGCTGAAAGGTCGCTTCCAGTACCTGATCGAGTGGAAAGGGTACGGGCCGGAGGACTTCACATGGGAAGACGCGACCGCCGTTCATGCCCCTGCGTTGGTGACTGCTTTTCACGAACAGTTCCCATCCCGACCGCATCCGGATCGGCAGACCCGGGGGAAGGGCCCTGCGGTGCGGGATAGTGTTGTGACTCAGGGCCAGCCTGTGGGTCCGACAGCCGGCTCCGATGTATCGGATGACTCAGATGAGGGGGAGGGAAACGAACCGGCTGATGATGGTTTGGAGGCTTTGCAGAGCCCTCAGCCGGGGACCTCTTCTCAGCTGCGTGAGCCCGAGAGTGCGGAGGAAGATGACCCACAGCTGGCCCTGTTCAAGGACGCCCGACGCAGGAGGCAGTCGAGCAGGAACAAACAAAGAAAGGCTGTGGGACTCCTCGGGAGGAGGCACAGGGAGACCACGCCCTGAGCTCTCTATAAAAGGAGTGTTTGGGGAGGGGCTGGTTGCTGAAAGCAACTTTTCCGCTTGAGAAGACAAGCTCTTGTGTTTTTTGTTAACTGCGTAATTAAATCTTGGCAGATGCCTTTTAGCCTTGGACGCTCTCCAGTCTCTTCTTTCTGAATAGGGGTTTGCCTTACTACAAGGCCAGAAGAGGGCTGGTTCAGAACACACAGCCCATGTTCTGTTTGGATAAAGATGCATGCATCACATTAACAGAATTGGAAGAAATGTTATGCTTGGTTAGGATATGCATTTTTTTATTATTTCTAACATGAGAGCTTTTAAAAAAAAATTCATGATTTTGTAGCAGCAGACTGAAATCGGGAAGATCTACCTGTTCATCGCACTCATAGGAAGATGTTGGTGAATTGCATAACATTTCTTTCACCTCTCAACAAATCAGTTTTAACTCTATGTGAAAATGTTTTACATAGTTTTATTTTATTCAGGGAAATGCGGGGATCAAATTGGGCAGCTCCCCAAGAATTAACCCCCTCCCCTACCAAAGATAGCCACTTCCACTCAGAAATTTCCCCGTTTCTCATTAAAGCTTTTTCTCACTTATCCGTGCCTCTGCTTCCCCCTCTGTTACAGCCTGATAGGTTGTCAACTTATCGAAGCTCGGCTGTCAGTCTGAAGAAGGATCCTCAACCAGGAACTGAGGAGGCCATTACCTCATCATCTGCTTCCATCAGTGAACTGTTCTTCTGCCACTCAAGACTATAAAGCAGCCATCTGAGATGGAAGGAGATGGCTAGCAAACAGCAAAAGGTATCTACTGTAAATAGATTTTTTTTCCTCCCTTGAAAGACGTGTATTTTTCATTGCTCCTTCATCTACTGATATGTGCCATGGACAATAATAGTAGTCAGTGCTTTTTTTGTAAAAGAAAAAGGTGCCAGAACTCACACATGTCATACAACCCTACAAGATTCCATCCAAAAAAGGTGCCAGAATTCCGTTCTGGGTGTTCTATGAGAAAAAAAAGCTCTGATAGTAGTGATGATGACAGTATTTTGAAATGGCATGTGTAAAAGAAGAGGAGTAGTCTTTACTTGGGAAAAAAAACAACAATAGTTTCCCAGCATTGAGGGTTTTCTTTGTTCCTTCAGATAATTCATTCGGGTCTCATCATCAGGAAGCAATTACAGGTAGTCCTCAACTTACGACCACTTATGACTTGACCCCAAAATTTCTGTTGCTAAGCGAAACATTTGTTGAATGAATTTTGCCCCATGTTACGACCTTTCTCGCCACAACTGTTAAGTGAATCACTGCAGTTGTTAAGTTCGTATCAGGGTTGTTAAATGAATCTGGCTTCCTCATTGGCTTTGCTTGTCAGAAGGTCGCAAAAGGTGATGATACGACCCCGGGACACTGCAACTGTCATAAATATGAGTCACTTGCCAAGCGTCCGAATTTTGATCATGTGACCATGGGGATGCTGCAATGGTCGTGTCTGTGAAAAACGGTATAATAACAAAGATGATGACAAAGTTATACTAACTTTTTGCTCCCATTCAGATTTTTGCAGTCTAAACTGGAGTCTTTTTTAAAAAAAGAAAATGATTCTTTGGCTTTAATAAAGAGAAACAAAGGAGGTGGAAAGATTACAAGATTACAAAAAAGGAAAAACAAAAAAGGAAGGGAAGGACTAAAAAGTTAACATGCAAATTACAAAATAGCTCAGTTTTAAAATTCAGCAACAATTTTTGACCACATGGAATATTATTAATTAGCATTAATAATACTGTGCTGTTACTGTTACTGTGCTAGAGAGCTGGTTCAGAAGCAGAAAGCAAATGTCTATCATCTCGGAGTCCTAGTGGACAATCACTTAAATATGAGCCTGCAATGGCCCCCAGGGGGAGGGCGTTCTCTGTGGGCGCGCCATACCTATGGAACCGCTTGCCGGTTGAGCTCCGGACGGCCCCCGAACTTCGCTCCTTCCGGCGCGATTTAAAAACTTATCTATTTGAACAATCTGGCCTGGTCTGATGGGTTTAGGGTTGGATCTAATTTTAACATAGTTTTAATTATTGTATTATATTGGGCATAATTATTTAATTCTTTTTAACCTCTTTTTTAACTTTTGTATTTATATTCTGATATTTATTGCCCTGTACACCGCCCTGAGTCCTTCGGGAGAAGGGTGGTATAAAAATTTAATAAATAATAATAATGTGCTGCAGCTGCCAAAAAGCCAACACAGTGCTAGGCTGCAATAACAGAGGGATAGAATCAAGATCACGTGAAGTATTAATACCACTTTACAATGCCTTGGTAGGCCACATTTGGAATACTGCATCCAGTTTTGGTCACCATGATATAAAAAAGATGTTGAGACTCTGGAAAGAGTACAGAAAAGAACAACAAAGATGATTAGAGGTCTGGAGGCTAAAACATATTAGGAACGGCTGCTGGAATTGGGTATGTCTAGTTTAATGAAGAGAAGGACCAGGGGGGACATGATAGCAGTGTTCCAATATCTCAGAAGCTGCCACAAAGAAGAGGGAGCCAAGCTATTCTCCAAAGCACCCGAAGGCAGGACAAGAAGCAACGGATGGAAACTAGTCAAGGAGAGAAGCAACCTAGAACTAAGGAGAAACTTCCTGACAATTAGAAAAATTAACCAGTGAAACAACCTGCCTCCAGAAGCTGTGAATGCTCCAACACTGGAAGTTTTTAAGAAGAGACTGAACAGCCATTTGTCTGAAATGGTATAGGGCAGGGCTTTTCAACCAGTGGTACGGGTACCACCTGTGTACTTTGGCACCTGGCAGGTGGTATGCGACCATCCTAGAAAAGTGGTAGCGGGGGAGGGGAATGAGCTGAACCGGTGGCAGCACTGCACAAGCCTGAGCGAGAGATGGCTGGAGCTTCAGGGCTGTCAGGGCTCAGCAGAAGCACCACGATCAGCGCCAGGCTCCAGCTGGAGCTCTGCACTAATCCTGGTGCTTCTGCTGAGCCCAGAAGAAGCGCCGATCAGCTGGGATGTTGCAGCATCCCAGGGTCTTGTGATTTACATTCAGATCCTAGGCAACTGATTCATATTTATGATGGTCACAGTGTCCCAGGGTCATATGAAGTGACCAAAACATGCTGCAACCACCCAGCACATGGAGGGGGGGAAATAAAAACCAAACAAACACACACACACACACACCCGCTGCCAATCCTCAACAGAAATACTCACAACAATGAAAACCTCGGACAGGAGGAAGAGCGCTGCCGGGCAGGCAGGCAGGTGTCTTGCTCGGCTGTGGCTTGGGGGGCACTTTTTCAGTGCCATTGTAACTTCAAACAGTCACTAAGTGAACTGTTGGAAGTTGAGGACTACCTGTACTTCATCACTTTTTTCCTGTTTGTTTGGTTTTTTTCTCATCAGATTTTTGACACCTTGCTAGGCGACTGGTGGTACTCAGATGTTGCCATATCCTAAAAGTGGTACAGTGGGTGAAAAGGTTGAAAAGCCCTGGTATAGGGTTTCCTGCCTGAGCAGGGGGTTGGACTGGATGACCTCCAAAGTCCCTTCCAACTTTACTATTATGATTATGAAACCAGGATGTAAATGTGAGACATCTCTGTCCTTCCATCACCTAACAATATTTTGCTCTGCTCCATACTTGCTGGGGCTATAGCTCTTTGTATAATAATATGCTCAAATATTTTATTTATAATTAAAAGTCATTGCATAACTTTAAGCCATATTACATATCCCAAAACCATATTAACACATTAAATTGACCTGGGTCCACAGCAGAGAAATCCCATAAATATCCTGTCCATCATTGTATTCTTCTAGAATGAAGTCAATTCTTTCTAAACATCCTGTGAAATCCCAGTCATCAAAAATAATGTCTTCTTGCATTAAAATAATCTTAAGAAATACACTAAGTATTTTTAAAAATATATTAATCTGGAGTATGTGCTAATGTGAGATGTTCTCTTTGTTTCATATTTCTGCAAATAACTAAAATCCACCTTAATGATATTCTTTAATAACCTATTAGAAAATAATATAGCTTTTGGAATTATATGACAGATAGTACAATCTTGATAGTGACTCAAGATATTAGACATGGCCAGGGCATCTACACACTTAGAAAACCAAGATGTGACACAAATAAATTACATAACAAACTTTCATTGCACCACTGTGACCACCATCTTAACTTTTTTTTAACCATGGCTATGAACAACTCTGAGATGCTGTAATGCATTGGTGCCCAACTTTGAAATCAAAAGATGTTTTAATTGAATGTGGGTCTATGCTAAGTTTGCACGGGCAACTGTGTGGAGGGGAATCCCCATGGCGGCTGTGGGGAGGAGAATCCCCACGGCATGTGCAAAGGACGGGCGGCAACGCCATAGCAAGACACCGGCATCGCTCCCAGTTACAGCACCTCTGAGTTCTGGCACCTTTTTTTTTTACAAAAAAAGCACTGTGTATATATCTATATCTATATATCTATATCTATATCATCTATCTATCTATCTATATCTATATATATACATACGTGTATACACACACATATATATATATACATATACATACACACACACAAACACACACACACACATATATATACACAGAGAGAGAGAGAGAGAGAGAGAGAGATAGTATGCTCTTGATTTGTGCTGTGACACTTGAAGCATAGTTGTGGAGGACAAGAATGGCTGATACATTATTTAATATATTAAGAATTAATAGTTGACAAAGAAGAGGGTCAGTCATCTTACGTGGATACAGTGCATATATTTGTAAGTAGCAAAAGATACATACATACATTATATATATATATATATATATATATATATATATATATATATATATATATATATATATATATATATATATATATATCTTTTGCTACTTACAAATATATGCACTGTATCCACGTAAGATGACTGATCTGTGTGTGTGTGTGTGTGTGTGTGTATGTGTGTGTACACATGTATGTGTGTGTATGTATATATACACACACAGATATATATATATATATATATATGTGTGTGTGTGTGTGTGTGTGTGTGTGTGTGTGTGTGTGTGTACTGTATACTGTATACTGTATATATATATATATATATATATATATGTATAAAACTTTTGCTACTTACAAATATATGCACTGCATCCACGTAAGGTGACTAACCCTCTTCTTTGGCAACTATTAATTCTTAATATATTAAATAATGTATCGGCCATTCTTGTCCTCCACAACTAGGCTTCAAGTGTCACAGCACAAATCTAGAGCATACTATGCCAAATATTTTTTCATCTGTTTTGAATGGAAACCCAGGAAAGCTAATTAAATATCATGCTAACTTTGGGGAAAGGGAACACCAAGAGCGATGCTGGTGAGAATTATTTGGGTTTAGCTCAGTAGTCAGAAATTGGCAGCTAAATTTTTGCACAGTGTATCTTTTTCTCTACTTATTATTTTAGGCCCGGTAGAATGGGGTCATTTTCCTTTATTTATTTATTTATTTTGCAAATCCTCTTTCCTTCACTCACTCCCACCAGTTCACACTTTATCAAGTATGTTATTCAAGGCCATTGTTGATTTACTTCTGTTTCTTCTTAAGGCTTTGGAGTCACTGTTTGAGCTGCTGTTGCCTTGGGAGATTAGGAAAAAGTGCGTTTTAAAATGAACAAATAAATCATATCTGTAGGGGAAATAAAGGAATTGAATTGTGCTTTAACTAAGAAAAGACTCAGAAAATTGATTCTTGTATTAGAGAAGATGGGATCGTTTTTCCAAGCCAACCAAGCATCACAGGTGCTGCTCTGACCAAGTGGAACAATACAAATCATTTTGCATGTGTAATGCATATTTAGCCATTTCCAGAGAGGCGGGGGAGACTTTTTGTAAGGCTGGAAAATGTGTGATGTCTATAGAGTTGGCAGCAGGCAGAAAAATCCTCAGCAGCCAGAAGCTATGCTAATACAGGAGAGGATCAAAGAGCAAAGATGGTGCAGGATTCCAGGGCAAGGGTTTTCAGGAGATGGAGAGTTTGATTGATTTCCAGAACCCAGCTGACCTGGGTCAACCGCAAAAGCTTAAGCGAGAGTGATAAGGATGTGCGGAGTACCTCTTGAGCTAACAAGAGCGTGCACAGGAGAAGGGGATACTGAGAGTAGTCAGGTTTACACAGCAGCCACACAGATACACTGAGGTGTGTTAAAAACTTTACTTGTGGAATAATACAATAGCACAGTCCAAGATAAAACAGTCCAGGTCATACATGAGTAAAGAGAAGATAGCAAATAACAATAGTCCAAGGATTATCCAATACAGGGTCTTCTTACCAGTCCGTAAGTCAAAACACAGTTCTTCAGGTTTAGCAAACACTAGCAAACCAAAAAACCACAATAATCAGCAAGTAACAGCAAATGTTACAGAGAGAATAACAGAGAGAAAGAAGCTATGTCTCTAGCTCCCTCTTATGGCCATTGGAAAAATAGCGTTGGCCAATCATCACACATTTAAAGTGATACAATACAGTTTCTATTACAACACCACAATCATAGTTTATATATATTGCCAACCCAACCAGTTAGGCCATAGTCATCTACCTAACAGAGAGCCTTCTTAATATTTGTGGGAGGGACTATTGGGAAGTCAGAAGAAGAATGCAGTGGTTAGCCACCAAGACTTGTCATCTTCCAGAGTAGAGCTCAACTTAAATGAGTTTTTAAACTTTTTTTTAAAAATGCCAAACCTATGAGAAGCCTATTTTTATTTTATGCATTTGTTTTCCACTCACCTTTCAGGAAAGAGGCTGCTTTGGTAATTAGTTGAACCAAGAAACACTCTTATTTTCCCCCCCAACTTTATTTACCTTTTTAAAAATAATAGTAATAATTCTTGCACCCTTTGAAGCATAGACATGAGATCTTTATAAAGAAACCTTTGCAGAGCGAAGAATTAAATCCACAACCAGTCCCATAACATGATATTTTTAAACAAAAAGTAACATAAGACCTTTCCATTGGCATAATGAAGACCCACAAGAAGCATTAAGAGCCATGGTGGCGCAGTGGTTAGAATGCACTACTGCAGGCTACTTCTACTGACTGACGGCTGCCTGCAGTTTGGCAGTTCGAGTCTCACCAGCTTAAGGTTGACTCAGCCTTCCATGCAGTAGTGGGATTCAAATATGTGAACAACCGGTTCTCTGTGTGGATGCTGCTTCCAGAAGTCCATTCTGGGCCTGGGCAACAAAAAAGTCACTACCGGTTCTGCCAAAGTGGTGCGAACTGGCTGAATCCCACCACTGCTTAAACTATTAACTGAACTCTTGGGCTGGTTTCATGCAACTTACTAAACAATTGAATTTAAGAAAGTAAAAAATTTACTATGGTTCATGGGATGCCATTGCAGGTCCCTAATGTATGTTGAGTCACCACTTCCAAGGGCAGTGAAAAAACACTTTTGGAGAAAAAGATCTAATCTCTTAATATTCTTACTTGATATTCTTACTTGTATCTCACACCTGCTGGTGCCCTGATGTAAGACATAAAAGAGGATGGATTAGATTGGGATGGGGGAATCAAGAAAAGATCTACAGCCCTCCCCGTCACCAATTCTTCCCCCATCACCATGGAAGATTACTTCAATAAGGAAAATTATCCTAATCCCTAGGATAAGAAGTGAAAGGGAAAACAATTATATGAGATCTATTTTAGTGCAGTGGTTAAGGTGCTAGACTACAAGTTGGGAGAGTGAGTTCTGGTCCTTCTCCATCTCCAAAAACTGGCTGGATGATTATGGGTCAAGTGAAAAGGAATATATTCAATATATAAAACTTTAGTGCTCATTCTGAATTAACCTGTTCGTTTTTGATACTCTGGCTTGATGAATAAAGGAGAAGTGGGGAATCTTCACATAGCTGCAAAGCTTTTCTTATTAATAAAAGTCTCTGACTTTCGATTCCCATCCAGAATAATGTGCTATCTCGTCAAAGGCGGGATTTGCACTCTTGTGACTGTAAAAGCAGGGGCATAAAATCATGGTGCCAGGTTTCAATAAGAACCTTAGTACTGGGCTTTAAGATGGGAACTTTTGCACAGAACCTACGGTAGCATTGGATCCTGTGGAAATTGACTGCCCTTGAGGTATCTCTGGGGTTGTCATTAAGAAGCTCCTGACAGCTTGTAAGCAATTTGGGTATCATTTTGCTTGATGTGTATATTTTTTTATATTGTGCTTTTAAATCTTTTTGCTAGCGTTAATAATAAAGCTTAAAGCCTCTTTATTCACTTGTGTGCTTGTTGTCTCCAGATCCAAAAGAACCAATTGCTTAAAGAGCAGATCGCTGCCTCGACGCTTGGCAAAACAGCAATGTCAAAGAGTAGCTGGTTTTTCAACTTCACCTCAATCAGTAAAACATTTTAGGCTAGCCCTGGTATTTTCTCAAGAATTCAGTTTTCCCCTATATTCCTTGGAGTTTGCCTTCAAATAAATATGCATACAGAACTGTGGCTGTGATCATAGACCAGGGGTCCCCAATACCCGGTCCATGGACCAGTACCAGGCTGCGGCATGCCAGCAACCGGTCCGCGTAAACAAGCAAAGCCCCATCCGCGAGATGCAGGCAGCACACAAAATCATGTACCATTTGGTCCATGGAAAAACCTCTCTCCACAGAAACGGTCCCTGTCTAGTCTGCCTAGACCAGACATGTCAAACACAAGTCCCGGGGGCCAGATCCGGCCCGCGAAGTGGTTTTATGCGGCCCGTGAAGCCATCCTGGCAACAGTGAGGGAATGGCCCCCCACTGCCTTGGCCCTGGCCCAGAGTCCCTCCTCCTGCCAGAGACCCTCAGATCTGTCCCACTCCTGCCCAGGCCCCCATAGGCACCCTTGATGCGAACGATGTAGAACTGGCCATGCCCACCCAGTAGGCCATACACACTCTAGCCACGTCCACCCAGTAGGCCACGCCCACCCAAGCCACACCCACCCGGCCCCCTGAGGGCAACCGCAATGCTGATGCAGCCCTCAATGAAATTGAGTTTGACACCCCTGGCCTAGACTATTTCCAGACTGGATATGTCATAACTACCAACCTATCCTGCCCTTTTTAAAAATCTTTCATGAAGATTAAAAAGGCAACATTTTTAAGCACTGCAGTAAGGGGAAAAAGAATGCCATAAATATGAATGTGTTTCTCCCAGCTACCCACCCTCATCTATTTAAAACCTCTTTTTTATCCCAGACATTTTTTTCAAGAGAACAAGTGCATTCTAGACTGCCACCATCTGGCCTTAGAAATAATTGCTTTGCTAAATCCTAGCTCCCTGTATAAACAGCAGAGAGAGCCACAGAAATTCAAGGTGATATTAAAGGCTTCCCCTGTGCCAATGATGCCTTTGTAGTAAGCCCCAGATCAAGATCAAAAACAGAAAATAATGATTCTAGCTACGCTACAGTCTCGCTTCTCTCCTTTGCCCCTTTCTCAGGTTCTGAGACAGCAATTGTTGTTCTTTGTGATTCAGATTAAAAAGAGTTGCCATTTCGCATATCTGGGATGCAGAGAATAGTCAATTAAAAGTCACTTTCACGGTTGGAATACAAAAACTGAGAACGCAACAGCATAATCATTTGTTCTACTTTATAGTATGATAGTTAAATTTTCAAGACAGACAGAGAGACGGACAATGCTTTGGAGAGTTACTCACAAAACAGGAATAGATTACAGACAAGGCCATACAGAGTACAATGAATTAAAGTAATGCATAAATGGGATATTAAAAAGTTGGGGAAAGGGAGTGGAAAAAATTGAATTGATAAAAAGATTCAAATTGTCTAAAGGTATTTTCTTTAGATACCACTGAGATATCTTTAATGGTTATGGCACTCTGAGATGACATTGGCTGATGTCATGCTTATGTGATAGCCAAAATATTTCACCTGAACAAGTCATATGAAGTCACCTTTGTCCATTCCTATTATATTTCAGTGATCTTATCCCATGGACTTGCATAAGCACTGCAGTCTTTTAAGATCTTACGTTACACAGCAGCAGCTGCCAGCAAGACTTTGTGAGATTTCAGCACACTTGCTTGCAATCGCGTAAAGCAGCTCATGTGGGATTTGGGCACTGTCCCAAGTATGTAGCTTAATTTTAGTGTCTTTTAGGATGGCAAGTAATACCATCATTGTATTTATGGAATTTGCTGGGATGTAATCTCTGAAGCGCTGCTCCTGAAAGCCTTGCTTTTGGTGATACTGGTATCAATAATGGCTTTGAGCAGTGGTGGGATTTAAATATGTGAACAACTGGTTCTCTGTGTGGATGCTGCTTCCAGAAGTCCATTCTGGGCCCAGGCAACAAAAAATGAGCTACCGGTTCTGTCGAAATGGTGCAAACCAGCTGAATCACAGCACGGGCTTTGAGTGGTAACTCACGGCCTTCTGTTTTCAACTTGAGGTCTTCTTAAATTTTAATCAGTATTTTCTTGTCTGTGTAACAAAGCATTAAAACACTTCAATGCTTAACATATCAAACAGTCTCATTTGCCCAAATAGCGTAATAAATTCAGAAAGATGAGAAACCACTTTCTCTGCAAAATCTAATGCCTTCACTGATGACAGCTTTTAGTCAGGCTGAGATTTCATTTCATGCATGCAGCTGCCTTAGTTGGGAGATACATTCATAATTAGCCAAGGGAACATAAAGTATCTGTTGCGGTGCCGTAGATGAAAATATTTTGCATTATTTACCTTCCTGCCAATTATGCATCATTCCAAGGAGGAACTTTTTGTCGCACCTTATTCAGGAAATGGAACTGCTCCACAGACCAAAACCTTTAATGGATAAGAATGCTTTTATTCCTGACTAGATAGCAGAAGTCACTTTAAGAGCCAGAATACGTACTGCAAGCATCTTTGCTCTCTGGGACTGCAAATATTTGTCACAAGGAGGAATGATGTGTCACAGTTTATGCTCCAAAATCTAGTTTTATTGGCTTTAGAGTAATTAAATGGAAATGCCTGTATGTTTTTGCATTCCTTTAATTTCGTATGCCTATATTCTTGCATTACAAAGGCTTCTGCCTAAAGGCAATACAATCATCATAAATTGTAAAGATCATTTTAATGCAATGATATTCTTGAGTGATGCAAGAAGATGTTTGCTGTGCCCTATAGCAGAAATAAGACTTTCTCAGGAAAGGATAAACTAACCATGATAAACGCTACCACAATTTACAAACTGGACATCAGTTCCTTGAGCAATTAACAGATAGCATTATTAATGGTATAACAATATCCTAACCTCTACTCTTTATTTCTTAAGTGCATTATCAGCCAAGTAGAAGAAGTACTATTCAGGAATTACAACTGCTCCAGAATGCAGCAGCATTTGTTGTTTCAGGAACCTCACAGTTTGCCCATGTTACACCATTGATGTGGGAATTGCACTAACTTCCAGTTTCTTTCCAGACGCAGTTAAAAGTGCTGGTTATCACTTTGAAAGGCCTAAGTGGTGCAGGACCAAGAAACCTGATTGGGAGCTGCCCAGAGATTGATATAAAATGGGTGGATATATAAATGTTAGGAAGGAAGGAAGGAAGGAAGGAAGGAAGGAAGGAAGGAAGGAAGGAAGGAAGGAAGGAAGGAAGGAAGGAAGGAAATGAAACTTATGGGACCTCCTACCCCTGCCCGCTCCACTAGATCTGACAAGGTGGACATACTCCAGGTCCCGTTCCTCAGATGTCTGATTGGAAACCACCCAGTGTTGCCTGGAAGAAGGGTGGCTATATGTAACAGAATAAGAGTTGGAAGGGACCTTGGAAGTCTTCTAGTCCAACTCCCTACTCAAGCAAGAGACCCTATACCATTTCAGACAAATGGTTGTCCAATCTCTTCTTAAAACCTCCAGTGATGGAGTACCCACAACTTCTGAAGGTAAGCCTCCACTGGTTAATTGTTCTAACTACCAGGAAATTTCTCCTAACTTTTAGATTGATTCTCTCCTTCATTAGTTTCCATCCATTGCTTCTTGTCCTGCCTTCAGGTGCTTTGGAGAATAGGTTGATTTCCCCCCCCCCATCCCTTCTTTGTGGGAGCTCCTCAGGTATTGGAAATAAATAATGTTGCATCTAGTAGAAGTTAGGTAATGGGCCTTCTTGATAGCCCATTGCAACAACCTTTCCACCTGAGATCCGAAAGGCTCCTTTTTTTAGCCTTCCTGAAAGCTGCTAAGAGCTGGGGGGGGGGGAGGGGGTTCACAAGCCTTGGAAGCTCTACAGTTGATACATCTATGCCTGGTTGCTGTGTTTTGGACGCCATGTATGTTCCGTTTTTGTTAGTTTTTATGCTTTTTATACTTTTATTACAGTTGTGGTCCTTGCAGGCTTATTTTAGCTAATAGAAAATCTTTTAAATAAATCCATCAATTGTAAACTCTGAGTAAAGTCCACTTCTGTCTTTACCTTGGAGTGAAACAGTTGCCTGCTTGCACATCACCAAAGAGGATAGCAAACTTAGTACATAATTTTTTTACACACCGATTTTGCATTGAGACTGACCTTTGGAAATAACAAAAATCTAAATACATAATAGAAATGAAATATATTTCATCAAGAAAAAGACTCCAGGCAGCTGAAGACCAACAGTGTGGCCCGTGTTAATGTGCTTCTTGATATTAATGGACAGGTTCAGCAGCTCTCCTTCTCTTTTTTTAATTAAGCTTGGACTGGACCAGGGGTAGGCAACCTTGGCTCTTTTATGACTCATGGACTTCAACTCCCAGAATTCCTGAGCCGGCTGGCTCAGGAATTCTGGGAGTTGAAGTCCACGAGTCATAAAAGAGCCAAGGTTGCCTACCCCTGGACTAGACATACACTGAGAATCCATTGTGCGGTATCTAGCCATCAAAAGAATGCCCATCTCTTCCTAAACTGCATCTTGGCCCGAATCTAGATTTGGAGTTTACTGTACATGAGCCTCAGAAAACGAAGTTAAAAAAAAAAAGCTAGCTGTGTTTTTACATGCATAATGTAACACTTCCATTTTGAGTCTGCGTTCACTGCACGCAACTACTAAGACAATCTCTCATTCATCTTGTAATATTGCTGGGGTGTTATGAAATCAAAGCACACTGGCGGCGCAGAAATGGAGCTCTTTCGTGTGTGATAAGTTCTTTGATCTTGCTGTGATAGTAGCATTTGTACTGAGGTATGGATGCCAGGTAGCACTATTAACAATAAGGAGAGAACATTCTGTTTGCATTTTAAAACACTTGTGCACGAGGTCTAGGGAACTAGGCAGCTAATGCCTCCTTCCAAATTAATTTATAGTGGGAAAATTGTCAACTAGAACCTCAGAAAAATTGTCTAAGGCACTGCTCAAACTAAGGAAAGTCAACTGGAAATTCCTTGTTGGCCTATCATAAACTGCATGAGATTTGTTACGTTGCTTCCCTCCTCCTCTTCAATGACTCTTCATTAATAATATATAATTCTGAAGTATTTATTGCTCTTTTCTTAAAGAAAAGTTGTATTTGTTCTTTTGGTTCCATTTAACTAAATGGGTTTAATCTCAAAACATTCCGCCATTTTTAAGATTTCCTTTTTTTCTTCTTCTTCTGGAAATAAGGAGACCTGCCACATCATTATTCCTTATCACTACCATCCAGGTTAAAAAAAGCAAGAAAGCATACTTCAATGGGAGAGTCTGGTTTTTTTTAAAATCTATCTATTTCAGATCCAGTATTGAGATTTCAGATAATGAATGCTTTTTTGAAATATTGATGTATTCCAGGTAATGGGGATTGTTCCAAAGTATTGCAATGCTCTATTACAACAATACCTTTGATTCTATTATAACCTGTAGCAGACATGGTGAACATGCATCCATTGAACTATCTGTCAGGGAAGGCCTAATGAATCCTGCAGTGTACATGGAATTGGACTTGATGACCTCTTAGGTCCCTTCCAGCTCTATGATTTTGTGAACTCTTGGCATCTCTTTAGTATTCACTTCACTGGCTGTGGCTGCTGGGCGATTCATTCGTTTATAAATTCCCCAGTTCGGCTCTAGGGCTATAGAAGACTCTTGCTAGGTGAGGAAAAATTGGCATATGTATTTTCAATCTTCATCTGCCTGATCTGAGGGGTGGAGGGTGTAACAGCCAGCATTCCACCAAGCTATATTTAGAGTCAACATTTAAGGAGAGATTCCCCATATGTATGTTGTGAGCTTTAAGTCCAGAAAGGCTGAAGTCTGTGCTCTAATAGAAAGTACATGCACATCGAAAGAGGCCTTTTGCTCAAAAGATTGGCATGGCAGTGTTGACAGTCTCCCTGAAGTGTAACTTTTTAATATGCTTATCAAAAGAAGATTAGTTATATATCTCCTTAATACAAATGCTATCAAATTCTGCTCTAATAATGTTCTTATGGTGACCATATGAAGAGGCAGAGAGAGATGTGTTTGATATTAAAAGCATCTAAAGACCTCATTACAATCAACAACCACAAACTGTCCAGAGTCACTGGGAGTTGGACAGCATATAAATTTAATAACTTATTATGGTGGGTCACATAGTCAACCAGATGCTTAAACTGGATCTGGCAGAAGGGAAGGAAGGAAGGAAGGAAGGAAGGAAGGAAGGAAGGAAGGAAGGAAGGAAGGAAGGAAGGAAGGAAGGAAGGATGGATATTGGGGTTTAATAATATTAAATGCATCATCATCACAATGTGTAAACTATTCCAACCTGATTAATTCCAATTCTAACCTGATTAATCTAGTATGCTTTCCCTATGACCAAAAACTGAAGAAGTCTTTTAATTGGTCTGCTGCACGGTAAAAGCAAGGGTATGAAGAGACAAATAAATTTCTCCATATTCCTGGAATGAAAATTCAGCCTTGCTGCATGACAGAAAAATAGGTGAATTATGAGGAGCAGAGGCACAAGAAGTGAGCTATATTACTGAAGATCAGTTTGGACTGAACTCTGATCTGGAGCAAAAAGGAACTTAACATATTGTGGGGGACATATATCATTAAACCCTACATCATGGATATTTTCAATTTTTGGTAACTACAGCAAATTCCTTGAGAAAGAGATGGAATGAACATTAATGTTTTCATTGGTCAAGCAAGTATTTTTTGAGGGCCTTCTTTGCCTTCCCAAATGAGGCAAGCAATGAGCACAGATGTTTTTGTGCACTACCATACCCTATTGCAGGGGTGTCAAACTCAATTTCATTGAGGGCCGCATCAGCATTGCGGTTGCCCTCAGGGGGCCGGGTGGGTATGGCCAGGGTGGGCGTGGCCTACTGGGTGGGCGTGGCTAGAGTGCGTATGGCCTACTGGGTGGGCATGGCCAGCTCTACATTGTTCGCATCAAGGGTGCCTATGGGGGCCTGGGCAGGAGTGGGACAGATCTGAGCGTCTCTGGCAGAAGGAGGGTCTCTGGGCCAGGGCCAAGGCAGTGGGAGCCGTTCCCTCACTGTTTCCAGGATGGCTTTGTGGGCCACATGAAACCACTTCGCGGGCCGGATCTGGCCCCCGGGCCTTGTGTTTGACATGTCTGCCCTATTGTTCCTTGAAGGATCTCAAGCCAAGAAGTCAGTCTTCTGATTTCTCTCTCTCTTTTTTTAATGGTCACATCCATAGAACATTGATAAGACTGAGAGGTGAGCATCAGGTCAAGTCATTTAGCTAACTTCATGGCAGAAGAAAGATTTTAGCCTTGGCTTCAGCCCTCACAGTCTGGCACAATTCACCAAGCCACACAGGCACTCCTTTTCAAGAAATGATTGCTTGGCACCAGCAATGATATAACAAATTCAAGCCATGTTCAACAGGCAGAACCATGCATGTTTCTTGGCAAAGGTATTGAAGTCTCACTGCTTTATTTTCGTATATTACTATTATTAACTTTAACATTATTTCTAATTTAGTCTACAGCCCTGGTAATCTCCCGTCCAAACATAAATCAGGTTTGATCCTCTTTAGCTTGTGAGCTATACTAAATCATCCAGGTGCTGCTACCCAATGAGACTTATTATTCTGATTACAACTCTCTTAACCTGACTTTTAATGGGTGTCCTGAGTTGTAGTTAGAGATGGGAAGGACTGGGGGGGGAAACCGGAAAAATTGGGGGAAAACAGGATTTTTAGCCATTTGGAAAAAAATGGAAAAAAACAGTTCCCCCTCCCGCCCATTTTTCCAGTTTTTTTCCAGGCCTTTCCATCTTTCTAGATGCAGTAGGTTAATATTATGATCAGGATAATGAAAATGATGGTAATGAGGACAGGACCCAGATGATGTGACTTTTCTACGGTGTCTCCCACCCTCTGGAGCATCATTCCCATCAAGATGAGGTGAGCTCCAATCCCTGTTAGCCTTTTGGAAATTTGAAAATTTGGTTCCTTCAGCCATCTTGGGGTTCCCGTATGCAACGGTTGCACTGTGTTTCAAAAGGTGTTCTTGCACTATCTTGGTTTTTTTTTGTTTTTTTTTTAAGTGTTTTTGATAATTGTGTCATAGTTTTAACTTTGGTTGTATAGTGCCCAGAGACACGTTCAGTAAGATAAGCAGCTATATAAACATGTTTAGTAAAAATAAATGATGTAGTACAGACATGTCAAACAGAAGGCCCGGGGGCCGAATCCGGCCCACAAAGTGGTTTCATGTGGCCCGCGAAGCCATCCTGGAAACAGTGAGGGAACGGCCCCCACTGCCTTGGCCCTGGCCCAGAGACCCTCCTTCTGCCAGAGACCCTCAGATCTGTCCCACTCCTGCCCAGGCCCCCATAGGCACCCTTGATGCGAATGATGTAGAGCTGGCCATGCCCACCCAGTAGGCCATGCCCACCCTGGCCATAACCCACCCGGCCCCCTGAGGGCAACCGCAATGCTGATGCGGCCCTCAATGAAATTGAGTTTGACACCCCTGATGTAGTATGTATTGCAGATCATTTTAACTGAAAGTCATCTCTGCAATCTTTCACATTGGCAAATATGCATTCCCAGCATTTCACCCAAGAGTTAATTCATGGATTGATTAAAAGAAAAAGAAAAGGAGTTAGGCAATTGCTTTTTACTAATTAATAACAGAGATATTGGCAATTTAATTTACTGATAGGAACAGCTTGGCAAATCTGGTTTTACTTTACTTCTTCACAGCCCTAGTTCCTAAAGTAGTTGAAAAGCTTCCTTCAGCTGTTAATGCAATACTGACCTCTCTGTTTCCATGGTAGCTCCTCCTGCAGCCATCTCTGTCAACAATCTGCTACCAGTTCTAATTTAATCAGGCTTGTGCTATTAATAGAAAGATTCCGCAGGCAGCTATTCTATTCCTCTCATTCAAAATATGAAGTTCTGTTACTGCTGCAAAAATCAAATAGCAGACAAGTTAGCACTATTCCATCTAGGACTTCATTTCAGAAGCTCTTTGGCATTCCAACTCTCGGGAGAAATCCACACAATCTGTGCTGATGTGTCTAAGGTTTGCATTAACTCAAAACTTTTTTTTTCCCCTGCCCAGATTCTAACTCTTTCTTCTCTCTTCTTTCATTTTCTTTGCTACTGAGGGAAAGACTATGTCTCTGGAATTCCCTTTCATCTCCTGTATAGGTAAAGGTAAAGGTTCCCCCGCACATGCGTGCTAGTCGTTTCCAACTCTAGGGGCCGGTGCTCATCTCCGTTTCAAAGCCGAAGAGCCAGCGCTTGTCTGAGGACATCTCCGTGGTCATGTGGCCAGCATGACTAGACGCCAAAGGCGCACGGAACGCTGTTACCTTCCCACCGGAGTGGTCCCTATTTTTCTACTTGCATTTTTTACGTGCTTTCGAACTGCTAGGTTGGCAGAAGCTGGGACGAGTAACAGGTGCTCACTCTGTTACGCGGCACTCGGGATTTGACCCGCCAAACTGCCGACCTTCTGATCGACAAGCTCAGCGTCCTAATCCACTGAGCCACCGCGTCCCTCCTGTATACACAGCGCCATTAATTTAGGTTGTTGAATTGATTTCTTTCTCAATGGTGCATTGATGATGTTTGAGAAAGCTCCTGCTGATTTTTAATGGCATGATTATAATGGCTATTAAAAATGGCCTGGAATTAAATCATACTGCTGTTTTGCTTCTGGAACTTAAATGCATATTATGCTTCTGTATATGCCACCTTGTTAGTAGTAGGATTTTTTTTCATTTTACAATTATTCCAGTAAGCATTAGAGTTATAACTCATATAATTTAATTCACACGCCAAAGTGTAGGGCTAATAATACCCATTAGGAAGTAGGAAAATCCTAGGACTCGAACCTGGAATTCTGTGATCTGTATATCCGGTTATTGGTCTATGGCAGGGGTAGGCAACCTTGGCTCTTTTATGGACTCGTGGACTTCAACTCCCAGAATTCCTGAGCCAGCCGGTCTATGGCTATGGTACACTCAGGTATCAAACCCATCTATTTCAAATGTTAACAGGATAGAAGAATTCAGCATTATCTTACACAATTGCAACCAGATGGTCACATGACATTCCTAGATCATTTTGAACCCAAAGTGATAATCAGAACTAGTCTGGTTATTTATCATCCAGCAAATTTAATGGAAAACATTTCTGAATTCATCTGAAACATTGACATGGCAAGCTGAGGTCTTTTCTTAAGGCTTCCCAATAGCAACTTCCTCTGGGATCCATATAATTCCATGTAAATGATTAAAATTGGGAAGAGGAGAAGGCAACGAAGAAGCTGTCCCTGAGAAACAATAAGATTTAGCCAATGTGATGTAATAATTAAGATGTTGGATTAGGACTAGGGTAACTCAACTATGGGACGCAGTGGCTCAGTGGATTAGGATGCTGAGCATGTTGATCAGAAGGTCGGCAGTTTGGCGGGTTGAATCCCGAGTGCCATGTAACAGAGTGAGCGCCTGTTACTTGTCCCAGCTCCTGCCAACCTAGCAGTTCGAAAGCACATAAAAATGCAAGTAGAAAAATAGGAACCACTACGGTGGGAAGGTAACACCGTTCTGTGTGCCTTTGGCATCTAGTCATGCCGGCCACATGACCATGGAGACGTCCTCGGACAATCGCTGGCTCTTCGGCTTTGAAACGGAGATGAGCACCGGCCCCTAGACTTGGAAACGACTAGCACGCATGTGCGGGGGAACCTTTACCTTTTACCTTTATACATAGAATGAAGGCTACTGCTAAGCTTGTAAGCCGCCCTGAGTCTTCGGAGAAGGGCGGGATATAAATGGAATTAAAATAAATAAATAAAAAGTAAAAATAAATAAAAATAGGTTCTCCTGCTTGAGCAAAGGGTTGCACTATAAGACCTCCAAGGTCCCTTTCAACTCCGTTATTCCATTATCTCCCTTTTTGTTGCAAAATGGACACATGGTCTTTCATTCCCATATATTGGACAAAGCTTTCTTCAGTTGCAACAGAGAAACTGTAAGAGGGCTTAGCACAAAGGATATTATTGGGAGTGTCTCAGGTGTTGGACTATGACCATGGTGACTGGGTGACTTTATCACTCTATCTTAACCTAACCAACTTCACAGAATTGCTGTTGTGGCTCAGGAATTCTGGGAGTTGAAGTCCATGAGTCATAAAAGAGCTGAGGTTGCCTACCCCTGGTCTAGACAAATCCCTGCAGTTTTTGGAAGTGGTTTGCCCTGGCCTGGCTACTAGAGTAGAGAGAGAGTGCCCAGCTGCCTTTGACTAGAATATATAGTCTCCTGATTTCTTCCCTGAGGACTTAACCGCTACACCTGTTAGGTGCAAACAACAACATGAACTGGTTCAGGCAATGCATTTATAGCCACATAAGCATTAAAGTATTAAAGATGCCTTTCTGAAATCCATCTGGTTCTTGATTCTTTGGTTTAATAGTGGAACAGAATAGCTTCTGTTGCAATACAGAGAAATCTCCACAAGGGGGAGACTTCTTCTCACTAGAGCCACACGTTTCACTTGTAATGAAAATTCAATGATTTTTGGAAAAGCGCAAATGTAATGTTAGCTCTATCAATTAAGGTATGGATTAGATTTAGAATGATGAGGGGGAAAATCATTATTTAAAAAATATATTTGGAAGGGAGCATTCTGTTCTGTCTTTTTAGTTGCCTTCCAATTTGCCTGTTATAGAAATCTGTTTCTCTGCCGAAGGTGATTAGATGGGGTAATGAAATTGAAAACCCATGAGTCATTTTTTCCGACAAAATAAAAGAATCATCAACAATGGCCATGCTTTTTGCCCTCCTGTTCACTGGTGTTTACTCTGAACAAAGATGTTGCTAGGCACACATTCCAATCATTTCATAATTGCAGTCAAACCCCTGCATTTACTGATGTTAAACATTTACCAGATTGTTTTAATGTAAGGCCAGGAAGTGCTTATGCGGTTGTCATGTTGAAATCAATACTAGTTGGCTAGAATGTGCCAGGCTTCAACGTGCCACCTTTTTTACATCAATAAAGCCCCAAACTCTTTTAAATTGGAATTTTCATCTATATGCTCTGAGCCGTTCCTTTGTGATGTGGCACAACAAAACTGCTACTGGGATGGGTGCCTGCATTCTGACAGCCCCTAGGTAAGATGCCACGGTTTTTTTATTATTCTTGTAAAAAGATAAGCTATTTTCCAAACATCGTCCCCCAGTTTTACCTGCTAAAAACTCTAATGTCTTGCTTTGTTGTTTGTAACATTTCCGTAAGATGAATCAAAGCAGCTATGAAAAGCGGCCTTGCTTATCTGGTCTTCTCTAGATGTTTCAATTTGTAACATGTTAATCATGATGGCTGTGAATAACGATTGCTATAATCCAAACACGTTTGAGAAGATGACACCTTGGGAAAGGCTGGAAAGGCTTATTCTAAAATAAAAGCTTTGAGGGATCGCTCCTCTTGATATATTTCCCCCCAAAAAATCATGGTACTTCTTCCATAAGAGGTAAGAGGAAGAACTGAATTAAAGCAAAAACTGTAATATAGATTTAGCCTAGAAAAAGGAAGCTTCCGTAAGGAAATTTTAAAACAGACAGATAATATTTGTGCAACCAGAAGTCTACCTTTAAAATATTTTTAGCTTTTAAGACTTGGGGGAGGTCTATAACTTCTGGAGGGACTAAGCAGAAAGTTCGCCTCTTTGTTGGGATGAGTTTAATAAACCATTTGTCTTCTTAGTTGTTTAAAAAAAATGTTAATCAATTCAGTTTGCTATTAAAGTTGAAAGCCAGTATAGTGTAATGATTAAGCTGTTGGAGAGAGACCCCAGAGTCCCCGTTTGATCACAGCACCTGATGGGTGACTTGAGTCATTCTTTTTCATCCTAAGCTACTTCACAGAATTGCTGTAGTTAGAATTATGATTACGGCTCTAAGATAAAAGACAGAATATAAACATAATTTAAAAATGAATAATCTAGGGAATTGGGAATTGAAGTCTACCATAAAGGCTGGAGAAAAACATATATACACCGTTCAATTTCACACGTATTTTGGCCCGTATTATGTATCTGTCAGTCTTACAACAAAGAGATCAGAATAACAATGCAAGATACCCTAAGAGGGAGGGAACTGGATTAAAATATGACATAAACTTCAAGTGTTCCAAGAAAAGAATATGTGAAGGGAAGTCATTGTTCCTGGTCTTTCAGTCCCTGACTAAATTCTGAAATGAATATGTCCGGTCCTTGGTACTCACTAAGTTTCGTTGTTTTCTTGAGATGTTTCATTAGCAAACTAGTAATGTCATTAATGCTAGAAGGGAATGGAGTTTGGTCTGTGTTTATATATTTGTGGCTTGCCCAATCAGTGTTGGCGGTTTCTTGATTAGGCATATTCTGTATGGACTAATAATTCCTTGATTAGGACACATTTATCCTTGAAATGAATGTATACAGGTAGACAGTGGTGGGATTCAAATATGTGAACAACCGGTTCTCTGTGTGGATACGGCTTATGGAAGTCCATTCTGGGCCTGAGCAACAAAAAATTAGCCACCGGTTCTGCCGCACTGGTGCGAACTGGCTGAATCCCACCACTGCAGGTAGAGCTCAATTAACAACCTGTTTAGTACCCATTTGAAGTTATGATGGCACTAAACAAGTAACTTTGTGATTGATCCTCAACTTTATGACTATTATAGCATCCTGAAGGTCACATGATTGCCACTTGCCCACTTCACAGCTGGCTTCCAACAAGCAGAGTCAATGGAGAAGCCAGCAGTAAAATCACAATCACATGAAGTCTCGCCTAACGATCTTGGTGATTGGGTTAACAAATGCAGCAGAAGTGGACCCATAAGGCCATTGCGATCATGTAATGTCTCGCTTAATGGCCATGTCACTTAGTGTTTGAGCTGTGGAGTTGGAGTTGTGGTTATTAAGCAAGGTCTACTGGTATTTGCATTTGAATGAACTCTCTGCGCATTGGAGTGTGTGGACTATAGGCTCTCTGTGGAGCCTATAATTGCATTAAGACAAATATAGCCCCCCCACCCTCACTTTACACCTAGCTTGTCAAGTGGAAACTGAAGAGGATCGACCCCAGGTGCTTGTTCTATTTCCTTTCTCATAGGTTGTTTTTCATAATAAGGCTAATATTTTAAGGGCAGTCCTCCATTTTACACGTTGAATTTAGAGTCATAGGGTCTGACACCGTAAATAGAGCTGTGCATAATTTATAGTACATATAGTACATAGTACAACTATACATTCCCCCCAAAGCAGAAATGGATGGTCAAGTTTAATAAATGCAGTAATGACCTCAAAAATCTGTAAAAAAATGCTGATCTGTTGCTTTCATGACTCATAGCATTTGGAGTCAGAGGTGCTCAAGCTTTACAAGTTACATCAAGGAAAAAAAAACTCTTAGAGTTTCCTCCAGATAAAATAATCTCATGGAAACCAAAGCACTGCATAATGCTTTTCCAGAATAAAATATCTCTGTTTCATCCACTTACATGCAAACCGGTGGACAGATTACAACAATCACAGGGCATTGTCAATGTCTTGATTTTAAGAATTTGCTACACTCATCACAAGCTGTTTATTTTCTTCATCTATAAAAAGATGTCTGCGGCCCACGGGACTGCCAACCACACAAAAGCCTCCGTTCAGTAGAAACTGTTCCATTAGGGCGTGAGCTGATGAAGTCAGGAATGGAGTCAAGGAAACAGAATATTACAACAATTGTTATGCAACCCAGATATGTGGAAAAAGTCATGTGTATATTATCTTCAATCTCCAAGGTTAAGAATTGGCCTATTAACTTGAGGTGAGAAGGCTGCTAGATAGCTAGTTCTGGATTTGCCAATATTATTTGCACATTGCGTCAATGAAATGCCAAGCGTTTGACTTGATTGAATGGCTTTTAGCTAAAAAAAAAGCCTGTTCAGTTCACAAGATCATGTTGTAAATCAAAGTCAAATAGCACAGAGTTTTCTCTCTCTCTCTCTCTCTCTCTCTCTCTCTCTCTCTCTCTCTCTCTCTCTCTCTCTCTCTCTCTCTCTCTCTCTCTCGGGTGGGGGTATATGTGTGTGTGTACACCCACCCACCCACAGCAAAAACCCCATTCTCCTTCCAAGCAGTTGTAAAGCAGCAATCAGAAAGGCAGAATCACCACAAAGTTTTCTGATTGTCTCACCTTTTGGTGATATTTGAATGAGTCAGAGATCATAATCTAAAGTACCGGTAAATGTTTTTTTGACTTCTGCATTAGAGCCTTGGTGGAGCAGTGGGCTAATGCCTCCTTAAGTAACACCAGCTGCCTGCAATTACTGCAGGTTCGAGTCCCACCAGGCTCAAGGTTGACTCAGCCTTCCATCCTTCCAAGGTAGGTAAAATGAGGACCCAGATTGTTGGGGGCAATTAAGCTGACTTTGTAACAATGCTGCTGGGGGGGGGGACAAAAGCCCTAATAAGCAGGCATATACATAGAATGAAGGCTACTGCTAAGCTTGTAAGCCGCCCTGAGTCTTCGGAGAAGGGCGGGATATAAATGTAATAAAAATAAAAATAAATAAAATAAATTATGAGTCCACACGTGTAAACTTCAGCTTCGCTCTTTGCCCTTCTTGTGAGCAGTCTGTTTTTTTATTTTATGTAGTATTTTTTCTTTCAGTCCAAGAATTCCCAACAAGTTTTTTTCACTACTGCAATTGAAGACATCCATTTTTCTTAATTTGGTCTCTCTATTTATTATCTTTTATATCCAGATTTCTCTGCACTTTAATATTTTATCTAGACCTGTTACTGGATATATATATATTTTCCAACTAGCAGACATCTCCATATTTCATGGCTTCAGATCTCATAACTGTGAAATAAGCCTAGAACAATGAGGGTGAACCTTTGGGGCAGAGTGTCAAACATTCAGAAAATTCCTAACGTGACTCTGCTGACACCTCCCACCCTGAATAAAAGAGAAACATTTCTCTATCTCTCCTCTATCTGGACCAGGGGTGGGCAAGTATGTCAACCTGTGGACTTCAACTCCCAGAATTCCTGAGTCAGCGATGCTGAGGGTTGAAGCCCACAGGTTGTAAAGTTGCTATAGTTGCCCATCCCTGGTCTAAGTTACCCTGAATAGTAGCACTCAGTGGCAGTGCAGAGATAGGCCTGAAATATAGGCCCAGGCCTCAACTTCAACCCTAGCACTACCCCGCCATCTGGCGCCATTCCCCAAAGTGTGCTAGCCATGGGGAATGGTGCAATTACCCTCATGGCCCATCCCTTTCTGGGATCCGCCATGCACCACTTACAGTACTTCAGGCAGTCCTCTTTTTCTATTGAGAGGCCCTTGCAGCGGTCATATCCAAATCATACTAGGCCTTCATTGTTGAAGCAACTTTGGAGAATGCTCTTCCTCAGCTTCTGCAGCCTCAGAAAACTGGGCAAAGGCACACCCCATTCTCATGTAACACATCTAGACGGCCCAGAGGCCACACAGGCCTTCACAGTCTCCAAAAGTCACATACGAATGGGGCATGCTTTCAAGAATAGTTATTGGGTGTTGGTGAATATGAGCGTGTCACCCAAAACATGCCATGTCACCTTTGACACAGGTTCGCCATCACTGGTCTTGGCAGATAAAGTTTATTACATCTTTAATTCACTGCCATCTGCTGGTCATCTGGAGTGTTGCAGCTTATATGTGACATGTCAGGCTTACTCTGCAGTAAATCCCATACACATATCTGAGGTTTTATTCCCAGATAAGTAAATTTAGGACTGCTTATCCTATTTATTGATTTGACTTGCATGCCTAGGTGGGCATATTACAAGACAGCATGCTAGCATCATTCTCTTCAACACATATCTTGAACACATATACACACCTTCTCTGTATATATAATAAATTAAGGTTCTTGATTTTCTGGGTCCTCGTTCACGTGGAAAGCTTCCACAAAGGGAGGAAGCCTATCCTCTACACTAGGTATGTTTTGCAACAAGAGGAGACACCAATTTCTTATTCTCCTTCCATTTTAGCACCTTCTTGATTTGCAATTGTTGCCTCGTCTCTTTTCTTAATGGGTTGGACCAGTCCTTCAGACAGCCTGCTCCCAGGCCACAACAGGCTTAAAAGTTAAAACCAACAACTTGAATTGGATCCAGAAGCAAGCTGGCAACCAGTGAAACTTGTGAAGTAGAGTTGTAGCATGTGCTCTTCTAGTAGCACACACAACTACCCACACCCTGAATTCTACATCAGATGAAGCTTCTGGATACTTTTCAAGGGCAGCCCCAGTTTCACACTAAAGATTTTGGTTGTCAGGCCTGCACAAAATTTGGTCCTAAATGCATACATTAGTCAGAAAATGAACTTAATTTTTAATCATTTTAAAGCCAAATTTACCTTTCATTGATGTCGCATTTGTGAAAGGTTACTAACCAAGGAGTGGATTATATAATATGCATAATATTTGATTATCAGACATTGATGTGATTCGTGCTAATAAATGGAAAACATGCCTTTTAAATTCTTGCAATATTAGAAGTCATTGAAAGCCTCGTACAATTCAGTAAACCTCTTCAATAGGCTCATCCATACATTCTGTTTTCCTTGGCACAGGATGACACATTTATAGATACTGAAAGAATACAAACAAATTTCTTCATCCTCAGCCAGCCTCAGTCCCCTCACAAAGAGTCTTGTCTACTATGTCTCGTGTTGCTGTAGGCCATGCCTTTGCTCCAATTCTACATTTTGTCCTGAGTTGCTGGACTGATGAAACATAAAACTGTTTGTTTGTTAACCAATCCATCCGTGAAATTGTATTCGTTGTAATTTTGTTCAGTTCTATTCCATGCTACTTGTAGAGATATTTGGTTTTGTTTTTAAATCAGGACTATGGAAACGATCTCAGTCAGAATGCCTCCTCAGCATCAGTGCCAGTGCTTGAAATGTGAACAGATATTTCTTAATAATCATAACAGTAAAGTTGGAAGGGACCTTGGAGGTCATCTAGTCCAACCCACTGCTCAGGCAGGAAACCCTATACCATTTCAGACAAATGGCTGTCCAGCCTCTTCTTAAAAACTTCCAGTGTTGGAGCATTCACAGCTTCTGGAGGCAGGTTGTTCCACTGGTTAATTGTTCTAGCTGTCAGGAAGTTTCTCCTTAGTTCTAGGTTGCTTCTCTCTTTGATTAGTTTCCATCCGTTCCTTCTTGTCCTGCCTTCAGGTGCTTTGGAGAATAGCTTGACTCCCTCTTCTTTGTGGCAGCCCCTGAGATATTGGAACACTGCTATCATGTCACCCCTAGTCCTTCTCTTCATTAAACTAGACATACCCAATTCCAGCAGCCGTTCCTTATATGTTTTAGCCTCCAGACCTCTAATCATCTTTGTTGCTCTTCTCTGTACTCTTTCCAGAGTCTCAACATCTTTTTTACATCGTGGTGACCAAAACTGGATGCAGTATTCCAAGTGTGGCCTTACCAAGGCATTGTAAAGTGGTATTAATACTTCACGTGCTCTTGATTCTATCCCTCTGTTATTGCAGCCTAGCACTGTGTTGGCTTTTTTGGCAGCTGCAGCACATTGCAGGCTCATATTTAAGTGATTGTCCACTAGGACTCCGAGATCCCTCTCACAGTTACTACTATTGAGCAAGGTACCCCCTATACTATACCTGTACATTTGGGGTTTTTTGCCTAAATGTAGAACCTTACTTTTTTCACCATTGAATTTCATTTTGTTAAATAGTGCCCAGTGTTCAAGTCTGTCCAGATCCTCCTGTATCTTAAGCCTGTCTTCTGGAGTGTTAATCCTGCCATCTTGGTGTCGTCTGCAAATTTGATGAGTTCCCCATCTATCCCCTCATCCAAATCATTGATAAAGATGTTGAAGAGCGCTGGGCCCAGAACAGAGCCCTGGGGAACCCCACTACACACTTCCTTCCATGTAGATGCGGTTCCATTGAGGACCACACGCTGAGTACGGCCGATCAGCCAGCTACGAATCCATCTGGTGGTGATGCTGTCTAACCCACATTTTTCTATCTTATCAAGTAGTAGTTTGTGATCTACTTTATCAAATGCCTTACTGAAGCCAGAATCATTTCACACAAGTATTAATTACCATGGACGGCAAACATTTTAAGCCTGTCTTGGAGAACTGCTGTAAATCAACCAAAAGTTATTAGTTATTCATTTGTTTGATCTACTTTTACTTGTTTTGCACCTCTGGCATAGAATTCCTAATATGGACATTTGGGCCTTCCTGTATAAATGAGTTTCCAACAGACCTGCCAGCTTTTTTAATTAATTCATCACAAATTGTGTAGTGCCAGCTGTCCAAATAATATATAATACAGCTCAACAGAGAATTGGTTGTTCCTCTACTTTTGGGATGGGGATGCAGGTCCTATTATGTTACCTTGAAAACGTTATAGCAAGAATGGTAGTTTGCAAGTTTGCAAGTAAAAATGCATGAAAACGAGTCTTATCCATAAAAACAGGATCTTCCCCACAATCAAATGTGAGCTATGCAGTGCTTTTTTTGTAAAAGAAAAAGGTGCTGGAACTCACACATGTCATACAACCCGCCTTGCCTACCCTACAAGGTTCCATCCAAAAAAGGTGCCGGAACTCCGTTCTGAGCGTTCTATGACAAAAAAAGCCCTGGAGCTATGCATCCTGGCAAGATTTCTTGTGGACTGACCTGGAGTCATTTTGTTCCAGGATTCATCTATTGTTTCAAAAACTTGCTAGCCCAGAATTCAACTGGGTCAGTTGTACAAGTTTTGATATCGTAAAACAGAACTACATTTTTTTTGTGTGAAAATTGTTTGCAAGTAAATCTGTTGCTCATCCCAGGCTGGTAATTTCTGTAATCTGCATACGTGCACTTTGATTGTGACAATAAGGAAAGAGGCATTGTGCCAAACCTGGCTCTTTGAGAAGGAGAAGCTACATTCACCGTTTGACCCAAATACCAGAAAACATTTGTAAGAACGTTGTTCTCATGAGATTATTTTTATGGCTGGTCCCACCTGTTCTTGCTTGCAGGCAAATGGTATTTCTTGCAGATATTCCAATGCACCATTAGTTGCTGTTTTTTCATGTCATTGTTTGTAGTCAGTCTGTGGGATTGTCTTGCAGCAGCAAACTAGGTGGTCCACTGTTTCTTCAGCTTCTTTGCAGAGCTTTTGTTTTTCTGTTGCTGTCTTCTCAAATGTATCTTTGTATGCTTTTATTCTTAAGGCTTGGTCTTGTGCAGCCAAAATTAACCCCTCCGTGTCTTTCTTCAATTTTCTTGCTCTTAGCCATTGATGTTATCTGCTTTGCCTATTAGGATTTTTTATTTTTTTTTAAGTAATACTTTGCCTTGCCATTTCTCTATTCATCTGGTCTTTTTTGTAGACCAGTTTGCTCTCTATGGTATTCAATAAGCCTTCATAGTGTGCTAACTTCAGTGTATCTTCTTTACTGTCCTTCAGATATTCTTCCATTGTCCTTTTTAATTCTTCAACTATTAAGGCTCATCACACAGTCGGTCAGATATTTCAAACTGAATTTGGCATTTTTATCCACCTATCGAGTCCTTCCCATGGATCTGGGATAGCCAAATGTTGATATTTGATGATGTTAAAGCAGAGGTCCCCTACCTTTTGGGCACCAGAGACCAGTCCCATGGAGAGAGGTTTTTCACGGACTGGAGGGGGTGTGGTTTTGTGTGCTGACTGCATCCTGTGGATGTGGCTTTCCTTGTTTGTGGGGACCGGTTGTTGGCATGCCGCAGCCCGGTACTGGTCCACAGACCAGGGATTGGGGGCCCCCTGTGTTAGAGGTATCATTGCAGGATGTAAACTATTCCAAGGAAAGCTGCCTTTTGCAATGGACTGATGGTGAATTTGTTACTGTCAGTGGTGTTCAGGTTGTGCTCCAGTTGTTTCGGGATAGCATCCAAGGTGGCTATTACTGTTGGTGGTATTATTATTATTATTATTATTATTATTATTATTATTATTATTATTATTATTATTATTATTCATTGCATAGTCCGCCAGATGTTCAGATTGGATTTGGCATTTTTGTTTACCTATTGAGTACTTCCTAAGGACCTGGGATAGGTAGATCTGGATGTTTGATGTTATATTAGTAGTAGTAGTACAGTTAGCCAGATATTTAGCCAGGATTTGACATTTATATCCACCTATCAATTCTTTCCCAAGTTTTTATCATTTTGTTAATATTATTTGTTTTTCTATCTACCTGCAGAAGTGCCAATTATATCTCCAGTATAATTGTCAAAGTTACATTTCTTCAGAGGCAGTCTCTTTTTGCGTCCTCCTTATTCCTGCAGAAAGAAGCTGAACCACTTCAGCCTGTCAGTTCTCTGACTTTTATTGCACCTAATTCTATTGCCATTCCTCTTTACTGCCTGCTTGAGGACTTAATGGTATGTAGGAATGACCTTGGGAATTGAGAAGATTCAGCAGAGCATAGTTGCCAGTGACATCTGATACTGCTAAACTTTCCCCTGACACATTTTCAGACACATTTTGGGAGGTATCAGATGTAGATACCCAAATGCACTTACTGTTGCTCTGGCTTATTATATTACTTTCCTAGCTTTCCTATAGTCTTCTAGTACTCACTTCTAAGTCAGCCATTGTTGATAGTCAACCCCCACCTTTCAGTGGATTTATCTTTTAGCGTGCCCTATGTTGTAGAAAAAACTTCCAACCACAGATGGTTTTGCCTATGACCTCTTCACAATAACTAAATATTTTGGGGGGGTTTAAAACTGAATTACAATAAAACAAGGAGCATTTTCCTGGATTGTTGTTTTATAATCACCACAATTTCCATTTAAATGGAGCCTTGGTGGAGCAGTGGGCTAATTTATTTATTTATTTATTTATTTGTTTGTTTTTATAAACCGCCCTTCTCCCGAGGGACTCGGGGCGGTGTACAGAATAAGGTAGGTATACAGAATGAACAATAGTGAAAAAAACAATAGCAAAAACAAACTGGGACCCCAATTAGAGCTATCAGGCCAGGCCGGACTGTTGGAACAGGTAAGTTTAATGCCTCCTTAAGTAACACCAGCTGCCTGCAATTAGTGCAGGTTCGCATCCCACCAGGCTCAAGGTTGACTCAGCCTTCCATCCTTCCGAGGTAGGTAAAAGGAGGACCCAGATTGTTGGAGGCAATAAGCTGACTTTGTAATAATGCTGCTTGGGGGGTGGGGGGGCGAAAGCCCTAATAAGCAGGCATATACATAGAATGAAGGCTATTGCTAAGCACATTGATTTGTGCTTTAGATTGTAAGCCGCCCTGAGTCTTCGGAGAAGGGTGGGATATAAATGGGATTTTTAAAAAAATCCACAAGGGTCTTCCCAATGTGATGCTACTCATAGGCACTAAGTACAGTTCCCCAAATTCCCTACATTTTCTTTATTTTCTTTATTAGTTTTATTCATTTATAACATAAAATGTGAAAATACAAAAGCAAATAGGAAGGGGCAATAGTAAAGAAAGGGGGGGAAAGGTGTGAAGAAGGGGAGAGGAAGAAACAAAAGGCATTGACCTCCGACTCTCTCTGTTGCAGTAAAATCAGACATTAAAATCAAATCTCAGCTTTTTACATTTCTATAGTAGTATGCACTAGCTATTTTTGTATCGGCAAACCAGTCTAATCTGTAAAACCCAAAATCATAATAACATTTTGAATTAACTAAGACCTCACTTATGAGCAGGAATGACAATTAAGAAAAATGAAGCCATCCCTTTGCATTGTGGGTGGCTGTTTCACACAAACCCAGAGAGAACTCTACAATAGCAAACAAAAGGTTCCAGAGGATAGGCTGTTCAGATACTCATGCTGCTTGCAGCCATAACCAGCATGGCTAATAGTGAGAGATTCTGAATGTTGTACTTTAACAGTATTTTGTGGGGCAAAATTTCCATCCCTTAAGTGTGCCAGGATTAAATTTCACATATAAGCTATAAAAGCCACAAATTTTCCCTCTTCTTGGCCCCTAGAATCTAATAAGGCAGACATGTCAAACACAAGGCCCGGGGGCCGGATCCAGCCGATGAAGTGGTTTCACGTGGCCCGCGAAGCCATCCTGGAAACAATGAGGGAACGGCCCCCACTGCCTTGGCCCTGGCCCAGAGACCCTCCTTCTGCCAGAGACCCTCAGATCTGTCCCACTCCTGCCCAGGCCCCCATAGGCACCCTTGATACGAATGATGTAGAGCTGGCCACGCCCACCCAGTAGGCCATACGCACTCTAGCCACGCCCACCCAGTAGGCCACGCCCACCCAGCCCCCTGAGGGCAACCGCAATGCTAATGCGGCCCTCAATGAAATTGAGTTTGATACCCCTGTAATAAGGAAAAGAACTTTACTATCAGAGAGAAATTCTATTTCAACCATCAGTAATGGAAACTACTGATAGGCATTGCTTTTTATCACTTGGAGGCTAAGACATATGTGATATACTTACATGTAATTATGCCAAAAACATACCACAATGACTTCTCTTTTTGTCTTATCTTCATGATACTGCCTTCATCTGATCTCTAGCCTTGAGGCAGCCTTAAGTCATTGTTTGCTGCTCTGACATGCCATTGTCTCTCACTTATACACACACACTTTTTTTGTCATGGATACAGTTGCACCGCCCCAGCCATCTGTTGGGGGCACACACCCCAGGATCAGCCCAACCTCTGTTAGCTTCATTAGCATGTCCCCTCCCCTTGAGTCTCTGGATTCTGTCTTCCAGGGCCATTTTAGTTCTGGCAATAGAAGAATCTAGATCTCAAAAACTTACTTCCCTGCCTCTGCCAACCAGGTCTTTGATCTGACCCCTTTGGATCGACCTATATGAAAAAGTTGTTCCAAACTTGGACAGAATTTTGACAAAGCCTAACCCATCAATTTCAATCAAATGCTCTAAATCAAATGGTATAGGCAGCCATCAAAACTTGTTACCTCCTCAGGCCTAGCCTACTTTAGGAGCAGTGATTGGTGAATATTTTCCTAGTTATTTTTGAAAAGAATGAAATAAAGCCAGAAAAAATCCATCAGTTATTAACAAGCCCTGCATATGGTAAATAAGCATACTGCCATTAGAGTCACTTGATTGAGTTGAGCTGTTATACAAATTGAATAGATTAATGAAATAAATAAATTAGATGACATTGAGTTTACAGCAAAGAGAACATCATATTTTATACAGTTTTCTATTGGTTCAAAATTTGGTGAATAGCATTTTCAATAGAAGAGCATATGTGTAACAGGGTTGAACTCTGGAGTTCTTAATGCTCCCTCCGCTCTCTGGTGGTTTGTTGGTAGATGATTCACTATCCAACTATGTAACATCATGATACCCAACTAGATAACATCACTGACTTTCACTGATGATGTTATTTAATTGGATAAATGAAACATCTGCAGACAGACAACCAAGCTTAGAGAGCACCAAAAAATCCAGAGTAGTATTTTAAATGAGAACAAGGAAGAGCCTAGGGTAACAATCCAAAGCGTTGGTGCTTAATTGCTACTATCTTATTTTGATTACAGTGAATGCACACACATTTTTAATATATATTAAGTTGTATTTTTAAAAAATCCTAATGCAAACAGAGCCTCAGGTATGTGATGCAAAGAATAAGGCCTGATATTGTACATTAAATAACTTCTTTCATCATATGAACACTGAGAGCTATGGGTGGCTTCAATTGTTAGTGTAACTAGGATCTTGAGGCATTATTATAAATAACATAATAGATCAGTATCAAACAACCCATCTTTTCCTATGTCATGGTTGTGGAAAAATGCTGATCACAGAGAACCGAACAAATTAAACTGGATGAGGAGAAACATGTTTCATACAACTCTATATGAAACATAAGGCCTTGTAGAACACACACACCTCAACCTCTAGAATATAACACAACATTCCAAATGAATATTGGCTAGCCATTCTAAACATGTCTACACTATCAAGATATGTGGTTCTGATCAATTTATTAGTACCATTCCCTCCAGACGCAAAGGAAAATGGTTTGACCAAGATATGCTAAGCGTTGTTTTCCTCAGGCGTTCTCTAGTTCTTCACAGAATTATAGTTCCCAGGATATCTGCAGAATAAGAGTCCTCTTCAAGAGTCTTCAAATTCTAGGCACCTGACATATAAATGTCCAGATAACCCCTTTGGTCATAGGATACTGGCTTTCTAAAGACAATTGCTCATCTGCAGAACCAACAGCAGAACTCTGTTGGCTTTTTCAATAGAAAGGATTGTGGTAAGTAAGTCACAAGGAGACTAACATGAGGAAGTTAATATCCATACAGTGGCATGCATAAAGGTTTCCTGCCAACATCTGGCTCAGAACATGTGACTGCTGGAAGTCAACATCATGTGAGCAATATTGGCGAGAAGCAGGATTTTTCTGGACTGTTCATACATCAATTTAAAAAAGTTTGAACAAGGCTATAAAACAGCTATATAAGGCTGATTTTCCCATAGACACTAAAATTATAGTTCTGTCTGCTCAGGATTAAGGATATGAGGCTAAATGACAGATATCTTCAAATATTGCCCTTTAATAATTTCTCGGCAAATATTTTAAAATTCTCTACACATCAAATCCACAGTTGTTATACTGATTGTTTTAAGAATATTTTCAAAATGTGTTTGTTTTTCTACACAGGATATCTACCTACCATAGTTTTAATATAACTGTATATAACCTATGTCTTTCTTTTTGTGTGTGCTTTGTGCAACATTCTGATTACAATGCAATGCATCCAAAATGCAACATTCTCAAATATATCCTGAATGGTGAATGTTGGCACTTTGATGGAAGAGAAATCTATGTGGATTTTGTTTAAATTTCAGTTCAGGATTTCATTAATTCTGAACAAAAAAAAACATGCTTAATTAATGCTTACAAAAATAAAAGCTTTTATTGTAATTTTCACTGCAAGGTCACTATGACTGCAGCGCAATATGCTTATCAAAAATAAATAGGCACGTAGTTGAAAATACAGCAGGATTGTGGAACTGAACAACAGAAGCAGTGATTGTACGATAATGGGAACTATAATTCAATAATGTTTGAAGGGCTACATTTTCTTCACTCACCTGCAATAAACCAGTTTGTGCTTTCCCAAAAGATGTGGGCAATGTATATTTTTAAATGGAGCAGCTTTGAAATTCAGTTACCATGTGCATATTATTATCCTATCTCAGAGATGTTGTCATGGGTATACAGCATTTATATTATTATTATTATTATTATTATTATTATTATTATTATTATTATTATTATTATTATTATCATTATCATTATCATTATTATTGTTGTATCTTTTTATTGGGGTGTGCTGACTTTTTTTTTATACTCTGGTGAAATTCTAAGAGTTCTAGACAAAGATGAAAAAGCAAAATAAATATTAACTGTTCAGAAGGAAATCCGAGCAAGCCTAGCCTTTTTTTTTTTTTTTGCTTTAAATACATTATTCCATGAAGTTACAAGTAGTCCTCATTTAGTGACTGCAACTTGAACTGGAAACTGGGTCTTTAAACGAAGCAGTTGCTAAGTGAAAAATCGTGTGACCGCAACTGCGCTTACAATTTTACTTTGCTTTTTAGCATCAGAGCCCCAAACAGCCAGGTTAGTCCATACAGAGAGAAGACTCTGGCACTCCACTCACAAGGAAATCGAGTAAAAGGGCCCCTTTTACTCCCTCTCCTGTCCTTTGGAATGGTCACACGGACACTGGGATAACAGGAAGAAGACAATTATTGTTTGCATTTTTATCCACAGAGAAAAAGGGATTACAAGAGAGTAAGCAGGCACACAATGAGCAACACACATGCAAAGGAATGTGCTCCAGCTGTCTGTCTGGCCAACCTCTTAGGAGACAAACAAAAGACTTTGGTGTGAAACTGATTCAGGTTTTGTCCATTTCAGGAATCAGCTGCCGGCTAATTAAGGTCACAAAGCTGAGCTTGTTAACTTGTGGTTAGTATTTTTTTAGGGACAACGTGGGCTGGGCAGAAAAGCAGCCCAAGAAGAGATAGAGAAGAGAAAAAAGAGTCAGGCATAGGACACCATGTACTATTAACTGCAATGGTGAACATCTAATTGAAAAATGATACAAAGGTTATAAATGCAGACATTGGTCACAAAGTTAACTTTTCATCAGTTTTGTCATTACAAACGATTGCTGTCCCGAGAAGTCTCAAAACGAGGACAACCTATGCAGGAATATTTAGAACTTGTGATTTATAAAAGGCATTCCAAAATGGAAGCTCCGATCTAAACCACGTAAGAGATCAGGAGAATATTCTGTATGGAGTAATTCTTCTTCCTGAACATTCCTAAAAGATGATAAAACTCATTTCCTTCTGCGGGGTACCTCTAAATGGATAACCGGGGGGGGGGGGGAGAATGCATTTATTTTGTTCACTGTAGTTATCAAGGCTTTGCTTGTGCCACCACAATGCAAAGAAACCACACATTGTAATTCATCAGATTAAATATGGGCTCAGTTTCCATAAATTATTGTTTCAGTCGCATTCCGTATTCTACTCTTTTTAGTTCCGTGATTAAGCAAAATCCCAGCATTCCAAATAGTACTGGGGACATTAAGAGAGAAAACATGATTATAGCACCCAAGCTATCAAATTTCAAAATTCAGTTTGACCTAATCAGATGAGCTTCTAATCAAGAGATGGCGTATCATTCCTTTTAAACAATTTTAAATAGTTTTTCATTTGTTATCACGGCCCTAACTTGGAATTCTACACTGGGTTCACCAATTTTGCAAAGAGTTCCATTACTCACTAACACTGTATCAGCTATTTGTTCATCATCAAACAAAGCAGTTTTAAAAAGTTAAGAGCAGTATTTTTAGAAGAACATTTTTTCTAAAGTACCTGTCCCGATATAATGAATACCCATGCCAAATGTTATAACCTCTTATTATATTTACCCTCTCCCTTTCATCATGGAAACTAAGCAAGTAAGTCTAATATGTAATTTATATGGGGTTATTCACTTTAATCAGTCTACTAGTCTGGAATCATAGATTACATATATATACAAGAATACACACAGAAAAAGAGAGTTTCTCAGTTTGTCAGGAATTCCCTGTCTACAAAAATAGTGATTGTGATGATGATCATCGTGACCATGATGATTATGATCATGAGGAGGAGGAGAAAGAGGAGAGCAAGGCAGAGTAGTAGAGAATTTCTAGTAAAGGTGGAGTTGAAAAGATAACTAATTTGCTTTCTGACAAAATTATTAAAAATTATGAGTAATCATAATCACCCATAACAGCAGCTATTTTTGGAGGAAGAGGGCACACAACTTTCTCCTGATTTTGCATATGGCCCCACTAGCCAAGGTAGTCCTTGACTTACAACAGTTGGTTTAGTGACTGTTCGAAATTACAACAGCACTGAAAAAAGTGACTTATGACCGTTTTTCACCCGCACAACCATTGATTGCGGTGTCCCCAAAGTAACGTGATTTCAGATGCTTGGCAACCAACTCATATTTAGGACAAGTGCAGTGTCCCTGGGTCATGTGACCGCCTTTTGCAACCTTGGGTCAAGCAAGCTCAATAGGAAAGCCAGATTCACTTAACAACCGTGATACTAACTTAACTGCAGTGATCCACTTAACAATGGCAGGATAGGTCATGAAACAAGGCAAAATTATCACTTAACAAATGTTTCACTTAGCAACAGATATTTTGGGCTCAATCATGGTTGTAACTCAAGGACTACGTACCTATAACTGTTCCTGATGCAAGAAAACTAGATGAGAAGTTGAGAAGAGAAGGTGATAGTCCAGGGGTAGGCAACCTCGGCTCTTTTATGACTCATGGACTTCGACTCCCAGAATGCTGGCTCAGGAATTCTGGGAGTCGAAATCCATGAGTCATAAAAGAGCCAAGGTTGCCTGCCCCTGCCCTAGTCTGATGCAAAATAAGAGACAAGGTAAAAGTAGTAAGAAACTGATGCCCTTATCACCAGATGCCACCAAAATGGAAAAGTCAATAGAGTAAATTGGAACAGCAACCCACACACCCACAACTAAAGTAAAAACCCAAGATGTAGCCAGCTCAGAAGGCGGCTATCATGGGAAACCACTGAGCTGATTACTGGCTTTATTCTGCCAGCACAGGATGCCTTAAATTATAAGTGGAAGTGGTTTAAATATAAGCCTGCCTTAACAACCTCTGCTATCTATGTGGTGTGTGTGTGTGTGTGTGTGCATAAAAACACATTACAAAAGGAAACACATTACAAAAGCCAGACTTAATCCCCGTCTCTATCAGCAATTTTTAATGAAATCTGAACACTTTCCCCTTAATTAATAGCCCTATTCTAATAGCCTTTTCTTGAGTAATTAGGAAAAATAATGACATCCAAGGGGAATGCACACACTTCTGATGAAACCACTGCAAAAAAAAAAAAAAGGCTCGCCTTAATTAATTTTTTCACAGCAGCAGCTGGGTTTTTTTCTTTTTAACACTAAGGTGCAGGGATTTCCAACACTAAGTAGCTGTTTCATCAAAGTAGACAGCTAGCAAGGAAGCTGGAAATGTTTGATTAAAAGTAAACAGCTGGGAGATTTGGAAATGTGTCATTAAAAGCCAAAAATGACTTTTGAAACTCTAGAGTAACTAAGGTGCTGCCCCTTTCTTTCTAAAACAAATAAATGATAGCAAAACAGCACAAAAATCTTTATGAACATTGAGAAATGTCAAGAATTTTATGCAAGGGTCAAAGGACCAAAAAGCATTATTTATCTGCAAAAAGAATATATACTTTGCCAAAGTATAGACCATTTTTAGGACTATAGCAATTAAATAATGCCAATGTTTCTAAAACCTATGGCAATCTACTGAGATTTTGTCCTTGCAGACTTAAATGTTGACCACCATCAGAAAGCTAAGATTAAAGTTATTCAGCACTGGGAGACAGGTAATTCATTTTGACAACAATGTATAGACTAGACCAACCATTTTGCAGTTGTTTTATATTCACTGGCACCGGACATTTCCTATCTGTGTTGACCAAAGCAAGTTAACAAAAAGAGCAAAGGCCAAGGAGAATGTTTCAAGATAACATTCTTATTTGTCTGTGACATAATTGAACAAGGATAGCCATTTAATTGCTGTTCTTATCCTTTTCATTGTGTGCTTTGAGTATATCCATTCTTGCTTTATACTGTTTAGTTTTTGTTCTTTTGCAGAGTTATAGCTTTTGACTTGGAAACACATATTCTGAGTTTCCCTTCAAATCAAAAAGCAGAACAACAAGAAAAGAAAGAAAGAAAGAAAGAAAGAAAGAAAGAAAGAGAAAGAAAGAGAGAGAAAGAAAGAAAGAGAGAGAAAGAAAGAAAGAAAGAAAGAAAGAAAGAAAGAAAGAAAGAAAGAAAGAAAGAAAAAGGAAGAAAGAAAGAAAAAGGAAGAAAGAAAGAAAGAAAGAAAGATGAAATAAAACAGCATTAGTGCTTATTTCAATCTGATGTTCAGGGATCTGAAGGATGCAAAAAGAAGGAATAGCATTATAAAAAGGGGGAAATGTAGGATTTAGAAAGTGTATATTAAATTCCAGTGTCTATGGAGATTCTCAGTCATCCAGGCTTCTTGGATAAGAAGCAAAATGTCTTCAAAGAAAAACAAAAAAGTCCAGTTGCCTCTTGAAAAAAACACTTTTGGGACATTAAATTCCAGTGGTAGCAACAGTAACTGATCATAGATAAAGTAGATGGGCCTGATAGCGCACAAAGTACAAAATCAAATTCAAAGCAAGTAAATGTTGAGCTTGAATCTGCACTCAACCCTGAACTACTCTTGAACCTAACAGCTATGCAAGTTCAATCAAAATAAAATAACTGTGAACGCTTTCAGTTTTTCTCCTGGTTGTGACTGCTTTCAGATGAAGGATTCCAGGTATCAACAGTGTGGTCTGAAGTATAGGGAACCAAAATAGCATAGAAGTAGGATGCTGGGGAATCCAGATTCAAAGCCACCCTCAGTCATGGAAGCTAAATAATAATAATAATAATAATAATAATAATAATAATAATAATAATAATAATAATAATAATAATAAAGTTGGAAGGGACCTTGGAGGTCATCTAGTCCAACCCCCTGCTCAGGCAGGAAACCCTATATCATTTCGGACAAATGGCTGTCCAGTCTCTTCTTAAAAACTTCCAGTGTTGGAGCATTCACAGCTTCTGGAGGCAGGTTGTTCCACTGGTTAATTGTTCTCACTGTCAGGAAGTTCCTCCTTAGTTCTAGGTTGCTTCTCTCCTTGATGAGTTTCCATCCGTTCCATCCGTTCTTGTCCTGCCTTCAGGTGCTTTGGAGAAGAGCTTGACTCCCTCTTCTTTGTGGCGGCCCCTGAGATATTAGAACACTGCTATCATGTAACCCCTCACACTTCTCTTCTTTAAACTAGACATACCCAATTCCAGCAGCCGTTCCTTATATGTTTTAGCCTCCAGTCCCCTAATCATCTTTGGCAGTCCTCTAATCATCTAATCATTAGCTGACCTCTTTCTTTAGGCTTTTTGTTGGGGGGGGAGGAATGAAAGATGAGTGTGTGATATGTATGTACCTTAAGGTCCTGCAAGAAAGATAAGGTACAAATCTAACAAATTTATCTGCCATTCTCTCCATTTGTGGGGTGGGTTCTTCCCCCCTCCTGGAAACAAATGTTATGGGAAAAATGGCAGGAAACGAGAAGGGGTGACAAATGGAGATCAATGTCACTTGGACCTTACATGCAGTTCTATGGATGTGGCCAGTGCTTTTTTTGTAAAAGAAAAAGGTGACGGAACTCACACATGTCATACAACCCGCCTTGCCTACCCTACAAGGTTCCATCCAAAAAAGGTGCCGGAACTCCGTTCTGAGCGTTCTATGAGGAAAAAAAGCCCTGGATGTGGCAAGTGAAAAGGTTTGCTTGATTGGGGTCATCCAATTTTTTCCCTCTGGTTATAAACAATATGAAGATGAGATTGATGTGAAATTAACAGAGTTCAGAGAAAACAATGAACTTGGAGTGACAGTGTGATGGATCTGATCAAAACTGAACGGTGGAAAGGCTGAGCAGTGTTGCAGTCCCTGTTCTGAAAAAGTGCTTCAGGGTATACATGGATACAGCCATGTACCTGTCTGCAACTAATTTAAAACAACTGCTTTTCTTGGGACCCCACAGCAGCTGTTGAGGGCATCTGTGTAATCTGAGAAGATGCAGCTGCTTTAAAGAGTTGCAGGCAGATGCTGAGATTGTGACCCTACCCCGCCTCCTCTGCCTTTTTTGCAATACTTTTTCCAAATTATTTCAAAAATGCCATATGGCTCTAATAGCTACTATGCACTATGGGCTTTCAAATGCGCTCTGCAGTGGGAGGCATTAAACTGTAGAAAAAATAGAGTTTGCTGTATCATTACACGCAGTGCTTTTTTTGTAAAAGAAAAAGGTGCCGGAACTCACACATGTCATACAACCCGCCTTGCCTACCCTACAAGGTTCCATCCAAAAAAGGTGCCGGAACTCCGTTCTGAGCGTTATATGAGAAAAAAAGCCCTGATTACGTGTGTAATCATGTTTCACAGTTAAAAATGTTTTACCAAATACTGTTTTAATCTTTTGTACTTTACAAAAGATGTAATGGTTTCCTCTGGGATGAACCATATTGCTGAAATGCACCAGCACTGAATATCTATACATATGAAATAAATCATTCTGTTTTTCTATCTAGAATGCTCAAAGCAAATACCAAGATTCTTAGCATTAAAATATTTCTTTCCCTTTACATTAAAAAAAAATCAAACAACAGGAAAATCCATACTAAATGTAATAACAGCTACTGGGAGAGCCGTTCATTTCCTTTCCATTTTTTCTCTTTAATAAACTCAGCTATATTCCAGAGCCTGCAACACACTCCTTTTCTTTCATAATAGTGATCAGTTGGCCTATGGTCTAGCACACATATTTTTTTCTTGGCCATCCAACTCCCCAGTGATTCTCAGTTTAGTATGGTTCGTGTATTTGGGTATTTTGGAAACAATTGCCTGTCGTTCCAGAAAACCTAGCAGTAGCTATGCAAGATGGGAAATAAAGTTCAAAATATGTGGAAGGCACTAAGTTGCTATCACAGTGCTGGAAAAATAGAAGAAATGGAGTGGGCTTCATCTAATCTGGAAAAGCAAAGTAGGATGGGATTTCATTTACACTTGTCTGCAGGGCCAACCTAACAGAGGTTGGGCTGATCCTGGGGTGTGTGCCCCCAACAGATGGCTGGGGCGGTGCAACTGTATCCATGACAAAAAAAGTGTGTGTGTATAATGGCATCTCAGAGCAGCAAACAATGACTTAAGGCTGCCTCAAGGCTAGAGATCAGATGAAGGCAGTATCATGAAGATAAAACAAAAAGAGAGAGAAGTCATTGTGGTATGTTTTTGGCATAATTACATGTAAGTATATCCAGGGCTTTTTTTCTCATAGAACGCTCAGAACGGAGTTCCGGCACCTTTTTTGGATGGAACCATGTAGGGTAGGCAAGGCAGGTTGTATGACATGTGTGAGTTCCGGCACCTTTTTCTTTTACAAAAAAAGCACTGCTTGTCTGACATCCCAAAGTGGTAAGCTTGAAAGGAAATCCCAGAATTGTAAGCTAAACTATTTTTAAAGACTAGAAGGCCATGACAAGTATATCTTCATAGCTAATCACACAGTCAATCTTGAAAGAGATTTTACCTTTGTTACTAGCAACATGGAAAGACAACACAAATATTATCTAAGATGAAAATAAATTAATGGTGTGCAAAAATTCAGGATACTCATATCTACTGAATTCCTGCAAAGATGGTTCACCATTTCTTAAGGGGGAAAAAACCCCTGATAAATCTGAAAAGAACCATAGAAAGCCTATGGTCAGGCCAGTGTCCCAAACCAGGATGTGAAAATAGCCTCCCTTACTTATAATCTCTACCAATATCCTGGGTAGTTTTCTTTAAAACTATCATAATAACAAAATGGAATATAAATTCAGTTTTTAAAGGCCTTGCTACCAAACACATATTCGTCTCAATTAAATAATTAACAGGCATTATAATGTGCATAATGGCAGAGCTGATTCTGGTGAAGAGTTAATGTAACATTTATGGTTCATTTCGTATTTCTCATGAGTTGCTTTTTAAAGTTTTCAATTCAGTTCATGGTCAGTTCAATGGAACTTACAGAAACACTGTTATTTTGAATCAGATTTCTTTTTTTAAAAAAAATACATATAGCCATGGTGCAATATTTACAATGTATCAGATGATAGAGATGCAGAGGGAGACAGAAAATATTTTTTTAAAAAAACGAGAAGAAGAAGGTGGGAAACCAGCCCAATACATTTTTTTTTGTTTATGTAAGAGTGTTAGATGCCAATCACTTTTTAAAAATCATATTGCAGTTTACAGAGAAACCTAGAACTCTATTAACAAGTCTCTCTCTCTCTCTTTTTTAGTCTTAAAAGATTTAACAGAGTTGTTAGTGATAGAAATAGGAAGGGAAGATCCATTTAAAGGAACGGAGCAATGGAAAATTTTCTCCCAGTGGTACAGGATGTAGAATTTCTTGTCCATGGAAAAAAGAAAAACATTTGTTACTTGCTTGGATAAGATTATCTTAACAAACGCCCAGGGCAATGTTAAGAGAATGGTCTAAGGTTTCCATGTTTTTTTTTTCTAGTATTACAGACAGAGAGAGAGGGAGGGAGGGAGGGAAGGAGAGAGAGAGAAACAAAAGGAAGCAAAATGGCCTTATCACATTGACCCATTCACTATAGAAAGATTATATAGAAGGAGTTCCAGGTTTGTTAGGATTGTGGTTTTTATGTGGTACTGCTCAGTAACCAGCCTCTGTTAAAATTAAGATATAGGATACGTAAGAGAAAAAATATAGTTAGCAGGGATAAGGAAGAGAAAGACATGGGGAAACAGATCATCCACCTCTAGGATTTTTTTTTAAATTCCATTTATATCCCGCCCTTCTCCGAAGACTCAGGGCGGCTTACAAGCTTAGCAGTAGCCTTCATTCTATGTATATGCCTGCTTATTAGGGCTTTCACACACACCCCAAGCGGCATTATTACAAAGTCAGCTTAATTGCCCCCAACAATCTGGGTCCTCATTTTACCTACCTCGGAAGGATGGAAGGCTGAGTCAACCTTGAGCCTGGTGGGATGCGAACCTGCACTAATTGCAGGCAGCTGGTGTTACTTAAGGAGGCATTAGCCCACTGCTCCACCAAGGCTCTTATAGGATTAATGCTTAGGCAAATAAGTCTGAAGCTAATTGATAAAGTTAAAAAAAACAGGGGGAAGCAGCTTACTTACCGGTAAATGCCATTTGCTGGGTTTTGAAAGCAAAATTTTGACTTACCCAAATTGATCTGTAGAGTAATGGATGACAGACCTGGAGTCAAAATAAAGCATTTGAACAACTGACTTTCTAGTTCTACACTTATGTCATCTTTGGTGGTTGTGTGTTTTGTTTGAAATGTGTCACCCTTGAGTACCCCCTGGGTGTACCCCGAAAAAACATTTTTGGCACTCCCACAGTAAATCTAACTCAGGAGTACATAATCCATACTTACATAACCTATGCTACAAACTGAAATTTTGAAAGAGAATGAAGAAAATTGACATGTATAACAACTGAAAAATAATTCTACAGCACTGACATTTTATTAAATTGATTTTTGAGCAAATCAACTGAAGATGTGAATTTAATTTAATGAAATTGTTTTTTCATTAAATGGCACTTTTGAAAGTGCAGGTTGGGCAGGCCACTCAAGGACAAAGCATGGGAAAAATGTGCATTCATAGTCTAAACCTTTTTTTTAAGATCTAGAAATCAGATGTTTAATTCATTAGATAGTTTCCTAGCAAATCAAAGTGCATTACTTTTCTAAGAGAAATAGACTCTTAGTTCTGTGCATGTAGAGCTGTTTTACACCAGTTGAGTTCAGGGGCCTTTCATCTCACAACACAGGATTGCACCCATAACACAACACACTCATCAGCTTTGCTCAGACAAATATGTATATGGTTTCATTCCGTGCCAAGGCTGCCAAGCCAAATCTAGCATTAATGTTGGAATGAATTTTGAAATTTAAAACAAATGTTGCTGTTCTGGATTGGTTCGTAACAATGATGTGTGTGATTAGTATGTAACCATGCTAGCTTTCTTGTTTTTTAATGGCACCATAGTTTATTTTTAACTGTCCAATCTGATGGGAAGCCTTTGGCAGAGAAACCTCATTGTTTTCATCTCATTAGAAGCTTGATTGCCATTTCCTGCTATGAGAAGTGCACAAGCAAACCAGTTTGTCCTTTGTGTGTATGCCCATGTGTGCATTTGTCTAATGGGTCTGTTTTCTTGGCATTGGCATGTCTGTTGGCAATTCTCCCAGAAAATAAGATAGCTCTGCATCCAGTAATTAACACAATGCAACATTTCGACCAGGCTGGCATGATGGATTTCCTTTCTTTCTACCACAATAAACCATCATGGGAATTCAAACAGCTTAATACATACCGTGCAAATATGCAGAAAGACTGGTTATAGTCTCTGCCCGTGTTCAGAGCCAAATTAACAAGGAATTAACACAAACTTGTAAACCTGGCGTCCTCCAGATGTTTTAGAGATGACTTCAAGAATTCCCAACCAGCATAGTCAAGAGCATATTGGCTAAGGCTTCTTGCAGCTGTTGCCTCAATACAGTTAGAAATTTGAAAAAAAAAGTTGACTTAAAATGGCTTGAGGACCAGGGCATGCACGCAACTTATGGACCCCAATGTTCTACAAGCCTGATGATCCTACAAGCATTAACCTTGGAGCATAAATGTCTGCAGTGTTAATAAGCACATTCAGCCAAGCCTACATGTTTACATGCCTCCCTGTGATCTGAAACCAGGCTTTCCTTGCCTTTGAATTGATTTTGATATTTTTGTACCAGCTTAATAAGGAATATCAGATCAGATAAAAAATAACAATCCATAGAACTCAAAGGAAAAGCAATATTAAAAAAACTAGAACAACATAAAAGCAGCTCAAAATAGCTAGCCTTACTTTATTTTTACTGGGCCATGCTAACTACACAGTGAGAAAGAGCTGGAATGTATGAGGCAATAGCCATTATATCTCTCTGTATCAGCACAGCCTATGATGAAAAATGCCTTGACTTATAATTTAGAAACATCTGAAAAGCCACACATTGTCCAGCATGATTTATATTTATTTTCTTCTGGTTCTCATTTTAACTTTTACCCACTGATTTTCATTCTCCAGCTTGAAGTGTCTGATAAAGCTCCATCAGGCCAACTAAGTGTTCAGAACTGGCCCATAAAGAATTCTCATTGGCTTTAGCTTCTCTCTGCTGAGTTACTGGACACAGTAACAGTAGGATAATGTTGCTTAATTGAAGGATGTTTCAGTGCAGGGACCCAATTATTATTTCAATAAATTGCAGCATTTCAAATTAGCTTACTGGAACAGCTGATGATCAGTCTCTATATGAAGTTATTGCGTAAGGCTACAAAAAGCATTTATAAGAAAACTGTTCTGAGATTATTGTTATTATTATAATGACTGGCCCCACCAGTTCTTGCTTGAAGGCAAATGGTATTTCTTGCAAATATTCCAATGTACCATTGTTGCTATTTTGTCATGCCCTTGTTTATAGTCAGTCTAGGGCAGCCACCTTGCAGCAACTAACTAGGTGGTCCACTGTTTCTTCAACTTCTTTGCAGAGTTGGTATTTGCTATCCACTGCTGTCTTCTCAATTGTGTCTTTATATGCATTTGTTCTTAAGGTTTGGTCTTGTGCAGCCAGAATTAGCCCTTCTCTTTTTTACAAAAAATTTCCTGCCCTTAGCCATTGCCAGGTCTTGTTGTTCTCTGCTTTGCCTACCACTTTTTATGTACTGACAATGTAATAATTTTCTTTGCCATGACTATCTTCCATTCTTAATTTGGTCTTTTTTATAGGTCAGTTTGGTCTCTTGGATATTCAGAAAGCCTCCACAGTGTGCGTTCACTTCATTGCATCTTCTTCACCGTCCTTCAGATATTTCTTGAGATAGTTCTCACGAGATTATGGTTGGTCATACAATCAACCAGATGGTTAGATTTGGCATTTTTGTCCTCTTGTTGAGTCCTTCCCAAGGGATATTGTTGCACTATGTAAGCTATTATTATTGTTTGTACAGTCAGCCATGTGTTTAGATTAGATTTGGCATTTTATCCATTTATCAAGGACATGGGAAAGGCAGATGTAGTTTAATAATAAAGGTATTGCCATAGTCTGTAAACTGTTCGAGGTAAAACTGCCTTTGCAATTGACTGGTGGTGATTTTATCAGTTGTAAGTGATACTCTAGTATTTGGGATTCCACCAAAGGCACTTATTAATATTGGTACTATGTTTGCTTTCTTTTGCCACAGTTGTTCTACTTCTATTGTTCAGGTCTTTGTATTTTGTGATTTTTCTCCAGTTTTCCCTTCCCTTCTATTTATTTTTACCAATTTACCTCCCACAATGCTTTGAATTAAGCCTAATTTAGACTTCCATTCTGCATAGAATAGATATGACCCTCTCCTATATGTTTTGCTTTGTTTTGTTAATTACTTTCCAAATTTGAGGCACTGAAACACGCTCTCTCCCTCACTTTTATCCCAGTTAGCAGTTAATCATTTCGACAGTAAATTACTCAGCAGTAAATTAGAAATGGTAACAGGTACAAAGTTAGTTACTAAATAAGATTTTTAATCCAGGTCTCTCCTCTCCTAGTCTGAAACCATGGTTACCCAATGGATCAAGAGTAACAGTTACATATACCACATACTCCCAAAATCTTAAGTACAACTCCCATTAGCCCTTACTACCAAGCATACTTATGTGACTTGAGGAATTTCTACACCAAACCATCTGGAACATGGCGGGGGCCGAAAGCCCTAATAAGCAGGCATATACATAGAATGAAGGTTATTGCTAAGCACATTGGTTTGTGCTTAAATTGTAAGCCGTCCTGAGTCTTCGGAGAAGGGCGGGATATAAATGGGATTAAAATAAAAAAAAATAAAAAAAAATAAATGATCTCCCTTTTTACTAGAATATTATCACCAGAATGACCTCCTTTGAGCAAATGTAAACAAGAATTTTACCCTAGTGGCTTTCAGTGTTATTTTTAGCAAAGAACCTAGCCATTAAATTGCTTTTGTGAACCCACTTTCCTGTTGCTAAATTCAAACTGTAACTACTTTAACAACTTGTGTGGGCAATGATAGATCTGCCAAGGAGATCTATGGCAAAGCTATTGAAAGCAGGTGGATATTTTAAAAAGAGAATGCAATTTTAGAAAACAAGGCCACTCTGGAAAACATAATATCCAGAAAGGTATTACTCTGAAGCAGATTAAGTGAAAGGCTTTTACATATTTATACATTAGGTTACATGGAATGAAGTTAAACACAGTGGTGGGATTCAGCTGGTTCGCACCACTTCAGCAGAACCGGTAGCTAATTTTTTGTTGCCCAGGCCCAGAATGGACTTCCGGAAGTGGCATCCACACAGAGAACCGGTTGTTCACATATTTGAATCCCACCACTGGTTAAACACAATGCATAATGCTAAACTCCACTGACAAGCCTCAGTGGTGTGGCCAAGTAATGTTATTCTTTCTGAGAACATAAGAATGACAGCAATGACATTCGAGAGCTATGTATCCTCCCGACCATTGAACAATGATATATTTCAGAAAAATAATTTCAGAAATGTGAGGCATCTGTAAAATGATATATTTGTTTAGTGGTGTCTTATATAAAAATCTAACCTCCAACCCTTTGCGGGAATGCCATTGCATGAGGATTGCCTGACCATCACTTCTTGCTGAAAATACAGAGAAAATGTAGTAAAATGAAACGCCTTCTGAGGAGGCTGTTAGATTTTTTATTATTATTTTTTATGAATCACCGTTTTCAGTTTTCTTTGTGCCTTCCAAACAGAAACAAGGCAGGGAACTCTTGCCTTCTCTTGCCTTCTCTCAGTTTGTATTAATCCAGAGAATATAACGTAATGAAATATGCCTCCAATTTTAATCCAGATCAGGGTGTGTTCTACAGCTATTGCAATTCGGTGAAGCACCATTTTAGAATATGTCAAAAGCTACGGGTAAAGCAACAGCAGCTGATGCAGTTCCTCATCTGTAGAGTTATTGAAGATTACCTTTTGGAACAAAATCCTGAGAATAAGAGTGTATCTATATTTGTTTCCAGTTGTTGATTTCATCCTGCAAGGCTCATATTATATTTTTAAATGCAAAGTATAATCACTTAATCTTCACAATCCCCAGTCAGTTCTTAATATAGTTATTTCAATATCTTCTGTGGTAAAGCACTGACAAAGCAAATTGCTACATAGATACCTTTACAATCCGTGGAATGAAATATATACAGCCCTCCCCTTTGCTGTATATATTTCATTCCATGGATTGTAAAGCTATTTATGCTTCTCCAAAATCAAATTTCCATTAGGCCAGTTGCAATGTCTCCAGTCCTTGCGTTGCTACATCTGCATCCATCACATCCAGAATCAAAGTTTGCCTAAAATCAGTTGCTGCAAAGGTGGGTTAAAATTTATGAGCAGATTGTTTACTTTTAGCGGCATCAGTTATATAAAAAAGTAACCACAAAGGAATGTACTTTAATTGTAATTGCCAGATTTATCATTCCTTCTCTGAGGAATCTATCAATTATGGCTTTTTATAGCTTTAGAGCTGTCAGGATATGCTCTTTTGGTTCTGGAACAATCACAGACAAAGCAAGCTTAAAACTGCAGAACGACACCTGCTCTATTTTTCCTTTTACCTCATAAATCCAGTTCTCACTAAGACTAATCTAATGGGTGGGAAGGAGTGTATTGATTGAAGGAAAAAATACAGGTAATCCTCAACTTAAAACTGTAATGGAGCCTGTCCACTACAGTCATAAGTCATGACAATCATCAAACAGGCTGCCCATGTGACCAATTCAATTTTAAGAGCCTTTTTCCAATGTTTGTTAAGCAAACATGGCAGTCATGAAACAAAACCTGTGGTTATAAACTGGATAAGATGGTTGTTAAGTAAACACCGCAATTGTAAAGTGAACCTATCGTTCATATACGGGCTGGTTTTGCAATAAATGCCAATTTGGGGCAAAAAACGTAAAATGCAGCCATGTGTTAGTGAAACTGTGCAAACAGCCTTAAATGCTGGCCAGCTGATGAGCATTCAACATACGATCATGGGATTGCAAGGGAGGGCTGGCCATTCACAACTGGGTCATAAATGGGGAGGTCCACTGTAATTTCAAACAGATGCTAAGCAACCCATTGTAACTCAAGGACTACCTACATAGCAACAAATTTAAATGGACCAAATATTTAAGGAATTGTTTGAATTGAAGCCATTTGGCAAAGTGATAGTCTTCTACTGGCAATCTTGTGGAAAGCTATGTGGGTATGCCTGACACAATTACAAATAACAACAAAAATGGGTGACTGTTGCAAAAATTGAACATTTATCTTAGACGTATTCAAAGAAAGTTGAAGGAAAACAAAACAGTTAGGTCCAAATGCTTTGAAAAAAACATTTGAAAGATAAAATGTCAGCTGTTCAGTTGGGCACACTCTTCAATAAGCCAAACGTTTAGGCATCAAGTTACAGAGCAGACAAATGTGGCCTATTGAAAAGTTCTTTGCAAGATAACAAAAAAACTTTAACTTAGGTCATTGCATGATCTTTCTTTGGAGAAAAAAATCATTTCAAAGAAATAACATTCTGTTGGTTGAGAATTTTAGTCAAACCTTATTTAGAGAAAAACAAAAAGCTGCAAGTTGTAAATTGATTTCATTTTGATATTAAGTTTGACAAATTTTGTTGTCGCTGTTGTTGTTAGCTGCAAAGTCGTGTCCGACCCATCGCGACCCTATGGACAATGTTCCTCCAGACCTTCCTGTCCTCTACCATCTTCTGGAGTCCTTTTAAGCTCACGCCTACTGCTTCAGTGACTCCATCCAGCCACCTCATTCTCTGTCGTCCCCTTCTTCTATTGCCCTCAACCTTTCCCAGCATTAGGCTATTCTCCAGTGAGTCCTTCCTTCTCATTAGGTGGCCAAAGTATTTGAGTTTCACCTTCAAGATCTGGCCTTCTAAAGAGCTGTCAGGGTTGATGTCCACTAGGACTGATTGGTTTGATCACCTTGCAGTCCAAGGGACTCGCAGGAGTCTTCTCCAGCACCATAGTTCAAAGGTCTGACAAATTTTAAATCTATCTAAAAAGAATTTTTTTTTTGTAGATAGTCATGGTCTTTTGCATTAGAGTGTATGTCAATAATTTGGCAGTCAACAGGATAATAAAAATTGGAATTGCGTATTTTTATATTAGAAATGATAATTATAAGTTTGGAAGGATACTACTAACCCACCAATGGCCTGAAAAATTTCTCTCCCTGTTTTATTACATACTGTGCATCCCAACTGGACAATTAGAGATTTTGATATGGATATAGTACTTATACATTTTTTTCTTTATTTATTGCAAACTTTTCTTTTTTTAATGTTAAATGAGCTTCCTTAGTTATTAATATGTTGTAAACATATGTACAGTAAGATTAGTTTTGATAAGTATATACAAGTCAGTTGGGTTTTTTTTCTTTTTCTTATTCTACTCTATGTGTCTTTTTTATTTATGTTGCATCTAAAATAATAAGTAATGCACTTTTTTCTAAAGGATGAGTCACAAAAATAAAATTAAATATTCACACACATCTGCATAATCTATGGGTATGCTTTCCAGTATTGCCTGAAGATATTTTCTTGCAGATGCTTCCCCTGTTAGAAGCCAACTTTTTTATATACGTAAGAAAGGGTTTTCTGCAGAGTAATGGAATGCACTTCCTGAATGGATATATTTTGTCTCACTGTAACAGCATTTAGACAATCTATAAAGGCCTATCTCTTTCCCTGACATTCTATTTATTAGATGGCTTTCGCATTTATTTTACAGTTATTTTAAACAGGTCCTTTATTTTATATATTTTCTTTACATATATTATATAAGTCTCTTTATATAAGTTTTTCCTTTAATTTTGTTACCTGCCTGGAATGCTCGGCAGAGCAGTAAAGTAGGAAATAAATCAAATAAACAAAGTGACATCTATAACGGATTAAAACTATCCTAGCATAAGAACCAAATTAAGCACAACTGTGGAAGACAGCAGTGCTAGAAGGAACTAACTTTTGAAGCTGAACACCCAAAGCACTGAACTAATTAAAAAGATTGTATGACATTAAGTTGATCTACTCAGAAATCTGGGAAAGAAATGCTCAAGGATGAAATGGCATATTTGCTGCATAAGGTTATAGCCACAATATAACACTCATTTAGGTCATCCAGATTTCCAAAATACAACTTTTTCAGGAGAATCCATTAAAATACGAGTTGGAAGCTTTGCCTAAGAACTACAGTTGACAACAGAGAAAACTTTTTCCAGTCATGTAGACACAAGTGATGAGAAAATGTTTCCCTCTTCATTTCTCCTTATATTCGAAATATTCAAATATAAGATCCACATGCTACATTCACTGTATACTTTTATAGAAGAAAAAAGAAGATACGGACCAGTTCCCACACCCATGCCTACTTGAGCAATTCCTAAGGTAACTTTACCTAATACTGAAGCTATGAAACAGTGCCTGGTATCGTATAACATCTTAAATAATTCACATTCCACTTTTGTCAGGGATTTGTAATAAAAGGTTCAGAAAACAAACCCCTGCTTTGCAAGCATTGTGTGTATTTTTAGAATGCTTGCCCTTTTAACAAGAAAAGGAAAGAAATTGCTGCCTTTCGCACAACAGTTTAAAGCCACTTAAGACTTTGCTGTAAAGTTCACTCTTGTTTTAAGAGATTAAACATCCAATTCTAACTTTGGAGGGGGGAGGGACTCTAATTCATATCTTCTGAATTATATAAGGTTCCACGTCACAATACATTGCATCAACAATACTTTCTAACTTTTGTTCACTTTTTAAAACCTCCCTTTCAGTTGATAGGCAAAGTTACCCAGTAATTTACAGAAACTGAAAATCTCCTTAAGTCATCGATATCACTCTCTTGGTTGATTACTCTTCCTATATGCTGCGAAGGTCATTACAGAAGCAATGCTTTTATGGTGTGCTGACTGGGAATGCTAAGTACTGGGCGGGGCTGGCCTACAGGTCTCAGAAGTCAGACAAGAGCACAGGCTTTCAAAACTTGAACTTGCAGCACCACAAAACTGGAATTCTAGGAAATGATCACCATTGAAAGCTGGCCAGGTTGAGGGGGAGAGGGCATAAAGCAGTATTTGGCTGCCACTTATGAACAGTACCCAAATGGGAAGCGGCTTTTCTTAACAGAAGAAGATGGCCGTGGTGGCAACAGCTGCGGCGGTTCTGTTTATAGGCTCACAAAAATCCACCCCAAGAACCACCAGCCGTGCCTGGAGATTCCGATAGGGCTCCTTGCGCCATTTAAATAGTAGAAAGAGCAATTAGCACAGTTCTTGCCGCCTTTCACCAAGTACTGCCCTGCCTTAGTCTTGTTAGATTGACGCAACCTATCAATGCAGGTTCCTACAACCTATAAACTTGTCTGACCTTGACTATGTACAGGTATCTGCCCTGTGGCCATACCGTTGCTGCTGCTGCTGCTGCTCTGGACTTTGATTTCAGCTTAACCTGCTCTTCCAGTTGCTCACGTGCAAAATTAGCCCACCTCTTCTCCCTGTTGGGGATTCCTCTTTGACTGAGAATCATTAGCTGGAGGGGGGGGAGGGAGGCTAAGAGCACCATTCTTCCAACTGTCACCAGCCTGCAAAGCAACTTTCAAAGAAATCATTTGTCAAATGGCCCTTCCAAAACACTCAAAATTGGTATACAGTTTGAGCAAATCACTTTCATTCTTTTGTATTCTTCTTGGACATTTAAACTTGGCTTCCTGGCAAGGAAGATGGCACTTTTTTTCCTTTTTCTTTTTTGCTGTTCTTTTTCATTCTCACAGGAACTGCCAATGAGATAGTTAGACTGAGCATTTGTGGTGGTATATAAATTTAATTAAATTTAGACAACCCTTCCTCCTCCTTTGAGGACAGAAGAAATAAATCTCTCTGGGCATACAGGTAGTCCTCAACATACGACCATAATTTAGCCCCAAATTTAATGTTGCTAAGTGAGAAATGTGTTAAGCGAGTTTTGCCCCATTTTACGACTTTTCTTGCCACTGTTGTGAAGTGAATCACTGCAATTGTTAAATTAATAACACGGTTGTTAAGTGAATCTGGCTTTCCCCATTGACTTTGCTTATCAGAAGGTGATCACATGACACAGGAACACTGCAACCGTCATAAATGTGAGTCAGTTGTCAAACATCCGAATATAAATAAATCACGTGTTCATGGGGATGCTGCAAAGGTCATAAGTGTGAAAAATGGTCATAAGTCAACTTTTTTCAGTGCTGTTGTAACTTCAGACAGTCACTAAGTGAACTGTTGTAAGTCAAGAGTTACCTCTGAGTGTGTCCTGAGACATTATAGATAGAATTAAACAAGAGTTTTACTCAAGTCCAAATTTCTCATTAATTTTTAGCCTATTTCTTTTTTTCTCAGTTTGAAGTCTTCATTTTGACCACATGAGAATAGTTCCACCTTGTAGAGACGCTGCCAGGCATCATTAAGCTTTAAATCCTTGCAGTCTGCTACAAAAATACTTGCCCTTCTTTTTTCTGACCTCTCAAGCAGCATGAAAAGATAAGCAAGGGTTAAAAAGGCCCAAGGTTTCCTGTTTTGCCCATTAAAACCAAAACTGAAAAGGAATTCCACAGCCAAATACGATTGGTGTTCTGGCTGGAGGAATAGGAAGAAAAGAAAATATTTGGGCACTTCAGAGTTAATCTGTGGCATGCAAAGTGTGTGTATTATTACAACAAAGAATTGGCAGCTGCTGCAGAAGGAAAAGGCTTATGTACTGCCATTCGAACTTGTCAGTCAACTGATGGACGTCTGCCTCTTTAGCACACTCTGTTGCATGTGTCTATTGTGAGCAGATTTACTCTCCCTTCGGAGACACTCCAACTAAGTCAGGCTCCTTCCGTCCTTGGTGGAATTAGCCCTCTGTTTTCTCTCAAAGCATCTAACTGGAAACCTTCTTACACACCGGAGTCTGGTATTCCCTTGTAGCTTTCACAACCTGTGCGTTTGTTTCACTTCCAGAATGGAAGAAGAGGAACTGCTCAAGGAAAGATTTCAGGCTATCACAGTAAGTAAAGAACATACATATGTGAGGAAAGTATACTTTCTCATTCTCACGGTGGCTTATAAGGTAGTCTTCTACTCTCAGAAGCCCTTTGTTTGTATTCTTATTTGATGTGACTGTGTAGCCCACCAGTTTGAAGAGCGGCATAATTAGCCCAAGTCCCTTCACAGTGGGCATCTAAGCTGACAGCTCCAGAGCACTGATTGCAACAGACGCTGGAGTCACGCTATGTTTTACGTCAGGCTTCTGCAATGCTCTCATTAGGTTGAAGAAACTTTGCATTTGAAGGACACCAGGACAGAAAACTGGAAAAGAGAAGGAATTCAACAGGTCCGTAGCTTGAACGTAAATAACCAGTCTTCTGCCTAGCTGAAGGAATACTTGTTGATAATTCTGGAAAATACCAAAGTAATTGGGGTTGGGGTTGTTTAAAGAGCAGCGTAGGTGAAATTCAGGTCAATTCGTACTACAGTCAGGAGATTTTGTTCCTTAAAAGTCAGTCATATGTGTTATGCGGGTGGAAAATGTTCTCAAAGGTGTTGTGTTAATCAGAAGAAGATACAAGGTGAAGACAATGTAATATCAAAATGTATTGTCTTCTGAGTGTCTGTTGACCTAAAATGACCTTCACACTCCTATGCTTTGACAAGTTGGGTCTACAGGCTTTGCCTGCTGCGTAAAGACATCATTGGTTAGATCTAAAGGAACAATTTCCAAATGGAGCACAATATCCTTCAGGAAAAATAAGCTAACTTTTCAGAGTATTTACCTTGTGCATATATTTGTTAATTGCTAACCCATCTTAGATCAACCATTCTTTCTCCATCTATGAATAAAAGACCTCTCACTGATCAACAGATAAAACTATCACCTATCTAGCCACCTACCTATCTCAATATAGACAACTGAATAAATTGATAAAAAAATGTTCCAAATAACAAAGCTTAAAAAGAAAGGGAAAGAGAAAACACCTGAGTTTTTTCCATCTCCTTCCTAACTACCATGCTTTAAAAATGCTAAAATGAACAGTCAGGCAAATTGTTACGAAATATGCAGGCTAGTAAGTTTTACAAACTTTTTTGCAAGCCTACCATAGCCTCTTTGTAAATAGTGGATGAAAAGTTTTTTTCCATATCCATGATAATAAAATAGTATAAAAAGTCAGCTTTACCGTAAAATACATTTTGCACCGAAAGGAATTACATAATTGTAGACATTCTAATTTGTATACCACCATCCATATTCAGTTCAGAAAGTTGCCAAAAGAAATGAAATTGGGTGAAGGTGTGTTTATTTTATATTATGACATATAGGAAGTCCACCGTTGAGCAAAGTTTTCAAAGGAAAAGGCAGAATGTTCTCAAACGGTTTTTCTAAAAACAAATATCCAACGCATACAAAGAAATTCTTCCGGTCACCCTGAAAATCAGTAAAATGCGTATCATTTAATAACCAAAAGCGAAAATAAGCCAATCTCATTCAAAACCATTAAAGGAAGGTTCAGAGTTCCCTGTTTGCAAATATAAATGAAATCTCAATTTCAGGGACCTACTAGATACAAGAGACTCTGCACCTAGCAAAGCAAATTTATTCTGCAATTTGCCATTTTTATAATGATATCATTGCCCCAACGGCTTAATTTATATCACTTACGCATATGAAGTAAAATATAATATTTGCATAAAGTAACATCAGTTGAATTATGTAATTTATGTCCCTTGCTCAAGCATAATAACATGCTTTTACATTTAATGGACATTCCCGAATAGCCAATACCTGCTTCTTCCAGTTAGTCTGTTAAAACAGGCTTTCACTACAGTTCACAGAAATGTTCTGCTCAGAAAAGTCAGGTAATTGGGGAGTTGACTTATAAAGTACAAATTCATTCCGATAACCCAGGGGTCTTCAAACTTGGCCCTTTTATGACTTATGGACTTCAACTCCCAGAATTCCTCAGCCAGGCATGCTGGCTGAGGAATTCTGGGAGTTGAAGTCCACAAGTCATAAAAGAGCCAAGTTTGAAGACCCCTGCGATAACCCATTCAGTTAGGCATTGGATTTTTTTTTCCAGGCTGTTTATATGGCATCATCAGGAAGAAAGCAAAGTATGTAATTTAAAGATTGGCAGCAAGATGTTCTTGAAATTTGGATTAACTGTACTGTCTGAAACTGCTTAGCAGAGGTGTGTATAGTAAACAAACTTTAAAAACAGTTGCACACAGGCTCCCATTCTACTCTGCTATCCCTACCAACAAGAAACATTCCTCAAGAGATTTATCATTAATTTAGGAATAGAACTCACCCACCTTCTAGTCCTTCGTAATTAAAGCTATTCCATCAACTTAATGGATTTTCCCTCTGGCCAGATCCTACCACAAGATAAAGAGAGACAACCAGTTGAACAGGGGTTGCCTTTCTGCATTTTTCTGTCTTGCAGGACTCACTTATATATGCCCTCTAACCAACCACTGCCTCAGGTGTGATGAAGGATGCTACCCTTTCAGCAGTATCCACAAAGAGGGCATAAACAAAAATCAAGACGCCAACTGCAACAGCATGATTAATGCACTGGTCTAAATGTGCCAATCTTGGCACACATTATACAAATGGGGTATTTATTTTATATGCCACCCTTCTCTCTTAGAGGTGGGTCATGCTGCCATAATCACCATCTTGAGGGGTTTTTTTCCCCTGCACTGCCTGGACACCACTGTACCCTATAAACAACTTTAGGGTTGTTTAAAGCAATTTACCCCTTCATGGATTACTGCCTTGTCGTGGCGAAGGGGCTTACATAATTCAATGAAGCTATGAGCTATGCTGTGCAGGGCCACCCAAGACGAAAAGGTCATAGCAGAGAGTTCTGACAAAACATGATCCACTGGAGAAGGAAATAGCAACCCACTCCAGTATCTTTGCCATGAAAACCCTATGGACAGTACCAAAAGGCAAAATGATATGATGCTGGAAGATGAGCTCCTCAGGTCGGAAGGCGTCCAATATGCTACTGGGGAAGAGCAGAGGGCTAGTACTAGTAGCGCCAGAAAGAATGAAGCGACTGTGCCAAAGCTGAAAGGACACTCAGCTGTGGATGTGTCTGGTGGTGAAAGGAAAGTCTGATGCTGTAAAGATTTTTCTCCATAGGAACCTGGAACATAAGATCCATGAATCAAGGAAAGCTGGACATGGTCAAACAAGAGATGACAAGACTGAACATCGACATCTTAGGTATTAGCGAACTAAAATCAACAGGAATGGGTAAATTTAATTCAACTGACCATCAGGTATACTACTGCGGGCAAGAATCCCTCAGAAGAAATGGAGTAGCTTTCATAGTCAATAAAAGAGTAGGAAAAGCAATACTGGGATACAATCCTCAAAATGACAGAATGATCTCAGTTTGAATCCAAGGCAAACCATTCAATATCATAGTAGTCCAGGTCTATGCCCCAACCACTAGTGCTGAAGAGGATGAAATTGACTGGTTCTATGAAGCCCTACAGCACCTTATAGAACTAACACCAAAAAACGATGTCTTTATCATCATGGGGGATTGGAATGCTAAAGTAGGAAGCCAAAAGATAACTGGAATAACAGGCAAGTTTGGCCTAGAAATACAAAATGAAGCAGGACACAGGCTGATAGAATTTTGTCAAGAGAATACGATGGTCATAGCAAAAACTCTTTTCCAACAACCCAAGAGACAGCTCTACACATGGACATCACCAGACGGTCAACACAGAAATCAGATTGACTACATGCTCTGCAGCCAAAGATGGAGAAGCTCTATACCAGGGCTAGGCAACCTCGGCTCTTTTATGACTCATGGACTTCAACTCCCAGAATTCCTGAGCCAGCATAGCTTTCAGTTGAAGTCCATGAGTCATAAAAGAGCTGAGGTTGCCTACCCCTACTCTATACAGTCAGTAAAAACAAGACCAGGAACTGACTGTGGCTCAGACCATGAGCTTCTCATTGCAAACTTTAGGCTTAAACTGAAGAAAGTAGGGAAAAGCACTAGGCCACTCAGGTATGAATTAAATCATATCCCTGTTGAATATACAGTAGAGGTGACAAATAGATTTAAGGAATTAGATCTGATAGACAGAGTGCCTGAAGAACTATGGACAGAGGTTCACAACATTGTACAACAGGTAGCAACCAAAACCATCCCAATAAGAAAAAGAAATGCAAGAAAGCAAAATGGCTGTCTGAGGAAGCTTTGCAAATAGCTGAGGAAAGGAGGGAAGCGAAAGGCAAGGGAGAAAAAGAAAGATACGCCCAAGTGAATGCAGAATTCCAGAGAATAGCTAGAAGAGATAAGAATGACTTCTTAAATGAACAGTGCAAAGAAATAGAAGAAAACAATAGAATAGGGAGGACCAGAAATCTTTTCAAGAACGTTTAATGCAAAAATAGGCATGATAAAGGATCAAAATGGCAGGGACCTAACAGAGGCAGAAGAGATTAAGAAGAGGTAGCAAAATTACACAGAACTATACAAGAATGAGCTTAAAGTCCCTGATAATCACAATGAGGTGGTCACTGACCTCGAGCCAGACATCCTAGAATGTGAAGTGAAGTGGGCCTTAGAAAAGCTGAGCAACAACAAAGCTAGTGAAGGTGACAGTATTCCAGCTGAGGTATTCAAAATCTTAAAAGATGATGCAGTAAAAGTGCTACACTCAATTTGCCAGCAACTTTGGAAAACAACAGTGGCCACAGGATTGGAAAAGATCAGTTTACATTCCAATTCCAAAGAAAGGCAGTGCCAAAGAATGTTCAAACTATCACACCATTGTACTCGTTTCTCACGCTAGTAAAGTTATGCTTAAAATCCTACAAACTAGACTCCAGCAGTATGTGGATCAAGAACTACCAGAAGTACAGGCAGGATTTCGAAGAGGCAGAGGAACTAGAGATCAAATTGCCAACATACACTGGATCATGGAGAAAGCTAGTGTTTTAGAAAAATATCTACTTCTGCTTCATTGACTATGCTAAAGCCTTTGATTGTGTGGATCATAACAAACTGTGCAAGTTCTTAAAGAGATGGGCGTACCAGACCATCTTATTTGTCTCTTGAGAAACCTATATAGGGGCCAAGAAGCAACAGTGAAAACTGGACACGGAACCACTGATTGGTTCAAAATTGGGAAAGGAGTCCGGCAAGGCTGTATACTGTCGCACTGCCTATTTAACTGATATGCAGAGCACATCATGAGAAAGGCATGGCTAGATGAATCAAAAATTAGAATTAAGATTGTCGGAAGAAATATCAACAACCTAAGATATGCAGATGATACCACTCTAATGGCAGAAAGTGAAGAAGAACTAAAGAGCCTCTTGTTGCGGGTGAAGAAGGAGAGTGCAAAAGTTGGGTTGAAACTTAACATTAAGAAAACCAAGATCATGGCATCCGGCCCTCTCAATTCCTGGCAAATAGATGGCGAAGAAATAGAGGTAGTGACAGATTTTATTTTCCTGGGCTCCAAGATCACTGCAGATGGGGACTGTAGCCAAGAAATTAAAAGACACTTGTTCCTTGGGAGGAAAGCCATGGCAAATCTAGACAGCACACTAAAAAGCAGAGACATCACCCTGTCAACAAAAGTGCGTATAGTCAAGGCTATGGTCTTCCCAGTTGCAATGTATGGCAGTGAAAGCTGGACCATAAGAAAGACTGAGCACCAAAGAATTGAGGCCTTTGAACTATGGTGCTGGAGAAGACTCCTGCGAGTCCCTTGGACTGCAAGGTGATCAAACCAGACAGTCCTGACTGCTCTTTAGAAGGCCAGATCCTGAAGCTAAAACTCAAATACTTTGGCCACCTAATGAGAAGGAAGGACTCACTGGAGAAGAGCCTAATGCTGGGAAAGGTTGAAGGCAATAGAAGAAGGGGACGACAGAGAATGAGGTGGCTGGATGGAGTCACTGAAGAGTAGGTGTGAGCCTAAATGGACTCCAGAAGATGGTAGAGGACAGGAAGGCCTGGAGGAACGTTGTCCATAGGGTCGCGATGGGTCGAACATGACTTCGCAGCTAACAACAACAAAAACAATTTAAAAAAATAAACTGCCAATCTTCTTGACTTCAATGTATTAAATGGCAAGGGGAGAATCATTTTGTCCTCTGCTTTAGGCAGCATAAGCTTTAAGCGTGACGCCAATATATTTGTAAAGAACAAGGAAACATTTTTAGACCAGGGGAGATTCTTTTTCCCTGAAATCAGAGTAAATGCATGCTTGGCGTATTCTGCATGTGGCAAAAAAATAGATGGAAAAAAAGTTACAGAACCAAACCATTAACAGCCATTTTACCAGGAAATCTTTCATTTATGCTAACTAAGGTATTTAATATCTATCAACAAGAAAATAATTGAAAGGCTATCTTGTCAGGGAATTCTGAAGTTTTCGAAAGCAGAATCTTTCCATGGACATATAGTAACTTTCTCTATGCAGAGAATTCCTGGGAGAGGCAATTCAGTGGAATGAAAGCAGATGCCACTAAGTCAGGGGTCTCCAAACTTGACAGCTTTAAGACTTGTGGACTTCAACTCCCAGGAAGTCCTAGGAGTTGAAGAACCTTGGGAAGAGTATGGTCCTAGGAGTTGAAATCCACAAGTCTTAAAGCTGCCAAGTTTGAAGATCCCTGCACTAAGTCAGTAGTATACTCTTTGGAAATCACGAAATCCTATGAAATGCCTACTCCTTTACTTCAGTTTAAGACAAAGTTATTCTTTTCTCAACCAGAACATTTCTCCTCCAAAGCACAGTTCCAGCAAGAATATTTTTTTTTCTGCACAATGAATAAAATACAATATATATACTGTATTTCCCCATTTCTTACCTGTTTTCGATAAAACTTTCGTGATACCTCAGTAATATAATGCTAAAGATTTGGAACTCTCTTTTAGATTTAATTATTTCTTATTTTATTATTTAAGCACACATTTTTCTACCCATATGCTCCTGGCAAGCCAACTTACAGCCCGTTTCAATACAACGTTAAAGAATAAAAATAACCAGTTAGTAAAATATGACTTAAGACCAGATAGGTAAATAATAAAAGTTAAAAAAAATCATTGAAAGAGCCAACAAACATTAATGATCACGTGCCAGTCATAAAGGGAAGACTAGATTATGAAAGTATGGTTTCGCATTTCTGTTACAAACAGCCAGCGTTTAAGAAAATCCATGTCGGTGCCACCGCTAAGAAAGCCCTCCCTCCAGCTGTTTTATCAATGTACAGAAAACAGGTAGACGAATAGAGCTCCTGGTTTGTAACATAAAATACTATAAGGATACAGAAAAGAAAAGGAAGAGACAACTTAGCTTATAGAGACTCCATTTTAATTAACTCCCTATAACTGAATGTGGAAATTTCTCTTGAGGTTTCCAGGATTTTGTATTTACCTCAGATTTACCTCAAAGATACCTTGCTGAAATCATAGATAGTTCTTGCTTCCTTGATTTTCCCCACCTGAGTGGAGATTGACACATATTGCAGAAATGTTTCATTAGATAAGCAGGAGTCAAGGCATCAAGGAATTATTTATAAATGAGAACTAGTCCTTTGAGTGTGACCTATAAGCCAATGTAGCTGATGCACTCTCTGTGAGACACACCCAACAGAAGTCTGCTTCACTACGGTTTCCTTCAAAAACATCTCCATATAATTAGCATTACAGTAATTTGTGCCAGAGAATAACCAGTCCATGGATAACAATAGGCTAGTTCAGTCTTAGCAAAGTTGGTAAATTCAATCAACACATTAATAAATTAAATTCACCTGACCAAAAGCCCCTCTTGCCATCATTCGTATCTGAGCATGCAGACCCGAGTCTGCTTTTCTAGGCCCATGGAAGGTCAAATATCCTCCAATCAAATAGAATTGTCAACAGTTAGCAGCCCCTCACATTTATCTGGAGTCAGCTTTATTTTCTTTTTATGCAAATCACAAGATGGTCAAAGCACGAGTCTACCATAGCTATTCTAATTTCACAGTTGAAACTTCTAACTGGGGAAATGAATATCATGCTCGTGGCTCTCAGAAAATTTGGGGGGGGGAAATTCTGATCTTGGTTCCCTCATTTGTTGGTTTAAGCACTGCTTTTTGGAACTGGTTTTTAACCACACAGGTACAAATTGTACTCATTTTATTTCTGGGTAGCAGGGTCCTATATAGATTGGTATTTTTCAACCTTGGCAACTTGAAGATGCATGAATTTTAACTCCCATGATTCCCCAGCCAGCTTGCTGGTGAATTCTAAGAGTTGCAATCAATACATTTTTTAAGTTTATCAAATTTATGTATCACACTAGGAGTTGCTGAGAAACAATGCTATAGTTCCTTTGCAAAGTTATTTTACACCACAGTCCCTGCTGTGAATGGACAGCAGTGTCTCAGCAAATGAGTTAGTTTGCCATGGACAGAGCAAAAACCAAACTGCTGCTATAAATAGGTTTTAAAAATGTGGTAGTCCATAGTTGTGATGAGAGAGACAGCAAAGTACAGTAAAAAGGGTTTTGCCCATTCTGTTTGCAACATTCTCATGCATTGAATGAAAAGAGACTTTCCATCAAAATATTTGAAATTTGTAATAAGCTTCCTTCCCCTCCTTTTAACTCATCTGATATGCCTTTCCTCTCTTTTCCAAAGCTGACTTTGCAGTTCATATTGAATAGTCATCTAGTTTAGAATATATGAGTCCAGCAGTTGTGGTTTGTAAACTTTGCTTATATGTGCAAACCAGGCCACCATAGCTTCTTCTGGAAAAAAAACAAAGTAAACCACCATCAGTTGCATTCCTTTGGGCTTTCTCTTCTTCATAGTTACCTCTTTCAACATGCCCTCTTTTGTCCTTCCTTTCCCAGGACAGTCTGATTGTCCTCTACAAGGTAAGAACAATGCAGCCAACAACAGCTGGAGACTCATTGGAGCAAAACATTTTAGTTAGTGTTACGTAGTTCTTAGGTTACAAGAAAGTCAGCAAATAAGAGCCCAAGAGCCTTATATCTGCCCTGTTCTCCCATGATAATGAGGCAATAAAGACAGCACTTCCAGGTATTCAAGCAACTGCCTGCAAAACTTTAGCACGCTAAAAAAAAATTTCCTAAAGATGAGTGTAATTACCTTTAATCCCATCTGTTAACAAGCACTGCAGTTGCAGCCTATGAATGCACAAATATCTAGCACCTGCATAAAAACCAAGCATGCTAGAAACCTTAAGAAGACCAGGCCCTTGCTATTTTTGATACATCTCAATGGCTGACTAGGAGCTGCTTCAGTGTTGTACTGCAGTCATTAAGCAGACCTAAGGCAGTCACCTCAACATGACGTATGGACTTTAAAAAAAATAATAATAACACCATTATGTATACCATCTCCCATCTTTGCCATTTTCAGGATAAGAGGAAGCTGCAAGAAGAAATAACTCAGAGACGCCTTAAGGTAGAAGAAGAAAAGCTAAAGCACCAGCATTTAAAGGTAAGGTTTTCTTTCTTTCTTTCTTTCTTTCTTTCTTTCTTTCTTTCTTTCTTTCTTTCTTTCTTTCTTTCTTTCTTTCTTTCTTTCTTTCTTTCTTTCTTTCTTTCTTTCTTTCTTTCTTTCTTTCTTTGAAATGCATGGTGTCAAAACAAAAAACCAAGATTTTGTGATGAAGGAATAGTGGGCAGAATACTGAAACTCTGTCTATGGTAGCCTGCTCCATAGTGTCACTCTCTATATTTAGGGTCCCATGCATACTGTGTCCACTTGCTGTTCTCTTTCATAGATAAATAGGTAAATAGAGTAGGTGTTATCTAGTCATTTTTGGCTCCTGGCAGCTACATAGAGCCAATTTGGTGTAGTGGTTAAGGTGCTGGCCTAGAAACCAGGAGAGGGTGATTTTTAGTCCTTACTTGATTATGAAAGTAAAATAGTAGCCTAATGCTCTTATTTACCTTTAGACCCAAACAGACCTCAGAAGATTGATGATTGGCTATAGACTAGTATTTGGATTTTAAAGTTTTGCTTCAGTCCAGGGGAAAAAAAATATAACACACAAAGTAGACATTTTCTACAAGTGTCATCAATATTTTTTGATTCTAAATGTATCCACCAGACCAAGATGCTACTAGTCAGCTTTCCATACCCAGAGGGAAACTCTAATCTATGGTTAGAATTGTGCTGTATGAATATGCCTATAAATTAGTCTTTTATTCCAGCCCTACCATTTCAATACAAAATGAATATATCTATGAACTAACCCAATTTAAATAAACTGTATAATCAAGCTATGCATTAAAGCTCAAGCTATGAATATCTAATTCATAGATTTCATTTCTTTAATGGTTACCGCCTAATTTTTTGTTTATGAATTTTGAGCTTTAATAGTTTGGAAAAGCCAACTCCATTAAGTAAACTTAGAGGATTTTAGGAGACACACAAATCATTAGCTTGTGCTGCTTGGTCATGTTATTTCAGATGAGATCATTGTCAGAAATAATTCCTGTGTAAAGTATGGTTGTGTGTGTGTTGCCAACAGGGTGTGTTCACTCTGGAACTGGCACTTTGTTTAATATACCATAGCACTGAGATTCAAGAAAGCTTCAAATCCTAGTGAAATTCTCACACAGTAACTGATTTTATCTAGCAAAACTTTTAGACAATTACATTAATGGGTTGAAAGAAAAGATGTTTTAACCCTGCTTCCCACACCTTGGGGAGTTATCTGCAAATTTTACACTGATGTTAAACCTGCCAAGTTGCTCAGAATGGAATCTCAATTATAGATGAATCAAATGACATGCCTGACATAAATGAAAGGGAAGAGGAAAAAATGACGACATGCTCTCAAGTTGGCTTATTAAGGACAGCTTGACATTTCATAGCATACTAAAAACTGAACCAACCTAAAGTCCCACAATGCTTATTTATCAAAAGTAGTCAAAGTCATGCCAGAATCATAAGTGGAGCCTTTTCCAGGGGACAAGAGAACAAATGAGAGTATTTGGTTGTCAACTTCAGCTACAAAATGTGAGAATTGTTAAAGTCACAGCAATAATCTTTCTCAGCTTTTCCAGTCAACCCACACTGGAAAAATCTACAGCAACAAAGGAATGTTGCTAATGGATCTTGCTCAGATTGCTGGGCCTGTCCCGTCACACAAGTGTTTTGGGGATCAGATTGCTAATGTTCCAGAGCTCTCTTCAGTTGTTGACTGTCACAAGTCTTCACTACACTAAGAGGCAGATCAAAGCAGCAGACTCTCCTCCCAATCTATACATAGTTATTGAACTAACTTATGGTATGGTTCATCTGGTTTTGGTTTGGCTTGGTTGTATAAATTCTACTATTTATTGTTGGGGGCAATTAAGCTGACTTTGTAATAATGCCGCTTGGGGTGTGTGTGAAAAGCCCTAATAAGCAGGCATATACATAGAATGAAGGCTACTGCTAAGTTTGTAAGCCGCCCTGAGTCTTCGGAGAAGGGCGGGATATAAATGGAATTAAAATAAAAAAATAAAAATAAATTATAATTTATTAGGATCATCTGTATCCTACCTTACTAGAACATCTCTAGCCAGAATAGCAGTGATTGTGGCTTATTCTGTAAACCATGGATACACAAACTATGGCATGGTGTGATATATATGTAAGGCAGTCCTCATTTAATGATATTGAGAAGAGAAACTCCATTGTTAAGTAAAAAAACAAGTGACTGTGCCACTTAGCTGTCACAGTTTCAGCAGTCAGTCACAGATGCCATAGTTAAGCAAGGACTATATGGTTGTTAAGTGAGGACTTCCTGCCAGCCTCCCCATTGATTTGTGGGAAGCTGACAGGAAAAGTTACATTATATGGCCTCAGGATGCTGCAATAGCCATAAGTACAAGATCTGGTCATAATGACCTCTTATTTAGCACCATCATAAGTCTGAACAGTAGCTGAATAAGTGGTTGTTAATCAAGGACCACCTATATATGGATGGATGCTCTCCCAATATGATCCAGAAGTCTGACTGAATCTCCCAGCTAATGAATTTAAAGCTGGATCTCAAGGGTCAATTTCAGATATTTGTAAGCAAGGCTTGATCCAGAAAAGTAAAGCCTGCAGCCAGTGCCAGACTATGAAATCAGCTCCGCAGGGGATTGCTCAATAAACTACTTTTGAGATAGGTATGATTAGCTACAATTACAGAATCTTGCAGTTCTGGTTGTGTGCTGTACCTCCTCCTTATTGTTCAGTGAACTGCCCGCCTGATCCATTTCTGAATATCTTACTGTTCTGGGCTTAAAATACTTCAGTCCCTTCTGCTTAGGCAACAGTTTCTGCATATCCCCGTTAAAGTCATCATCTTCACAGTCTACAACTTTCCCCTTTCCATACCTGGTCATGAAACCCATATAGACATAGCAGTGCATCTAAAAAGGACTTCCATGTCATTTCATTAAGGCAGGGGTGTCAAACTCAATTTCATTGAGGGCTGCATCAGCATTGCGGTTGCCCTCAGGGGGCCGGGTGGGTATGGCCAGGGTGGGCATGGCTAGAGTGCGTATGGCCTACTGGGTGGGCGTGGCCAGCTCTACATCGTTCGCATCAAGGGTGCCTATGGGGGCCTGGGCAGGAGTGGGACAGATCTGAGGGTCTCTGGCAGAAGGAGGGTCTCTGGTCCAGGGCCAAGGCAGTGGGGGCCGTTCCCTCACTGTTTCCAGGATGGCTTCACAGGCCGCATGAAACCACTTCATGGGCTGGATCTGGCCCCCGGGCCTTGTGTTTGACATGTCTGCATTAAGGTCTACTTAATGAAATTCCACAAGATGGAAATCTTTTTTTTTAGAGAAAAAGAATGAAAAATTATCTACTGTCTAGGAAATCATTTTACCATATTGAAAGCCACCTTCCGGATTTGTTTGTGTCTATCCTTTTAGAACATATATAGATTCTACCATAAATATAGTTTTCCACTAATTTTAGCCTTTATTAGAGTTTTGTCCCCCTGGTACTTCATAGGTAACTCAAGGTGGCAAAAATACACAATACTCCTTTTTCCTCCTGTTGTCCCAACTGGCCTAAAGTCACCTAGCCAGCTTTAATGCCTAAAGTGGGACTAGAACTTAGTCTCCTGGTTTCTAGCCTGGTGCATTACCTATTAGCCCAAATTGGCATCATTATCATACTAATCAAGCTTAACATATCCTTCAGATTTCCTATATCATTTGTGGTTTATTATTAGGTCTGGATATGTTTCCTTGTTTATTATGCTCATTATAAATATTTCAAATTTCATCAATTCTGTCAGAAACACTGATTATACTTAACTTTTAACAAAACTATACCTTCTTCTTACTATCCTGATTTAGTAACAGTCTGCTCTATATTAAATTGAATTGTGCTATTTAAATATAAAACTTAACATTCTATATTACCACAGTCATAATTTCCAGTTTTATCCAACAGGATTTAAAATATTGATAATAACAATTATTTTATTATGCAGAGTTTTAGGTTCTATTATACTGTTTCAAAAAAAATGTAATTAAAGAACAGCCAGACATATTTCTTCGTAAAAGACATAATTAAAAACCAATGAGTCACTGAGAGAATTGGAGTTTAATTGAACAGCTGTTTTAATAAAGAAAGGTCAGATCCCCTCTTGGTTACATGTTGAAAAACCGGAAACAATTTTGCTTTTGCTCTCCTGCCAATGTTGCATCTCATGGCTAGGTTCCTGATTGCTGTTTTGAAGAAACATCTGAAGTACATGAAATTGCTGTCCATTTTGCAGATTAATCTCCCTAGCACCATAGTGAATGTAGCATCAATTTGGGAGATGCAAGCTGTAGCTCAGCCTATATAAAGGCAATTTGTCCTCCTTTAATCATGTCTGCCGATGTAGGAGAAGAGCAAGCAGAACTGATGGACAGAGTTAAAGACGTCATCAGCTTAGAGTCATTGCATTCCCACAAGCAGGCCAAGTCCAACGCCTCCTGAATTCTGTTGCCCTTATTTGGTGCCAATTTATTGTTGAACTTTAGTTGTCCAGATTCTTGTGTATAGGCTTGAATAAATCATCTATGCTGCAACCTTATGAATGATCCTGATTCTTTATGCCTGACAATGGTATGTTTTGTAGATATGGGGAACTGGGAGGAATAACAAATCTTGACTTAGCAATAGCAGTAGCATTTAGGCTTCTGTACCACCCCATAGTGGTTTACAGCTGTCTCTGGGTAGTTTACAATTTAAGCATTATTTGCATATTGCTCCCAACCATCTGGCTCCTCATTTTACCAACATACGAAGGATGAAAGGCTGAGTCAACCTTGAGCCCCATCAGAATTGAACTCCAAGCTGTGGGCAGAGTTTGCCTGCAATACTGCATTCAAACACTGTGCCACCAGGGCTCCTTAAAGTGTTCAATGGGAGGAAAGCAACCATTTGGGCAAGGTTGAAGAAACAAATCAATTTTGTTGCTTTCCCTTACAATATGATTTTCACGAAAGGGATTATCTTTCCTGAAAAGATTTTAGCATCTTTCGTTGTAAGCAGGAAAGCAGAATTTTCAGACTAGCTCTTGAGTTTTCCATCTCTGATTAGGCAACCGCATAAGACATTTTAGGATTCACTGTGAAAGGCTTCTCCCAATCAGAAAATAGAAGAATAAATGGAATTGTAGTTGCTATACAACTGCAGAATTTGATTCCTAACCCGTTCAGGATAGTTCTGCTGCTTGGTTGTTTAGTTGCCTAATAAATATGTGTTGTTGTTTTTTTAAAAAAAAAACAGGAAACTCCTAAATCTAAAGCTTTGGCAGGAATGGAGGGAGAACAAAACAAGACCACAGGCATATTACAACAATAGTAGTACACTAGTCTGATGCTTTCAAGAAAATAGGAGTGTACATCAGATTCAGAAAAATCCACAGCCTAAACATCTTGATTCAGGCAAATTCAAGAGCTATCCAAATTCAGTTCCTCTGAATTGGAGGAGGAGAGCTTTATTAATCTATAGTAGCCAAAATCAAGAGTCTAATAGCACCTTTTAGACCTAGCAAATTTTATTGAAAGGCATAAGTTTAAAAGGCTTTATTTCATTTCACTTCAGATGCATAATACAACCAAACTGACCTAGGATTTAAATAGGGTTGACATGGTGGTTATTCAGAAGCAGGTACCATGTAGAAGTGATTTCAAACAATTTTATCAATTAACACTTGTAGTAATCTTTTAAAAACCCATTGTGTCTATTGAGACTTTCTAAGATAGATTTCTATGTATGCAAGTTCCACAGTCTCTTGTTAATTGTGTAAAGTTCCACCCCCCCAAACTGCTATGGAATGCCCTAGGACACAGGTCTGCAACCCGTGGCTCCAGAGCCACATGCGGCTCTTTCTGCCGTCTCCTGCAGCTCCCAGTCCTTTGCTATGTGTAGTCCAAAAAAAAAAAGTGAGACTAAAAAAGTTCAACCAATCAATTCAAATATGCAGGGTAGGTGCATATCTTGCCTTGGCTCCACTCTTCAGTCAAACCCTATTCTGCGCATGCATGCATGTACACGCATGCACACACATTTTTTTGCGGTTCCCAGTTTTTCCTTTTGTGAGGGAACCGGTTCTGAGTGGCTCTTTCACTGTTTCAGGTTGCTGACCCCTGCCCTAGGAAGTTGAGGTAATTTGCTATTACTTTATCTTGCGTTGAGTTCTGATGTCAGATTTTGTGTCCATTAATCCTGTTACACAAATTTGGCTTATTTTCTTAATGTAAATCCAGAGAAGCATTACTAGCATATAATGACATATACGGTATCACATTAGACACACTTTCACACACACTTTCTCTAATCTTATGTTGAGACCTGTGATAGTGTTGTTGGCTTAAAGGGGTGATATTTTTTTATTATTATTTTAATCCCATTTATATCCCGCCCTTCTCCGAAGACTCACGGCGGCTTACAATCTAAGCACAAATTAAATGTGCTTAGCAATAGCCTTCATTCTATGTATATGCCTGCTTATTAGGGCTTTTGCCCCCCCCCAAGCGGCATTATTACAAAGTCAGCTTAATTGCCCCCAACAATCTGGGTCCTCATTTTACCTACCTCAGAAGGATGGAAGGCTGAGTTAACCTTGAGCCTGGTGGGATGCGAACCTGCAATAATTGCAGGCAGCTGGTGTTACTTAAGGAGGCATTAGCCCACTGCTCCACCAAGGCTCTGTAAATATGAGTTTGTTAAAGGTCTGATTTCTATGTTGGTATCACTGTCTTGTTAAATCTTGATACTTGTGAGAATCTGCTTCAGGTTGGATGCTTAATTGTGTATAAATACTCCTGCCACACAATACCTGAGAAAGTACAGAGTCTTTTAAATTATGCATTTCAGTGATTTGAGCTGTGTGCTATAGATGACGTGTTTTGTTCTGTTTCTGTAATCTGTCTTTAACAGGTTCTCTTGAATATCAATTTGACTATATTGATTTGTCTCTTAATCTCATTTGGTGGATTGTTCATAGTCTCCCCGAAGCTTGGGTTAATTCCATTTTCTGGCCATCTCTTCAAGTGGATCAGGACAAATGTAGTTATAATTTAGAGCCTGGTTACAAAAAACAGATTGTGTGGTGTGTTCTGGATGGAAGCCAGAAGCATGTAAAATTCATATGATCTTTCCTGCATGATGTGGCATTAACGTGTCCATTGTGCATTGTGTCATGACATGAAGGGATGGATTGGTTCTAAGATAAAGACTGAGGTTGATGACAGATTTGATGATTCACTTCCATGGGTCCATATGAAATGTCAACAATAAATCTCAAAGGGACGGTTTTAAGAATTAAAACTCTTGGCCACCCACAAAAATGTTGGCTTATTGTGGTGCCACATGTGTTCCACTGATCTGAAAATGTTACAAACAACACCTTGTTCCCCACTCTTTTTATTAGTGTGATATCAGAGCTATGATGCTAATATGATGAGAAAAAAAGAAAGGATCAAAGAAGATAATGTGAAGAAAGGACCCAGCTAATGCGGCTTCCCTTTCCTGTATGGATGGGAAGGGCAAGAAACAATGAATGACCAATCAGGAAAGGTGAGCTCTGCTAGCTTTCCATAACCTCAGGTCAGGCCCTTTAGTTAAAAACAAAACCTCCTAAGAAAATTTCACCGGACTGAGTACAAGACACTTGCAAAATAAAAACATATCATCCAATATATTTTATTTGTAACTATTCAAGTCCATGTTTCATTAAAAGAAATCCCTGAGCAGATAAAACATAGCAATAAACAACACTAAGTTCAGAAGTTAGAACTGTGCAAAAGGATAAAAATTAAAGACCAAGACAGAAGCATACTAGCTGACATAGCAGCTTAGGTAAAAGATAAATGTAAAGGTTCCCCCGCACATGCGTGCTAGTCGTTTCCGACTCTAGGGGCCAGTGCTCATCTCCGTTTCAAAGCCTAAGAGCCAGCGCTTGTCCGAGGACGTCTCCATGGTCATGTGGCTGGCATGACTAGACGCCAAAGGCGCACGGAACGTTGGTACCTTCCCACCGCAGTGGTCCCTATTTTTCTACTTACATTTTCACGTGCTTTTGAACTGCTAGGTTGGCAGAAGCTGGGACGAGTAACAGGCACTCACCCTGTTACGCGGCACTCGGGATTCAACCCGCCAAACTGCCGACCTTCTGATTGACAAGCTCAGCATCCTAACCCACTGAGCCACTGCGTCCCTAGCAGCTTAAATTTATCCTAAAGTTTGGTGAACAAGAAGATAAGTTAATTTTGCCAGTTAATTGGATTTAATATCAATCATACATGAACAGAAATCAAAATCAATATTTAAAAGGCCCTCTTTGGATTGCCACATAGCAAATATATGCCAAGCACAAACTTTCAAGGAGGTGTCTTACACCTCCTTAATTGCTGGGCAGATATACAATATAATCTTTAGTTTAAAAAAGAATCCCAGGCCACTGATCAGAAAGCAAAGGTCTGCTGATAGAAAATTGGCTTTATTTGGGGGATTTGTCTATTGGTCCTTAATCTCTCACAGAACCAAATTCTCAAGGAACCTTGGAGTTCCACAGAATACACTTTGAAAAGCCATTAATCTATTCGTTCCACCATATGAATTATGAACCTATAAAAGTATGAAGCTCTATTTTTGCACCCCTTTATCCTATCACTTTTTCCAACCAAAAATAACATTTTTCACACCAAAGCTAAAATAGCTGATCAGTAATAAATAAAAAAATTCAGCAGGAGGTAGAGTCTCAAAGGAGGCTTTCTAAGATATTTTTGCTTTAAACGTTTATTTAAAATATAATACAGAACACCAGAAACACGGCTAACCCCAGGCAAGATTTATTTCAGTTTACGGAATGATGGTTTGCGGAAGAACTATTACAGGAATTCTTTGCTTCTGGCTAGTTTGGGGGACTGCACACATCCCATGCATGCATGAGGTCTTAATGGCAGTAATAACAGTGAAGTGGAATGTGATCTGCGCAAGGCAAATGTAGCCTTCTGCCATTCATATCATTCTGAATGCCTTAGCTTATCACTCAGTATTAGTAACTTCTCTTTGGTGTACTATATTGCAGGATGCCATGATATTTAAGAAGGCACTGCATAACACAGAGTTCAGACATGTTTCTCACCTGCTTCCATGTATACATGAGAATTCACCTAAACATGAATGAGATAATATATAGATTGCATTTTATCTCCAACCCAAATACATTACATTTCCTGTTGAGCCAGTTCAAGGGATGATTGATGAAAGGTATGAGACATATATCATATGCGTTTTGTCTTTCTTCAGACACCTTACTCTTTCCCATTGCTTTTCTGATTTATATTTTCCCCTCCTCCACTTCTTTCAGATTAATTTTGCTGCGTTTCTCATCACTCAGCTTTTGGCATAATTATTTTGAGCTCACGCAGATGCATTGTTCTTGAAGCGCTCGTGATTAACATGAAACAGTCTTCCTCCCTTGCTATCGTCTCATCTTTGATCCTTACAAATGCACAGGTCAGCATGTTGCAAGAGGAAAGGGAACCTGTGATTCCCATTGCTTTGATGACTTGCAGCTCCCAGCATTAGCTGTGCTGGCTGAGTCCTCAGAAATTTATAGTTCAGCAAGATCTGAAAATCCACAGGTTCCCACTCCACAGGTTGCTTCATTGTACCGAGTGGAATTGATTGAGCTATTTGTATCAGAATTCATTAGAAAAAAATGGTCTGGCATTCTTGGCCAGGCTCCATTCTCCAGCTAAACAAAACGATCAGTTTTCCCCCCAGAAACTTCCCATGGTAGTTTGCTTATGACCATCACACCAAAACGGTAGAAAATGACAAGTAACCCTTAACTTACCATCACAACTGAGTCCAACATTTCTGTTGCCAAGCAAGACATTTGTTAAGGGAGTTAAGCCCCATTTTACCACCTTGCTTGCCACAGTTGTCAATCACTGCAATTGTTAAGTTAGTAACATGGCTTTTAAGTGAATCTGGCTTCCGCATTGACTGTACTTGTCAGAAGGTCACAAAAGGTGACCACGTGACCCTGGGACACTGCAACGGTCGTAAGTGTGAAAAACGGCCATAAATCACTTTTTTCAGTGATGCTGTAACTTTGAATGGTCACTAGATGAAGTGTTGTAAGTCAAGGGCTACCTATATAGAAATGAAATAAAATTATGCCTGTCCAGCTGTTCCTGCCTCCTACGGATGGGGCAGAGGTAAGAAAAGGAGATAACAAATTAGTTCATGGAACTTGAGTAACTTGAACTTGATAATGATAACAAATGATACCATTCATCTGCTTATTCTACAGGACAGAACTGACATCTAGCCATGATGGCAATATGTGCTAAAAGTATGATAGATGAAATTCTTAACCAGAATTTTTAAATATATCTATAGAAAAAAGCTCTGCGTGAGAAATGGCTCTGGGATGGATTAAGCACCCTTACTCCAGAGGAACAAAAAGAAATGCAAAACCAACATCGAGAAGATCAACACCGAATTAAGAAACTGGAACAAAATATTCTCAGGTACAACTTACATTTTCTTCCTTATTGGTGTTTAACAATATAAGCCCTTGGGATCAGAAGAATATTTGTTTTTTCCCTAACAGGATTAATATTTGTTGGGCCAGCTATTTAATAATAATACTAACTTTACAGTCAAGACATCTAACATGAAACAGAACAGAGTATAAAAAGAACTACAGTTATTACACTAGGCCAGGGGTAGGCAACCTCGGCTCTTTTATGACTCATGGACTTCAACTCCCAGAATTCCTGAGCCAGCCATGCTGAGGGGAAGGGGAGAGGTTTCCAAGCTGAGCCATGCTGGCTGAGGAATTCTGGGAGTTGAAGTCCACAAGTCATAAAAGAGCTGAGGTAGCCTACCCCTGGCACTAGGCAATGCAGAAAAAAATAAACAGAAAATGTTAAGCACTGGTCAATTATTGACAAAATATTAAAAGCTTCAATCTTTCCTAATTATTAGCTTAATCATCAGTTGGATAGCTAATATTAAAAAATCCGATAGTAAAGAGACAGCAAAAACTTTACAAAATTAGATCTGCTAAGGCTAACTAAGGCCAGATCAAAATGAGACCCCACATAAAAATGATAAACCAATAGAATATGTTGCCTAAATTTTACCTTGGTACTATTGCAGTGTCCAAATCTTTGTGTAGCAAATATACCATCAGCCTAGGTGATGGTAAGACATTTGATCTAATTTTACTAAAAGTGATCCAGTATTAAGATTATTTAAATAAAAGGCCACTTGGAATTATAACTGGTGTCACATTTCCATAACAACAAGTCCTCTATTGTCTCTTGAATAAAGATATCCCATAAGGGAAGGAGATTTATAGCCCCATTGAAAAAAATAGTCCACTATCAAACCAACATGGGAAGTTTTCTTAGTCATGTAATTCTAAAGCAGGTGAAACTATCATTCAAAAGTTCACTAACCTGCTTCTATTTTTAAAAACATAATATTTGGAGCCATATTTTACTGCAGACAGCCAGTCTTGAGTTTTAAAGGGGATTTCCAGTCTTGAAGGTAATAGTATTTGAAACCACTTAAGACATTTAAGAGAACCTGCAGGAACTTATTTTCCTGGAGATCATTTTTAGCTTTAAAAGCTGTCTTGGTTTAAATTGAAATTGGAATTGCTTAACATTAAAAAACTGAATTGTAGCTGAAACAAACTTCCTACCACCAAGGTAGAAAAAGCAAAGCAGAACAGTATTCCCAATAATAATAAAATTTCTAATCTGTTCTGCTGACTGGTATAGATATCCCATCTATAAACAGTGGGGTTTTTTTTACTCCAAAGCCAGAATCTTGAATTTTCCTTAATTTGTTTTCCTTTCAGAAGTCAGAAAATGTGACTAAAAAGCACCTCAACCTTAACCTAGTTTGTGGTAATAGGTCATTATCTCTGTTTAATAACACACAATTTTTTCTGGTACCCAAATTTGATGAGTCATCTCCTGCTTGGAATAAAAAGTCTTTTACTTTAAATTACAGCTCTTATAATTTATAGCCACTAGCCATTCTGGGTTAAATTAATGGGAATTAATGTAAAAAAAACAGATCTTGGATATCCCAGATAGTCTGTTCTGTGCTTTAAGTTCTGGCTAATACCTTTGAATGATATAAAAAAAAACCTATGTATTCTTCTCTCCTTTTCCCAGACTATTGGGTAGAAAACAGCTCCAGGAAAATCCATTGTTCTTAGAGAACTGATAGCTGTGTTTTTGATTAATGTAAGAGTAGAGGCCTAGAACCCTTTTTATGTTTTGGATTACAACTCTCAAGGTGCATTTCTATGGGCCATTTGCTAATTGAAATCCAAAACATCTGGAAACATTGGTTTGCTAACCTCTGGTATTTAGCCCATATTTCCTTTTAGTTTGATCTTGACCTTTCACACGCAAATCTATTCCAAACTATTCTCTATTCTGGAATGGTTTTGTTTTGGTATATATTTACATTATGCCTTTTATTGGAATAGATATCAACTGATTCCTAGCAAAATGTCATCAGGTTTAAATCAAAAAGGTTGCCAGGCATCCACTACACTCCTAGGTCTATATCAGGGGTAGGCAACCTCGGCTCTTTTGTGACTCCTGGACTTCAACTCCCAGAATTCCTGAGTCAGATATGCTGACTCAGGAATTCTGGGAGTTGAAGTCCAGGAGTCATAAAAGAGCCGAGGTTGCCTACCCCTGGTCTATATCATCACAGAGCAAATGGAATGTGAGGCTTGAGAACAGAGCACAAGACATAACACACAATTCAGTATTGATTTTACTGTGTTCTGTGCTCTATGAGCACATTTTAATAAGATAAATACCAACCAATTCTAATTCTGGTAGAATATGTCACCAGTGCAAATCAGTTTTACACTGACACTCTCCATCCAATAATCCATTTTCAGATAAACGTTGGCAGCTGAAAACAAATGTTCAGGCCCATGCCAAATAAAAGCAATTCAGTTCCAAGACAACGCCTCAATGGCGCAAAGAAATGTATATTTTTTTACGTCAAGTTTTTCTACAGTGCTGGCATACAAAAGGGACTGTCCAGAATATAAAGTGGAAAATATTTCCTTCCATCACCTTGGTGCATTTCTGGAAAATTCCTCAGTAGTTCAGATCCTTAGAAGATAATATTGAGATGTGGGCTGAGATTTTGTTTAACAGATTTCCATAGGGCAGGGGTTACCACAGAAAAGGCATGCTCCTGGCTCCCATTATATGACAATAGTTGGGGGAAGGGACCAGGAGCATATCCCACCCTATCTGATCTGTGAGACGAGTTAGATGTCCTTCAGGAAAGGACATTCAGCAGATAGCCTGGCCCTACTTTAAAGGTAATGACCAACACCTTGAAATGCACCCATCAAGAAACCGAGAACCAGTGCAACTTGCATAACAGAAGTATCACACAGGCAATCCTAGGGGCCCCATTACTGTGCGCACTGCTGCCATCTGGACCACTTGAAGTTTCTGGGTGGTCTTCCAGGGCAGCCCCATGTAGAGGGCATTGCAGTAATCTACCAATTTTTTTCCTTCTGAATTGCCACCAGTATTTTTCACAACAGCCTAGAGTTCTCATTATTGCCCTGCTCTCCTGCTTAAGCCTATATTATTTTACCCTGTGACTAAAATAATATTTTAAGAGGCTAACCGGTGCCCTGCCCTCTTCTTAGCTCTTGTGTTGACTTAGCCATGTTGGAGGGAGGGGTGGGGGGTGCTGTAGACGAGGACAAAGCCTACCCAGCCCTCTTCCGGGGCTCTGCAAAGCTGCTGTTTTTGTTGCAAGGACACTGCAGCAAGCTGCTGCATGCCTTTGCTTCAAAAAGTGAGGAGAATCCCAGGTGCCAAGAATTCCTGAAAGTGGGAAACCGCCTATGTTGCAGCTAATGAGCGAACACAAAGCCAAATCACATTCTCTGTGTTTCCTTTGGGCCAGCAGCTGAACCAATCAATATGCAACAATATTCAGTATGCAACAATAACAGCAACAAAAGAAGCATTACTAGTGTCATAGCTATAAACAAAGCAGGGTTTGTCTGTCACAGCTTCTCCATATGAACGAGTGCTGGATTTGGGCAATCTAACTAACGAGAGTTTCATCTGTTTCCCCAACTTTTTCTCAGTCAAAAAATCACTGTCAAAAGTTTTTCTACCATTTGAGGATATGCATGAAAATTGTATTGTTAAAAAAATGATTACCTGTCAAACTTTCTTCTCAGTCAAAGCAAAAAATAAAAAATCTGTGTTAGGACCAGATATATGACACGGCTTTAGGCTATTTTACTTCTTCCCCCATCCATTGTGGTCTTTGGCTACCTTAAAAATACAGGTAGTCCTCGACTTAAAACAGGTCATTTAGTGACCATTTGAAGTTACAATGGCACTGAAAATAGTGATTTGTGACTATTTTTCACACTTACGTCTATTGCAGTATCCCCATGGTCATGTGATTTACATTCAGATGCTTGACACCTGGATTCACATTTATGACGGTGAGGTCCCAGGGTGAGGTGATCCCCTTTTGTGACCTTCTGGCAAGCAAAGTCAATGGGAAAGCCAGATTCACTTAACAACGGTGTTCCTAATTTAACAACTGCAGTGATTCACTTAACTGTGGCAAGAAAAATTGTAAAATGGGGCAAACTCGCTTATCAAATGTTTCGCTTAGCAACATAAATTTTGGGCTCAATTGGGGCCATAACTCGAGGACTACCTGTATTCGGTGCAGGTTCTGGCACCAAAAGGTTGCCTGCTCCTGATGCAGGCAAATAAGTTTTGAATCAACCTCATGTTCGGGCAGAGTCCACCTAGCCACTTTGCAGAATAAGGTGTCTGCTTCCTGCAGTAAAAGTTGGTAGATGAGGTGGAAGGATAGTGACAGTAGCCTACCACCACTTTTCCTCCAAACTCTGTTTGCCATTAAACATGGCACGGTGATGTCCTGTTAAAGTTTGAAATGCTAGTTCAGCTAGATACAGCGATAGCACTGAGACTTATATACCGCTTCCCAGTGCTTTACAGCCCTCTCTAAGCAATTTACAAAGCCAGCACATTGCCCCTAACAATCTGGGTCCTCATTTTATCAACTTTGGAAGGATGGAAGGCTGAGCCTAACCCTAACTTTAAGCTGGTGAGAATCAAACTGCTGGCAGTCAGCATAATTAGCCTGCAATACTCCATTCTAACCACTGCACCACCATGGCTCTTGATCCTGAGAAAGAGACATTAATGCAAACTAACTGGAGAGAATAACAGGATACAGGGGTTCCTAATTTGTGTAGATAGCAATAGCACTTAGACTTATATACTGCTTCACAGTGCTTTACAGCCCTTTCTAAGTGGTTTACAGAGTCAGCATTTTGCCCCCCCCCCAACAATCTGGCTCCTCATTTTACTGACTTCAGAAGAATGGAAGGCTGAGTCAACCTTGAGCCAGTCGGGATCAAACCACTGGCAGTGAGTTGAATTAGCCTGCAATACTGCACTCTAACCATTGGGCCACCATGGCTCCTGATATTGTACATGGATATTGTACATGGAAGCAGGCAACGAATTACCTTGGGGCAATCCTGATTCTGGAACAGACTTTTTCTGAGTTGGGAGTGCAGTTCCCACAATTTCCAAAGCCTTCAAATTCTAGGAGTTGATCTCCAGCAAGTGCCAAATTGAGAAAAAAAATGGTTCTCTGTCATGTATTCATTACTGTTAATCTGGGGTCTACCTAATATTACATCTATGCAGGCTTGAGCAAGAAATTGAGGATCTTGAGAAAGAAGAATTGACAATCTCGGTAAAAGAAAAAGCCATTTTGAAGAAACTTAAATCTGTTGAAAGGACCACAGAAGATATTATAAAGGTCAGCATCTAATTTTGAAATCCTGTTGCCGCTGATACAGTCAATTGATCTGTCAAAAATAACAAATGAACTTTAAGGTAGGCACAGGGATGAAAGGAAGGAAATATTCAAGGCTACAATCTGATGCACAGCACTAGAAATTAATACTACCAAAAAATTTACAAAAGTGAAGCTCAGGATCAGATACTGTACACAAAGTAAATGTCAGGATCAATTGAGTTATATTACCAAGCCTGGATTTTTTAGCACTGCCAAATCTGTTCCACATTATAAGATTTTTCCCCCTAAATTTCTATTTTAACCCTGTAGCAGCATATAATTGTACTTTGTGGTATGCACCGAAGTAGTATTACAACATGAAATTATTTGACCTTAACTAATAACTGTATATTACCTAAAAGTTAAGAACATTTGAGTATGTTCCCTTGCTCTCTCCAAACCCCCAAAGAAAGAAAAAGAATGATGTATATTTATTCATCCTTCAGGGGAAGAAGTCTGAACAAACACAGAAGCTTCTTCTGAAACTCAAATACAGTATTATGCAATTGGTACAGTGTGGAAATTTCTCAGCTTTATTGAGAATATAGTAGTACAGAGACATGGAGGAAAAAACGTGTTATTGACTGGAAATGACAAACACATTTACCACTTAAACTTCCTATGTAAAACTAATTGGACAATGTGATTAATGACATGTAAATAAGGGTGGGAATTGTGTATGATACGATGGGCTAGGGGAGGAGATTTCAGATTCTGGCATCCCTCCATGAGTGCCGATGTTTTGTTTCATTATTAAGACTTTTTAGATAAACAATGCTTGAATTTTGTTTGAACTGTCTCATTAATCGGAACCATGACAACAGGGGTGTCAAACTGGATCCGTCATGCGCAAAGGCAAAAAAACGTTGCAAAACGTCACGATACGTCACCTGACTCAATCGAGTTTGACACCCATGACTTAAAAAGGTTTTGTAATCATTTTAATACCCAAGGAAATGCTTGCTCCCTTTTGGGAAGAGAGAAACCTTGATTTCTAGAGCTGATCTGGATTTTTATAATAACAGCCTGGCTCTGAGAGAGTTTAGGCTTTTTACTGTTTTGCTTCTTTCCACTTTGTGAATTCTTTGCCATTTTTTTTTTGTAATGATTCCCTTCCCCCTTTCTTTTTCCCAACTACACACACAATAATGTAAGATACTAGGTTTGTGAACAATTTTTTAAAAAACGCAATAAAACAGCCCATATAATTACGGCAAGGACACAGGAAATTTTCTTCTCCAAAAATATGGTCCCACTCACTTTTCAGCCTTCGTCCCCCTCCCTCACTTCCTATTAAAACATGACCCTTGGGTACCAAACTATTGCTCCTCTCTGTTTTATAGAAATTATTTTTCAATCCCAATTACTTTTAAAGCTGACATCTTACGCACATTTATTGAAAACTATGCCATGGGATATATTCCTGAGTCACCACATGGAATTGGTTATATCAGTGATGGCAAACCTTTTAGAGACCGAGTGCCCAAACTGCAAGCCAAAACCCACTTACGTATCATTGGGTGCCGGGTGGGCGTGGGCCATTGGTTGGGTGTGTGCCATTGGGTGGGTGTGACCCCTTGGGTGGGCGTGGTCCATTGGGTGGCCGTGGCTGCGGTAGTAAAGGCAGGCTGGGTGGGATTAAAAAGTTCAATCAATTCCAAATTTGCGAGATCTTTTTTTCCCTGCGAGAAGTTGAAATTGATTGATTGATTGATTGATTGATTGAACCTTTTTTTTTGCACACGGCGGCGTAGGCCTAAAGTGAAAAGGTTTTATAAAACCCAGCTGAAGGCCTAGGACTGGGGCGACGGGGCACGTGCCCACAGAAAGGGCTCTGCATGCCACCTGCGGCACGCGTGCCATTGGTTCGCCAGCACGGGCTTATATCAATTAACCTAAAGAAAGTAATAATCAATTGTATTGTAATTCTTTAAATGATGGGAAAAATCACAGAATTCTTTGTTACTTTTTTTTTTTAGTCCGTGAAAGTGGAAAGAGTAGAGACTACAGAAGGTATGTTTCTCTTATACTTATTAAATTATTTTATGCAAAAGCCGAAGTGATATATGTACTAATTAACTATCCATTTTTATAGAGCCAGTTGACTATATATATGCCAACATACCAGATCTTCCGAAACCTTTCAGACCTTCTGCACTTAAAAAGGCAGGTCCTCTGCAAACAGATGATGAAGAAGAAAATCGAAAAGGTACAGATTAACAGTCCAATTCAAGGAAAACCCATGTGTATGGTCTTACCTTTTGAAAACAACCTAAGTGTCATAAAAGCAGCACACATGGTTGTTGCTGCTAATTATTTCGTAAGTTCATAACCAGCATTTTCTAACTCGGTGCCCTTCTAGATGCGTTCCGTTCCATGTAACCACATTAAGGGAAATTATGACTTGGGAGGGCTTAAACTGATGAGTTTCCACATGTGGATTCTGCTTCACTGTGAAACAAGTTCACATTTTCCAAAAATATATTTAATGCTGGAGATCTCAGATTTATTCTTAGCTCACATATGATGAAGCTGGCAGTAACTAGTTCAACTTTAGCAGCCTAAGCAAAAGAACAGGGATGAAACTAAGAAATGTTGTGTCAGTTTGTCTCCTCTTTTCAGCACAAAGAGTTGTCATGAAAAGCATTAGGCTATGAAATTGTCTTGTGTGTGTGTGTGTGTGTGTGTGTGTGTAATGGGGAAGGGGATTTTTGTTGCTGTAGGAATGGCAGCAGATCAGGCCAAGGCAGGTTTCCTCTTCTTGTTTTTTTATTTTATTTTTTCAGATTGGAAGGAGTTAAAACGATTGCAGGCTGCTTTCCAACCACTTCTGAGAGTTGAATATGACTGTCTAGTCCTCTATTATCTGCATTTGGTTTTGTCCAGCCACTGGTATCTTCTAGATACGTTGGATTACATGTTCCAGAAGATCAACCAGCATGAATTAAAATTCTGAGAGTTGTAATCCAGCACATATGGAAGACATTCAGTTGAGAAAATCAGGGACACACTGCAAGTAGCTAGTGATAATTGCAGAAGCTTCAGACTGAATGCAATTTTTTTTGGCAGGAGATGGGCCACCAAATTATAGCTCTTGGGGAAAAAAGGTTTTCTATTTCCTGGTAATTGATGAATCATAAAAGATTTATAGTATTTTGGATAAACAGATTTACTGGTAAATTTTTGGCATGTTAACTTGCATAGATTTCTTTGCGAAGCTGACTCATGTTCTCATTTAAATTGTTAACAAAGCTCACACACACACACATATCATTTTAAATTTGACCATCAACACTGTATCACAGAACTATAACAGGGGCATCCTCAGGGAAGGCAAGAAGAGCAAATATATATGTCATTTCATCATTGGCAACATGATATGAGATTTGTCATTTGTGAAATTGCACTATTTATATGTTTACATCATAATACACGTGATGCCATCATGGCTTCTACCAGATGCCTATATGTATAGGCTCAATTTTATTACAATAAAATTGAGCCTATATAAAGTCACATTGTATTATACTGAGATTTCTACAATGCAAACAAAGCCATCTGCGCTTCCTTATTCTAATCTTTAATGCATGCATGGTAAGAACAGCAGGAGGAATAAGGAGGAAATGTGCCTTATGTTTACTTCCTCAATGTCCTCTTGGCTGAAATCAAATTTTGAACTTTGAAATTTCAAATTTTGAAATTTGAAATCAAATTTTGTGTGACATAAACTGGAAGAAGCAGGTAGATTGGATGAAAGTGCTCAATCTTTCCCTAGTGTTGACTCCTTCCCACTTCCTAGCAGTTTTTGTCTCAATATACTGTAACTTACTTCCTATATGGAGAAAAAGAATTTTAAGTAAAGAGCTAACTTGGGTAGGGTAAATTCCCCACACACAAGGCTTGAAATTATTCAGCCTACTTTGCTGGCACACAGGTCTACTGTTATCTCCTATAGATTTTTAAGTTGTTTATTTGTAATGCAATATGCACCTGGAGGAGCAGTGGAGGACACTGTTGGCAACAGAGAGCTGTCCCAGAAAAAGGGCAAGATTAAGACACTGTGCAATCCTGAGCTGGATACAGAAGGGGGAAGAGGTTCTAGCCACAGCCTAGAATGTCTCAGGATATATCGATATCTTTAGATTAGAAAGTTATAGCTTTAGTTCGGCAAGATTCTGTCCACTAGGCGTAAGCAAATAAAGGATTAAAGTGGATTGGATTTTGCTGTGTCATCTGACAATATCATTAGCTAATTACCTTTTAAAAGGTTTCTTGCTTCTTTCCCTACAGCATTGTTTGCTATGGAAATTAAAGTAAAAAAAGACATGAAGACTGGTGAGAGTACAGTTTTGTCAACAATACCCCTTCCTTCAGAAGAATTTAAAGGAGCAGGAGTCAAAGTGTATGACGATGGCAGAAAGTCTGTCTATGCAGTGTGTGCCAATGGGAGCATAAAGAATGATGATGTGAATGACCTTGCCCCAATTGAAGTGGAGGATATCTTACGACAAGCAACTGAGAAACAATCCAAGTCTCCCACTGAATATCATGAGCCAGTATATGCCAACCAGTTTTGCAGACCCAGAACACCTCAAAAGAATAAATTCATCCAAGAGGCAAATGGTGGAAAAGATAATTTCCAGAATAAGATCAGCCACCTTGACAATGTTTCTAATGAACTTGTTGATAAGGATAAGTGGCATGATATTAAAAAAGATGGTCTAGATACTTCAAAGAGCTGCCAGCAAAACTCTCATTGTCCAGTTAGTCAACAGTTAGGAAGGCCCCTACAGGTTAGTCCTCAAAATAAGCTAGTATCTTCTTGTGTAGCTTCTCAAAGAGAAGCTACACAAGAAACTGCTCAGCCTTATCAAAAGATAAAGGAGTACCAAGATAAGAAGATCAGAAACTCTTCTCCAGTAACACTAGAGAGTGAGGATAATTATAGCGTGGTCCAAGCGATGCCATGTTATGTGGATGATACAGAAGAACCAGTTACAATGATTTTCATGGGATACCAACATGTGGATGATGATGAACTAAATAAAAAAATCTGTGGATATGATGGGATTATCCATGCGGAACTTGTTGTCATCAGCGATGACAGTGAAGATGAAGAAAGAAAAATTGAGACACCTCTTTATCATCCGGTGGGTCCTTCTAGCCAGGTCTATCAGCCATCCAATCAGACATGCACAGTTTCACAGACAAAAACTTTTGGAGACAACATAAACAAGCCACTGTACAAAAATTCCATGTCACTGAAAGAACAGGAAGAAAGTTTGAGCTGTTCTACCTTTAATGGTCAACTTGATGGCCACTTAGCAAGTGATGGAACAGAAGAACCTTCTTTAACAGGTAAAAAAATGGGCAAGTCACAGCACTGTTGTGCTCTCGTATAACAGATTCATTACTCACATTACTCTCTTCCTCTTCTTGTTTTTCATTTTAATTCTGATTCATCTGCAAACTCTAACCAATTTCCTCCTGCTCTTCTCAATTCTAATCCACCCTTCCTCACATTCTCCTGATGAATTGAATTCCCACTTTCCACAATCCCTTACTGACGTTTTCAATGGTTAAGTTGAGTTGAACATACTATGCTGATTATACATCATAGAAAATGAAGTACAGATTGAGGAAGCTGCAGATTGAGGAACCTTGTTTTAAGGGCCTCATTTAATTTTTAATAATGTCCAATCATAATGTGAAGGATCTAAGGATCTAAGATCAGAACAGAACGTTTGTTTAATATTACTAAAATCTAATCAGAATAATAATGCAAATCAGATATTTAACTTTCTAATTTAAGCATGTTTTGAAAATAGCATTAAGAATTCTCATTGCACCTATGCAATATATGGCAAATCAATTCAGATTGCATTTTGGTGATTAAATAATAACCTTTCCTTCCATTTTTGGAATTTACTCATATGTCTTGCCTTAATCATTATTGGATGGTGCCCGTTTCACCTGATAGGACTTAATGCAACTTTTAATATATAATTTTACCATGTTTTAACAGAGAATGCCTGTTTTAATAGTAAAAAAAACAGAAATCCATTTCTGTCTGTACATTAATCTCAGATGTGTATCTACCTTTAATAAAAGCTGTTACATTTTCTAATCTTTTGCATGAAATCATCTCACTTTCAATCTTTTGCATTCAAAATGTTTTGCAGATCATAATAGCCTTAAAATCAAGCGGCTTCAAAGTTCATATTTTTATTCTGTGTCAGTGCAAATACAACTAATAGTAGCTTCCTTCAACGAGTGCAAAACAGGTAGCACAATCTTCATACAATCAAGCCTTTTGTTTATGCAAGCCTATATTTGGTCTAAGATGAAATGTTTGCTTTTCATCTAAGAGGCGCTAAAGTGGTCTTTTAATCCTATTTAATGGACAAAGCAAAGAAAGGATCTTCCCTTTATTCATTATTGCTTAAGTACTGAACAGGGAGTGATTGTCGAGAAATAAAGGATTGTTAGAATGTCTAGGGAACAATGTTTTCCTCGGCAGATATCTAGAGATCCCAACTAGTGATACAGATCTCAGACTCATGATGTGGTTGGAATAGAAGGAGAAGTGCAAGTGAAAGCGAGACTTGAAGTTTCTTTCATCAGACAGCAAAAAAACAATTACATTAGCTAGCAATAAACCACATGTGCCCTATTTATTCTCGAACTTTCAAGAAGAATTTTATGGAAGAAAAACCTGTGTTGATGAAATAGTACAAGTTCTCGCCTCATTCAGTGCTTGGAGGTTGCAGACATCTCTCTGCAGACAAGAGTCACACACACAGATGCACACACTTTGTAAAGGTATATTGAGAAATGAAGACCAAATCTTTCCTGTTTTATAACAATCATACCCTGACTAGTGTGTCCTTGGGTTTAGAATAGCTATGAAGAATATAGAGCTCTCTCTCACTCTCTTGCTCTATGTCTCTCTTTCTGTGTGTGTGTGTGTGTGTCTCTGTCTCTCAATCCTGCACTGTGGACTTAGAACCTTTAAGGCACTCTGTTTTCTGCAGAACAAATAGTAAAGGTGTTGCAACAGCGGGTGGATCACAAGCTTTCACAATACTGTAGTATGATCCAGTTAGCACAGCATTTGGGCCAGGGTATACCTCAGCCTGAAGTGGCCCTGGAGTGGCAGACCAGTGTGGCTTTCCTTCTCAGTTTGCCTGACTCGCAAAGCTTGACAGTCTGCAATTAGTTTGATGTCACATGTTTAAAATGCAAGCTCAGTAGTAGCAGACCAGTACTGTATATGAGGGAGCAGTGTCCTTTTATTAAAGGAACAGCTGGCATATTCTTATACATGCCTCAGATTCTTAAGTGGGTGAGAGATTGCAAAGCTAATGGCTGTCCAAGTTTGGTTCCCTTTGGGTAGGGAAAAAAATCCCTGGAGATTTAAACATCTGAGGTGAACATAGTTGAGCCTGACAGCATATTTCTATAAGGAGCCAATGCCCAACATTATGTATTAATCAAATTTATACACCACCCACCTCACTTAAGTGGCTCTGGGTGGTTTACAAAGAACATTGTAAAATAATATACAAACATGACTAAAAGCACAGTTAAAAATGAAATTAAAAACAAAGTTAAGATTTACAAGTTAAGAAATTAAAGCTGAAAGGGGTATAGCTTCAACAGGGTTTTTCATAACTAAAACCTGACTTAGCTTTTTTAAATAGAAGGTACTAGATTAAACCATCTTGTTGATGGAGCAGAGGGGAAAGTAGATCTATGGTCTCCTCAAAACCATTGAAGAAGATACTTTATTGCATGATTACCCTCCGTATTCTATGGAATTTCCCTGTAGGACAATCTAGCAGCAGATTTGGTGATTGCTGAGAGATTCAAGAAATAAAAAAGGAAATAGTTCTTCACACAGTGTAAAGCTTAACTGAAATTGAACTGCCATCAATTTGTCTTTAAAAGAAAGATTAGAAGTGAATCTCTCGAGTTGAGCTAAGTTCCAAGTGATTTCACAGCTGGATTCACAAGTTCTCCTCACAATATTATAGGAATAATTTGACATTGTCTTCTACTGTGATATTTGATTTCCCCCTCTGACCTACAAACCTGGGAATTCATGGTGGTGGTCTGACTGTGCTTAGCTTTTTTTGGGGGGGGGAATCAGGCAGTAGGTATTAGTTGTGATTATTATATGGTCCAGGATTAAATTCAGCATGCCTTGGGACACCAATTGTAGGAAACATCAGCCAAGCTGAGAAACAAATGTTCTTGGGCAAGCCTGTAATGCATACTTATCTTCAAGCAGATTCAAATCAAAATATATTTGTGTAGAAACTCAAGTCAGGCCATTCTCGGTATTGCTTGTGCTAGATATTTCATCTTTCTAGGATCTGCTGTTAACAAATTCAGGACTACTTCAGGACTATTTGTATGTATTTTCTGTATATATATTTTCTACCACTCAAGCATCTTTTCCACAGGAATCTTTATTTTTGTGATACTTCTCTAATAAGTGTGGTTTGAACATACTGTACTAATTTTGTGCAAATTTTGGAACCCTAAACCACACTTTGCATACAAAAATATTAATGATACCTGGAAATCTAGATTCTCTGTATGTGGGGGGGCCAATCTCAGCTTGGGTGTCTGTTTTGATGGGCCAAATTTCCCATTTGTTGCTAGTATGTTGCTAGTAAAAGGACTGGAAAATGATGGTGAACTTTTCGGCATGTGTCAAAAATGTGGAAAATGCTTCATTCTCATGGTGGGTGGGTGGGTGGGTGGGTCTCTCACACCCACACCCACACACCTGAACAAGAGAGAAACCATTGTCCCTGTTCTCAGCCATCCTGAACACTGGCACTTGATGGCAAGGCTGGGCCTGAAGTAAAGGTCTGAGCCTTTACTTCAGCCCTAGTGCACAACTGCCCCTCAAATAGATCCCCTTGCACCCTTCCCCAAGGCACACATACCTTGGAGAATGATGTAATGGCCCCTGTGTTCCTCAGGATCTGCCATCTTACCATCAGGTGATGTTCTTTCTGTTTTCAAGCCCCTGTAGCCTACCTGAAGCTGCTCCAGGTCACACAAGACCTTCATTCTTGAAGCAGCTTCAGAGATTGCTCTTCCACAGCCTCTGCAGCTTCCAAAAATTGTGCAAAAGCACACACACACCATTCCCGTGTGATTTTCAGAGGCCACATGACAACCCACCCCATTCTCATTCAATCTCCACAGCCTTTGAAAATCATGTGATAACAAGGCATGTTTTCAAAACAGTTGTCAAGTGTTGAATGGTGGCGTGTCATCCAAAATGTTGTGGCGTGTAACCTTTTAACACACAGGGTCACAGGTTGGCCATCACAGGGCTAGGACTTAAGTCTGTGTGGTATAATGTAAGAACTGATGACAGAGTACTTGATCACCTGCTGATGTGCGTCTTTGATTCCATGGTTATGGACTTCCCAAGTATTGAAAGATAGAGTCTGTAAGATATTTCTAAGTTATAGTTGGTAGTTTTTTGTTTTCCCCCCTTAACAAATGGAATGTTGTAATGCTGCTTAAAAGAAACCCAAAAGACAATGAGTATCCTAATTTTGTCCATACAATACACTTGTATGCTTTGCTAATTGATTTAGTCAGTACTTTCTCTTGATCAACAATTTCCTTATTGCCCTACCAGTCTGAGCTCGCATTACGGAATTGAAATAAGCACATCAGCTATAGATATGCCCTCATAGCATTTGCTATTGAAGCAGTTTGATTGCCTTTGCCTTGGTCCCCTCCTCCATAGCTTTCCCCACACATTGTCCCTCGGCCATAACACATATTGAATAATCAGAGAATACAGGGAAATGAGTAATTTTCCAAAACAATCTCATAATTATACTGCTTGTGCTAAAAGGGAAACAAAGCCAGGAAGAGTAAGGTAGCAACGTACAATGGGTTGTTTGTGAAGTGAGTAACACTCTTTTCTTGGAATATTTTCAGCAAAATTCCTTTGTCTAGAACCACTAAAATCAGTGGCAGTCTTTTTACTAGAAAAGATAAAGTAGTTTACATTGTAGAAATCCAAAGCCTAAAATGCACTAAGGAATAAAGTTAAATATAGGATGGACTGACAATGTATAATAAAGGACCTGTATTTTTGGTGTAAGATCAAAAGGAAAGCAACTGTGGACTGGAAGAAAGCCTCTTCACATTGTAATTGTTTCACATCTTGATAAAATAGAAATGATGGGCTTAAAATCCTCAGCATTCATATTAAAGTTGTCTTAAAAATAGAATTGAGATTTTAAGGAAGGGCATCTAGATGAAACGTGAGTCACTCAATGCTTTATGGCAGTGTTTTGCAAACATGGGAAATTTAACTCCTAGAATTCCTTAGCCAACATACAGGTAGTCCTCAATTTACAACAGTTCATTTAGTGACTGTTCAAAGTTACAATCGCTCTGAAAAAAAGTGACTTATGACCAATTTTCACCATTAGACCATTGCAGCATATGTCCCAGGGTCATGTGATCACCTTTTGCAACCTTCTGACAAGCAATGGGGAAGCCAGGTTTACTTAACCATCATGGTACTAACTTAACATCTGCAGTGATTCACTTAACTGCTGTAGTAAGAAAGGTCATAAAATGGAGCACTTAATTATTTTGTGAAGAAATGTTCACTTAACAATTATTTTGCTTAGAAATGGAAATTTGGAGCTCAGTTGTAGTTAGGTTGAGGACTACCTGTACTTCTAAACTTAGTGACATGCTTAATCCATGAAAAGTGGACAAATGTTTTAGAAAAGTGGATACCATAGGAAAATTTAATTCCATTTTAGATATTAGCGCAAGGCGGAAAACTATCCCTTACATTGGTTTTTTATATTCATTACACACAGAAATCTAGACTTGTAATGAAAAGCCAAATTATTTAGGTAAATAGTAGACTGGATTGCAGACTCAGTTGTCGCTATAACAAAACGTTCAAATATCATCCATTCTTTCTCATATGGCTATGTTGTAACTTGATAGTATGTGTATTAATTTCTGATCTTCTTTTACACTAACGTAACAGAACTTTCTGGGAGTAATCTTATGAGGTAAGTATGGCACTTCTCACTAATTAATACTATAATTTTACATAATAATATCAGTATATAATATTTTGCTTTTGCTCTTTTTTTTACAGCTCTGAGAATGAGAATGGCAAAACTGGGGAAAAAAGTGATTTAAAAAGCTGGAGTGATATAATACTCAAAGTTTGGCAGTTTAACAAAAGCAAAAGAAGAATTTTCTATGTTTTGGACCTGGGTAGCTTTTATTTACTCAACAATACATCCATAAGAATAATGGCACTTTACAGAAAAATGAATGTTTGCCAGTCCTGATATATGGATACCCTGATCCATAAATATTGTTAAAACAGTGTGTTCCTCAAGGAGTAATTAGTGGCATTTCTTAGGAATTTGTCAGCCTTGTTATATTTTATAAGAGCTGAAGGGCCAGTGTCATGAATACAAAAGCATCTAGAGTTTTGTTGAAGAAGTATTGTCCATCTTCCTCTCTTACTGACTATGCCTAAACAGGAATGTACGATATGAACTGACTTTCCAATTCCTACTAAACTCTATTCCATTTCAGCAGTGTTTTTCAAACTTGTCAAAAGCATTCTCCACGTGTGTGTTTGATCTTGGAAGCTGAAGACCTCAAGCATAGCCAGCAGAAACCATGTCATTGACCAGCTCTTCACTGTGAGGAATAAGAGCTTTATTATGGCTGGTAGATAAAGCCATTGAAGCACCTCTAACGTCCTCAATAGTAATGTATCCTGGAGAGGCAGCCACTTTTCATTTTCCTTTGAACACTGGAAAATTCACCATTGTTTGGGAAATGGGGGCCACTCGATCTTTCACATCATTTGCTTTCTGTATTCCTATCTCTGTTTATTGATCATTTTTGGAATGTAGCCAGTAAGGCATCCTTGTACAACAGTTCTTTTTCTTTCCTCTAGCTCTCTGATAAAACTTTGCTTTTGAGCTGGAATGTATGCACCTCTCCAAGTTTTTATACCAAAGCTTGCATTTATCATCACGGTATCTCAGTACTTAGATTAGACACACATCATTACTCAGAAACTGGATTATAACAAATTGATCTGGTCATTACTAGCTACATGCTTCTGAATGCAGCGTGGCCCAGAAATCAGAGTGTTCTATTATGGTAGTATGCAAGGCTTTCTGGTTTGATTGAGCCTATATATTTGGAGACAGTATTTCATATTTGTGTTCCAAAAAATACTCGTGTAATTTAGGGCTTTTGTTAATATGCATTTTTAAAACATATTTCTCTTGGGAAGATTAGACTGCTATGGACAACTTCAACATGACGAGCTACGGCTGTAAACCTAATCAAGAGCACCACACAGTGTCTCAATTGTAGAAATGTTTTTTCAGTACTCAGCTGTGTATTTAAGAGTTCAATCTAAAAATACTTCAGAAGGCACTATGCATGTTCTCTAGAAATGAAAGTGGCTAATAAAAAGGCCAAAATGGAATTAAAATGTGCTTATCCTGTGGGAAATATATGAACAATACATCATACATGAGACTATGAAGCTATCTTCCTCCCCAGAAGAAGTCAAAGTCTATTTAAAATACACTGCTACAAATTACTTTACATATTTTGAATATTTTCTGTTACTCATATATTCGTGATGAAAAATATGAGGGGGAAGAGAAAAACCTTTTTTCCAGAATCCTACGTATTCTGAATGCTCAATGGATTTTATTTCAGATTTAGGCTGTCTAGAATGATCCTGTTTAACTTATAGCTAGATCTCTCTGCCTTTTTGGATTCTCAAGAGACTTGTAGTTTTTAAAAACTGATCTCAAACTCTTCTGCCCACCTGTTAAAAAGAGCTCAGAAAGGCTTAGACCAGGGATGTCAAACTCGCAACGTCACGTGATGTGTCGCAACAGATCGCAACTTTTTTGCCATTGCCGGCAATGGGGTAGGGGCGGTTTTGCTATGATGCATCCGGCCCATGGGCTGGCAGTTTGACACCCCTGGCTTAGACAGAGAAGTAAAAGTACTGCTGCCAAAACTAGTTGGAAATAACTTAGCCCCGTGGTGGCGAACCTATGGCACGCATGCCACAGGTGGCACATAGAGCCCCCTCTATGGGCATGTGCACTGTCGCCCCAGTGCTAGGCCTTCAGCTGGATTTTATAAAACCTTTTCGCTTTAGGCCTCCACTGCCGTGTTCAAAAAAAAAATTCAATCAACTCGCAGGAAAAAAAAGATCTCGCAAAGTTGGAATTGATTGATTGAACTTTAGTCCAACCCAGTCTGCCGTGACCACCGCAGCCACGCCCACCCAACGTCACTCCCACCCGGCACCCAATGATACATAAATGGGTTTTGGGTTGCCATTTGGGCACTCGGTCTCTAAAAGGTTCGCCATCACTGATAGCCAATGAACTTCATTGTCTACTTGTGTGTTGTTGTTTTTTTTACTTTCTGGGCAGCTTCCAAAAATCTAGTTTGTACACAGGAGTATATTGCGAATCATTCACAAGACTGTTTTTAACTTTCTGATGGAAGCTGTGGCCACCTTACTAATAATTTCTGCATCTAAAAGCAAGGTTGGAACCAGACATATTTCAAAATAACTAGAATCTTAGATGGGACCTCAATGTCTTAAAGAGCAATCTCTTCTTTCCATTTCTAGACATCACAATTCTCACAAATTCGGTATTTTAATGTTATTAGTTTTCAGACACTCATTCATAGTCGATAGGTACAGTTGCTGCCTAGAGAAAAATCTCTAGCAAAATTACAACTACATAAAAACTAAGTCATAGGAATTTAAGAAGATACGATACTCTATACTTAACATAACAGGTGAACAAACTCTTTAATGGCAAATATATTTGCAGCAAATAGTAATATGACTAGCAGCTATATATTTAAACATTGCTTAGAAGTTATAAAGAAATTCCCTTCAAAAACTGGGACCAAGAATTTCATGAAATTAAAAATATTAAATCACTGGTGTGCAATATACACCTATAAAACTACAGTGTTGCTGGTCATGAACATCATTTTTATGGAGCACAATAAGTCATGGAAATAGCCTGACACCAAAGAAGACTGAGTTGAAAGGTTTCTTTTTACTGGACCCTCTTTAGGATCAGAGACAAAGAAATCTAGTAACTTGCATTGCTGTTTGAAAATGTGGAATGGAATTTTACATGAACATTTTTAGCCTATTTCCATAGACAGCTCCATCTAATTCCTGACTTTTCCAAACCCAGCAGCATCACCTACATACATCTGACTTCTTCTCTAGAGGTACTTCTAACCCTGTAGAACACCCCCAGGGGTCTATAGCAGAAGGGTAGCCAATGGATGGACACAATTAGAGGGCATCCTAACTTTAGGAACAATATATTAGACATCATTCATTAAATACATGCTAAAGAGGACAATATAGTACCTAGTTGCTTTCAAGAGAAAGAGGTAGTCTACAAACATATTCAAGTGTTTAGAAGTGACAAGAAGTAACAATGTTCAAACAATTGTCATCACTCTTGGAATAATACGTGTCATTGCACATCTCAATTTAAAAATCTGTAATAAATACTTCAAAAGGGTATTCTCCTCTTGCAAACATCTTGAATTCAAAAAAAAATTCAAGGAAAAGGAGCTTCTTGTAAAAAAAAATGTCGGTACTTGGAGATGGGCTTCATAAATACGGAAATAGTGATTGTGTGTGGGAGGAAGACAAAAGGTATGAAACGTGAGGCACGTACAGCAGCATCTTTGGGGCAGGTGGGGATGATGAACAAGCACTGCAATTGCAATGCAGTAATCTTTTGCACGTATGCACTCACATTCCAAAGAGGTGGATCGTTCATCATTATACTCTATCATCTGCGGACCGCATTTTACCACAAGAAAAAAAAATACTGTTGTGTGAAACATCAGCCACATCTGGCAGTTATGTCCTGGAACCTGAGGAGCTCTCTTTAGATGAGTAAATGAACTAACAATTGTCCACTGGCTCAAAATAAGATCCTCTCCTTAGTTTTCAGCTGATAGATAAAGCTACAGAATACAAATATTCAACATTAAAGCAAGTAGTTAACTCCGGAAGAAGCCCAAGACAGATTCTTATCAAGACCAACCAAGTTTGCTCTTCAATGGCTGTGTGCCGATTTTCACATCTTAAAGACAAGTGTCGTTGACAGCTATGAAATCCCCGCAAGAAGCTATTTTGAAGTGTAGTGGCAAACTCTTTAGAATATTCAAGGCTTCTACGGAATCATACTTGCACAACTGCTGTTATGAAGGTGACCAGAAATGCTATGTTGCCACAAATGTAGATAAACAGCACTGCTTTTTTAAATGTATGGCCCTGGGGGAAGAAGAGGAGGAAAAGAAAAATTGAAGATGTTTACTAATTTAGGAAATGATTAAACACATCAGAAAAAGGCATGTCTACAATTATTCTCAATGGTAGAGGGAGAAGGGAAAGAGGTAGTACTAGAAACTTAATCTGTGGAAAAACAGTACCAGCATTTCAAGGATGATAAAATTAACAGAATTGTTTGAATGAAAAATCATCTGAAAATGAAAATCCTAGCCTAGGTGTGATTCCCCAGAGGCTTCCCTTCCCCAAGGAGAAAAAATATTCATATCCTCTAACCCTATTGTCTTAAAATATAGATTTTAGAAGGCATTTCAATTTGTTTTTTAAAGTACTTGTCTTTCCCGTCTCTCTAACACCTGACAAACAAAGGGCTATGCTTACCTGGGCTTCTATAGAACTTATGGACTGCAATATCTGTATCCTGTCACCTTCCAACACCTCAGCTGTAAAACAGAAGTATAATTAAAGCTACTCTGGAGGAAAGCATTCTTCCTTTCACTCACACACATACTATCACCTTTTAAATCAGTGTTTCTCAACCTTGGCAACTCTAAGGTGCGTGGAGCTCAACTCTCAGAATTCCCCAGCCAAAATAAAAGAAATATCTTATCCAAAAAGATAATGCTGTACATACAAACTGTACAACATACCAGATTCACTGTAATATGACCACCCACCCATTCACTATACAATAAAGATCCATTTAATAGGACATGTTTGAAATTCATTGTTTTTATAGAGAAGGGGAGATGTCTTCTTTCCCTTTTGTCGCATTTTAAGTTTCACGCTGGATGGGATCCAGGAGGTCAGACAAATATAATGACAATTCCACCCTTCACTCCTTTTCTAGATAGCTCTTTTTCTTCGTTCCAGTTTGCAATAGCTGCCCCTTCAAAATGCATATAAGGCATTAAAAAAAATCCTGCCATTTGTTGCACTAAAAAAATAAAATATTGGCCATAATTGCTGTGAATGCCTTCATCTAAAAAACTGGCATATTGCCTCACGTAAAAGTCTCTATGGGCGTGTATACACACAGACATATAATTATAGTTATTAAATATGGCTATAGGAGAAAGAATACTCATGGGCTTAACTGCAACTTAAAACCTGCCCTTTCTTAGCATGTCAATGAAAGGCATTCTGTATGGCATTCTTTGAATGTTAGCACAGTGCTATTTTCTGTACAGTAACTAGCTGTCCAAATGACACAGCATTATAGTTTTCTAGCAGGAGGAGTGAATTAGGATTTCTTTTTCACCTCCTCACCTGAAAAGCATTTGGGATTCCAAAATGCCATTTTTCTCTGTTAATAGAAGCCAATCAATGAATAGCAACATCACAAACTGGTGGAATTCCGTCCCTTGAGTTTTACATCATGATTATTGTGTTTTGCAACACACAAGTTTCTAAACAAGAACAAATATTTGTTCGTATGCATAAAGGTTTGCACAGCAGAACCTCACCTGGGCTAAAATTAACAATACAGTACTTTATTGTAAGAAACAGTAAATATAAGTCTTTGTGTTACAAGGCAACCAAACCCAAAGTACCTCATGATTAAAATATTGAGCTGCCTATTATTTCTATGATTTCTATAGCAGGGCTTTTCAACCAGTGGTACGGGTACCACCTGTGGTACATTGGCACCTAGCAGGTGGGAAACAACCATCCTAGAAAAGTGGTAGCGGGGGAAGGTAATGAGCTGAACTGGTGGCAGCACTGCACAAGCCTGAGCGAGAGACGGCTGGAGCTGCAGGGCTGTCAGGGCTCAGTGGAAGGGCCAGGATCAGCACCAGGCTCCAGCTGGAGCTCGGCGCTGATCCTGGCGCTTCTGAGCCCAGAAGAAGCACCAATCAGCTGGAATGTTGCAGCATCTCCAGGGTCTTGTGATTTACATTCAGATGCTTGGCAACCGATTCATATTTATGATGGTCATAGTGTCCCAGGGTCATGTGAAGTGACCAAAACCTGCTGCTTAGTGAACAGTCACTAAGCAAACTGTTGTAAGTCAAGGACTACCTGTACTTCATCACTTTTTTCGGGGGGTTTTTTTGGTCATGAAGTTTTTGACAGCTTGCTAGGCGACTGGTGGTACTCGGATGTTGCCATATCCTAAAAGTGGTACAATGGGTGAAAAAGTTGAAAAGCCCTGTTCTATAGGAATGTGTCACAGGGAAAAGTGTATGAAGTAATCATGAATTCCAGAAAGCCAACCCCACCCTGCCAAAAAATAAAAATAAAAAAGGACAAAACAATGTTCTTTTGCAACAAACCTTTGCGGATGAGGCAGTAGCCATGTAACTCCAGAAGCACATCAATCCCAACATGCCAAGCTACAAATCCAATCATTGCGGAAGTATCCCATGAATCGGGAAGGTTGAGAGCTGGCAAGTTCATTCCCAGGAACATTGTTACCACTAGTTAAGAACAAGATCAAATTTAGATTCCTTTTTTGAGGTATTCAAAAAATACTGTAGATCAAAATATTCATTCAAATATTTTGTAAAGATGGAATTATGGAGCATTGGGGTATAGTTGCTTGTTTCTGTGGAGGAACTTTACATCAATAGGCTCTGAACACCAACATTTTTTTACCACCTAGCCCACATAAAATCTTGGGAACGATCCCACCATCCCATTTAACCTGCCAGGATGCTCTACTATTTTGGCTTCTCTCTTTGTTCGAGACACTTGAACAGATTTATTTATTTGAGCTGTACCCCAATTTCTGCTCAGACACCAAGTCCCAGTCCTTTGCTATTTTTATTTTCTAAGAATATCTTTAAAGTATATGTGAGGCTCAGAAGCATTGCTGTAAATAAGGCTTTATTTTGCAGGCTGCTAGCTTCCTATTCGTTAAATAATCTAAATGCACTATTGTACTATACTTTCACAGATATAGTCAGATTACAGCCAGAAGAGCAAAATCCCATATATGCAGTGGTGGGATTCAAATATCTGAACAACTGTTTCTCTGCATGGATTTCACTTCCAGAAGTCTATTCTGGGCCTGGGTCTCCAAGGTCCAAAATGGAATTCCGGAAGCAGCATCCATGCACTTCCCATGGGCAATTTTGGGCCTGGGAGGCCTCCCTGGCTCAGAACAGACTTCTGGAAGTGGCATCCATGCACTTCCGGTGGGCCATTCTGGGCCTGGGAGGCCTCCCCCAGGCCTTCAAGGCGCAGAACAGACTTCTGGAAGTGGTGTCCATGCACTTCCGGTGGGCCGTTCTGGGCGTGAAAAAGAGCTAGGACTTCAGCCAGTTTGCCGAAGTCAACCAAAAATTAGCTACCGGTTATGCCAAACAGATGTGAACCGGCTGAATCCCACCATTGCATACATGCATTTCACACCACAGTAGCATTTTTCAATCCGGTGCCTACTAGATACATTGAATGCAACTCCCTGAATTCTGAGATTCTGCTGAATGGAGAGTAGTCAGAGAGTGGTCCAACACATCTGGAAAGCAACAGATTACACTAGAGCAGGGGTAGGCAACCTTGGCTCTTTTATGACTCATGGACTTCAACTCCCAGAATACCTGAGCCAACCAAGCTGGCTCAGGAATTCTGGGAGTTGAAGTCCATGAGTCATAAAAGAGCCAAGGTTGCCTACCCCTGCACTAGAGGAATTTCAAGGTCAATAGAGAGAATAAAAGTGGTTTTTTCCTCTTAAGTGAAATGCAGCTATACATTGAAAAGTTAAAACAGGAAACTCACCAGCTAATATTCTAGCAGTTGTGGCAGCGCTCCAATGTAACCAGTTGAAAAACTGCCTTCTGTCCCCAGAAAGGAAAGAAGAATTCAGTTCTCATTTGAAGGGAAGGAAGGAAGGAAGGAAGGAAGGAAGGAAGGAAGGAAGGAAGGAAGGAAGGAAGGAAGGAAGGAAGGAAGGAAGGAAGGAAGGAAGACAAATGTATTATGCATTTTCATTTAAACATTTATACAATCTGGAAAAAATAGAGTCTGCAGAAAATCTTTGCAAGTTTTCAGGGGCTAATTTCCTAAGATAAAGACACAGAATAAGATGCTTCCACATGTGTTAAAAGAAGTTCCTTTAATGCCCAGTCTGCAAGTCCAAACTGGCTGATAATTCTAGAAGCTACAGTTTGGCATCTAAAGGATACTAAGCTAAATGATCATTTAAATCTTCCAGTAACCTACTAATAAAATATAACATTAGAAACATTTGAGCAATTAAGAATACAGTACAAAAACAGAATACCTTGGTGAGTGTGAAAGGGGTCTGAACGCCGCCATAAGAGGCTGAAAAAGTGCCAGAGCCATCACAGTGCAGCCAAAATAGGGGTGAAAACCTGCTTGCTATATTTTTAAAAAAAATGAATGTTAGTTATAATTAGACTTTATTTAAAAGATTTACTGCACATAGCTGTCCTGCACAGGGCTTTTTTTCTCATAGAACGCTCAGAACGGACTTCCGGCACCTTTTTTGGATAGAACCTTGTAGGGTAGGCAAGGCAAGTTGTATGACGTGTGTGAGTTCCGGCACCTTTTTCTTTTACAAAAAAGCACTGGTCCTGCATCTTACAAACCATAAGCCTGGGAAGCTTACAAATAATAATAAAACTAAAAAAAAAAACATAAAACCAGCATAAGCACCCCTAACACCCCACATAACAACCCTTGGTCTTTAAAGATTTAAAGAAGGTAGGGACCAGCTTGATCACAAGGAGGAAGATGTTCCAAACTTCACAAGCAGCATAATCATTTATTTTTTTCGCAACACACCTATCATAGAACATTAAGCTTTGGATATGCTAATTTATAAAGGACAATTTCCCATGAACAGAATCCTAGGGGTAAGGTTACAATAAGCTCTCTTTTGAAATTGGGAGTTAGCTTTTTTGTAGACCAGCGGCCCACAACCTTTTGGCACCAAGGACCGGTTCCGTGAAGAGTGGATTTTTTCTCTGGACCGGTGGGGACATGATTTCGCACGCTGCCTGCATCCTGTAGATGGGGCTTTGCTTGTTTGCACAATAGGGTTTCTGGCATGCCATGGCCAAATAACGGTCCATGGACTTGGGGTTGGGGACCCCTGCTGTGGAGTATCATTTTAAAAAAAGCACAAAATATAACATTACAAACTAATCCTTGATAGCTAATGCTGGAGAAATATGGAAACTTTTCAGGAGTCTACAACCCTTGATACACCACAAGGCTGGTGTTTCGAATCTTCTAGCATTTTTATAACAAAGGTAGATCATGTATAAGCTTGATTTCAGGACACTAATTCAATTTGGTTTATACATAACTGTTTCTCTGTACAAAACACAATTGTACAAGATATTTTTGTTTTGCCAGAGCAGGAGCTATAGAACTCAGGTATCTTTCTGTTTCATTCCCTAACCTTAACTATATTAGTACTGTTGTTGTTGTTGTTGTTAGTTGTGAAGTTGTGTCCGACCCATCGCGACCCCATGGACAATGTTCCTCCAGGCCTTCCTGTCATCTACCATCTTCTGGAGATATTAGTACTATTCTGAGCTAATTCTGAAAGTCATAGTCGCATTCTAGTCATAAATATATATTTTTCTTGCTTTTATGAAGGATGATGGTCCTCTGAAGGAAATTGCAAGTGAACACAAAAGTCTACAAAATACTTATATTGCCATATACATTCTTGCAGCCAAATATCTCGAGACCTTTGGCGCTGGATTTAATTTTGCTCACTCATATATTGTATACACCCAGGGAGAGAAAAATATGATGTCATTATAGAATACTATCTTGTTTTTTAAAAGGGGGATAAGGCCAGAATACCAAGCCCTTAAAATAAGATTTAAATGACTCTTCTAAGATTTTAAGCAGTTAATTCCAAAATAATCTCATCACTTACTTTACTCCAGCCTCCTCGATATATAAAAGGGAGAACAAAAGCTGAACTTGTGAGCAATATTGTTATTATCATCAAGGAACGATGGATCTATAAAAGTTATATTAAAAATAACATTAAGAGATGCTAAAGAGCAGCCTATTACACATACTCTATTATCAAGAACGTTTGGCAGAAAATTCATTGGTCAAGAATAGAATTAACAAGTAAACTCTTGAATTAAGCCTTTTGTAAGGCTTTACAAATTTGGCTATGTACTCAGGTCTGGGTGTTGGAATGTGTTAAGGCCCCCATTTCCCAGCTTTACTGCTAGTTGATTAACTATCTCAGCTGCTGAATGTACTTATTTTTGTCAGTTTTTATTGGCTTTAGTTGTTTTAACTGTTTTCATGGTTTTAGAATTGTAAGTCACCAGAGTCATTTACAGGCAGCTATAGAAATTGAATAAATAATAAATAATAAATAATAAATAAATAAGGCAGCCCATGAAATTCAATGAATGGCTCACTCGTGTGTGTGTGTGCGCACGCGCGGGCCCACAACCTGCTTTACAGAACCAGTAAGACTTAAGGAAGGGAGCCATTCACTTTATCGTTGCCCCAAAGATGGCAGAGACCATGATACTGGGGTTGTCATGGTTGAAGAAAAGGAATGTAGTAACTGTGAAAGGGATCTTGGAGTCCTAGTGGACAATCACTTAAATATGACCCAGCAGTGTGCTGCAGCTGCCAAAAAAGCCAAAACAGTTCTAGGCCGCATTAACAGAGAGATAGAATCAAGATCACGTGAAATGTTAATACCACTTTACAATGCCTTGGTAAGGCCACACTTGGAATACTGCATCCAGTTTTGGTCACCACAATGTAAAAAAGATGTTGAGACTCTAGAGGGAGTGCAGAGAAGAGCAACAAAGATGATCAGCGGACTGGAGGCTAAAACAAATAAGGAACGGCTGCTGGAATTAGGTATGTCTAGATAATGAAGAGAAGGACGAGGGGTGATATGATAGCAATGATCCAATATCTCAGGGGCTGACACAAAGAAGAGGGAGTCAAACTATTCTCCAAACCACCTGAAGGGAGGACAAGAAGCAACGGATGGAAGCTAATCAAAGAGAGAAACAACCTAATTTCCTGACAGGTAGAACAATTAATCAGTGGAACAACCTGCTTCCAGAAGTTGTGAATGTTCCAACGCTGGAAGTTTATAAGAAGAGATTGGACAGCCATTTGTCTGAAATGGTATAGGGTTTCCTGCCTGAGCAGGGGGTTGGACTAGAAGATCTCCAAGTTCCCTTCCAACTCTTTTACTGTTGGACTATTTTAAATAAATGAATGAAAAGAAATAGTAAAACATTGCTAAACATATTTTGTATACACCAATACAGAACAATGACACTCCACAATTCATTTTTCTCACCTGAAACCAAATCTCTTCTCCATACAGTAGAGTATTAGGCCAGACAGACTTGAAAAACCGGGCAATGATCACCCCTATGCTAACTGTAGTTATCCATCCAATAAACATTAGTGCACCTGAAAGGAAAAAGATACAAGACACTTGCTAATGACTTTGGTTGCAGTGCTGGGAAGCCCTTGCTCTTAAAAGTAAGTTTCCATTTTATTTCAGAATCAAAGAAGAGCAAAAGAGTGTTTTCAAGCCATTTTAGACTGTCCTTCCTCCTTTATTCTACTGCAAGCTAAATTTTTGCACCATACTTTGTTGGCAGAGTCTGAATACCCACAAGATGTCCAAATGGCCCCAAGGATAATATTTCCATAGCATTTTCCTAACTGTCTCTGCAATGTTTTCTGAAGCGTTTGGAATTGAAGACAAAATAAAATAATAATCAAATCTTGAGCTATCTGACCTGTTAAGCAATGACGACTGGACCTCTTCATACGACCCCCACCCCAAGCCATCGAACAACAAGAGCCCCCATTTTGCACCATATACACATTTTAATTGTAAAACATTAAACTTGCCATGGATCTTGATCAGGAATGGAGACCGGGATCCTCCAATATCTTCTAATGGTCCTAGAATGTTATATTTTCCATTTGTTATCAGAGGCTGTTGTTGGTGTTTGTAGATTACATCACCTGTACCTGGGGAAACAATAGTAGATTATGCACTACCAGCAAAGGAAGAGTAAATAACATTATCTCTATGGGTGAAGACTTCAGAACACAGATTCAGTTAGCTTCAGAGATTGGTTTCTTTATGAAGTTCCAAATTTGCTACCCAAAGCTAACCCCTCAAATGCTTCTCAGTGAAAATTAGCACTTCAGTGTATTCCATGTGCTGATGTTATATTGATCCTTTGTCGTGGAAGAATTAACAACAGTATGCAATAATAAGATCATAATCATCAGTATGCCGTTTATCTCTGCTGTGAGCCATTTAGGTGGTGCTATGAAGTCCTGTCTCAATGTCTGAAGGGGGTGGACCAACCTAATGGGTTTGGGTTTGGGGGACCCCTAATTCTGGACACTTTCCATCTCTTGTTGTGGATGGAGTTGCATTTCCCCAAGTAGAACCTGTGCACAATTTGGGGGTCCTTCTGGACTCATGGCTCCTACTGTATTCAAGGGATATCTTAGCACAACTGATGTGCAAGTCTCTGCTCACAATCCCTCACACACTCACACATCCCATGTGGATTACGCAGTGCCCTTGAAAAGTACTGGAAGCTTCAGCTAGTGCAGAATGCAGCTATGTGAGTGGTTATTGTGTGCTCCTCATTCAGCACAAGTTACATCTCTAGTCTGTGAGCTGCATTGATTACAGGTTTGCTTTGGGATTCAATTCAAGATGCTGATGCTGATCATTTATGGTGCAGGTTACTTGAAGGACTGTCTCTCTCCCATTATATCTAACTGTCTACATCTAACAAAGGCATGCTCTACATCACAGCTACTAGGGATGCTATCTGATGGGGCCCAGGAAAAGACCTTTTCTGTTGCGTTCCACCCTTTAGAACATCATCAGCCATGGTGGTGCAGTGGTTAAAATGCAGTATTGCAGGCAACTCTGCACACAGTCAAGAATTTGATCCTGACCAACTCAGCCTTCCATCCTTCCAGGTTGGTAAAATGAGCACCCAGATTTCTGGTGTGGCCTGTCAGCCACCAGAGGACTCAGCAACCGATTCAGATAAGGAAGACAGGAATGGGCACTGGGCCCAGCGTCAGGACCATCTGAAAGCTCCAACGAAGGAATGGAGCTATCACAGCCAGGGACAGAGGCAGAGCCTGGGCCATCCACCAGCCCTCAGATAGAAAGGTTGAGACCTCCATGCCTTGAAGCAAATGAGTCAGGAGAGGAAGATCACATGGGGTCAGTAATGGATCCGCAGGCGCGGTGGAAGCTGAGAACAGGAGAACAGCGACAGGCTATGGGATGGTCTTCGGGGCGGAAGAGTCACCGCTGCAAATGTAGCCCCACCCTCAGTTGCAGATAAAAGGCAGGGGCGGAGATGAACAGGTGTGGGAGACAACCATTTGTCCTCCTGCTGGTCAGCCACTTGTGTTTGGAACTCCTGGTACTTCTCCTTGGAATTTTGCCAGTTTTTCTGTGCTGGAAGTCAGAGCGCCTTCTGAGCATGGGTGTGTCTTATGCTAAACAATAGCCAGCTTGCTTGAAGGACTTTTGGCTGCAAGGATGGTGAGATTGAGAGTAACTCTGGGTATTGGGAGACCCCTACAGGGGAAAAGGGAGCAAGCTCCATTGTTTGGAGGCTGTGTGAAACGGCTGGCGTTCCTGAAATAAAAGGGACGCTAGAGACTATTTGGTGGGTCTTTTGTGTTTGGGGAGCCGGGTCAGAACAGTTGGGGGCAATATGCCGACTCTGTAAACTGCTTAGAAAGGACTGTAAAGCACTATGAAGCAGTATATAAGTCTATGTGCTATTGCTATTACTATCCCCCCAGATTAGTCCCAATCCTACTGGCATCCCATAGGGTCTTAGAGACTTGATTTTGCTATTAGTCTGGGGAACTGGGTATGGATAGTGCCTATATAGTACCTATGTTGACTACTGATGATGGATTTTGGTATGCCTTGACTGTGAACTGTGTTATTACATGGTTTTGATATTGTTCTTACCACTTAAGGTTTTTTTTTATTGGTTGGGTTTTTTATATTGCTTTCAATTACTGTGAACCACACAGAGTCCTTTATTTGAAATGAATGGCTATACAGTATGAATTGAAATAATATATAAATATAATTGTGAATCTCGCTTATGGCTAAGATTTACTTTCTAAATGTGTTAATTTACAACTCTCAGCTTAATTTGCCAGTTTAAAAAAAAATGCTGTTTGGGAATAAGGAGAGTCATAGACCAGGATCTCTAGAAAGCAGCAATCTAGGGCAAACAGCCTGGACATTTCTTAAAAATGAAGTATGAAGACTTGTACGAAATTTCCATTGCTATTCATATCATGAATCTGCAATAGAAAGATCACATATGTACCAAAAGTAATGAGGAGGGGGAAAGGGCTTATTTAGTTTCATATTGATGGCAGTTGCAAGGATGATATAACGCTACAAAGTACAAATCCAGTATGTTAACGATTCAAGGAAGAGAAATGTTTCCTTATCTGTACCTATTATTAAGGCTCTTCCACAACCCCATGAAGACTAATCATGAATCAAGAAGTATTTTTCCTTCGCAAACCTAAACATTAGCTGGCAACAGGTGAAGACCAAGTAATGCTTTGAATTCAGCATGAAAAATATGCCTGATGTGAAACTTAATTAAGTTTTCAGACAGATTTTTTTCCTACAGTTATTTTACCTGCACTGATTTCGCCATCAGCCAGAAATATGTAATAGTTTGCATCCAGATTATATCTTCCTATAGAAGCTGGAAGGTGAATTCTTCTTCTGAAAGAACACTGGATAAGGCCATCAGCCAGTCTCCAAGATATATTCTCCAAAGCATTCTAAAAAACACGCAATGCAGGTTAAACTTTTGCTTCTCAAAAGATAAGCCACCACATATATTGTGATGAGTTCTGTCAAAACTTACCAGGCAGTTATCATTATCAAAGAAAGAACATACCAAACCAAACAAGTTTCATTAGCTGGATTTTATGAAGCAGATAAGAAATATTTAGCAAGACAAGTCACGGCTGCTTCCCAATTAAAAGTTTAGTGACCTTCTCAAATGTCTTCAGCACCATCCTGCTGACGTATAAAAACTTGAATCCTTTTGAAAACTCAAAGGCCAACATATAACTAGAGTGATCATTTTTCAGCAGCCACTTTGGGGCTTGCTAAGCCTATTTGATCACATAATTAAACAAAAACTGGATCCTTCAAATGAACCGATATTGAATCATTCAAAAGACACTGGAAACCTTAAATTACAGTCCTCTTAATTCTGTTATCATCTAGTGTCTTAGGTTTTCTGCAATACCAGTAAAAGCAGGTGATACGCTGGACTTCTCAAGAATCGGACAATGGTTTGTCTAATATTTATTGTTGCAAAATGAAGCCAGCTGAATGCAAACACCTTGACCAAACTAGGGGTCTAAAATGTTGATAGTGCATGTAATTTTTCTTCTGAGAATATATATATGTTCTAAGATGGCGGTGCCTGGAATGGCTGCAGCTGCATTGGCTCTTGAAGGCGAATAGTTTTGGGAGGGATAGTAAGGGCTATAGGCCACATGATCAGGAAGATTTTAATGTGTTTGAGCAACATGGTGGAACTAAGGTAACATACGACATACGACTGACAATCTTTGCTGGCATGGCGAGTTTCTAGTTGTTTTGGAACTGTTGGTGAGACCGTTAAAAGTCGTTGGCACTGTTTGAATTTGTTCTACCAGCAGCAAGATCTGACTGCTGGCCTAGTGATGGATTCTATTGCAAATCAGGGCTGTTTCCAGAGGAGGCAGAGGAGGAGAGGACCTGGAGCTTATGGAGCGAAGGAACTGGATGAGGCTGTCGGCAGGCCCAGAGGAAGAGAGAGAGGCTTTTGGAGGAGTTGGTGGTGGCGGCAGTGTGCTCCAGGGGTGAAAAGAAGCAAGGCCTCTTTAAGGAAAAGGTGGAAGAGTTGGGATCAGAAAAAGGAAAGAAGACGAGGTTGTCAGAATACAAGCTAACTTGAGGGCTAATCCACAGGGAGCCCCATTTCCATCTGTCCTGTTTGCCATCATTCACTCCCTAGAGACTAAAATGGACAATGTGAAATTTGAGCGGGCCACGAACAAGGAGTATATATTGGAGGTGGTGACCCTTTGAGAGCTGTATGCAACGAAATTTCATTTTGATGTATGCCGATTGGTGTACATTCAAAATGACAATAAAGTTATCATCATATATATATATATTTGTTAAGCAACACAATAATTACACAGAACTGTACACAGACATATTAAGTTTAGAATACTCCATTACAGAGTATTACAGAGTACTCTGCAAAATGCATAAAAATAACTGCAGAGGAGAGTCAGGATAAAGTTTCCCCTTTAAACAGCTTAACTTTGCAGTTGTTTTCCATGATGTAAGTTTTCATACAGCAGTCTGGGTTCTGTATGACAAAACAGGACAAAAATCACGAGTCTCCATGGATTTTGTTAGCAAGACAACTTATCCTGACATATGTTTTTACTGTGCAAGGTATTTCGTAACAACATCATTCAGAGTTCAACCCTGTAATAACATGAAATTATAATAGTACCTTCGAGTCAAATTCTGGATAAGATCGCCCAACCAAGAAAGCTGTCTTGATGTCAGCAGAATGACCATTATTAATGCACAGATATGCATCATCACCACCACCCTGGAAATAAGAGAGATTATTAAACTATTTTTTTCACTTTACTTGAGAAGTCTATATGGTCCATATTCAAATTTAGAGTAGGTTAATAATTTAATGCAGCCTCCCCAAGTGGTATCCTCTAAACATGTTACATTAAGCATGCACTTAACATGTTAGCTGTGGTTCAGCCTTTTCATAAATTGTTAATCGTTTTTTATCTCTTTATCCCCAGAACCATACATTTTTTTAAAAAAAAACAGTGCTGCTTATCACTTGTAGCAATATAGCATTTCTTGTCACCTTCATAACAGCATTGTGCAAGTATGATTTTTAAAAAGGCTTGAATTTTGAGAACCATGAGATTTGTACATTCATCTACAAGCATTACTAATTGTAAATTAATCTGGAAGGCTGGAGGAGGATGAGCTAGAGATACATCTCACTGAGGTTTTATTTAGTAGACCCAAGGCTATGGGAATCATTGCATTCCACCTTAAAGGACAAATACAGGTGGCTGAAAAATTGGGTAGAATATAATGCAGGGTTTCATTAAAATAGTTTAGGGACAAATTCAGAAGAAATGAGGCTTAAATAAATATGTACCATTGGTCCAATAAAAAAGGGAGTATGCCAGAAATTATGCAACGTTTATCCTAGTATCAAGAGTTAAGAATTTTCTCAGACCTTGCATGTTAATATATGACCTCCCATAATTGCCTGGGAATTCCCTCTTTCCCATTATTTTCAAATATCAAAATCTCACTGCAAGATTTCCAATAAGAATGCTAGAATCTGAGACTTCGTGACTGCACAAGTTTTTGACACAAGTTAAATAAACGTGTTCATTTAACTTGGACAAAATGCAACTAGAACAGATCCTGTGCTACCCATGGACAACCTTTTTGCTATCTCTGCCTAAAATATCTAACAACTGCTACAAGCTATTTCAGAAAACCATTACATATCACGGGCAGTTCAATAAACAAAATTATATAGGAAAGATTTTGATGAAGACCACCCTTTCACTCGTGTAATAAATGACCACTGGAGTAGCCTCAAAAGGTGCTGCCATTTTTCCAGAGGTCAGAGGACTTACTAACCATCCATTGATCATGAGATAATGCAAAGGCAATATAGCCTTCACTGGGACCGCTCATTTCAATCCATACTGAGTCCTGATCTTGCTTGAAGGAGAGAAAGAAGCAGTTGTTGGCTTTAGGGTCACAGTGTGTTGGATTTCTCACACAGAACTTGCGATCTCCACAGTCTGAAGAATTGAACTAAGGAGAGAAGAAGCAAGGTTGTATTATTCCACACACCACTGCTTGAGAAATAGGGCATTCTCAGAGCATCAATAACTCAGTTATAGGATTTAAGGGAGATACGTTTCCCACAACAACAAAGTTCTATCTATTGATTAAAAATTGTGGCCAAAAATACCTTTGTGGCTCTAGGAAGAAGAACCATTTGATAGATGAGAAATAACAGGGAAATACAAATGCCTAACTAATCATGTGAAACTAGAATTTTGTTAAGTGGGAAGTAAAATAAAATCAAGAGAACAGCTGGTGGCAGAGGGATACAGTTGTCAATGGTTTTCTTACTTACAACTAAGAGAAAGATTTGAAGTAGATAAAGAAGTTTATGTTTTTGTAAGACTGAATTTGAAATAGAAGTGCAAACAGATGATGAACGTGTAATTGCTAAAATGTGTAAACTTTTGTTGAAATTTGAATCATATTGTGAAGCATGCGGATGACATAGCAGTGGTGGGTCTTATCCAGGACAATAAAGAAGATGCTTATAGGGAGGAGATGAAGGCTCTGGTGGACTGGTGCAATAAAAATAATCTGGTTCTGAATGTTAATAAAACAAAGGAGATCGTTGTTAATGATACAGAGAGTGGTAAGGACAGCTGAAAAGATTATAGGAAGCTCGCTTCCCATTATTCTGGATACTGCTTACAATTGCTATGTGCTTAGAGCTCGAAGCATTGTTAGAGACCCCACACATCCACTTCATGGTCTGGGAGGGGGTTTCAAAGTATTTCTAGCAGGACTACTAGATTCTGCAACAGCTTTGTCCCTTATGCAGGAACAAATTTGCAGGATTCTTTTTTCTCACCATTTATATGTAAACATCCATACTAGACTGTGTTGTTTCTCTGTGTCATATATGTGTGTGTATGTGGGTATATATGCATAATCTTTTGTCACGTTTATGCAGTGTATATTGGAGGTGGTTAACTTTTGAGAGTTGAATGCAATGAAATTTCATTTTAATGTATGCTGATTAGTGTCCATTTAAAGTGACCAAGCTATTCTAATTCTATTCTATTCTATTCTATTCTATTCCTATTCTATTCTATTCTATTCCTATTCTATTTCTATTTCTATTCTGCACCCACAAAATAGCTAGAAAATTTCAAATACACACACTGATTCAGTAGTTTTAATAATTAATATACAATTGAGACCAGAGGTTTTCCTTTTGGGATTGAAGGACAAATCCCAATCAGCACTTTGTTCTTATACATGATAATTGCTGCAAGATTATTGTATGCACAAAGATGGAAAATTCAGCATTTTACTCACAATAGAGGAGTGGTTGGTAAAGATGATGGAACTTGTTGAGATAGCTAAACTGACTCGAATATGAAACAAGGAAAAACCAGTACCTATTTATTGCTGACTGGAAACCCCTCATGGACTTTTTGCATAAAACAATGGTTTAATTAATTAAATTATAGAAAGAAGAGAGTCATGTTGTAACCACAGAGGTAAATTTGTAACTGTACTGATAACATTATACTTACATATTGTAATAATATATATTATTATATTAGTACTTATAATTAGAAAGTACTAGTTTATATCTTTCTTTTCTATTTTTCTTTTTTTGTTGCTGCACTTTTAGCTTTCTTTTCCCCTTTATTTTATATTATTTATTTTATTTTATTTTAATCCCATTTATATCCCGCCCTTCTCCGAAGACTCAGGGCGGCTTACAATCTAAGCACAAATCAAATGTGCTTAGCAATAGCCTTCATTCTATGTACCGGTATATGCCTGCTTATTAGGGCTTTCGGGGGGCCCCAAGCGGCATTATTACAAAGTCAGCTAAAATTATATTTTGAAAAATGAAATCTTTTATCTTTTTATATTTAATTTAATCAGTTTTGTTTTGTTGTTTCAATTCATTTCTTTTCATATTAAAGCATTTTTAAAGAGTTCATTTTTCTGGCAATTATTATGCTCTAAGCCTCAAATCCACAATTTTGTTGAAGCCAGATACATGACATCACAGCAATAGAAGTCTATAATTTAGGATGCACACTACAATTACAGTCTTATCCTAGTCAGACACTTAATTGTACAATACAGATGTATTCATTCTATAGAACAATTAAAGGCTTTTTAAATCAATGCAATTACTAACTCTATACAGGTTAAAAATGCACAGGGGGGCGTTTTTTAAGAGGACAGAATTTTGTTCATTCGGAAAAAAAGACTAAAAGAAATTATTTTTTCAAAGAAAAAATTTAGACAGCCATAACAATTATCTTGCCATATAAATTAAGAAAGAAAGAAAGAAAGAAAGAAAGAAAGAAAGAAAGAAAGAAAGAAAGAAAGATATAGACAGACAGACAGACAGACAGAGTCAATACCTAACCCACACCTAAATCACTTCCCATTTAAACCACGACATTTGAACCACTGTATATGGACATATGCTTGAAGATCACTTGGAAACTTCAACTGGTCCTGTATGTAGCAGTGTGTGCAGTTTTGAATGCTCCATATTTAGCCCGTATTACACTACTGCTGTGTGAGAGCTGCACTGGCTTTCAATTTATTTTGGGGTGCAATATAAGGTGATAGTTTTTACCTTTAAAGCCCTGCGTGGTACAGACCATGTAATTTAAGATATTTCCTCTTCTCAATGACATCTAACCCTCCCTCCATTTTGGATAAGGATGAATGTGCCCCAGTTCCACTCTTTTAAACATTGCCATCTGGTGGTGGGACCTAAAAAGCTCGTTCTTTCTATAGCAGCACCTCATATATCACACAGTCTCCAATTGAGTTATGGAGGGTCCCTACAATCTCTGCCTTCCGGAAGATTGTTAAGACCTGGCTTTTCTCTCAGGTGTTGAGCTAGGAAGGGAGATGAACTCAGTATTTCTGTTCTTGAGATGCAGTGTTAAGAGTGCCCGATGACAGGTTAGAATTTTAATTTTATTGTATTTTTTTTGTTCGTATACTTGGTTGTTAGCCACCTAGGGTTGTTTTATATAAGGTGAGCAACCATATAATTTTTTAAGTAACTGAATATAAAGGAAAACTCTAGAATTTTTAAGTGTATAACTAATAAATGATAAACCGAGAAGTATAAGAGGTAAATAACTGTCCTAATCATTTTATGAAGAGGAATCAATATTATGGCATCACTGCTGGAAAGTACCTATTAAATGCAGTTGTTGATGGTCCAATAAAATGTTACTGGATATGGCCAACAATTAATATAATTAAGTTACAATTTGCAATTCAAAGTAATACATCATTTGAGCAAAATCTGTCCAATCAAAATCTTTATATATGTTTAATAAAGGCTGTTTATTTATTTATTTTAATGCCTTCAGACTTACTTGTAGGAGAGATGAAAACAAACAGACCTCTTTTGGTAGGGAAGCTTATAACCTTGGAGCAGCATCTCTCTTAAATTCCTGTCATATTGATCTCTTATTATGACAGGAAAGAGAGAAGACCCTTCCCCAAAGCCCTGAACTCCAGTCAGCCCCATCTGGAAACATGACGTTTTGCAAAGAACCTGTTCGCATATGACATATCCCACTATGGGCTCTAGACAGCATTTTGAATTGTATCCAGAAACAGATCAATGGCCACATCAATGAACTTTCCAACTTTATAACGGGAACCACATACAGAATGCACTAAGCAATACAGTAATTCAAGCAGGATATAATTAAGGCATGCCTTGCTAGGGCCAGATCCAATATCTCTAGGAATGCATGCAGTTACACACTAGATTTAGCACACAAGCATACTTCTGTTACTGAAAGCTGAGCAAATTCAGGTCCAAACAAGGAATGCTCCAAAATGCAGATTTGAACCTTTGAGGAATTTGTAACCTTCACCTAGATTGAATATGCTGAGCTGCATTTTTTCATTAACTTATTTATTGGGTGTAAGTGCTGCTCTGGGTACAGCTGAGTGAGTGTAGTTACAGTATCTGACATTTGTAAATCAAGTTAAACGTAAAAATTGCAATATCTAATAAAAATGCAAAATCTTCCTAATAAAAACATCTAAACATGCCAAAGCTCTAGACAGTCTCTCCCAGTTTTATTCATTTACTTATATTAAAAAGTTGTATGCTACAATTCAAAGTTTGGGCAATACAAAACCATAATTAAAATACTGAGATAGGATCTCCAAACATCACCTGTTAAAGCCATTCTTCCAGGAAGGGCATATACTCTAAATATTGTATGCCTCCTAACCACTCTGAATCTTGACCCAAAAGGGTTTAAGAAATTCTCTCCATTCCAAACATTTTGGAGCCAAGATCATAATCATAATCATAATAGTAAAGTTGGAAGGGACCTTGGAGGTCATCTAGTCCAACCCCCTGCTCAGGCAGGAAACCCTATACCATTTCAGACAAATGGCTGTCCAGTCTCTTCTTAAAAACTTCTAGTGTTGGAGCATTCACAGCTTCTGGAGGCAGGTTGTTCCACTGGTTAATTGTTCTAGCTGTTAATTGTTCTAAGATAAAAATTATACCTTCCAACCAGTACTTATGTGTCAGAATCCATTTATATCATATTCATAAATGGAATGTTTCAAACATTATTCCATGGATTCTGCCATCTCCCGAAGAGAAGAGGATAGATGTGTATTGAACCGGTATTAGGCATTTCAAAGGAAAGGAGAAGCCTTTTGAACTGGGGAAACAAAAGGGGGGGCTAGCATCTGGCTTTTGTCACGGAAGACAGCAATAAACATGAAGGGTCCTAAGTTCCTTTTTCCCACGAGATGGATGATACGAGAGAAAGGATGGGGGACTGACCAAATGGGGTTAAGGGGGGGTTAAGCCAGGAACTCTTTATAAGGGTTTACTTCATGGGAATATTAAGTCCTGTCTCTTTTCCTACAACCAAGCATGTCATAGTAAAGATTCTTTTTGGAATAGATTTGACTCCAAGAATTTTGTCTTCCTAAGACGTGGTTTGGGGTGGGTCCCGACATTATGTTTGTAACTGCTATGAAGAAGTTTTGAAGTCATTTTGAAGCTATTTTTCTTTCATGCTTTTTTGTTATTCATTTTTATTTTTACCCTTTTATAATCTTTTTCTATTTCTTCTTCTATGTTTCAGTAGCTTTTAAACTTTTTTGTAAAATCTTCTTTTAATAAAAATATTTATTAAGAAAAGATAAATATAACCCATGGAAACAAAAATCCAAGAGTGCCATAATTTTTAAAAGTGAGAAGTAGTCCTGAGAAAAGCACTTTAAGAAACACTGAACTAGAGAAAGCTTATGATAAAGCAAATAAGGTTTTGCAAAAAGATTTATTCATGGAATGTATAGACCCCTCAATACATTAGCAATACTTTAGGTGTTTTGCTATGTGTAAGAAAATGCAGCAATAACAATAATAACAATCCATTAGCTCATTATTACTTACTGGTTGGCTTAGGGAAGAGACAGGCAAGGATGCTGGAATGGCCCAATTAGTAGGCATCATTGTTGTCAAAGGAAGTATACTAGGCTGAGAAATCTTAGGACCAGGAATTTTTACCCAATAGATACTGAATGTTTGTACAACTGTGAGTCTGTGAAGAGACCAAACCTGTTAGTTACAATCTGAACTGTAAAGATATCCTAACACAGATGTACAATATTTTTTTTAAAAAAATCCCACCAAACTTCCATCTAAATTAACCCAGAAAATTCAGCATTCATTCCTCTAAGAAGGCTACCCATTCCTGAGTTAGTTAAATTTTAATTCCTAATTAAAAAGTGGTAGGAGGACTAACCATACCCAATACCTGACAGAGGCAAAAGTCCCAAGGATTTATACATATTTATAGCAATTGTTAAAGGAAGAGACCATATCCAAACTTTGTGGTATTTATTCTGCAAATCTTTCAAGTTTTTGAAGTGTATTGCAGATGATCAGTCTACAGAGAAGCTAAACTAATGAAAAAAATCTTCCTGATATCTACATACTGTTTATACTAGTCTTCAGACTAAATAGAAGCTCTGAGACAGCTACTAATTACCTAGCAGCAGTGGTTCTCAACCTGTGGTCTGCAGACTCTGGAAACGTCAGAATATAGAATAACAGAATGGGAAGGGACTTTGGAGGTCTTCTAGTCCATCTCCCTGCTCAGGCAGGAAACCCTATACCATTTCAGACAAATGGTTGTCCAATCTCCTCTTAAAAACATCCAGTGTTGGAGCATTCACAACTTCTGGAGGCAACTTGTTCCACTGGTTAATTGTTCTAACTGTCAGGAAGTTTCTCCTTAGTTCTAGGTTGCTTCTCTCTTTGATTGGTTTCCATCCATTATTTCTTATCCTGCTTTCAGGTGCTTTGGAGGATGGGTTGACTCCCTCTTCTCTGTGGCAACACCTTAGATATTACAACACTATTATGTCACTACTAGTCCTTCCTTTCATTAAATTAAATATATTTAATTTAATTTAATTTAATAATATTTATATACCGCCCTTCTCCCTGAGGACTCAGGGCGGTTCACAGGGCAGAATAAAATACTAAATACAAACGTTAAAACAAGATTAAATAATTGCCCATATTAAAACAGTTGGAATCAAGTTCTAAAACGCAAAGTTAAAATTAAAACACAAGAATAAAAACCCCACCAATCCCCATCAGGCTAGGCCGGCTTGAACAAACAGAAACGTCTTGAGATCGCGACGAAAGGAGCGAAGATCGGGCGCCATCCGGAGCTCTACCGGTAGCTGGTTCCACAGCTCCGGAGCGCCCACAGAGAAGGATCTCCCCCTGGGGACCACCAATCGACATTCTCTGATCGGTGGCACCCTGAGGAGGCCCTCTCTGTGGGAACGCACAGGGCGCAGGGAGCTTGATGCCGGCAGCAGATGTTCCCCAAGGTACTCCGGCCCCATGCCATGAAGGGCTTTAAACACTGTTACCAGTACCTTGAATCTCACCCGGAAGACAACTGGCAACCAATGCAGCTCACGGAGCAGCGGTGTAACGTGGGAGTATCGGGAGACTCCCAACACAACTCTCGCGGCTGCATTCTGTACCAGTTGGAGCTTCCGGGTGGTCCTCAAGGGCAGCCCCATGTAGAGAGCGTTGCAGTAGTCTAGACGAGAGGACACGAGCGCATGAGTGACCGTGCACAAATCATCCCGGCTAAGATAGGGCCGCAACTGGCGCACCAGGCGAACCTGGGCGAAGGCCCCCCTAGTCACAGCTCCTATATGGTCTTCCAGGGTGAGCCGTGAATCTAGGAGGACTCCCAAGTTGTGAGCCCTATCTACGGGGGGTAATAGTTCACCCCCCATAGCCAAAGGTGGAACATCCGAATAAACCTGGGATGAAGGTATGCAAAGCCACTCAGTCTTGTCGGGGTTGAGTTGGAGTCTGTTCCTCCCCATCCAGACCCGAACCGCCTCCAGGCACCGGGACATCACGTTGAGGGCATCACTGGGGTGGTTTGGGGTCGAAAGGAAAAGTTGGGTATCATCAGCGTACTGATGATACCCAACTCCAAAGCCACGAATGATCTCACCCAGCGGTTTCATGTAGATGTTGAACAGGAGAGGCGAGAGGACCGACCCCTGAGGAACTCCACAAATGAGAGACCTCGCGGTCGACCTCTGTCCTCCTGCCAACACCGACTGCGAACGTCCCCGGAGATAGGAGGAGAACCACTGTAAAACTGTGCCTCCCACTCCCAATCCCCTGAGACGCCGCAGCAAGATACCATGGTCGATGGTATCGAAAGCCGCCGAGAGGTCTAATAGGACTAGAACAGAGGAATATCCCCTGTCCCGAGCCCTCCAGAGATCATTCACCAGCGCGACCAATGCCGTCTCCGTGCTGTGCCCGGGCCTGAAACCCGATTGGTACGGGTCTAGATAATCCGCTTCATCCAGGACCAGAGGGAGCTGATGCGCCACCACACTCTCAACAACCTTCGCAAGAAAGCGAAGGTTGGAGACAGGACGAAAGTTGTTTAATACAGCTGGGTCCAAGGCAGGCTTCTTGAGGAGAGGCCTCACCACCGCCTCTTTCAAGACGGCGGGGAAGCAACCCTCACTCAAAGAAGCCGATATAACTGCCTGGAACCAGCTGCGTGTCCTCTCCCGGGCTGCATAGACCAGCCAGGAAGGGCACGGGTCCAATAAACACGTGGTGGTGCTCAGCCTCCCCATGATCCTGTCCACTTCATCCGGAGTCACAGAATCAAACTCCTCCCAGATGATATCGACAAGACCGCCAGTGTCCTGATCGTCAGACTCTGCCCAGTCAGAGTCCAGACCGGTCCGAATCCGAGCGATTTTGTCCGACAGATGTTGGTTAAACTCCTCGGCACGACCCTGCAAGGGATCCTCCCTCACCTCCTGATTTAGGAGGGAGCGAGTCACCCTAAACAGGGCGGCCGGGCGATTATCTGCGGACGCGATAAGGGTGGCGAAGTGGTTAGACCTCGCCTCCCTTATCGCAGCGAGATAAGACCTAATATAGGCTCTTAGTCGCAATCGGTCGGATTCGGATCGGCTGGACCTCCAACCGCTCTCTAGGCCCCGTCTCCGACGCTTCATCTCCCGAAGCTCCGCAGAGAACCATGGAGCTCGACGGGATCTGCACCAGGTCAGGGGCCGCAGGGGTACAACTCGGTCAAGAGCCTCAGTGGCCGTCCTTTCCCAGGCTTCCACTAAGGCATCTGCCGAGCTGTGAGCAAGGGAGGCAGGTGGGGACCCCAGCGCTGCCTGGAACCTCTGGGGATCCATTAAGCGTCTGGGGCGGTACCATTTAATTGGTTCCAAACACCCACGGCGGGGGGTGGCAAAACGGAAGACCAGCCGCAGGAGATGATGATCGGTCCATGACAGGGGCATAATAATTGGAGAGCCCCCACCAAGATCATCTAACCACCGTCCAGATAAAAAAACTAGGTCAAGGGTGTGGCCTCCCTCATGAGTCGGTCCCGAAATTACTTGCGTCAGGTCCATGGCCGTCATGGAAGCCATGAACTCCCGAGCCAACTCAGATGATCCTCCCAGCGATGGTAGATTGAAGTCCCCCAAAACTATAAGTTTCGGGAACTCAACCACCAGCCCAGAGAGGACATCGAGCAGCTCAGGCAGGGCTGCTGCTGCGTGACTAGGCGGAAGGTACACCAGCAGCAAGCCCAACTGCGCACCAGGGCCGCATCTCAAAAAGAGAGACTCACACCCGACTATCTGAGGAACAGTGGCCTCCCGCGGACACAAGGTCTCCCTCATAACAACAGCCACACCCCCACCCCTACCCTGAGCCCGAGGCCGGTGCAGCACCCGGAAACCTGGTGGGCAAAGGTCAACCAGAGGAATCCCGCCCTCTGGGCCCAACCAAGTCTCCGTGATGCAAGCCAGGTCCGCCTGCTCACCCTCGACCAGATCACGAACGAGAGGAGCCTTATTAGAGACGGACCTAATATACCCAATTCCAGCAAGTGTTCTTTATATGTTTTAGCCTCCAGTTCCCTAATCATCTTTGTTGCTCTTCTTTACACTTTTTTACATTGTGGCGACCAAAGCTGGATGCAATATTCCAAGTGTGGCCTTACCAAGCCATTATAAAGTGGTCTTGATTTATCCCTCTGTTGAAGCAGCCTAGGACTGTGTTGGCTTTTTTGGCAGCTGCAACACACTGCTAGCTCATATTTAAGTGATGTCATCACAGGAGGTCCACAAAGGCTTGAAAAAAAGTTATGATTTAAATCCTGAGTTACAACTTGGAGGTCTGTGGCCATGGTCTGTTACCACAAAAGGTATTTAAAGGGGGTTCTATTGGATTCAATCTTGGTTTAATTTGAGCTGAGGCTCTTGCCTACTGCTCTGTACAAATAAGACAGGGATTCCTTATAACATTGATATGTAAAACTGAAAGGTCATGTAGGACTTTGTCAACATGATATATTCAATTTAGACATTTGCATATTATTTTACAGGCCATACATATTTTTAAAGGAATACATCCAAACAGCCAAACAGGAAAAATATTTTACTACACTTACAGAAATTGTATTTTCTTTGGTGCATCTCTAGGAGCAATCCAATAAGCATCCATATGGTTTTTCTTAGATTCACTGGTGTGACTAACAGCTGAGTTCTACAAAATACAGAAGCCCCATTTTAGCATTATATAATGGCTGGATTCATACACGGCACTTTATCAAGCCATTGTATTAACAATGGCTTTCTGAATAAGCCATAACCACTTGAGTGCCAACAATGCATCAAGTCAGGAAGTAAAATATATGACTTAGTAAATGTATGAACCAACTCAATAATTAGGTTTATAAAGCATACTAAACTTCAATCTAATAATAATTCATGATAACTGGTTCACAAATACTAAGCCATAAGCTTAGAATGTTGTATGAATGTAACTTTACAGTTTAAAAACCAGAGTTTATTGTTTAGCATTATACATAAACCCAATTGTGACAGGCACAGCTTAAAATAAAATAGACAGCCATTAACAGAAACCTAACAAACCACTTTATGACTTATCATGATGTAAATCCAATTATTGCAGTGCCAAACAACTTTACTGGAACAACTAGGATTAATGTATGAGCAATCCCATATGAAAGGCAGTCTGAGTTCCTACATCATAAACCATTTAAGGCAATAAATTTATGCATCAGGAGTTTTATTCTGCCAAATAATGGATTATGTTCTCAAATGATTTACCTCAGCTTTTAATTTTAAAGATTTCAGTGGCTCTCTGCTGTTACATATTTTAATATTTCCTTTTTAATGGTTCTTTTATTTGAAGGTGCTTTTAATATTTTATTATATTTTCATATTATAGCCTCTAGCCTACATATTCTCAGGTAAGCCATCCCTACAAAGAGTTGTGTTACTCAGAGGCAAATTGAGGAAGCAGCAAATCATGTTTCATTGTAATGTCCCAAAGAAGGGACTGCCTACCATCTGTTTAAAATTTCAGCAACTTGAGGATTTGTTATTAACTGAACCCACAAGAAATCCATCAATATTATCCATTTTGCACATTGCTCTAGAATTTGAATATGTCCATCAAAAAAATGCAGAGGTATTCTGAAGTGTTAACTGATATTTTTTTAAAAAGCATACAGGGAAGGATATATAAAAACATGGCAATACAGTCTACTAAGAGCTACTAACTTATTCTGCATCAGATAACCAGTAGAGGGAACCCTAATATTTAAACATAATCCATAAAGGAAAAAATAGTCTATAAAGGAAAAAGTATTATTAAAGCATCATTAGTGTTGATTAATTCCAATATAAAACTGATGCAAATATAAAAGAGTAATTTAAAGCAAAAGTGTTAAGAGTGCGTCCTACATTATTTACTGCTCAAAATCTAGTCAAAATTGGTTGGCAGAAGCATTTTCAAGATTTCCCTACCTTTACGTGTCCACATTTAAGGAGCTGAGATCGTCTCCGATCAGCTAATGCAAAAGAACCAATGGCCGGGTCTTCCAAGCGGTCAGCATTGCGAGCTTGTAGCAAAAAGCCTTCAAATGTAGGCCCAGAAAAACTAACTAAAATCAAGAATTTGAGAAAAGGAATGAAGATGAATCTCAGTTTATTCTGGCAACAGGAGCAGGCCTCAAACTGCCAGGTATGTGTGGACTTCAACCCGCAGAATTCTCTTCAATGGCTATGCTAGCTGTGGGAATTATAATACAACTAGAATATATTTAAAATACAGTGTGAAACCTGGAACAATGTTACCTTGTCATTTTATGTTTACCACATCGTTTGAATGTTACATAGTCACCCTTTTATTTATTTATTTTTAAAAAACCAGACACTATAATCTGAAACAAATTTCAGTTACAGAACCTGAATTAAGACAGACAAGATGGCAGCTGCCTAGAATGGTAGCATGGTAATTTAGAAAACACTCTTTGAAAATCGTATGTGCCAAGAAAGTAAAAGTGACATAGCTACCCTAGGCTTCCTCTGGAAACAACCCCATCTTTAAGAGTGGAAAAAACAGTAGAACCTATTATCAATGTTGTTTATAGTTATACTCTTGCATTAGGAATGAACCATTAGGAACTCAACCTGGGCCCAACAAGTCATTCCAACTCACTAGCGAAAGCTAAGCTATAACCAGCATTTCAACTACATCTCTGAAGGAGACAGCAGGGGAAAAAATATTTGTCAAATTTGAATGGCTGTCCATCCTACCAAAAAAATAATAAAATTAAAAATTATTAAATTAAATTAAATAATTAAATTAAATTAAATTAAATTAATCTATGTGCAGCATGCAGCACAATTAAAAAAGTAAATATATAAATGTTCATATTAAAAAATATACTTAGTCCACGAGATTTACGACCAAAACTGAGCCCAAAATTTCTGTTGCTAAGGGAGACATTTGTTAAGTGAACTTTGCCCCATTTTACAAGTTTGCTTGTCACAGTTATTAAATGAATCACTGCAAGTTGTTAAGTTAGTAACTTGGCTGTTAAGTGAAGCCAGCTTCCCCACTGACTTTGTCAGAAGGTCACAAAAGGGGATCACATGACCCAGAGACACAGCAACCATCATAAACATGAGTCACTTGGCAAGCATCTGAATTTTGATCACCTGACCATGGGGATACTACAATGGTCATAAGTGTGAAAAACGCTTATAAGTCACTTTTCAATGCCTTTATAACTTTGAAAAGCCACTAAATTAAACATACGTAGAGGACTACGAACATATAACAAGCACAAAAACATGAGAAGATGATGTTAGCACCATAAGAGAGCCATGGCAAAAATTCATACCTTTCACACGATCTCCTGGCTTAAATTCTGTCACATTCACTTCAATGGTGTGCTTGGGGAATTCTTGAGGTGATTCCCCATGAAAAGGCAACATGGAGTCACAGGATTCATATACTTTTCCATTTGGGTAGCCAGCTGATTGATCAGAAAGGCAGGCGAGCAGCCAAGCAATAAAAGTTATTCTGGAAGACTTCATCTACCAAAACAAATTAACAGTGAACATCAGAGAGCTGCTATCATTCATTCCTTTACACCAGACATGTCAAACACAAGGCCCGGGGGCCAGATCCAGCCCGCGAAGTGGTTTCATGTGACCCGCGAAGCCATCCTGGAAACATTGAGGGAACGGCCCCCACTGCCTTGGCCCTGGCCCAGAGACCCTCCTTCTGCTAGAGACCCTCAGATCTGTCCCACTCCTGCCCAGGCCCCCATAGGCACCCTTGATGCGAATGATGTAGAGCTGGCCACGCCCACCCAGTAGGCCATACGCACTCTAGCCACGCCCACGCAGTAGACCACGCCCACCCTGGCCATACGCACCCGGCCCCCTAAAGGCAACCGCAGTGCTGATGCGGCCCTCAATGAAATTGAGTTTGACACCCCTGCTTTACATTTTCCAAAAGTAGCCTTGCAGTAACCTTGGTCTTTTAAAGTTTAATCCCAATCTCTTTCCTTTTTCTTAAATGAATCAGAACAATTGTTTTCACTCATCTCCAGAGTTAAAAGGCCATGGGTTATTCTGAACTTGGACAAACATGTGTGTTTTATCTGAATACAAACTACTAAAATCTACTGTGCCGCATACAGAAGAGCTTGCACATGAACAGGTTTTGCATGCCCCTGATAATTCTCTGTAGTCTCTCATTAACCAGCACCACCATGGTAAGGCCCCGATAAAATGAGACAGCATAAGTCACCTGCTCAAAGACAAAGAATAAGAGATATTTCTAAGATGATAACTTCTGTTAGGAACAGACCTTTACTACAATATATTAACATATACAGGTAGTCCTTCACTTATGACTGTGATTGAGCCCACAATTTTAGTTCTGTGTTGTGATGATCGTAAAACAGGTCATCACGTGACTGCACATGATTTTATGACATTTTTTGAGGTGGTTGTTAAGCAGCTGTTAAATGAGCACAGTGGTTGTTAAGCGAGTCCGTTATTTATCATGGAGCTTTTTTTCTGGAAACTGGAAGTAAATGCCAGTTTCCGGAAAAAAGTTTTAAATTGCAGTCACATGACTGTAGGACGCTGCAAACTGCCATAAATGTGGATCACTTACCAAGAGCCCAAAATGCAATCATATGACCACAAAGTGACCCTGGACATTGGAACTTCAAATCCAGGTCATAAGAGCTTTTTCAGGGTCCACCATAACGTTGAATGGTCACTAAGCAAGCAGTTGTAAATCAAGGACCTGTTATTCCTTTCTTCTGGCCAAGGAAGACTTTATTATTCTGCTTTTCATAAGGAAGAGAGACATTATCCTCACTAGAATCCTGACGGATAAACTGGACCAAGAGACAGTCACCGGACTAAGATTCCCCTAGAGCGCTTCATGTCCAATTTTTTGTACTAAATTCTTTCCAGTTGGTTTCATATTGATTCCTTACTTCAATGTGCCCACTTTCTTCCTTCACTCCCCATGTTGCAAGATATTTATTCATTTCTTTGCTTTCATTTTATTAAATTTAAACAACCTGATTACTCTGGAATCTGGATGGTTTACACTTTAAAGAAATACAGAGAAAAGCAACAAAGATGATTAGGGGACTGGAGGCTAAAACGTATAAGGAACGGTTGGTGGAATTAAGTATCTCTAGCTTAATGAAGAGAAGGGCGAGGGGGGACATGATAGCAGTGTTCCAATATCTCAGGGGCTCCCACAAAGAAGAGGGAGCCAAGCTATTCTCCAAAGCACCCGAAGGCAGGACAAGAAGCAATGGATGGAAACCAATCAAAGAGAGAAGCAATCTAGAACTAAGGAGAAATTTTCTGACAGTTAGAACAATTAATCAGTGGAACAACCTGCCTCCAGAAGCTGTGAATGCTCCAACACTGGAAGTATTTAAGAAGAGACTGGACAGCCATTTGTCTGAAGTGGTATAGGGTTTCCTGCCTAAGCAGGGGGTTGGACTAGATGACCTCCAAGGTCCCTTCCAACTTTATTGTTGTTGTTCTTATTGTTAGAGAAAAAGAATCATCCACATTCAGGAAAAAAATGCAAAGCACACCAGAGACACAATTTATAGTGCCTTTAAACCCACCCTGCCCCAAAGTCTGGGATTACACCACGTTTTCAAGGGCTTTTGGAATATCATCAGGGTGGAAACAGATGGGTCCCTGGGGTGATGTAACAAAGACGACATTCTTCTTTTATCCCCTTGAATGACACTGTTTAATCAAAGAGACTTGGAGAGTACATACTCTGCCTGATCTTTCTGGATTAATAGCCCACAAGCCACTACTTATCTCCATTTTAAAATTTGAGACTAGACACATTGTGGTTTCACTCTCTTTGGGTCCTCATAATCATTTCTTTCAATGTTGTAATTATCGCCAGTGAGCAATATTAAAATCCTATGTTCTTTCAACCTCTACCCCAATCTAATATCCTTAACTATCATCCAAGACAGAATAATCTACTGTCTGAGGTCTATTAGATTTGGAGCTAAATGCAAACTGCAGTTTAAACATATACTTCCATTCATGTTTTAATATAAAGACAAACCATCATTTTCCCAACTAATGAGAAATGCTTATACACCTGAAGCATACATTTAGAATGTAATAACTATTGTTGTTTGGCATTTTTTTAAATGTAGATGTTTTTCAAAAAATAAAGTTTTAATGAGGAATAACATCACTTGAGTTTTGGCATTAATTCAGTTGACATTCTGCTTTAAAATGGAATAGACGATTTTACTTTGTACTTTACCTCTTTCACTGAAGATTACATTTCTTAAATTTTTTAAATACCTTTTCTCCCCATTTTTACCATAAATTAAACAAATATTACCTAAAGCAGTTACCAACAAGACCTGGTAATGGCTAAGAGTACAAAAGTTGAAGAAAGAGTCAGAGGAGCCAATTCGGGCTGCACAAGACCAAGGCTTAAGAACAAATGCACACAAGGCCACAATTGAGATGACTGCAACAGACAACAAATACCGCTTCTAGGAAGAAGCTGAAGAAACAGTAGATCACCAGGTTTCATTTATTTTCATTTATTATATTTGTATACCGCCCTTCTCCCGAAGGACTCAGGGCGGTGTTAACTGCTGCAAGACCACCACATAGACTGACTACAAACCGGAGCACGAGAAAGTGAAAAACAATGGTGCATTGGAATATCTGCAATGGAATACCACTTCCTCAAAGCAATAATTGGTGGGACCACAAAACAGACAAAATAATAGAAAATGAAGAAGCTAAAGTGCTCTGGGACTTTAGAATTCTGACAGGCAAGCACCTGCCACAACATATCCCAGACTTAACAATCATTGATAAGAAAGATAAAAACTCTGGATATGGGATGTGGCAGTACCTGGGGACAGCAAAGGAGAAGAGAAAGAACTGGAGAAAATTAGACCTGCAAATAGACATAGAACGACTGTGGCAAAAGAAAGCAAAGATAGTACTCATAAGTAATAGGTGCTTTAGGTGCAATCGATAAACCTCTGAAGCATCACTTGAACATCATCTGTATTGACAAAATCACCCATCAATCAATTGCAAAAGGCAACTAGCGTACATCCTGCAACAATACTTTTAATACCATCAAACAACAATATCTGCCTATCCCAGGTCCTTTCAACATTTCATTTGCATACCTTCCATTGTACTTTTGTTATGTCTTAATTTTATGTGATACTCACAAAGCTTACTTAAAAGGGATATAATTAGTATAGGTAAAGGTAAAGGTTCCCCCGCACATGTGTGCTAGTCGTTTCCAACTCTAGGGGCCGGTGCTCATCTCCGTTTCAAAGCCGAAGAGCCAGCGCTTGTCCGAGGACGTCTCCGTGGTCATGTGGCCAGCATGACTAGACGCCAAAGGTGCACGGAACGCTGTTACCTTCCCACCGTAGTGGTCCCTATTTTTCTACTTGCATTTTTACGTGCTTTCGAACTGCTAGGTTGGCAGAAGCTGGGACGAGTAACAGGCGCTCACTCTGTTACACGGCACTCGGGATTCGACCCACCAAACTGCCGACCTTCTGATCGACAAGCTCAGCGTCCTAACCCACTGAGCCACCACGTCCCTTAAATAATTAGTATAGATGCATGTATATATGTATTTATCAGATTTTTATCCCACCTTTATTACTTTATAAGAAACTCAAGTCTGCCAACATATATAATACTTCTTCCTCCACCTATTATTATAAGATAATTTATTTATATTTTACATTTCTAAACCATCCATGTCTCTTGAGATGCCAGTAACATTCATTCTTTGAATTCAAATGCAAATAATTGAAGTTTATTTCATGTTTGAGCTCTTCACAAATATAAAAATCCTTGCAGAGATGAATGAACTTCCAAATTTTTCCTCAAAAAAAAAAGGAGTCAGTACTGTGAGTCACTGATTTGTGATCAAACATCAGTGTGGAAGAACTGAGTTACTTGAAAGAAGTGCTGGGAATTTCCCAATCAAGGCAGTTAGCTGGTTTTGAAGGCTTTAAGTGTCAAACTCACTGCGCTGGGCTAGAAGCGTAGGTGGCCTGAAATAATAAAAGCTTGTCAGTGTGATTGTGTTGTATATCTCCCTCCAGAGAATTAGATAGGTATTTGCCTGAACTACTTCTGAACCTTTCTCTGGACTTCAAAAAGGTTTCAGCCCTTTTTGCCTAAGTAACAGTTCCTGCATCAATGCTGCTAACATCAGATGTTCTTGCTTTGACAACAGATGGAAATGTAACCATCTTTTCTCTATCGCTTTTAGATGCTAGGAGGGGGAATGTGGATAAGAGTCCAGCTAGTCATAATAATCTCAGCTGTGGAAGCCCAAGGTTATTAGGTTCAAAGTTGATAGAAACTTGGTGGGCAGGAGAGATGGGGAGAAAGCCCACGTTTCAAGTTAATTGGAGAATGTGATTTATGACTGTTATTTGGAGGGGGGAATTACACTTTGTGCCAAGGGACAGGAATTCAGTTTTTGGCTTCAACTATATAGTGCCAATACTTTGTTTCTCGAATAAAAGATTCTTTAAGGAAAACAATGCCTCAAAGTTCTTTTGAAGAGATTCATCTGTCAGAACCATGACATCCTGCATATTTCCACCAAACTCCTCTTCCTTACTCTCACAGATATTATAGGTTTAGGTAAGCCTAACGGTGTGAAGACAGAAAGAAAACCACCCTAATACTAGGTTTAAAAGCAGTTTAATTTTACAGAGTGGTTGGGTTGGTTTGATTTGAGCTTAGCATGTTGTGTGATTCGAGCCATGAACCATATTGTAAACTTTGGCAGGATAAAAGGTAAAGGTAAAGGTTCCCCCGCACATGCATGCTAGTCGTTTCCAACTCTAGAGGCCGGTGCTCATCTCCGTTTCAAAGCCAAAGAGCCAGCATTTGTCTGAGGACGTCTCCGTGGTCATGTGGCCGGCATGACTAGATGCCAAAGGCACACGGAATGCTGTTACCTTCCCACCGTAGTGGTCCCTATTTTTCTACTTGCATTTTTATGTGCTTTCGAACTGCTAGGTTGGCAGAAGCCGGGACGAGTAACAGGCGCTCACTCTGTTACACGGCACTTGGGATTCGACCCGCCAAACTGCCGACCTTCTGATCAACAAGCTCAGCGTCCTAACCCACTGAGGTAACCCTAAACTAAGACAGGAGACAGAGTTAGACATTTGATTATTATTTTTTACCACATTCTTCATAACAGGAAAAGACTAAATCCTAAGAAACATATATTAAAAACAAAATCATAGGGACATATTTATGAGTTGCTGCCAGTTATACTAAGTTAGTTACATATGTCTTATTTGAGGAAATGGGTAGCAAAACATAAGCTTAACTACCACTTTAAGAGTTACAGAGAACTTATCAGTTATGAACTTCATTTTCACCTGTTAATAGTTTTTGAGTTATAGCAAGTTCAAATTTATAGTCTAGGTGCGTTCCATGACACCCTCTCATACGTCATCAAGAGAAGAAATGCCGATAAACAACTTGAAGGACTCCATAATTTTTCAACATTTCTTTTGACAGCCCACCAAATAAAATCCTGTCTTCTGTAAAGGACAATATATGACCCCCACCCTAAGAGAACTACTTTGTCATATCATATTGATGGAACTTGCAAAGGAGACCATTTTCCATCAATGTCTTGAATCATCAGTACTATATTAACTCTACTTGTAATAATACTACCATCACATCATCATACACCAATGAGGATATTAATAAAGGTTAAATAAAGTGTGTGTGTGTGTGTGTGTAGATATAGATGTAGATATAGAGATACAGATGTACAGAGATAGAGATACAGAGATATAGATATATAGATATAGATATTTGGGGGAAAGAATTTGAAGAGCAGGAAGCAAGGATAGAGTTTTCTAAATTTCTTTGATAGAAAAAGCATGAGCACTTTTTGGACAACCATTCAAAAGAGCCATCTCTAATGCTAAAGGAGCTACAATGGTTTTGTAAGTTGAAGAAATAGACTACTTTTCATAATCCAATGACAGTACAGAAAAATCTGCTGTCCAAATATCAATTTCCACATATTAGAATCACTTGATTTAACATTGTTATTTTAATTTCCACACATAGTAGAAAATAGAACATAGAGAATAAGGATTTTGTAGGAGAATAACATTATAAACTCTTGATTTAGCTTCTTAAGGAAAATGGAAGAAATTATCACGAGAGCAGCTGAGTTAGGTTTCAGAAGTTATAGTGGTAAAGACTAGGCTTGGAGGACTAAGGAACCCAGATTTCATTCTCATACTAATCATCATCTATCAAATTTATCTCACAGGAAAGTTGTAAATAAAAATGGGATGCTAGAATTACCAAATAGGTAGGATAAAAATTTAATGAATGTTAAGCATAATTAATAGAAAGTAAAATTAATAAAGTATAGTAGCCAGTGAAAAATCATCAGAATTTAGTATGCAGGATCAATGTTTTACTAAAAATAAAATATATTTATGCTATTATCCACATTACACATTTCAATATTATTATTTGCAGAGTAAGGTCAGAGAAAGAACAAGATTCAGGAATAGTTCAACTTTCCTATGAGCCCCTGATCATAAAGAAGACTGTGAATTTTTTAAAAAAAGAAGGTAACATACTAAGAATAATGTTGTCACTCATTGGCCATTGAGAAATAGACTACTAGGCTATTGCTATATCAAGATGACCCATTTGAACTTTGCAAACAGAGTTCCATATACAAGGCCAAGTCAGAAAAGAAGGGTCTGATAGCCGATAACATTTGAGAGAGAGATTAAATACAGCTGAGCTTCTAAAGGAGAAAAGCCAAACGTCACTGAGCAAAAAAAATATTTATTCTGAAGTACACCCAGGGGTATACACTCAGTGAAAACAACTCTGGCAGTTTGTGTTCAAATGCAATCTTCCAAAATATGATTTATTAAATGGCCTTTAGGTCACAACATCAATGAAAGACAACATTATCAGGGAATGTCTGCTCTGCTGATGTCTCCATCCCCTTAATTTATCTGCTTTCCTCCAAGGAGTTCAATAGCAGTAAATGCCATCTCCAACTCATTTTTATCCATAAATAATCTATAGCAGGGGTCTTCAAACTTGGCCTTTTTATGACTTGTGGACTTCAACTCCCAGAATTCCTCAGCCAGCATGCCTGGCTGAGGAATGCTGGGAGTTGAAGTCCACAAATCATAAAAGGGCCAAGTTTGAAGACCCCTGATCTATAGTAAAAAAAAATAGTCCAAAAGATACTATTCATTTTAAACACCTATTTAAATTACTTAATCAGGTTTGGACTTGGCCATCTAAGCACAAGGGAGAAACAAATGAAATTCAGTTATTTTGAAACTGAATTTGGGAAGCAGATTATTTTAATTACTGCTTCTTTGTGATTCATTTTTCTAAGAAGTGCTAGAAGAATTTCTATTTAGGAAACTTCCTATATTTTAGCTGCTTTTATAGGAGGTTTGGCAATTGCACATCAGTCTGAAATCTAAAAAAAGTAAACGGAAAATATATATTTAAGGGATTTGTTTTAGCCTTCTGAAGTTAATTATGCAGCTTGGAATGGTAGAGATTAACCTTCAAATGCCATTCTTTCAAAGATGCTTTCAATATAAATTAAATCAGGATGAATAGGAATGATGGGTTGAAACCCTCCCAAAGTATTCCTTGAGAATAGCTAAGTATAATTAAAATGGTTTGCAAAAGTTGCAACACAAATACTATAGGATATCACAAATCCAGCAAAATCTTTCATGTCCCTAAAACCTATATTCATCTAGAACATAACATAGCAGGATTGTCTACTCTAGAAATTATTTGAAAGGTTAAAAACATACTAATTTTTGCATTTCTACTAGCTATCATTATAGTAAATACAGAAGCTTTTATTAGGTTGTATCCAGGAGTTCATTGCTTTAATAGGTACCAGAAGCAACAGCAGGGGTCTTCAAACTTGGCCCTTTTATGACTTCTGGACTTCAACTCCCAAAAATCATCAGCCAGGTATGCTGGCTGAGGAATTCTGGGAATTGAAGTCCACAAGCTACCCAAGTACATTACTAGGAATAGTTTAAAGAGGAATTGCTGGTGACCTGTTTTTAGAAAGCCCCAATGAAAGTGAAGCTTAAATGAAGAAATGTTCTGAGGTTTTGTTAAACCATGGCTAGGTCTTTTGGAAGCACACTATTTTGTAAACTGAGACTATGGCTTGCAACACATTCCTCTTCATTGTTAAACATCTTATACACGAAGAGGCCAATCCAAAAACAACTTATCAACTTATCACAGTAGGTTTTCCACAATATTAGCCTTCTGCACCACTTTTTCTTTTTGCACGCTCCCGTTAATAGGGCGGAATATATTTTTTCTCTCTAAAAGAGACATTTCTTCTAAAAGAAAATATTTTCTAGCTGAGTGTGTTCCAGACAATACTGAGATTTCTCAATGTTGACGATAAAAGTTTATCTGCAAGCACGTTAGCCATTGCCAACCCTACATAAAATGAAGAGAAATCAGTTTACAAAATAGCAGCGTGCTTCCAAAAGACCTAGCCATGCTTTAACAAAAACCCCGAACATTTCTTCATTTATGCTTCACTTTCAATGGGGCTTTCTAAAAACTGGTCACCAGCAATTCCTCTTCAAATTATTCCTACTAATTGTACCTAGGTGGCTTTAGTACGTACCAGAAGCAACGGCAATGAACTCCCGGATACAATCTAATGAAAGCTTCTGCGTTTACTACAATAAACGTCCCAGCACATCCCTGGAAAGCCGTTTTAATCAAACTAATTCAACCGTTCCTAACTTTCTGTAGCAGCAAACCCTTTCCGTAGCAAGGCCAGTTTCCCATAAGCTTGCTTGCTTGCTCACACCCGTTGCCTTACATGAATTGGAATAGTATTTTATGTTCTCTGTATGTTGTAGCACAGACTGTGTCTCTCATCTGCATCCTTTGCCTATCCTCTCTGAATGCCTAGGTTCCTAAAACAGCCGTTTCTTACCTTCTCCAACACCGCATGAGCTTCACCACCCAAACTTTTGCCCGGCAACAAAAGCAAGAAATGAAGACTTCCCACACACAGCCTGTATGTTAAACGCTATCAAGCACGCAGGCAAACATGCTTATCTATAGGCTCTTATAAGCCCAGACTCTTCCTGTATGGCATCCCAGAAGGGGCGGAGCCGAGCACAGGAGCGAAGGATCCAAAAATCAGGGATCTTCAAACTTGGCCCTTGGATGACTTCTGGACTTCAACTCCCAGAATTCCTCAGCCAGCATGCCTGCTTGAGGAATTCTGGGAGGTGAAGTCCGTAAGTCATCCAAGGGCCAAGTTTGAAGACCCCCTGATCCAAATGCACCTTTGGGAGAAGGTGAAGAAAGAAACTTTCACGACGTGGGGGCAAAACAGGAGAATGATCTTCTCGTCCAATCTCTTAAAAAAAAACTTGTCCGATCGCCCTAAAGAATGTAATCGCGAGTCCTCTGGAGTTCGAAGAACGTTAGAATGCCTACGGGAAACAACGGCTAACGTTCCGCAAGATGCCGAAGACCCAAAGTGGTTGCGGGATTATCACTTAACGTGGGAACCCAGCTACACCCACCGGCTAAGGGAAACGCACAGCTATGCCTAATTAGACTTTACACCTGGCTGGCTGAACGAGAAAGCGCGTCTGATTAGAGTAGTTAGTAGAAGACCAGTCTCCGCTTCCTCAAGAGAAAGCACATTGAACTCCTTGGATCTTGCTTCTAAGAGCGGATAGTTTTGAGACACCGGCTCTCTCTTGCTGAAAAGTCCAATGGGACGATGTTGGAAACAAAAAAGGACATCCCAGAGCAGATACTTGACCTTGGATTAGGTTGGGAGGGAATGATAATGGAGGCGGTCAAACAGATGGGCTGGTGACCAGCAAATACAGTTGTGCCTATCTCTCGGGCTTCAAAGAGATTGCTGTAGAACAGGGGTCTTCAAACTTGGCCCTTTTATGACTTGTGGACTTAAAGTTCCAGAATTCCTCAGCCAGCTTTGCTGGCTGAGGAATTCTGGGAGTTGAAGTCCACAAGTCATAAAAGGGCCAAGTTTCAAGACCCCTGCTTTAGAAAATTGATGGCAATACTTTGGATCTCAAGGAGGACAAATCCTTCTGTGCTAAATGAAGTAAAATCAGAATGCTCACCAAAAATACTGATTATGAGCCAAATTGACGCATGATGGGAAGGTATCCATTTTTCTTCATTCAGCCTTTCTGATGATTAAACCATAATAGGTTACGTTTGCACCATATAATAAATTATAAGCCAGTATTTACAAATCAGATTGGTTGGACAATTATATTTGAATTTTTACTAGTTCTATTAACTGGTCAGAGTCTGGGTTTGTTTTTTTCTTTGGGCCAGTCACTCACTCACTCCCAACCCACCTCCCAGGGTTGTTGTGGAGAAAATACAAAAAGGAAGGAGCATTATGTTTGTCTGCCATTTTGAGATACTTGTAAAGTAATAAAGATAAGATAAAAAGCTAATGAATATTTTTTTACACCTATCAGAATGTCCAATCAGCCAACTGATTACCATAAAACCAATATTTGATTATTTATAAGTAAGGTTCACACAATCTACCTAGCTAAGTCTAAGTAGAAAATCCATCCACGTAGCGTCACATGCAGGAAACAGAAGTCAATTTGTGGTGACAATCCAGCAAACTCAGTTTTACAGTGCCATTTTTTTAAAGTCAATTGTGTTTTGAGACAACACAAACAGGATAGAGAATAGCTTAGTGTATCTCCACTGTCTTTTTGGTGCCCATTTAACCACCACCTTGCACACCCATATATATTAAAGTTTTTTAAAAAGTGCAACTACAACAGCCCCATGTATGGATTCTCTAAGCTCCATTCTCTAGTAATGGGCAAGACATTTTTAATACAGGGGCAATTTGGAAATAAACCTCCGTTTGAGCATGTGCAAGAAATAGGCGGGGATAGCAACGTCCCTCCTATGGCGCCATGTGCAGTGGTTCAGTAGGCAGTGGTGGTAGATGGTTGTATTGCAGTTGACTCGTCCGCTAGATCAATTGAAAATGAATCCTGCCATAGAAAACCCCGCCAAATGTGAAGTGCATGCAGTCATATGATTCCTGTGTATGAAAAAACTTTCGGCAGCTGCAATTCATTGTGAACTGTGTCATGTGTACGGACCAAACATGATGAGTGAAGATATCGTACATCAGTGGTGTTGCATGTTTAAAGATGGCCAAACTGACGTGCACGAAGTAGCTTCGATGATGACAATGCGCTTCACAATGCTTCGTTCCCAGGCGGGAGATTTTTTTTGCAGAGGGAATTTCAAATCTTGTAAGATGTTATGACAAGTGCCTCAATTTGAATGCTGATTATGTCACAAAGTAATGTGATGTTGTTGTTTTCTAATGCGTATAATAAAAATTCTGTATCTGTGAGTGTCTGTCATTGATAACAAAACAGAGGTATATTTCTGAATTGCCCTAGGAGTTCTTATGCATGTTCAGTTGAGTTCAACCTTTGTCTTTCACCAGCAATGCTCTTAAGCAGCTCTTAAACCACTCGGTCTCTCTCGGTTCCTCTGCAAATCCTGGGGGACAACAAGATCCAAGGTTGAGAGAGGGGGCACAATCTTATCCAATCTTATCAGTTACTCTCTTAGTCCAGGTGGGGACTAGGTTCTTGGCAAGACTCCGCAGCAGAACCTCAGTTATAGCCCCCATCAGTGAAACCCATCAGTGTGCAACAGTTGCTAGGGAAGAATTTATCTAATAGGTTCCACATCCCTGCAGAGGGATACATCCTTAGAGAAATCCAGTTACCAGGCTGTGAACTGACCATGACAGCGGGGCCAAAGATAGGGCCACTAATTCTAGTGCACAAAGGCACTGCTCCGACAAGAACACCAAATTGCGTGTGTGACCACTACTCCTAGTCAGGTCCTGGCTATCTTGGGACAGGCCCATGGATGTCTTTCCATGAACTCCTGAGCGATCTCTGACCCACTCCCACGGAAGGCAGGCTGAAGTCCCCCAGAATTATAAGCCTGGGCAACTCCACCACCTTCCCTGCGGTGTGGTCCAGGAGCTTGGGTGGGGAAGCTGCTGTGTAGCAGTGAGGCTAATACAATAGCAGCAACTCTTAGAGCCCGCTCTGAGAAAAAAGGTCTCACAATGGGCATTTGTGGAGCTGTGTCCCTAGTAACAGTCACAGATAACAACAGTCGCGTTACCTCGCCTGCCCTGCAGTCTAGGCTGGTGCCACACCCGATATCTGACTAGGCATATTTCTGAAAGAAGAAATCTTCCCTTTGGCCCCAGCCAGGTCTCTGTAATACATGCCAAGTCAGCCTTCTTCACGGTGATCCAATCAATAATAAGGGGAGCCTTATTGCAGACCAACCTAGGTTTAAGAGCAACAGACTAAGATCTAGGTCATTATTGATCTAAAGGTAAAGGTAAAGGTTCCCCCGCACATGCGTGCTAATCGTTTCCAAATCTAGGGGCCGGTGCTCATCTCCGTTTCAAAGCCGAAGAGCCAGCGCTTGTCCGAGGACGTCTCCATGGTCATGTGGCCGGCATGACTAGATGCCAAAGGCGCACGGAACGCTGTTACCTTCCCACCGTAGTGGTCCCTATTTTTCTACTTACATTTTTACGTGCTTTTGAACTGCTAGGTTGGCAGAAGCTGGGACGAGTAACAGGTGCTCACTCTGTTATGCGGCACTCGGGATTCAACCCGCCAAACTGCCGACCTTCTGATCGACAAGCTCAGCAAGGTTTAGCTCGGGGCTGGAATGCACAACCAATACAAAACATTGCAGACACATGCCCTGTGAAAGGGAGGCCCCCTTCCTCCCTTATTACATCAACTTGAGGATAACCATGTCCATTTAAAATAAGTTCACTGATACTGAATAACAATTAATGGAGGAGGAGTTGCAGACTGGGTACCATGTAATTTCTACCTGACCGTCTTTTCAGTTATGTCACCCAGAAGCCCAGAATTAAATTACAATTCATGACTTTACTTATTCGTTATACTAATCTATCTAATTATCTCTGGGCATAATGAGATAGCTTTGTATATACAGAAATGTAATTATTCTTTGTACTAACTTATTTCATTATTATACAGGAGGGGGGGGAAATCATTCCATAATTCCTAAATCAAATAATCTTTTGAAAAACAATCAACCTTTGCCAAGCTGATGAACTGAACATTCTGGGATCTGAAACCCTGGCTTGATCAAGCTTTCAGTTATCGAACTTATGTTAAGATTGATTTTTCATAGTCAAGTGAGTCTGATCATGTTTGGAACAGACTCTCACTCCAGTAATGATCATTTGACAGGGGAGATGCAGTCTTCCAAACATCTGTTTAAGGACATGGTTATATTATCAGTAGGGACGTGGTGGCTCAGTGGGTTAGGACGCTGAGCTTGTCGATCAGAAGGTCGGCAGTTTGGCGGGTCGAATCCTGAATGCCGTGTAACAGAGTGAGCACCTGTTACTCGTCCCAGCTTCTGCCAACTTAGCAGTTCGAAAGCACATAAAAATGCAAGTAGAAAAATAGGGACCACTATGGTGGGAAGGTAACAGCGTTCCGTGCGCCTTTGGCATCTAGTCATGCCGGCCACATGACCATGGAGTCGTCCTTGGACAAACGCTGGCTCTTTGGCTTCGAAACGGAGATGAGCACCGGCCCCTAGAGTTGGAAATGACTAGCATGCATGTGCGGGGGAACCTTTACCTTTACCTATATTATCAACCAGTTGTTGTAAAGTGGTCTGATTAAGGTTACAATGGAACCTGCCAGCAGAGAAAATGGCTATAGTCTAGCTTAATTCAGTAAATGGATAGGAAATACATTATTGCCTTCAGCAAATAGATGTGGACAGTCTTAATAGATTGGGCTCTTCTACTACAACATTAAATGGAATTTGGTTGACAAATATTCTTTCTGATTCTATATTACTAGACACTGAAAGTTCTACAGCTGACAGGTTGTTACTACTGACATGTTACACAAAAACACAAAGATAAAGATAAATGTAACACTAATAGTCAACTTTCTAGTCAGGTGGATTCCAAAAAGAAGCAGAGTTGTATTCTACTCTCCTTACCTTCCACATACAGGCGGTCCTCAGCTTACAACCATTCACTAGTAACTGTTCAAAGTTACGAGGACACTGAAAAAAGTGACTTAAGACCATTTTTCACACTTAACAATTGTTGCAGCTGGCATGAATTTATGATGGTTGCAATGTCTTGGGGGTCATGTGATCATCTTTTGCGAACCTTCTGACAAGCAAAGTCAATGGAGAAGCCAAATTCAATTAAGAACCATGTTTTTAACTTACAACTGTAGTGATTCACTTAAGACAGACATGTCAAACACAAGGCCCGGGGGCCGGATCCGGCCCACGAAGTAGTTTCATGCGGCCCGCGAAGCCATCCTGGAAACAGTGAGGGAACGGCCCCCACTGCCTTGGCCCTGGCCCAGAGACCCTCCTTCTGCCAGAGACCCTCAGATCTGTCCCACTCCTGCCCAGGCACCCTTGATGCGAACGATGTAGAGCTGGCCATGCCCACCCTGTAGGCCACACGCACTCTAGCCACGCCCACCCAGTAGGCCACACCCACCCTGGCCATACCCACCCAGCCCCCTGAGGGCAACCACAATGCTGATGCGGCCCTCAATGAAATTGAGTTTGACACCCCTGACTTAAGAACTGTGTCAAGAAAGATCATAAAATGGGGCAAAATTCATTTGAAAATTTTGCTTAGCAATGGAAATTTTGGGCTCATTTTTGGTCATAAGTCAAGGACTACCTGCAGATACTCTGACTAGGGAACAACTGCTATTCACATCTGTGCAAATCAGGGGTGTCAAACTGCCGGCCTGCAGGCCGGACACGTTATCCCAAAACTGCGCTCACCCCATTGCTGGCAATGGAGAAAAAGCTCCGATACGTTGCGCGATGTCACGTGACATCACGAGTCTGGTGCAGATAATGGTGTGATACTATCATAGATTCCAATCAGGAAAGCCTTGAAGGCCCTTAGTTAATACAACTTCAATATCCAGTTTGTAATTACCGTAAGACCAAAATCATGATCTTTACCAAAATGCCAAGAGAACACTAATAAATATTAAATGTTCATCTTATTAAGTAGGCCAAATGATTACATACCAAGGTATGATTTTTCACACTTCAAATAAAAATAATAATAAAAGGCATTCTGCTAACATTTATATACTATATTACTGTTTATACTTCAACCACTAGATAAAATAAAATAAACATTGCAAACGTGTATGGGATCCCCAGGAAAAAAAATGGTGAATGTTTAAGGGCCACCTTCTGGCCAATGGTTCTCTCTTTTCATTCCTTTCTGATTTCTAGATGAGCTTACTGTCAATTCCAGTTGTTTTATTTAAAGGTTTGCTTTTATGTTTTTCTATAGAAAGACCACAAGATGGCGGTAAATGCAAGATTCTCTCTCTCTCTCTCTCTCTCTCTCTCTCTCTCTCTCTCTCTCACACACACACACACACACACACACACACACACACACAAACACACAAGCAAAAGTAAAGACTAAGGATATTTTTATTCATTAAATCTTTATCTAACCCAGACATGTCAAACACAAGGCCCAGGGGCCGGATCCGGCCCGTGAAGTGGTTTCATGCGGCCTGCGAAGCCATCCTGGAAACAGTGAGGGATGGCCTCCACTGCCTTGGCCCTGGCCCAGAGACCCTCAGATCTCTCCCACTCCTGCCCAGGCCCCCATAGGCACCCTTGATGCAAACAATATAGAGCTGGCCACACCCACCCAGTAGGCTATACACTCTAGCCACGCCCACCCAGTAGGCCACGCCCACCCTGGCCATACCCACCCGGCCCCCCGAGGGCAACCGCAATGCTGATGCGGCCCTCAATGAAATTGAGTTTGACACCCCTGATCTAACCCTTCTTCTGAGGGAGTCATTTTGTGTTAGCTTCTCCCACTGACAAGCTGAAACATTCTATTTAGTTAATTCTTTTTCAATTATATCCCACTTTTTTTAAGGAACTCAAACTAGTCCTCCCTCCTCCTATTTTCCCCTATAACAACAACCTTGTAAGGTAGAGTAGGCAGTGAGTGGCCCAAAGCCACCCAGTGAATTTCTAAAGATGGACTTCAGAAGCCCCAAGAATAGTCAGGTTATTTTAGCAACAGAGGTTAAACACACACACACACACACACACACACACATTCTTCATTGCCAGTCTGAATTCAACAATAATTTACATTGAACAATAATTGCTGGCTTCTTCACAACATTTGCCTAAGACTGAGAAAGTTTTTCAAAGTTGTCCATATTTAACATCAGCGTAGCAGACTGGGTAGACACACATACTGTATTGTCTTATCATGGTGAGATCTATTACTTTTCCACTGAAATTGCTATCATTTATATGCAAATATGTTATCTCCCTCTCTTGGGGTATTTCTTACTTGTGGCAGAAGTAAAGCAGTTTTTGAAGACAACTCTGTTAGCTGATCAACTCATAACTATCCCATTGTTAGCTGATCTTTTTTTTAAGCCAATGGCTTATTTGCTTGCAACACACTAAACCAGGAATTAAACATTCAGAGTGAGTTTGCATAATGCATTGAACAATTTAACCAGCCATTCATTAGCAAGTTATGATGCAATTGCAGTTGGTTTTGAAGCAGCTCAGTCTTCCAGAGAGATAGGCAAACTCTGGACCAACAATCTGACCAACTGCATTTTCTTCTGCAACATTATAAAAACATCCAGCTGTGAATAGAAATGGTATTTTATTGCACAATGTCAAGAGGATGTAGAAAAATAATTGACAAGCTATTTAGATGTACGCATTAATACTAAAATACTAAAACGGCCCCCTCAAGCTATTTGGATGTTTAGAATGTGATCTTTTTGAAGAATTTATGTCACTCTTTCCTTCTCTGCTTATTGACCAGTCTCCTTGCAATTTCTACTGGTAGAGGAGCTAAGGAAGGGAATTGTATAAAGTAAGAGTGATACAGATTTTACATGCCATGAATTCTACTTTAAAATTATAGTTCTATCATTTAAAAAAAATAAAATTCACATACTAGTCAATGAGTGAACTTTTGTCAACTACACATTCCTCAAGAACTATCAAAAAAATCTATCTAGGGTCAATTATTAGCAATATCAGCAGTCAGTTAAAATCACTTAAATATGAGGCAGCAACATGCTGCATCTGCCAAAAAAGCCAATGCAGTCCCAAGCTGCATTAACAGAGGGATAGAATCAAGATCACGTAAAATGTTAATACCACTTTATAATGGCTTGCACTTGGAATACTGCATCCAGCTTTGGTCGCCACAATGTCAAAAAGATGTTGACACTTTGGGGAAAAAATGTGGAGGAGAGGAAAAAAGATGATATGGGGACTGGAGGTTAAAACATATAAAGAACTGTTACTGGAATTGGATATGTCTAGTTTAATGAAAAGAAGGACTAGGGGTGACATAATAGCAGTGTTCCAATACCTTTGTGGGCTGCCACAAAGAAGAGGCAGTCAACCTATTCTCCAAGGCACCTGAAGGCAGGACAAGAAGTAACAGATGGAATCTAATCAAGGAGAGAAGCAACCAAGAACTAAGGATAAATTTCCTGACAGTTAGAACAGTTAATCAGTGGGACAACGTGCCTCCAAAAGTTGTGGATGCTCCAACGCTGGTGGTTTTTAAGAAGAGACTGGACAGCCATTTGCCTGAAATGGTATAGGGTATCCTGCCTGAGCAGGGGGTTGGACTAGAACAGGGGTGTCAAACTCACAACGTCACGTCAAGTGTCACGACATATCGCGACTTTTTTTCCATTCCCGGCAATGGAGTGGGTGCGGTTTTGCTAGGATGCCTCCGGCCCGCAGGCTGGCAGTTTGACACCCCTGGACTAAAGTACCTCCAGGGTCCCTTCCAACTCTGTTATTCTGTATTCTATATTCTATATCAATGCTAATAAAACAATTCAGAATGACCATTAGTAGAACTGAGGATCACCTCTATGAGGATGATGACTATACAGCAGCCCAAAAATACAGAAAACTGTAGCCCTGTGGCTACCATCTAGAAGTCATCTGTATCTTTGCAGTCCAGCTATTATCTATGGCCTCCTTACCATTTGAGTGTACACAGTTCGTTAAGTTTTAAAAAGCTATGGTACATATTATTTGCCTAAAACGGGGGTGGGGAGGGAAATGGTGGGGTTTATGGATTTAAATAAGCCTATTCCTTCCTTAATTCAAATGCAATGATTACTTTTCCAGTTCAAACGATGAGCATCATCTAGAGGATAAAATTACTTCTGAAACTTGACTCAGTCTATATCGAAATGGTTTATCCTCCCTTATATTTTTTTCTAAACCTATGAATGTAGGATTTGTGGTTCTCCTGCTACTTAAAACCCCCCACAAAACTTAAATCTTTGATGCGTTGAAACGCGTCATATCCAAATATGAGGTGATAAACCAATGGCAATATGCAGAGGTCAGTACACACTGAACAGTCACAGCATGAATGCTTTGGTTTGGGCTTAGTGTGATATATGAATCCAGCCACTCTTCTTTCAAGCCATGCTTTACGAACTTAGTATAATTGTGAATCTATAGGCCAGGGGTGTCAAACTTGCAACGTCACATGACGTGTCACAACGTATTGCAACTTTTTTTCCATTGCCGGCAATGGTGTGGGCGTGGTTTTGCTATGATGCAGTTTGACACCCCTAATCTAGGCAATGGTACTTATTAGTCATATTATTAATCTTAACTAATTATGGTTAAATATCCCACGGCAAATCAAGGGCAGGCTGGAAAGAACTCCAAAGAAATTTACAGCTGCTATCTCAGTTACCTTTGACTTATTTCTGTAGTGTTCTTGCTGCAGTTGAGCATTCCTGAACTAAAAGATTAATCTAATCAAAGATTACTTCCAATGCTTCAATTTTAAGACTCTACACGTGAAGTGAATTATTCTTTGAAGCACATTTTGTTCTAGCCTTGTTTAAATCAGTGGGAACTAGACTGAGCTGGTGATGAACTTAAATTTATTCTTTTAAAAATACCTTGCATAGGTCTATAGGAAGTAAGGACTCAAAAGGTCAACTACCTATAGAAAACTTTAGAACAAAGATCAGTACCAGTGTAGGGTATTATAATGGTGAAAACTAAACATAGGAAGAAAAGAATCTCAAATAATTTATTCCTTCATTTGTATTATTCACAGTGTCATGTTTTTCAAATTATTCTCTTGCAATGTTTTCAGAGAGTCTTAGGCCAGATCTGCAATTCCTGCCCTGTTGCCGCTACAGATCACCAACAGTCCCACCATTTTTCATATGAAAGATTGGACACTTGCTCCCTGTCTAACACAAACGCCTCCTCCCTTCCATGCTTTGAAGCTTGAAGTAGTATCTATCCTCAGCTGTCCTAAGGTCCTCCAAGCTATTAACTTACCACCTTTCTTTCCAGTCTAGCATCATGGCTAACTCTGCCTCCAGCTCTTGGAACACCTTGACCCTTCCAGGACTGGAGGCTACCCTGTATGGCAGAGGTCCCCAACCTTTTGGGCACCAGGGACCGGTTCCACGGAGAAAGGTTTTTCCATGGACTGGAGAGTGTGTGGTTTTGTGTGCTGCCTGCATCCCATGGAGTGGGCTTTGCTTGTTTGTGTGGACAGTTGCTGGCGTGCTGGGGGGTTGGGGACCCCTGCTGTATGGCTTTTTCACAATGGGATGTATGTTCTCAACTGGTCAGCAACAGAAACAGGAGCTCTTTCCGCCTTCTCTTCACTCCATTTTAGCCAACAATCATCCAGAAGGGCCATGGAGTCCAGTCTGGTCTAGTGACCACCTTGATTTCCTCACTACTTCTACCAAAGTACTTCTTTTTTATATAAATTTTATTGATTTTCTGATATTACATTTACATATTTGAAAAGCAACGTGGTGCTTTGAGAAATAAAGTTCCAATTGGGATTCAGTTACTTTTTAAATGTTTAAAACGCCCCTGGGTATTTAGTCGCCACTCTTTCTGGAGGGAGGGCAAAAGTTCCCCTTCCCTCACCGCAGGGGGGAAAATGCTTAGCAGCTTAAGGAGGTACAGAAAGTAATTAGGGTATAAAAGAGGTAAATCTCACCCAGTCTCTTCCGCGCTGCTTTAACAGTTGCCTGGTGGAAAATGTGACTTCGGCTGTTCACAGCCATAATGGCCGGTCCTTTCGTCCGCTGGTTTGGAGGGATTGCCAGGTCTAGCGGGTGAGTTGCGGCTCTCCCGTGATCCAGCGAGCACCCCTCCTTGCTGGTCACCTCTTCGGGATGACTTTTGGCCCTTTTCAGGGCCTCTCCACCCAGCGATCCGAAACTGGACGGAGGAGAGAGAGCAAGTCTCCCAACCATCCATAGCAGCTGAGTGACAAACTGGAAGTCCCAAAATACTTCTTTTTCCACCCTCACCTCTCCCAGCAGGCAACCTTACAGCTTCTGCCCGGGCTGGATGAAACACAGAGGGAGTTCTCAATTGACAACCACAGTTGGGACCAGCGTTTCCCTCGCTAAGCAAGGTGGTTGATAAATGAATCAGGCCCAATTTTATGACCTTTTTGCGACTGTTGCTAAGTGAATCACTTTGAGTATTAACTGAATCACCCAGTTATTAAACAAATCCAGCTTCCCCATTGATTTTGCTTGTCAGAAGCTGGCCGGGGAAGGTTGCAAATGGCAAATCACATGATTCCAGCCCACTGCAACTGTTGGAAACACATACCAGTTGCCAAGCACCTGAATTTTGATGACACGATTGTGGGGATGTTGTGATGGTCATAAATATGAGGACAGTCGTAGGTTATCACAGGTGTAATGTATTGGGTTTTGTCTTGTTAAGGGAACACCATGTGGGTTAATTGCTGGAAGGTTGCTTAAGCAGGGAAACTGGCTAACGGCTCCCAGCTCCTCAGACAACCCATCTCCAGCGCCGCTATTGGTTGCCTCTAGGGCGGCAATAGGTTGCTTTAAACCTATTGGCCACCGCCTAGAGGCCAGGGTATAAATTGCTGCATTCACAGCCCTGTTTCTCAGTTCAGATTCTGCAAGCAATAAACAATGATCTTTGCTGAACTCACTCGCCTCGTCATTGAAGCATCGAACCCAGTACATAACACCAACCATGGGATAAACATGCCCTGGCAATCTCTTCTTAATTGTTCGTAATAATTTGAGGATTCACATTGTGCTTTCCCCTTAGGGTAACCAGCAAGTTAATTTTCATGTGGGTACAAACTGGCATGTTTCAAGACCATTTGGTTGTTGGCAAAATAGGGGATAGGACCATGCAGGCCTACTGACTCTTCTAGTCTGAGGGAGATACTCTCTTTCCCCTCTTCGTTGTTCTTCAGGCCCATTCTGCTCTGGGCAGTAGAAAAATCTGGCTCATCAACTGTTGGGTACAGTTATGGGCTGCTACATTCTGGAGGAGGGCTAATCACAGCTACTTTTTTGGGGAACCAGCCTGTCCCCGAAGTGCCCATTTGAAAAATGGCAAGACTTAAACCATTCATTCATTCATTCAATTTCTATAGCTGCCCAACTCAAGCAAGTGACTATGAGCAGCTTACTTCTAAAATTATAGAACAATTAAAAACAACAGACAGTAAAAACATCCAGAAAATAAATACAAACAGCAGCTGAGATAATTAATCAACCATAAAGCCAAGAAACAGGGCCCTTAACATATTCTGAGCCCTAGGCACATAGGTAAATAGCAAAGTTTTTAAAGCCTTATCTTTGAAAACATACCTGCCAGCTCTCAGACCATGCTCCCCATCAATTATAGAGCTCCAACTTCTTTCAAAATGTACAAACTCCTAATCCAACTTTATAGCGGAAAAATACGTGTGCTTAATCAGTTCTGCTTTACATAGGCAAAGGCTCACTTAAATGGCCAAACTACACTACTTTGCCTGCACAAAGACAGGAACCACCACAGGAATTCTTCAATTTATGACCATAATTGGATCAGAATTTCTAGTCCCTGCAGTTAAGGCAATCCAGCTTCCTCCATTGACTGCTTGTAGGAAGCTGGTTGGGAAATTGCAAATGGTAATCACATGACCTCAGGACACTGCAACCATTGTAAATACATGCCAGTTGTCAAGCATTTGATTTTTGATTACATGACTGTGGGGGTGCTGCAAGATTCCTAAGTGTGAGGACTGGCTATCTGTCACTTTTTTCAGTGTCACTGTAATTTAGAACAATAAATGGTTATAAGTTGACAACTAATAAACAGGCTTGCACAGGTTTGTAACTTTGGAAGAATACAAACCCTCTGTTTCAAAAATGCAGTGCTTTTTTGTAAAAGAAAAAGGTGCCGGAACTCACACATGTCATACAACCCTCCTTGCCTATCCTACAAAGTTGACATCCAGAAAAGTTGCCGGAACTCCGTTCTGAGCATTCTATGACAAAAAAAGCCCTGCAAAAATGCAATTGCTCCATATGGCCTGCACACCTGAAGTTACCACTACTCATCAGCAAGTCAGAGGCAGGATATGGCTTAAAAGCAATAACAGCACATTTTAGGCTGGTATATATTTGTGCTGGCTTAGTGACAGATGGAAAGCAATTTAATCATGGAGAAAAGCTCTTAACACTGTACTTGACAGGTATGTTGAATCCTTGCCAAGGCTGAAGTCTCTTGAAGAGCCATGTTACAGTTGTCCTTGCAGCTGCTGTCCCATGGCCCAGAAGTAGGAGCTGGCAAACAGTGGGACATTTGACTGTTGTCATTTATCTGTCATTTCTTTCTGGTCAATGCTAGGGATTGAATCTACAGAAAAGACAAGTTCAAGAATGACGCACAAAGAGGATCCTGCCGAGGGACTCTCAGCACTTGGAATGAGAACTGAACTACCGTAGCTAGTTATGAAATAAACAAAGAGACTGTAAGGACAGATATGTACTAATAGGTTAATGAGACATAGTCAAAGCTTTATTTTCTTTATATTAAGAATAAAAAATATGAAGAAAATACAGCTTTGACTATGTCTCATTAACCCACTGGTACATATCTGTCCTTACAGTGTCTTTGTGCATTTCATCACTGGCTAGTTCAGTTCTCATTCCAAGTATTGAGAATCCCTGTCAGACACTTCTGCAATTGGTGCTTTCCAGGTTAGGTTTAGCTTCCAGCATCTTTTCAATCAGCATGAACCTTGATGTGTATGTGTGTGTGTATATGTTATAGGAATTGTGACTCTACAAGCCTGCAAAGTTGAGGTTTAGGGGTGCACAAAGCATTTTGAGTCTGAGCCTTCTTTGCTAAAGGGCAAAATGAGATTTTAAAATCATTTGGGAAATGCTTCAAGCTTGAGACATAAAATTTTCTATTCCAAACCAGGGACTAACATTTCAGAACAATGCACATTAAAAACATTTTGTACAGTATTATAAACTATGATGCAATTTCCATTATCTTTGCTGCAAAGACTCATTGTAGCCATGATCAGCCTATGAGATAAATACTATTTTTCTTTGCCCATCCTCACTTTCCAACCATCCTGTTTTTTTAATTAAGGGATATTCAATACTTTTAATCAAATGGAAACAATTTGCTATTCTAATAGACATTATTATAATTCTTATTATAATTTTGCAGAAGTAAAATTGCACCAAGGTGGAATCAATATTCCCAGTTCTCCAAGCATTTCAGTTTAAAACTGAAGTATATAATATGCCACATTTTGTTTAGGAGTAAATTGGTCTTGTCTTACAAAGATAGTAATTTTTTATTAGAGGTATTTTTTTGATGTCAGTAAACATGCAGGGCCATTTAAAATATTATCTTACTTCCAGTGTTCTGAATTTGCTGTCATCTTCATGCCACCATATGACATTCCTGAAAATCCAGCTCATTCCTGTAATCTGAGAATCTGTGTGTGTTTTTTACAGTTGTGACCATTGAAAATAGCCTGACCTTCAATTACCACAGGCCTGACCTTTTCTGAGGCCCATAGTTAAATATATTTCTGTAAGCTGCTAGCCTGTTTGTCTCAGTGGTGGATAAAGTATTAGGAACCACGGATGTAAAACTCAGAAACTAAGCAAACTGCAATCATAAACTGTCAATATATATATATATATAAGGAATATTCATATATAAAGAATTGAACACACATATTGGCCCACGCCCTGAGACAGTAACTATGGCAACAATATTAAAATTAACATGGTAAAAATAAGTTTGGAGAGCTAGATGCCCCTCAGTCCACTCATTTTGATTAGGTAAAAATCTATTTCTGAAAAATGCTTTAAATTTTCTGGATGACTATTCTGACTAAATACCTTCAATTCTGTCTTAAATTGTTTTCTATTTTTTCTCCAGGAACAAAAGGTGCCTTACAAGGTTTTCCCTAGCACCTCCTCTTTCATTCTTATAGAAATCCTGTGGGTTATAATATATATGCTAAGACTGAGGAAAAAATGATTAATCAAAATGGATGTGTAATGTTGTGGTTATGGCCTAGAAAGCAAGGGACTGAATTTTAGTCCTCTCTTAGGACTATTCCAACTCACTGCAAAGGGTTCTTGTTATGGGGAAAATAGGAAGTATTAGATATGCATTATTTGTAAAAAAAAAATAAGCAAGGTGGGATAAAAATAAATAAGCAAGCTGTTAAATATTTTAAGTAGCGCATTATGCTATACCTACACTATGAAGTAAACCAATATTGTACTTTGGGATTTGTAGTCCAGCCAGATTCTCTTTCATAATAACCCATTCAGTTTCTCTCCTAGCTTTTTTTTCCTGCAATATGCTGTGAGCATATTTAATATTTGAGATACACAGAGTTCTTTAGGCTGTTGTTATGGTTGCCCCTGAATTTTTTTTTTTAAATCAGTGTCCTCTCAGCCAAAGGAAAATCAATCCCTGCATTTGCCTAGGGGTTTTCAAACCTTTCCAAGCCATGGAATCAGATGGTTAAAAAAGAAAGAAACCCTGATCAAAAAAGGCAAATCTCTAGTGGTACAAATTTGGCCGGGTTCTGGTTAACATTTTCTTTTGCATTTTGTTATTAATGCCATTCCAAGATTTTTAGAATGGTTGTTTGTAAAGTAGCACAGCACTTCTGTTTTTCACATTGAAAATAATTTTATTGTGTATTTATATTTAGGCAAGTTTCCCATTTGGGAAGAGTGTCCACAAATGGCTGTTCCCACCTCTAATGTATTTTTTTTATTAAAGAGTTTTACAAAAAAAAGATTTTACAATACATATCCACAAAACCCACCCACTCCAAACCACCCTCCTTCCCCCCCACTTCCCAGAGCTAAATACAGGGTTATAGATATATTAATCATATTCTAACTAAAAATTATCCATAATATAAAATTAACCAAATTCATAATGTGCTTTAACTCCCTAATGTATTAAGACTATAAAATGTGATGGATGGGGATCTCGGGAGCTGTAGTGTTCAGTACATCTTGAAACACTAGATCAGTGATCTAGACCTGGTGGTGAATGTTTTGGGTTCAGTGTGTCAAAAATTTGGAAAATTCCTGAGTTGGCTCTGTTGCCATGTCACATACACATTCTGAACCAAAAAACAAACAATTCTTTACATATTCATTTATTTTATTTCATTTTTTAAAAAAGTGCAGTATAACCATATGCGGAATCCCCAGAATCTGCCACATATCTCTTATCTTCAGGTGATGCTCTCTTTCTGTTGACAGGCCTCTGAGGCCTACTGAAGGCAGTTCCAGGTCACATAATGCCTTCTTTCTTGAAGGGGCTTCAGGGAACATTCATCCATGGCTACTGCAACCTCCAAAAACTGTGCAAAACCATGCCTTGTTCTTGCGTGATTTTCGGAGCATCTGAAAGCCTTACAAGAACTCACTGAATTTTTGTGAGGCCTCCACAAATCACACAAGAAAGGGGCAAACTTTCAAAAATAGTTGTTGTCAAATATCGGTGAATGTGGGCATGTCACCCAAAACATTGTGGGGTATCATAGGTTCGCCATCACTGATCTAGACTGATTCAGATAAACAAAATAGCAATACAAACTCAGCAGCAGTCACATTCTGTATACACACAGAGCAGTGTGCCATTTTCATTTTGTGGAAGCCTTCATACTATATGTGCAGCAACTCTATTATGCAACTGCTAGATATATTTTTATTACATAGTTGGATAGTGGAAAACCTTTCCAAACTTCACCAAAGAAACTGAATAATTATTATGGCCTGCTTTATAAAGATGCAGTAAGCATTACCAAGATAAATATCAGATGTTCTAGCACAGGGGTCCTCAACCCTCGTGCCACATCTCACTACCAGGCCTTGAGCTGTTTGGAACCGGATCACATAAGTGTTGGGCAAGTGCACATGTGCATCCCCACTTGTGCAAGCATCGGGTGAGTACAGTGCATGCACACTCCATTTGTGCAAGCGGCAGGCACATGTGCCCGCCACTCGTGCAGAACCATGCCCTCTCCCCCTCCTGCCGATCCACAAAGCTGGAAAGGTTGTGGAACTGTATTCTAGCATGTCAGGTCAGACATAAGACACACACAAAGACATAGGTAGCAATTCAAATATTAAAGTTAGATGTTAGCATTACTTTTATTTAAACAATAAAACCTCTGGATACTTAAAGGATAATATTTACAATAACTGCATATTGGTCCTTTAGTAGTATTCTTTTTAGTAGTAGTATTCTATTGCTGATTTGCAGTCTTTGTTAAACTACCTTCATCTAGCGTGTTTTAATTTCTTGTCAACTTTTGGGGCTATGATCTAAATAAATAAATAAATCTAGTATTCTTTCGAAGAAGTCCACCCTTACATTGTTGCACACATAATTTTAAAATCCCCAAATAAATAATCAGAAGAGAATGCATCTTGTTCACATTGAAGCTAAGTACATCTGAATACCAGAATTTTTTTAAAAAAAATTTTTTTGACCAAATTTAGCCAAGAAATTACATACCCAGACAACCATGTACCCAAATTCCTTTTCCCAGAGCACCAGTTTTATAGTACTATTTGCTGCTGGCGGGACAGGTTTGTCAGGAAAACTGAATACCCTGGTTTTAACATCCTACAGCCAAGGTTTACTGAAATAAACTCCAAATGGCTCAGCTCATGCAATATTAACATGATGCACTACAACGGCTAGATTTAATAGGAAAAGATGTGCCAAAAATAATGTGATGGTTTTTAGCACAAGCCATTTAAGTCAGGTTTTTTCAACCAGTGGTACGGATACCACCTGTGGTACATTGGCACCTAGCAGGTGGTACGTGACCATCCTAGAAAAGTGGTAGTGGGGGAAGGGAATGAGCTGAACCGGTGGCAGCACCGCACAAGCCTGAGCGAGAGATGGCTGGAGCTGCAGGGCTGTCAGGGCAAAGCAGAAGTGCCAGGATCAGCGCCAGGCTCCAGCTGGAGCTCAGCACTGATCCTGGCACTTGAGTCCAGAAGAAGTGCTGATCAACTGGAATGTTTCAGCATCTCCAGGGTCTCGTGATTTACATTCAGATGCTTGGCAACTGATTCATATTTATGACAGTCACAGTGTCCCAGGTTCATGTGAAGTGACCAAAAACTGCTGCAACCACCCAGCAGAGGGGGGGGAAATAAAAACTAAACACCCCCCCCCCCCCCCGCTGCCAATCCTCAACAGCAATGCTCACAACAATGAAAACCTCAGACAGCAGGAAGAGCGCCACTGGGCAGGCAGGCAGGTGTCCTGCTCGGCTGTGGCTTGGGGGGCACTTTTTTCAGTGTCATTGTAACTTCGAACAGTCACTAAGCAAACTGTTGTAAGTCGAGGACTTCACCACTTTTTTTTTTCTTTTGGTCATCAAGTTTTTGACACCTTGCTAGGCGACTGGTGGTACTCGGATGTTGCCATATCCTAAAAGCGGTAGGATGGGTGAAAAAGTTGAAAAGCCCTGATTTAAGTCACTGTCATTTCAAGCTGGGCAACCTTGTTAGTCCTCCCAATGTTTACGAACTACAACTCCCGGCATTCCTGTCGAGGAGTCACTCTATTGCCATCAGGGAAAAAGTGTAGCTCAGGGGTAGGCAACCTCGGCTCTTTTATGACTCATGGACTTCAACTCCCAGAATTCCTGAGTCAGCATAGCTGACTCAGGAATTCTGGGAGTTGAAGTCCATGAGTCATAAAAGAGCCGAGGTTGCCTACCCCTGGTGTAGCTCATCCCTCTCCTCGGGGCTTGCGACTCTGACCCTGATTGAAGTTTGAGAATTACACGTGTCTGAACTGTAACGGAAGGAGACGTGGCTTTTGCTGAGGTGCCGCGGCCAACCGTTCAAACGCGGCGTTCCGAGGCGAAAGCAAACGACTCCTTTCATCCATTGTGCAACCACTTCCCAGCAATATCTCTTTTCGGCTCGCAATTCACCTTGCCTGCGGCGCCCCGCTGAACCCAAAGCTTGGCGCCCGGCCTCTGCTTTCGCTTCCCCTCCGCTCCGCTTTTCGCTGCTGCAGAAGCGGCGGCGGCCACAGTCTACGGCTGCAGCGTCGTGCAAGCTGTGGGAGGAGGAGGAGGAGGGAGCCAAAGAGAGGCTTTACCGGGCCTGCGCCCCAACCTTGAGCCTCAAGCCGCGTTTCTTCCTGCAAACCCTTCGGGCGTCAGGCGGAGCTCTCGGTTGCCCAATCCAGTTCCTCCCTCCGCACTTTTGAACCTCTTCCCTTCTAAGAGTTCTCTCCTTTCCTTCTCTCGGCAGCCCGCCCGGCCGCCCAGGCCCAGCTCCAGCTCCCCTTCTGTGCCAACACCCGAGCCGCCTTTGCCCGCTGCGGAGCCCCGGGGTGAGTGAATCGAGGGCGGCCAGGCTTCGCCTTATATTTATAGACAACAGCAGTCGGGGATAATGGGGGCGAGAGAGGGGAGGGGGCTGGGTTGCAGCCTGGCGGCTGGACAGGTCGCATTGTTCAGACGGAGAGTGACAGGTGCCAGCCCCTCCGGTCCCAAAGGCGAGAGAGGGGAGGGGGCTGGGTTGCACCCTGGCGGCTGGACAGGTCGCATTGTTCAGACGAAGAGTGACAGGTGCCAGCCCCTCCGGTCCCAAAGGCGAGAGAGGGGAGGGGGCTGGGTTGCACCCTGGCGGCTGGACAGGTCGCATTGTTCAGACGAAGAGTGACAGGTGCCAGCCCCTCCGGTCCCAAAGGGAGAGCGCCCTCTCCCAAGGCTAGGGCTGCAGACCCGCGGAGCTCGGGGGTCTTGCCTGCAGCCGCGACTAAGTGGCTGGAAGGAGAAAGTTTGGGCGCCCCTAAGCTGCCCCCTCCGCTCCGCCATCCTTCTTCAACTCTTGCCAAGTGGTTTTATGTGGATTGTGAGGACGGGCAACATGTAAGTGTGTTATCTCTCTCACGGGCGGCTTTCAAGGTGACCCGAGGCTTGAACCCATCTCTTCATTTCTCTGCTTGGAGGTGGGGGGAAAAACAACTCTCTGTGTGTTTAACCTTTGCTTTTGTGTATCTGTTTCTTCTCCCTGTTAGGGATCATCGCTTCAGTCTTTCTGAAGTTATTTTCTGCTGCTGTCTGCAAGAGTGGAAAAGTCTGGGCAGTGAAGATGAGCCATCATGTTAAGCATACCCGGGTGCTTCTTCTCAACGACATGGAGAAGCTGGACAAAACCCTGTTCCGGCTGGAACAAGGTTAGTATCCCTAAGCAGCTGCCTGCATCTTTTCTTTTTTGTTGTGCAAGCCTACTGGAGTCCTAGTAGTTATCCCTCTTTGCAATAGAAAATGCAAATGGTCGACATATCTCTGTTGATTTATGTTCTCTGCACATAAAGCTTTAGATTAGAAGGATCCCAGCATGAGCACCGTAAAAGCTTGCATTTTAATACTTGGAGGGGTTGAGAAAATAAATTGTGTGCATCTGATTGTGAGAAGTTACAGTCTTATGAAGAAGATGCCTATTGAGGAAGGATTTCAAGGAACAGAAAGTGGTGCCACCACTTGTTGAGGCATAATTGGTGGAATTATTTTAAGCTGCATTAAGCTGCATAATGCATACTGAAAAATAAAGAGTAGGTGAATTCAATGGGATATGTTTCCCTTTTCAAACGATCATATAATAAATGAAGTACTGTAGTATTTGCCTTATTGAAGGCAGTAGATATGGCATTGCAAGTAAATTCACTGATAGAAAACTTCTGTTCTCTAAAGCTTCCAGTTATTGTGGAATCATTTTGCTGAGTGGTTAGGCTTCATTAATAAATCTTTCATACATTTGTAGATACTTAAGCTAAAGAATGCATCAATTTAAGGGCTTCCTTCCAAGTAAATGGTTTTAAGATTGATGGGCCATCTTCTACAGCAAGAAGAACATTCTGTTCTTTTATATATTATCTACAAATCATTTGGGGAAAATATTTAGATTATACAGTTACAGTTTTTAGTATAAGGAGTTAATTTCATAGTAAGAGGAAGAAGAACGAATGCCTGGTATTTTTAGAGTTTATTGAAGCACATTACGGTTGAAATTTATAAAAAATGCAAAGAATAAAAGAAAAAGCAACTTTGGATGTGATGCTACAGTGAAAAGCCATAAACCCTATTCCTCAATATGGAACCCTTTCAAATGTTTTCCTAACTCTACTTGAGCCAAGTTGGCAGCTCTCCAAAAGAGAGATACTGATTTCACAGTGCAGCCAATGAAGCTAAACTTCACCCACATAGTTGGATTGCTTTAAATGTTATTCTAAGTACAGAGGAGCTATTTGCAGGAAGGTGGCTTCTATGCATCTATAGTATCTTATCAACGCTGTCACACCCAAAATAAAACATTCATATTTCTTTTAATTGTGGACAAGAAAGATGCTAAAATTATATTTCAGGATTACTGTCTAAAAACAAGTTTTTAAGCTATTTATGCTTTATTTGCAACATTTAAATGAAATTAATATCTTTACTTTCTGTAACTGTTACAGTAATGATTCTATCTGAGGTAACAAATGTCTATGAATGTAAACATAAGAAATTATAAGACTTATTTGTGAATCTTTTCCTGAAATTAGAAAGATCTGAATACTAAAAAAGAATGCATTTTGTTTTGAAAATTAGAAATCTGCGATTATTCTGTGATCCTGAATGATTATGACAATATTATTATTGTCACATGCATTAAATTATTGCTTCACAGAAAGAAGCTATGAAGGATATGTAGCTAAATTGAATAATATAGGTTTTAAGTTGACACAGTTTCTGGGAAATAAGTTATGCAAATATCTTTGTAGTCCAGAGTATGTTTAGCAGATGCCATTAATACAGACCTGTCAAACTTTAGCAAAAGCATAATGATCATATGTAAGACTTATGAAAATGGACTTCTTTAGGATTAGACTTAAAGTTACTTTTCTTCCTGATTTTTTATGATATTAAAATATTGTAATTACAAATTATTCCTTTTTGTATCTGTCCTGATTGGGATGCACTATGTATAAGGATGTATTGATTATAAAATATTCTTTCATCTTGTAAGCATATTTGTTTTAAATGTTGGCTAGTAGGCATTTTAAAATGTCCTCAATGCAGTTTTCTGGGGTTGGGAAAAATGAGGAAGGGCATCTAACTGGCTAATGGAAGGTGATGAAAAATAGGTTCTTTTACAAGTAGCCTGTCTCTTATGGTCCATCCTTCTCTTTCCTAGGGTGGGAAGCAAAGGGAAGAGGAAACATTGCTTGTATAGATAATGGGTAGATGCCCCTCAGATTGCTAGACAAGAATGGGATCGTGATACCTTGGCTGGGGGGCGGGCAGGGGAAGGAAATCCAAGGGACCCCAAGTGTTTATTTGGAGTAGGTTCTGTTTCAAATTACAGAGCCCCTCACAATTTGCACAGCATTGTGGGGACACAAATGTGGCAGTGAACCCAGATTGGTTCAGCCTTATGATAGGAACCCAAGACAAGGTTTTTCTAATAAATGTTTGTCTTGCTTTCTTCAGGTTATGAGCTACAGTTCCGTTTGGGCCCTACTTTGCAAGGCAAGCATGTTACAGTGTATACTAACTACCCAGCTGCTGGAGAAGTGTTTGATCGCCACAAGTTCAGATGCTTAACTTGGCACAACCCAACAGGAAAAGAAGATGATTCTGACAAATATTGTAAAGTAGAACTCCAGATTTCTGGATCATATCAATATTACTTCACTCATGAGTAAGCAAAAGCTAAAAACTTCTGGGAGAGATACCATAAGCAGTTGTCTTCTCTGTGGGAACAGGGGCATGAAACTTGTCTTGATACATTTTTTTTCCCGGTAGCGGTGGAATAGGCCATATACCAAAGGCAGCTTCCTGTGTCTGAAAATCTTCAGCTGTGTCAGGTTCACCTAAGGAGATACATGAAGAAAACAGTCCATGAAGACCCAGTCTATACCTCAGACTGATGTACACAGTTCCCCATGCTTAGAAATTGACATTTTCATTCCAGTGAGGTTACTACATGTATTTGCTTTGCTGTATAGTGTCCCTTCACATATTTGGTATTGATGAACATGTGTACTCATTTTTTGTTCATGAGGGTGAATCGTAACATAATGGTGTGTGAGAATGTTCTTGGGAGACGGAAGGAAGAGCAGCACCAGCAGCAGACTAAGCCAGGGCTTTTCAACCAGTGGTACGGGTACCACCTGTGGTACATTGGCACCTGGCAGGTGGTACGCGACCATCTTAGAAAAGATGGTCGTCAAGTTTTTGACACCTTGCTAGGCGACTGATGGTACTCGGATGTTGCCATATCCTAAAAGTGGTACAATGGGTGAGAAGGTTAAAAAGTCCTGGACTAGGCAATGGTCAGAAAATTGATGGCTTACCCTGCGGAAACAATGGGGGCATGGCAAATGTCTCAGGTGGGGTTGTCCCTGATTTCTTGGACTATAAAGGCAAGGTCCAGAACAGATGTATGTTTAGACTCACAAGGTTCTGTTACTGTGACCTTAACAATAAAAGTAGTGTTAATACTGCACTCATGGTTATCTAGACTACGGTTAATGGCTGACACAATAACTCAATATTGCCTGCTATAAATAGGGGGTAATAGCAACCCATCATTTTTCTACTTGAAAATAATTCACTCTGACTCAGTGGGGTTTCCTCCCAGATACATTACTATAGGTTTGTGGTCCTAGAAGCACGTAAAGCAGGTGAGAGGGTTCAAAGGGCTAAACCCAAACCACAAATAATAAAAGGCAAGAAGCTAAAGATTCTTATGGCATCAGAAAAGACAAAGATAAATTTGTTTGTGGCCTTAAAGTAAATCCATATGCTTTTTTTTTTGCAAAAAATGATTCTATTGCTAACCTGCATTTCTCGCAGTTCAGCAGTGCAATTTTGCCTATCAGAGGAGTGAAGCCCTTGTCGCATCCGCAGATAATCGCCCGGCTGCCCTGTTTAGGGTGACTCGCTCCCTCCTTAACCAGGAGGTGAGAGAGGATCCCTTGCAGGGACGAGCCGAGGAGTTTAGTCATCATCTGGCGGACAAAATCGCTCGGATCCGGACCGGCCTGGACTCTGACTGGGCAGAGTCAGATGTGGAGGAATCAGGCGGTCTTGAGCATGTTATCTGGACTGAGTTCGACCCTGTTTCCCCTGATGATGTGGACAGGATCATGGGGAGACTGAGCTCCACCACCTGTTTGTTGGATCCGTGCCCCTCCTGGCTAGCTTATGCGGCTCGGGAGGGAACACGAGGCTGGTTCCATGCAGTAATAGCTGCTTCTTTGAAGGAGGGTGTCTTCCCTGCCGCCCTGAAGGAGGCGGTGGTGAGACCCCTCCTCAAGAAGCCTGTTTTGGACCCGGCTGTTTTAAACAACTATCGTCCAGTCTCCAACCTTCGCTTTCTGGCGAAGGTTGTTGAGAGTGTGGTGGCGCATCAGCTCCCTCTGTTCCTGGAGGAAACTGATTATCTGGACCCGTACCAATCGGGTTTCAGGCCCGGACACAGCACGGAGACGGCATTGGTCGCGCTGGTGAATGATCTCTGGAGGGCTAGGGACAGGGGTTGTTCCTCTGTCCTGGTCCTATTAGATCTCTCAGCGGCTTTCGATACCATCGACCATGGTATCCTGCTGCGGCGTCTCAGGGGGTTGGGAGTGGGAGGCACCGTTCTACGGTGGTTCTCCTCCTACCTCCAGGGCCGCTCGCAGTCGGTGTTGACAGGAGGGCAGAGATCCGCCCCGAGGTCTCTCATTTGTGGAGTTCCTCAGGGGTCGGTTCTCTCGCCTCTCCTGTTCAACATCTACATGAAGCCGCTGGGCGAGATCATTCGTGGTTTTGGGGTGGGGTATCACCAGTACGCTGATGATACCCAACTTTTTCTTTCCACCCCGAACCAACCCAGTGATGCCCTCTCCGTGATGTCCCGGTGCCTGGAGGCGGTTCAGGTCTGGATGGGGAGAAACAGGCTTCGTCTCAATCCCGCCAAGACTGAGTGGCTGTGCATATCGGCGTCTCGGGTTAACCATGTTATTCCACCTCTAACGATGGGGGGTGAGGTGTTGCCCCCCGTTGATAGGGCTCGCAACTTGGGCGTCCTCCTGGATTCACGGCTCAATTTTGAAGATCATATAGGAGCCGTGACCAGGGGGGCTTTTGCACAGGTTCGCCTGGTGCGCCAGTTGCGTCCCTATTTGGACCGAGACGCCCTACGCACAGTCACTCATGCGCTTGTGACCTCCCGTTTGGACTACTGTAACGCTCTCTACATGGGGCTGCCCTTGAAGACCACTCGGAGGCTTCAACTGGTGCAGAATGCGGCCGCGCGAGTTGTAATGGGGGTTTCCCGATACTCCCATGTAACACCTCTACTCCGCGAGCTGCATTGGCTTCCGGTTGCCCTCCGGGTGAAATTCAAGGTGCTGGTTATCACCTATAAAGCCCTACATGGCCTGGGTCCGGGTTATTTGAGGGAACACCTGCTGCCGGCATCAAACGCCCTTCGCCCTGTGCGCTCCCACAGGGAGGGTCTTCTCAGGGTTCCGCCGGTGAGAGATTGCCGGCGGGTGACACCCAGGGATAGGGCCTTCTCGGTGGGAGCGCCTGCCCTCTGGAACCAGCTGCCGGTGGAGCTGAGGACTGCCCCCGACCTCCGATCATTCCGCCGGGGCCTGAAGACCTGGCTCTTCGAGCTCTCGGGCCCAGACTGAGGAGGAAATTTTAATTTGGGGTTTTTTAACTGACTACAGGGTTAATTTAATATTTTTTAATTGGGTTTTTAATTTTTGTATTTTGGATTTTTAATTCCCTGTAAACCGCCCTGAGTCCTCAGGGAATAGGGCGGTATATAAATATAACTAAATAAATAAATAAATAAATAAGCCTAAGTCCCAGCGCTTCATAGACTTTCAAAAGTTATCCAGGTATAGCTTTTAGTGTGAAAAAACATCAACTAATTTAAATGTATATAATATTCTTGTTCTAGCCTCTTCTATTATTTGAGAACTTTGGCTCCTGTCACACTACTCAGAGACAAAGTGCAGCCCTCAATCCTTAAAATATTGCAGGCCTTTTTACATTCATAGCGTTTTCTACTCTGGTGCCAAGGCATAAGATTACAGTCTTATATTTTTCTTTTAAAGGGAAATCTTCTAGGTTGAAAGGATTGAAAATACTTTATAAAGGGCAACAACATGATTGATTTTTTACATTTGCATTTGATCAAAGTGAAAATATTCTTGAATCTAGATTGTTTTGTGTCTGATTTTATTTTTGCATTAGTCCAAGTGACTTAAGTAGGTTTTCTTGAATTATTTATTTTGTGATCTGTAAGCTAGAAAATTAAAAAAAAGTTGAATTGCATTTTCAAATAAGCTAAACAAATTCTGGGTAAATATTAATTATCTTACTGAGTGAAGATAATGTCTATTTTCTTTGTATTGATATAAAATCAACACTTGTGTCTTTTATTCCAGGAATCAGAAAGGTGGTGGAGGTTATCTAGTTGTGGATCCTATTTTACGTGTTGGTGCTGACAATCATGTCTTGCCCTTGGATTGTATTACACTCCAGACATTCCTAGCCAAGTGTCTGGGACCATTTGATGGATGGGAAGATCGTCTTAAAGTTGCAAAAGAATCTGGTAATAGCCCCATTTACCCCAAGCCAAATTTCGACTTGAGATATAAAGTGTATACTACTTTCAAAAGTCAATTGTGTATTTTCACCTTTTGGACTGTGACATCCATTCATTATATTTCGCCAGGACCTAAAAACCTGGCTCTGAGCTATCTGGTCTGGACTGAGGGGTTTAATGTTTTTAAATTGTGATTTAATTTTTGTGGCTAGACTTAATTTAATTTATTTTAATTTATTTTAATTTTATATTGGATTGTTTTTAAATTTTGCCTTGTAAACCGCCCTGAGTCCTTTGGGAATAGGGCAGTATATAAACCGAATAAATAAATAAATAAATAAATAAATAAATAAATAAATAAATAAATATTTATCTATCATCTTTATTCTAGTAATATACTGTAAAGAGAGAGAGGAAGATGACATTGATGGGGATAGGCAGAGATCTGTTACCAAAGTAATCAGGGGAAACATAACTTAAGTCCCAAGCAAGCAGAAAAGATGTGGAAGCTGCTCAGATAGACGTTTCAGTAATTCACATGAGAATGGGAGGAGATACAGTACAATCATACTTGCAGGGTTCTATTTTTTACAGTCACTCTCAATAAGTTTTAGTCTTTCTGTGGAGATCACAGTTCTGGTCTGTCTAATGGGGGCTGACATGCACTAAAAATTCCAGGCAATCTCTGATCTTAAAATGGAGTATCCTCAGGCCTACCTGGTTTAACCACTTTTTTTTTTTTTGCTTTATAGTTTCAGATCATGAATACTACCTAGTTTGCAATGTCTGTCCTCTTACCCACTTGAAAGTGGAAAGCATCTGTTTATAAATTTCATTATTTTACAGGTTATAACATGATTCACCTAACCCCAGTGCAGAAACTTGGTCTGTCTAGATCGTGTTACTCATTGGCTGATCAGCTGGAAGTTAATCCTGACTTTTCATCCTCCAGCAAAAAATGTTCTTGGAATGAAATTGGAAAACTGGTGGAAAAAATGAAAAACGAATGGAATATGCTTTGCATTACAGATGTAGTCTACAATCACACTGGTATGCTTATTTTCATTTTATTTATTTATTGCTTGCTGATTTGCAAAGAGGCTGCCATCGCGTAATCATTTTCATGTGTCCAAATTCTGTTGGTTTTAATGTATATAGGCATGTGAATTTATTTATATGAATAGCATCAGAATTAGTTCCTTTTGGCACTGACTATACTGGTTTGAAGAACAAGGACACCGTTAATCAAAAGTTATGTAAGTTTACATACATTTGATTTTTTCTTTTTTTAAAGTGGCCCCATGTTGATATTAACTGAAAAAAATCCAATCAATATTTCATCTCTGACTTTTGAAAACAGTTTTAACTTGTGGTTAAATCATGATTTCCCTTACCACCATTCCTTGCCTAATGACCATCACAGCATTCCCACAATCATATGATCAAACTCCAGGTGCTTGGCAACTGGCATGCATTTATGATGGTTGCACCTTCCTGGGGTCATGTGTTTTGCAACTTTCCTAGCCAGCTTCTGACAAGCAAAGTCACTTAACTACCATGTAATTTACTTAACTGGTAAAAAAGGACATAAAATCAAGCACAACAGCTGTTTTCCTTAACAGTGGAAATTCTGGTCCCATCTGTGGCTGTATGTTGAGGACTACCTGTAGTTAATTTAAAATCTATAGAACAGAAAGATAAATAAATTTCGGAAAGCTAAATTATTTCAGGAAGCTTTTTGACCATTTAACTTTTTCCATACAAGTGGTACCATTTAATGTGTAGTCTTTCACATTCATGTAAAAAAATATGGAGATTGAATGGCTTTTAAAAAACAAATTTACATATAGGTTTGATTTTAGAATTTTTTATTATAAAATTGGTTGTAAAAATTTTTTTGGTTTTGCTCTTGAATTTTCCTTTGTAAATCAAAGTTATAAACATAAAGAATTTTTTCATCCTTATGAACCTCTTTCAGATTTGCTCCTTATTCAGTTTTGTCCTTTAATTTTTTTTTCTAGGAAAATATGGTCACCTTGGTGAAGTGCCTAAAATCTTCCAGCTAGGTGTGCTACTAATTGTATATTTCTTGTTTTTCTAAGCTTCAAACAGTGAATGGCTGACTCAGCATCCTGAGTGTGGATACAATCTTATAAACTCCCCTCACTTGAAACCAGCCTGGCTTTTGGACCGAGCTCTTTGGCATTTCACCTGTAAAATATCTGGGGGCAAATACAGTGAAAAAGGACTGCCACCACTTATTGAAAATGACCAACATTTGAATGTGAGAAAACACAAAAATTATTGATAGTGCATGCCATCACAGAATGAAAGCAATTATTATGCCTACTTTAATGTAGCCCGGGTTTGGAATTATTAATTTTGCTTCCGGCCTTGTCTCCTTTTTCATCTTTCAAACAGTTTCTTCCAGGATATTTTTAATATATTGTTTGTGCAATGTTTTCTGTCATATGTTTAAATAATTCTCATGTGCTTTTAAAATTACATTTCCAGCATGTTTTCTTAAAACTAATATTTTGTTTCATTACAATCTGCTTGCCATGAATTATTTATCGTTACTTTGTAGAGCCTTGGTGGAGCAGTGGGCTAATGCCTCCTTAAGTAATACCAGCTGCCTGCAATTAGTGCAGGTTCGCATCCCACCAGGCTCAAGGTTGACTCAGCCTTCCATCCTTCTGAGGTAGGTAAAATGAGGACCCAGATTGTTGGGGGCAATAAGCTGACTTTGTAATAATGCCGCTTGGTGGGGGCCGAAAGCCCTAATAAGCAGGCATATACCGTACATAGAATGAAGGCTATTGCTAAGCACATTGGTTTGTGCTTAAATTGTAAGCCGCCCTGAGTCTTCGGAGAAGGGCGGGATATAAATGGGATTAAAATAAAAAAAATAAATAAAAATAAAAATAGATGGCAACACAAGGCATCATATACAGTAATGTTTCCACTGTAGTTTTTATTGACATAATGTGCTTTAAAAATAATCAGAAATACTTTCTATTATTTGTTTTCTTCTGAAAGGATAACAGAGTCATATTGTAGAGTAATGATATTTCAAAACAATTTTGAAACAAATATATTTATAGACTAGTGAATAGTGTTTGAAATGCTAAATATTGTTTATTTACTGACTTGATATGCTTCTTATTTTTCCAGTGTATCCGTAAAATCTTTTGGGAGGATATTTTTCCCAAGATAAAATTATGGCAATTCTTCCAAGTTGATGCTGAAAAAGCAGTGCAGCAATTTAAAACTCTTTTAACGAAAGGTAAACAAAATAACTCAGATTCTTTATAGTATAATCATCAAAGAAACAATGATTGGTATGAAAAAATACTTTTGCAGTAAAGGGAAATGCTTGATCATTTTTTCTGGATACATGGAGAAAAATTATTTTGATTTCAGGAATCACTTATCCCACATCAATCACATGTTTTTGTCTTGTCTATTGTGAGAGGGACTGATGGTAGCAATCCCCTTTGAGTTCCAATTGGTACACCCTGATCTAGCACATATTCTGAAAAAGTGGCCAAGTGTGCATATTTTAACAGAACTGGAAACTAGTCTTCCTGTAGGATTATTGTAATTATTACAGGATGTCAGGAACAATGAACCTGGGTAACAGTACTTAAACCTGGGTTGTATCTATGTCTGATTGCATTTGAGCTTTCAGAAAATTAAGAATTGCTGTCCTAAATAACAATATACGCCTTGAAACTCATCACAGATTCTCTGCAACAGGTAGCTCAAAGGTTAAAACTGATCCCAATCTACATCTTGCAATCATTCAAGATCCTGAATATAAAAGACTTGGCTGTACTGTAGATATGAACGTAGCACTGAATACCTTCATACCACATAGGTATGTGTTTTCTAAAGACAATGTTAAATTTGTCATTTGGTGATCAAATCATAGTCAATATATCATTTACAGATGTGGAGGAATCTCGGAAATGTATGATTACTATTAGAATTAGCTTGCTGCAGTTCATGGCCATGCTTTCTTTCTACACTTCATTTTTTATTTATTTAGAAACTCTTTAGAATTGCTTATATTTGCAGGTCTTCTGGCCTGTCCTTGGTGCATGTATATTTAATGGAAAAACAGTTTTTTTTAAAAAAAAATACAATATATTGCAAACACTTTTAAGACCATAGCTTACATTAAGAAGCATGCTTAATATAAAAGTTAGTTAAACTTTGTGTCAAATCAAAATACATCAGTTTCCTTCCTGATTATGCAAACATTAAACTCACATTTTTACTTGTTCTAAAGATAGTCCCTTTCATTTACGTTTTTTAGCAATGGACCAGCTGCAATAGAAGAGTGTTGCAACTGGTTCCGCAAAAGAGTTGAAGAGCTAAATGATGAAAAGTTCCGACAAACAAATTACCATCAGGAGCAGGTTGTAACAATCATGGGTCATGTGAACATTGTAGCTTGTACTCTTTATTGCATACTTATGCTGAACACTTAAATATTGATTGTATTAACCTTTTAATGGCTTCCAGGCTGTCAACTGTGTTTTGGCAACAGTGAGCTACGAACGTCTGGCTGGTCATGGTCCTAAGCTTGGTGCTATAAGTAGAAAATATCCATTGGTTACAGGGTATTGTATCTTCTCTATTTTAAATAAAAAGTATTTTTAAAATGCATGTTTTCCTGAATGATGATATATAAGAATTGTTTATGCTCCCTTAAAAGGGAAGCTTGATAATATAATTGTGGTATAAACATAAAAGTAATTGGGGTTCTTTTTACCTAGGATATATATCTGAATTGTAAAGACATATGCAATTCATTTATTAATTTAACCCATTTATGAAATTACTTAATCATCTTAGCAATTCTAGGTTACATGTACCAATGTAATGAATACAGATTTAAAAGAAAAAAGAAAAAAATCAAGCAATTATACAGCACATTACAGGTAGTCCTTGACTTATGTCCACAACTGAGCCCAAATTTTCTCTTGCTAAGAAAATCAGTTGTTAAGCAAATGTTGCTCCATTTTACGACCTTTCTTGCTACAGTTGTTAAGTGAATCACTGCATTTGTTAAGTTGGGACCACAGTTGTTAAGTGAGTCTGGCTTTCCCATTGATTTTGCTTATCAGAAGGACTCAAAAGGTGATCACATGACATCACATCATACTGCATCCAGATGCCAAGCATCCGAATTTTGATCACATGACCATAGGGATGCTGCAATGCTCATAAGTGTGAAAAATGGTCATAAGTCACTTTTTTCAGTGCTGGTGTAACTTCAAAGAGTCACTAAACGAATGGTGACAAATCGAGAATTACTGTACAAATAACAAATAACAGGGAATAGCATAAGCCCATCACAATCATTCTGCTCCAGGTCCTTCTGAAAAAAAAACCCATAGATTTCATACAAATGCTATTCCAGTGGGTAGGGTCAGCCATTGAGGAGGTCTATTCCACCTTAACCAGCAATGTTTCTAAGCAAGGATTATCAGATTTAAAACAAGCCATAATATTAATTTAGCTTTCAACCTTGGTTTTATATTCTAGTTCATCTTAATTAACTAAAATTTCAACTTCTGATAATATGGTTACTAAAACATAGCTGGTGAAGTTAGAATTTAGTTCTCAATGTTGTTGAAGATGTGATCATAGATATTGTACCTGTAAAAAATAGACAGCTATCTTAACTGCATTGATAATATCCAATAGTGCATTTTTAAATATTTGAAATTAAATAATATTATAATATTATTAAGTGTGTGTAATTTATTTTTGAAATTTCTATTTAATATTATTTTCATATGATTTTTTTCAACATTCCTTGTGATGATGGCCTATTTGACGGACATTTAGTAATGATTTCAGGTTCTTTCAATAAAACAAAAATGTTTGAATGCATAGGGGAAATTAAACTCATGAACAGATTTGGGTGACCTGTACAATTAAGTAACAAAAACATGTTAATAGTATGTTTCTAGTTTTGAAAGTTAAAATACAATAACAAATATATAAATATATAAATAAAATTTTATATAAATAAATTTATTATTATTATTATTAAAATACTCATTTAGATCTATTGTATGTGATGATATCTATCAGGATGTAGATAACTATATTCATAATTCAGCTGTAGAAAGATAAGCTGGAAGAAAAAAAATCAACATTATTAAGTTGGTTAGGGAAAAAACAGTACTTGTGTATTCTTGCAATATTATACATGTAATTATTCCTCTTGGAAGAAATTTACTAGTTATTTATCAATATCCACTTCATTGTTCGGCAAGGTAATTATTGCATGTTGCAGGTACTTTACTTACCCATTTAAAGAACTAACCCTGGAGGAAGAGGAAGTTATGATGCATCAGCCTGACAAAGCAAGTTATTTTATGGCCCATAATGGTTGGGTGATGGGAGATGATCCTCTGAAAAATTTTGCTGAACCAGGTTTGTGATCTTTCTTGGTTGCTTGAACTGCTCGAATAAAGCAATTTTTGTTTTAAAATAGCCTTCATCCATGATTTAGTTTAGATGATGTCCGCCAAGGATTAATTAATTTCAGCCCTTCATGTTGCCTGCTGTACATTTTGGTTGGTATTTCAGAGATTTTTCTTTAACCATGTAAATTAATACAAATATATATTGTACTGTATACCATGATATCATTTAACACCTCTACTCCGCGAGCTGCATTGGCTTCCGGTTGCCCTTCGGGTGAGATTCAAGGTGCTGGCGATGACCTATAAAGCCCTAAATGGCTTGGGTCCGGGTTATCTGAAGGAACACCTGCTGCCGGCATCAAGCTCCCTTCGTCCCGTGCGCTCCCACAGGGAGGGCCTTCTCAGGATACCGCCGGTTAGGGAATGCCGGCGGGTTATTCCCAGGGGAAGAGCATTCCCTGTGGGCACGCCGGCCCTATGGAACCAGCTCCCCATGGAACTTAGGATTGCCCCTGACCTTCGCTCATTCCGCAGGGACCTGAAAACTTGGCTCTTTGAGCTGTCTGGCCCAGGCTGAGGGGTTTTAATTTTTATTAGGCTTTAGTTTTAAATTTCGGGGACTTTATTTAATTAATTGTTTTAATCTGATTTTAATTTTTGTATGTTTGTTTTAATCTTCCCTGTACAGCGCCCTGAGTCCTCCGGGAATAGGGCGGTATATAAATTTAATAAAATAAAAATAAAATAAATATCAGAAAAGAAACTCCACAGGGAAAAGCAACTTGCCAGATTTCCTAAATCAAATACACACATTAACTTTGGATATTCTGATTTCATACTTAGTGCTGTTGAAAAATCCAAAAGGGGCATTTAAAAATATATTTATTTTAGATATGGAAATATAGAGTCATGGAGTAGGAAAAGGCTTTATAGGCATTTGGTCCAAGTTCTTGCTTTATACAGAAAATCCAGTTAAAGCTTCTGTAAGCATTGGTGGCATAGCATCTGTAGCACACCTACAGATTGCCCATCGATTCTTGTGTTGAATTGGTCTTTTCTTGAAAATATTTCTCTTAACATTCAATAAATAACAACCTGTGATCTTTCTGATAGCAGTAAAAGGCGTTATATATTTAATTTTCAAATAGACTCACATGACATTTGTAAATCCACCTAATATTGAAGAAAAGAATTGCAATCAAAATGGCTCAAGGTTAAAATGATTGTAGGTTAAAATAAGCATGTGAAGCGTTTAGGAATGATAAGGTGAATTCTTAATAAAATATATTGAGGATTTCATTTGTGGGCAAGGAAAGGGAGAAGTAAAACTCATGCAGTATCTGGTCTTTGGGTTATCTTTCTTACTAAAAAGATGTTCCTGTAAAAATAAAATGTCCAGATCTAATGTAAGAGGATCTTCTGGATCATCATAACTAGTTTCTAACAAATGTAAGAAAATCTTAACTTTAGGATAGCAGTTGAATTTTAATGAAGCAATATTTCATCTTGGTGCATCAATTTGATGTTGGGACATAGAATACAGAATAACAGTTGGAAGGGAGGTCTTGTAGTCCAACCAACCTTTCAGGCAAATGGCTGTCCAGTCTCTTCTTAAAAACTTCCAGTGTTGGAGCATTTACAACTTCTGGAGGCAAGTTGTTCCAATAACAACTCCCCATAAAAAACCATGAGTGCATAAAAGACCTAAGTGAATAGTGTTCTTTTGTGTGTATCAATTTTCCAAGGATAATTTACAAAAAAAATCAGCTGTGTATTCAGCTGACACACAAATTACATCTTTTGTAATTTGTGTATCAGTTGAATTGATTTTGAAAGGCTCTCTGGTTTTTTTTTCTGCCTACCCAGTACCGATGTCTCTAATTAAAAAGAATAACCAAGAGAATGATCTGGATAAATTTTTCTACATTGGATTTCCAAAAGAGACTTCTTAAAAGTTTTTAAGAACATAGAAGAACATTAAGAATGTTGTGAGAACAAAATAAAAAAAGTCAAGTTCTAAGATATTATTTGAATGGGCTGTTAATTTTTATTGTTACAATTGTAATTTTTCATAAAGTTACTATAAAAATCAATTAAAATAATTTAAAATGAGTAAGCATATTGAAACCACAGTTACTATGTTGTACCTAAATTAGAGTTTCCTTTATATAGGCTCAAATGTCTACCTTAGAAGAGAACTTATTTGCTGGGGTGATAGTGTCAAGCTGCGCTATGGGAATAAACCAGAAGACTGCCCATATCTTTGGGCTCACATGAAAAAATATACTGAAATTACTGCCAAATATTTCCACGGAGTACGTCTTGACAATTGCCACTCTACTCCTCTTCATGTGGCTGAGGTATAGAAAAATACATTTATACATAGTTATTTGTGATATTAGAAAAATATATCCATAGCTGATGGAGATGATAACTTTGGCATCTTCCTTAGTCATTTTTACAGTAATCATGCAAGGTAAAATGGTTATTAGGTAATAGATTAATCTGAGACATCATAGTGATCCTGCAATAGTAAAATGCCACTTCAGTTATGTTGGTATCATTCTAACAGTGCTCACATTTTTGAGCAAAAGAATATGAAACTAGTGTAATATGAGGCTTTTACAGGAGAAGATCACCTGTTTGGATATACCTAAAATGTTAAAATTAAGCTTGGCTAAAAAATTAACCCTGATTAAATGCTATTGAAAGCAGTGTACCGTAAAATAAGTCCAACTAATTTGACCTTAGCAAATTCACTTTCTCATGTGCAAATTGTGCCACAGACGTAACCGCTTCTTTTTTTTCCCCTTATAGTCTGCTTCACATAACTTGCTTTTAACCATGATTTAATGCTTTTTTTCCATGAAGCAAAGTTAAAACAGGGGAAGATAACCTAATGTCCTCAAGTTCATTAGGCTTCAAACAAGGCCAGCATGATCTGTAGCAATAGCTTGAAATTCAAAACATCTGAAGAACTCTACTTTCCGTGTTAGAATAGGAAGACCCAGGTACTCTTTTCACTGAATAGCAACAGCACTTGCACTTAGACTTGTATACCACTTCACAGTGCTTTACAGCCCTCTCTAAGCGGTTTACAGGGTATGCATATTGCCCCCAACAATCTGGGTCATCATTTTACTGACCTCAGAAGGATAGAAGGCTGAGTCAACCTTGAGCCCATCAGGATCGAACTTCTCGCAGAGGGCAAAATTAGCCCGCTATACTGCATTCTAAAGGGACATGGTGGCTCAGTGGGTTAGGACGCTGAGCTTGTCGATCAGAAGGTCGGCAGTTTGACGGGTCGAATCCTGAGTGTCACGTAACAAAGTGAGCGCCTGTTACTCGTCCCAGCTTCTGCCAACCTAGCAGTTCAAAAGTACGTAAAAATGCAAGTAGAAAAATAGGGACCACTACGGTGGGAAGGTAACAGCGTTCCGTGCGCCTTTGGCGTCTAGTCATGCCAGCCACATGACCACGGAGACATCCTCGGACAAGCGCTGGCACTTCGGCTTTGAAACGGAGATGAGCACCGGTCCCTAGAGTTGGAAATGACTAGCACGCATGTGCGGGGGAACCTTTACCTTTACCTTTTTTACTGCATTCTAACCTTGTATAGGGACGCGGTGGCTCAGTGGGTTAGGACGCTGAGCTTGTCGATCAGAAGGTCGGCAGTTTGGCGGTCGACTCCCAAGTGCCGCGTAGCAGAGTAGCCTGTTACTTGTCCCAGCTTCTGCCAACCTAGCAGTTCAAAAGCACGTCAAAATGCAAGTAGAAAAATAGGGACCACTCTGGTGGGAAGGTAACAGTGTTCGGCTTTGAAACAGAGATGAGCACCGGTCCCTAGAGTCGGAAACGACTAGCATGCACGTGCGGGGGAACCTTTACCTTTAACCTTGTATACTGCATTCTAACCTTTGGCTTAGTGAATGGTGCTGAATAGATGATGTTGGGTTATCACTGTCAGTTCAGTGGGTTATTGTCAGGATAAATAGGGATGCTACTGCTGAGATGTTTTTATGAAGAAATCGGGTTGCAGATGTAAGTTATTTAATGAAAATGTATATTTAAATTCTAACTAGGATTAAGGTTAAGCAGAATTTGACCTTGGCATGCAAATTATGATTCTAAAAGGCCTGGTTAATTTTAAACATAACTAGAATACTATATTATACAGGTGGTCCTCACTTAATAACATTAATTGGGCCTGGAGTTCCAGTTGCTAAGCATCCAGTTATAAAAAGCAACACTGCATGACTTAGCAATGGCAGATCTGGAAGATCCCAGTTACCATTGATAAGCGAATCACTGCAAAGTCATTAAGCAAGAACCTCAAGTCAGAATCAGGCCTTCTGACTTCCTGTCAGCTTTCCCATTGATTTTTGCTTGAGGGAAGCTGGCAGGGAACATCGCAAATCACAGTCACGTGACTGAGGGACACTGGAATGGTCGAAACTTTGAAGATTGGTCATCAGTACTATTTCTTCAGTACTGTCACAAGATTTTAAAAGTCACTGGATCAGTGTTGTTAAATGAGGACTGCCTGTGCTGCACTGTTTGAATCAAAAGAATTATGTAGAATATGTCTCTTATCATTCTTCCCATTTTAATTTATGTTTTTATGATGCTTATATGTTATTATTATGAAAACCATAGTAATTAGAGAATAATGGACCGGATGTCCTATATTTGTCAGAAAAGCACATGCTGTGAGATACTTTTTTAAAAAAAATATGTGTTACAATCTATAGGAAATGCTGGCAGCAGCCAGGTCGGTCAGACCTAATCTTTATGTGATAGCTGAACTCTTCACTGGCAGCGAGGTCATTGACAATGTCTTTGTCAACTGCCTAGGAATTACCAGTCTGATTAGAGGTACCCCTAAAAAAATGCTTGAAAGGTTTGTTGCAGGATTGCTGTGTTTATATAAAGTCAAAGTCTCCACGTGGAACTAATTTTGTCTTTTTATTTGTATGTATTCTTGCATCCTTGGCCAATTCAAACACCTTTCCCTCTCTCCTTTTGATTTTTTTTCTCTTCCATCTCATTCTTCATTCATTGCCTTGGGCTAACTTTCTTGAATCTTCATAAACTGAACCTTTTTGGTTCTTTAAACCTTTTGGCTACCTAATTTGGTTTTGCCGCATGGCATTTTTCCCTGATCTCCAAATCCATGCCTAGCTTTGCATTCTTTTTTTCTTGCTGTTCTGCATTTTCCTATCTGTGGCTTCCTTGGCTACGCTTCTTGCAGTATATGATGGACACGGCTAGAAAATTACGCCCCAACTTGTATATAGTGGCTGAACTGTTCACTGGAAGTGAAGAGCTGGACAACTTCTTTGTGAATAAATTGGGCATTAATTCTTTAATAAGAGGTAGGCTTGCTTTAAATTGCTGTTTTATTTAGTCTTTTACTATACATGATTTGCTGTGAGTGAAGAACGTGAACGTGCATTCCTTTTTTGTAAACGTGATGGTATTGTTTCATCATTATTATAGATGAAAATTAGAAGAAAATGGAAGTAGTGACCACTTTCTCATAACTCAACAAAATAATGAATAGGGAGATAACTTTGTATAAATGTTATTTGTATTATATCTCATATGAACAACTTGTGTTGTATATCTTGTTTGGTGCAGATGTGATGTGCTTTATCTCCCTAATCATAACTAAAAGATAAGGAATAAGGTATTTGGTCGGGTCAGATACTTGACTATATTCACAGATTATAAGACATTACTTTAACATGGTTTGTAAAGCGTGTTATAGTGGTTAGGATATATTGGAACTGTGCCACATTCACTGTTAATGAAGGCTTGAAAAAGGCAAAGTCTGCTTGAGTATCTATGTATGTATTCATTTCATTCATTCATTCATTTGATTTTTATCCTGCCTTTATAATTTTAAAAATAACTCAAGGGACATGGAATTAACCACATTTAAATTTCATGTTGACATTGCTAAATGCTTGATAGGGTAGGAAATGGGAGGGATGTGGCACATTATCAACCATTTCATTAAGATGACCAAAAGACTGTCTATGTTGCTTTTGAGATATGTTAAACTACATGATAGTTATGTTTGATAAGTACAGTCATGTTGGACTATGAGGCTTTAGGCTTGCTCAGATGCTTCCTTTTATCATTCCAATACCCATAGATTTTTAACTTCAAGATAGTCTGCATGAAGTCCCGCGTCACTACCAGTTATGCCCAAAGTGGAAATCCCATCTAAAAGATATTTTATTGTTCTTTAAATCCTTTAATCAGGAAAATCATAAACATAGCATACACTGACTTGATAAGGTCTTGGATTGTGCATGTTTTGGGACTCAGAGCTTCCATATGACCTGTGTGGAATACATGTTTCCGTTGGCTGATTACAGATTGGGATTTATGGCCTGAATGACTATTAACATGACTTAATAAGTTCCGAAAATTTCATGTTCTGATGAATGATTCTAGAAATCAGTGTCCATTTAAAGGGATTGGTTTTGTTGTTCTGCAGAAGCAATGAGTGCCTACAATAGCCAGGAGGAGGGCAGGTTAGTCTACCGCTTTGGTGGAGAACCTGTTGGATCTTTTGTCCAGCCACGTTTGAGGCCTTTGACACCTGCTATTGCACATGCACTCTTCATGGACATAACACATGATAATGAATGTCCAATTCAGGTAAGCATTAGCACTGTAGTGCTCTGGTTGTTTAAGGCATAACTTTAAAGTTCTGATAAATATTATGTATTGAGTAGCATAATCCATGTTTTGACTCCTTCATAAAGACTCCTTCATATAGACGTTCATAAAGACGTAATCCTGTTTTAATATGAGTGGACTTTTAATTTTACACTAAAAATTATGTTTTAATGTGAATGATGAACGCAAATTAAACCTGAAACACACAAATAAAGGTAGTTCTCAGGTTTCAGCAATCTTTCAAAGTTAGAATAGCACTAAAGAAATGGTACCCAAGACCGGTCCTTAAAGTTCTGGCCTTTACAGCATCCCCATAATCATGTGATTACAATTTGGACACTTGACAACCAGCTCACACTTAAAGCTTAAACACTGTGCAGTGTAATGTTCTCCATTTGTGACCTTCCCTGCCAGTTTCCCATAAACAAAGTCAGTGTGGGACTTTTCATTTGCACCACTTTTTCTTCCAAGGATCCCCACGATGGAGTTTGAAATTCCAGGGATCCCTTGTCCATGGCACTTGTCCACACTTTATAATTTTTTTTTTAAATTCCATTTATATCCCGCCCTTCTCCGAAGACTCAGGGCGGCTTACAAGCTTAGCAGTAGCCTTCATTCTATGTATATGCCTGCTTATTAGGGCTTTCACACCCCTCCCAAGCGGCATTATTACAAAGTCAGCTTAATTGCCCCCAACAATCTGGGTCCTCATTTTACCTACCTCGGAAGGATGGAAGGCTGAGTCAACCTTGAGCCTGGTGGGATGCGAACCTGCACTAATTGCAGGCAGCTGGTGTTACTTAAGGAGGCATTAGCCTACTGCTCCACCAATAATGCGTGTCTAGTCCAAGTGCCTAGACACTCATGCTATGCAACATGCACCCAACAGTCTGCCCACAGTCCCCAGCATTAGCCCATGGCAACCCACCCTCCAGTAGTATGTTGCGCTCCTTTCCTGGGGCTCCTGCCTCTTCATGTTTAATAAGCTGTTTGGTACTGGGGTTACTACATGTCCAAATGGTTTGCCCTATTACAAGAGCAACAAACGAAAGTTTTATATAGCAATCTGGCTAATAGGTTTTACTATAGCCTTCTTTCAGATCTTCTAGTTCTTTTTTTAATAGCCTGTGAGCTTTTTCAGCTTATAACAAATAAACAATGCAGACAGCTGTTTTGTTGGGGGGTTTTTTCAAGCAGAGGCTGCACAGTCCTCAGTGAAAATGGTCTACCTCTGTATTTCTTAATTTCTTAAATGATCTGGAGCCCAGATCAATTAAGCCTAGATTTCTTTTTTTATTGAAAAGTTTTACAATACATTTTAAGCATAAACTCCTTCCCTCCCCCTCCCCCCCAACTTCCCCTCCATCCCCCTCCCCCCAACTTCCCCTCCCTCCCCCCCCACTTCCCAGAGCTGAATGCAGGGTATTGCCTCTAACAAACTTGAGCTAAAATATGCTAACCATCTATAAATACTATCACACTTTAACTCCACTTAAACATAACTAAATAATAATACATCTTATAATTCTAATACTCATTCATATGCTAAATGAAAATTTTTAGTCCCATATTTATTCTGAATATAATCGATCCATCTTCTCCATTCCGAAATATATCTCTGTTCCGATTGTTCTTTCAAATATGCTGAAATTTTTGCCATTTCTGCCAAGTTTGAAACTTTTAAAGTCCACTCTTCTATGGTAGGCAGTTCCTCCTTCTTCCAGTATTGCAAAACCAAAAGTCTTGCTGCCATTATTAAATTCAACATCAATTTAGTTTCTATAACAGTACAATCTGTAATAATACCCAACAGAATTAAGCCTAGATTTCTTAATTGATCTGGAGCCCAGAGTAGATTGCCTTGTTGATTCTAGATTTCCAGCATACAAAATTTCTGTGAAACAAAGCTTAAGAGATATCTTCCTTATTTTGCATACAGATAGGATATATCATGTGAACTGAAGCAGCAAATAATGTGTCTTAAGTCTCATGTGAATGAGATATATGAAAGCTATAGACTATTACCTTACTCCTGCATTCCACCGTGTACTTCCCTGGGTGCCAAATTTATAAATCAGCATTAGTAAAATTATGTATAAATAACCTGGACATCAGTTCCCATCACCTAGCAAGCATGCTACCTAAGGCAAAGGATTGAGGGAACTTTAGGATATCAATTTGGCTTATTTTCCAAGCTCTGCTGGATGGCATGTATTCACGAACATAAAAAAAAACACCACTTCACTTCTTTTCCAGTATTCGGCTTTTTTTATATGTTACACATGGCAGCCTTTCTCAACCCACATTCTTGGATGCATTGAATTAAATCCTGTGATTCATGATCAGCATGAGTTGACTTTATTGTTATGGGATTCCTTCTACTCCCAAATGTTGTGAAGTTCTTAAGGAAATGTCCTGGGATGGAGCCTAGAGCCTAGAGCAGAAAGAGGTATATCCTGGAATTCAGAACTGCTTTGACCTTTGTATCCCTATTTCTTATTGCTAGCATCGATCTGCTTATGATGCCCTTCCCAGCTCAACGATCGTTTCCATGGCTTGCTGTGCTACAGGAAGCACTAGAGGGTACGATGAACTAGTGCCGCATCAGGTGTGTTTTTAAACAGGGCACTCCTTGTACATGTTGGGATGATCACAAGAGAATATTTGTAGCTCAGGGTTCTTGGTGCTCTCTGAGCTTGGTTGTTTTCTTGCAGACATTTTATTACCAAATTAGGTAACATCATGAAATGTTATACATAAAATGGGAATAGCAATACATAGGCATAGCAGTAGCACACAAACCCACAGCCACACTCTGCCAGGAATTATCCAGAACCAAAGACAAGTTACAGAAGGATGAAAGAAACAATGTAATCTACAAAATAAACTGTAATGATTGCAACCAACAAACATCATGTCAATTAAAAAACAGGTTCCACAAACACCGGCTGGCAGTCAAAACGCCACAAACCTGAATCTTTAATCTCTACCCACCAGACAATACCGTTTGATTGGGCAACACTAAAATCATCGGCCACGCTACCACCCACCACGCTTGTGAGTTCATCGAAGCCTGGCACTCCACAAGCAATTCCATCAACAGACACATCGGCCTACAACCAGCCTATGAACCCCTCAGAATCCAGATCAACCGCACAGCCAGCCAGAGAGAGCAGCGACCCTTAACCAACCCATTCAAGCCCACGTCCTCCTCCCATCCCAGTGACCCTGACCTGAGGTAACTTCCTTATCGTAAGACCCATCACAAGCCTCTCACTGATGACTCATACCTGACTTATTACAAGACCCTCACTTGACACAGCCACACTTGAAGCCCTTATAAACAGAACACTGACACTGACATTCCCTAAGCTCGGCTGAAGATGTTACCTAGCCTAGTAACAAAACGTTCGGAAACAAACCCACAAGCTTGGAGAATGAAACTTCACCCTTATTTGATAATATTACCTGGTTTGGTAAAAGCAGTAGCACTTAGATTTATATACCGCTTCACAGTGCTTTCCAGCCCTCTCTAAGCAGTTTATTGAGTCAGCAATTGCCCCCAAATAATCTGGGTTCTCATTTTACCAATCTCGGAAGAATGGAAGACTGAATCAGTGAAGATCAAACCCCTGGCAGTCAGCAGAATCAGCCTGCAGTACTGCATTCTAACCACTGTGCTACCACAGCTCTAATGAAACATCTCTAAGAAAAGCTCCAAGCTCAAGAGAGCACCAGGGATTCCACAGAGTGTTTATTCTGATATGCCAGCACTTCATAATTTGATCAATCTAAAGTCATGGGCAGATGGGCATCCTTCAGAGTGAAATGATTAGCATTCAAGTTGTTAATGTCAAGCAAAAGCAATTTTTATTGAACCAGGTGCTTAGAAACATCTTTCACATATGTTAAAGATCCTCACTTTTAACTGAACGTTTTTTTAAAAAAAATGTAATTGTCTTTTAAATTATAAGAAGCAATGTAGAAAAGTTTTAAATGTTGAAACATGTACAATATGGTCTGAAGAAGTTGCTTGAGCAAAGAAAAGATGATGAATTACTGTTTTTCTGTTTATTGCCAGATATCCGTGGTCTCTGAAGAAAGATTTTATGCAAAGTGGAATCCAGCAGCAACACAGTTAAAACCTGGTGAAGTTAATTTTAAGACTGGAATCATAGCAGGAAGGCTAGCTATCAACAGATTACACCAAGAACTGGGAGCTAAAGGATTTAATCAGGCAAGAACTGGGACAGCTTGTGTTATGGTTAGGAGAAATGGGAGACTGGAAACAGTTGAGCTGGGCACCATGGCTTGATGCCTTCTTTGAATGTAGCAGACTAAATTATAAAATAATTGTCAGCTTAATGAGATGGGTAGACTGATTGTAAGAATATACTGTAGTTAATTATCAGCAATAAAATAATTTAAATCCACAATTACTTCTCTATGAGTACTGGCTTATTACAATCATGGCTGGAAACCAGAATCCTGATTTATTTGATTTTTTTGCTTTGCCAATTTTTGTCCAGCTATGAGCAAAGAAAATCAAGAAATCGATTATTAATATTGAATGAATTATGATTATTTTATTTATCTGAAAGCCTGTAACTGGCTTTTCCATGACTAGGAACAAGTTATATGAAAGAGAATTCTTATGATTTTAATTAAAGGAATGAGATTCTAAATGTTCACTGAAAGCCAAAAGCCAAAATGATGTTACTGATTAACTAACTCTATGATTATTTCTTCTTATTGTGTATCTCACTACCTTTCTCTCTTTCACATTAAAATCATGAATGTCCTCTTGTTCATAGATTCTGAAAATTATGACAACTGCCTTAAGATGCCCTAAATGAGAATTGTGACATTAGTATTAATTTAAAATATACTCATCATCTGATTTATTTTTTTCAAAATACATTTTTAGGTATTTGTAGACCAAGTTGATGAAGATATTGTGGCTGTGACCAGACATTGCCCTAATACACATCAGTCTGTTGTGGCTGTTTCTCGAACAGCTTTCAGAAACCCTAAGACTTCTGCCTATAGTCAAGAAGTTCCTCAAATGTGTATTCCAGGTAACCTTATCAATCCCAAGCAGCTATTTCTATCTCTGTTCTGTCCTTCCAACAAGCCTAAAAGGTAGCAGCTGGTACAATACTGTCAGGCCGTATTAATGGTTGGCCATATTACGCATTATGATCCTTCTTCCTAGAGTTCAACTTCCCTCCGCCCAGTACGCTCCCACAGAGAGGGCCTCCTCAGGGTGCCACCGGTCAAAGAATGTCGACTGGTGGCCCCCAGGGGGAGGGCGTTCTCTGTGGGCACGCCGGATTTATGGAACCATCTTCCGGTCGAGCTCCGGATGGCGCCTGACCTCCGCTCCTTCCGGCGCAATCTCAAAACCTACCTTTTTGAACAAGCTGGCCTGGCCTGATGGGATGGGGTTGGGTTTTATAAATCTGTTTTAACTTTTTTAATGTGTACTAATTTATTCATGGGCATTGTTGTTTAATCGCTTTTAATTTTTGTATTTTGTTTTTAATATGTATTGCCCTGTTCACCGCCCTGAGTCCTTCGGGAGAAGGGCGGTATACAAGTTAAATAAATAAATAAATAAATAAATAAATAAATAATAATAAATGAGCCATCTCTCAGGAACATGTGCACAGACACACGTGTTACTTTACTACAGATAGTCCGTGACCTATGAGCAGAATTGGGATCACAATTTCCATTGCTAAGCAAGGCAGTTGTTAAGCGAATCATACTCAGTTTTACCTTTTTGTCCATGCCTGTTAAGCAAATCACACAGTTGTTAATTGAATCGTGCAGTTGTAAAGCGAACCTGGCTTTCCCCGTTGGATTTAGCTTGTCAGAAGCTGGCTGGTAAGATGGCAGTCACATGATCCTAGGATGCTGCAACCATTGTAAATACATGTCGGTTGCCAAATGCCTGAGTTTTGTTCACTTGACTATGGGGATGGTGCAACAATTGTGTAATCACAAGGACTGGTTGTAAGTCACTTTTTTAGTTTTTAGTTCCATTGTAGCTTTGAACAGAAGCTAAATAAATGGTTATAAGTCAAGGACTATCTGTAATCAGTAGAGATAATTTAGTACATTGAGGCAACTTACTGAGATATAGTATCTTTGACATTTGGACTTCTCATCAATCACCCATATTTGGATGAACATCCTTTGGAAAAACATTTTAGTACTGGTATCTAAAATTTTAAATTTTAACAGCACAGTATTAAGCAAGTATAGATAAGCCAAAATAGTTCAGATGGTGTAGAAGTAATGTACACCCCTTTATATGGCAGCATGATGTAATGTAATATAGGAATATCTCTGAGAGTTTAAGGGAAGGTGGATAGCTTAAAATAAAATAATTCCTTATTTATACTCTGTGTTAATGATTTTAAATACTTCTGCTGCTTGTTAATATTTTGGACTATAGAGTTGAGCGTAGAATGAATGTAAGGAGGATAAAACAGTAATGAGATTAGAAAAATAGATGTTTTACACTTAAATACAAATGTATGCCAAATAACCATGCAATAGGATTTGTATGACCTTCAATTCTTACTTCTGTTCTTGACCTGGAGTTCAATAATAACCACCTCTCTCACATCCTGGATACAGTCTATGATTACTCTTCATTGATACTAAGTAACTTCTTGAAACTGAAATCAGACAATTTTGCATTGTGGCTAATGAATAGTAAAGAACTCTTGTATTGTATGGCTGGCTATTACTCAAGTCCTTTACTAATTGTAATTACGACATTTTTACCCACTGTGGCATACGAATTGCTTTTTTTTGTTCCTGTAGGCAAAATTGAAGAAGTAGTTCTTGAAGCTAGGACTGTTGAGAGAAATGCAGATCCTTATAAAAAGGATGATCATACAATCAATGGGTTGCCTGACTATACAGTTGAACTCAGAGAACACATACAGGTTAGCTCTCCCTCTCCCTCCCTCTCTCTCTCTCTCTCTTTCTCTCTCCCTCCCTCCCTCCCTCCCTCCCTCCCTCCCTCCCTGCAATTTTAACAGTTACCTGCGTTCGGCTGATTTTCTTCTCTTGTTAGCTCAAGGAAAGTAAAATAATAAAGCAAGCTTCAGTTGCCACAAAAGGTCCTAATGAATTTGTTCAAGAAATAGAATTTGAAAAGCTTACACCAGGGAGCGTGATCATATTTAGGTAAATAGCAGTTATCTCTACCCATTGTACAAAATATTTTATGGAGTGTATGGAGTTTATTGGAATGGAAGACTAACATCTCTTGTTTGGTGCTACTGTTGTAGAGTTAGCCTTGATCCAAAGGCACAAGATGCTGTAGGAGTACTTCGTAATCATCTAATCCAGTTCAGTCCTCACTTTAAATCCGGAAGTCTGCCTGATGATGGTTCAGAAGCTATACTGAAAACCCCTTTTTCAATGTAAGCTTGTCTCTATGTTGAAACTTAACAAGAAGAATTAAGTTGAAACTTTAACAAGAAGCTTAACAAAAAGTTACGCAAGTGTCTTCCTTGCTTGCTCTGTGTTCAAAACAGCCATGAGGAATTAGTAAGACAGTAGCATGTTTGGCTCAGTGGGTTAGGACGCTGAGCTTGTCGATCAGAAGGTCGGCAGTTTGGCGGGTCGAATCCCGAGTGCCGCGTAACAGAGTGAGCGCCTGTTACTCGTCCCAGCTTCTGCCAACCTAGCAGTTTGAAAGCATGTAAAAATGCAAATAGAAAAATAGGGACCACTGTGGTGGGAAGGTAACAGCGTTCCATGCACCTTTGGCATCCAGTCATGCCGGCCACATGACCACGGAGACGTCCTTGGACAAGCGCTGGCACTTCGGCTTTGAAACGGAGATGAGCACCGGCCCCTAGAGTGCGGGGGAACCTTTACCTTTACTTTTGGCCCTTAATCCTTTAGACCAGGCATGTCAAACACGCGGCCCATGGGCCGCATCTGGCCCACACACGCCACACCCACCTCGGCCCCGCAAGAGCAAAACAAATCTCGATACATCATGATACGGCCCGTGATGTGATCAGGTTTGACACCCCTGCTTTAGACCTTAGAGAAAGAGGTAATGGTTACTAGGACATTCTGTGCACACTTTCTTGAAAGGAAGTCTCACTCAGATGATTCAGACTTTGGCATTAGTGTGCTTAACAATGACCTCTTGCCAATCTTGTTCAAAGAGTGTTATTGTCTCTCAGACTGAACTACATATTATGCTGAATGTGTCATCACAGTTGTGCGTAAGGAATGTGGGTATTTTTCATTAAATGTCACTGGTAGGATGTATTCATCCAACGCACAATCACAGCAGGGAGGGAGTGGAAATGTTATCTTCCCTTCTCCCCACTGCAATCCTTGGGAAATCCATCTATCCAAATTCAGTCCCAGAGGAAAGCTTCTTTTTGCATTTTCTTCCTGAACAAATAACAGGTAGAGGTTATATTTTTGGAGCCGTAGTGCAAGAGGCAATATTTTTAGTATAATCATACGATTGGCACATTATTTTGTCCTTTGTTGATGGATTGTATTATAATATGTATCCGTGATTTAGCTGAATAAAGAGATTAAAATGTTTACTTTGGCATGACAAAGTAAGATTTCACTTTCATGCCTTTGTAATGGACAATCTGTAATCAGCTCTTGATAAGAGTTGAATAAAACCTGGTGAGAGAATTCTTGGAGAGCTCGGCAGTGTGCCTATGTCTTGAATGCATCCTGTTACCACATCTTAGGAATAAATAATAATAATAATAATAATAATAATAATAATAATAATAATAATAATAATAATAATAATAATGATGATGATGATGTTGGAAGGAATCTTGGAGGTCATCTAGTCCAACTCCCTGCTCAGGCAGGAAGCCCTATACCATTTCATCCATTTTATTGTGAACTATGGCTTAGATATTATGTAGCAACATATATGTAGTCCTTGACTTAAGACCAATTGCTTAACAACCCTTGGAAGTTGTGACAGACACTCCAAAAGCTACTAATCATCCATTTTTAAAGTTAGGATAGACACACATATACAAATACAGAGTCACACAATTGTATTTCGGGTGCTTGGCATCTGGCTCACTTTTACAGCTGTTTGCAATGTCCACAGTCACATGACCTCAATTTGCAACAGTTTTTACCAGTTTCTGGCAAAAACTGCCCATAGGGGAAAATTAATTTGCTTAACAACCATGGTGTTCATTTAATGACCACTGCAAAAAAAATGTTGAAAATTCAGGTCCAGTTATATGATGCCTTGATTTATGACCACAACAACTTATGACTGAGCTCAAGTATGGTCATAATTTGAGAACTACCTGTAAGTCATACATTATAACCACTTTTGCATGCTGGTAACAGCTAATTTATGGTTTTTTTCTCAGTATTGCATCAAAATTAAGCTTAGCAGACCTAAATCAGGTACTGTATCGTTGTGATGCAGAAGAACAAGAAGATGGTGGAGGATGTTATGACATACCAAACTGGACACCTCTTAAATATGCAGGCCTTCAAGGTAAGCAATCTACATGTTTTTGTCTCAAACTAATTGATAATTAATATATTTTTTATTTCATTTCAAACTTTAACTTTCTGTATGCTTTTATTCTTAGCCAAGGTCCACATTTTTTTGGATGAGCAGGGCCAGGAACTTCTTTGATTCCCCTCCCCTTTTGTACGTGAGAAAGTGAATTTGGGGTTTTGTTTTTTTAAAACATTGTTTTTAAAACTGCATCAAACCTATTTTAAAACCAGTGTTATAGTTCTTAAATGTTTCTTCTCAAAACAGCAGAAACCGTCAAAAATCTTAGGTCACAGATTCAGGGGCCAAAAAAGTATCTTGGGGGAACTCATGTGACGTATTGTGCTATAAGTAAAATAGATCCAATAAAATCCATGCAATCTTTTTTGGTCAATATTTGATACTTCCATCCTGTTTTAGTTCTCAGTTTTTAGGATCTCTAGAAGCAGTGCTTTTTTTGTAAAAGAAAAAGGTGCCGGAACTCACACGTGTCATACAGCCCGCCTTGCCTACCCTACAAGGTTCCATCCAAAAAAGGTGCCGGAACTCCGTTCTGAGCATTCTATGAGAAAAAAAGCCCTGTCTAGAAGTTAGTAAAACAGAAAAATACTGGAACATTAATCAAAGCTACTGGGCTAACACATAGTAAACCCTAGTTGTTCTTTTGAGAATGATATATTATTGATTATTTAAACTTTTCATACTAACTATAAATTTTTGTAAGCTTAAATGTGAGTTTTCAAAATAGCTTCAAACTGTGATTTAATATCCCTGTTTGATAAATTCTCATAAATCACAGTATAAAGTGGTGAAATTCAGACATAAGTCTAAGAACCATGACCTTTTTTTGTTGTCATGTCTGAATATAGGATAATTTTGCAGAATATTTGTAATCCTACACCTTAGAAATTAAGATTTTTATAAATTTGTAGGCTATCTGAAGGCAGTATAAATACACTGTTAAAAGAGGGGTGTTTTTAAGTCTATATAAACGTCCTAATGTATTTTTCTTTGAATTAAATTTAAATCTTTACCGTTTTCAGAAATATATAAGTTTCAAAGCTGTCTGTTTTTGAAATCTCAATATGAGTCAGTATGAATTAAGGCAGGGTGTCCAACCTTGGCAACTTTATAACTTGTGGACTTCAACCCCCAGAATTGGCTGGCTGGAGAATTCTGGGAGTTGAAATCTGCAAGTCATAAAGTTGGCAAAGTTGGACGCCCCTGATGGAAGGCATATAAATAAATAACATGATGATGCATGTCATGACCTGTATTACAAAACCATATTTCTGTGGATCCTCAGGAATAATGTCAGTGATGGCAGAAATACGACCAAATAATGACTTGGGCCATCCTTTCTGTGGTAATTTGAGAGCTGGAGATTGGATGATTGATTATGTGAGCAATCGCTTAATTTCCCGTGCTGGAGCTTGCTCTGATGTAAGTTAAACTTCACAAAAATAATTCTCTTTGTCAATAGATATTCATTTGTTATACATTAATTTACCTGATGAACTCTTCTTGTAACCTTGAAAGCTTACAATTATCTAAGAAGGATTAATGTAACTTTCAGCACTTGTTATTATAATTACAGTTTTAAATTTAGTACTACAGTTTGTTTCCTTCAACTACTAGGTTGGGAAGTGGCTGAAAGCAATGTTTATCTACTTGAAGCGGGTCCCTCGTTATCTCATTCCATGTTATTTTGATGCCATATTAGTGGGTGCATATACTACACTTCTTGACTTGGTGTGGAAACAGATGTCCAGGTATTGTTTTTATTAGTATAGCTATAGAAAGCTAGAACATGATATTGCTGGATTGTGTCAAAAACAAAGTGGTATATACTTCTGAATGTTTCATCTGTTTTTTCTTTAAAAGCACAAGGTTACTCATTATGGCCACTGGGATAATCTTCTGCGTTCAAAAAATATTTCCTTTATTTCCTATATTAATTAAAGTAAAATAGAACAACTTTACATACATCTCCCGTAAGTCATCTCTTAATTTCTGCCTGGTAACACTTAGTCAAATGTATATGCAAGTATAATGTGTTTCACTTGGTGCAGAATGTCAGCTTAATGTAAGGTGACTAATAAGTGATAACTCATTCACACATCTTTTATTTGATGTGATCAGTGAACTGTCAGTATACTGTTCATAACTAGTGAGGTTTTTTTAAGATCATATAATGTGCATGATACCAGTGAATGTGTTATCATGGAAGGATTAGATAAGTAGGATACACTATTTGTGGTGGTTCCTGTCCTTCTGTTGGAACATCTGATGAAGATGCTTCTTGGGGACTATTGTTCGTTCACCTGTGGTTCCCCTTAAGATTTATTTTGTCATTGATACTGTTCAACAACTAGATGAAAACAATTAAATGTTAAATGTTATCTTAATCTTAATAATGGGAACAAACCGAAATTAAATCTAGACAACCCTAGATTACTGTTGGATTTAGTAACTATTTTCAAAAATGAAATTGCATTCTAGGTTCATAATTTGGGAACTGTCAGGCCTCAGTTGCAGCAGTTAATTAGGTATTCATATACCTAAATCTTCTCTTAGCTGGACTTGGCAGAATATTCCCAGTTATGACTTGGATAAATTAAAGACTATATTGCAGATAAGAATTAAGCCAAAAACCTAAATTACGATTGCCAACTGTAGTTTCTTAGAGTTTAAACTTTGCTCTTTCAAATTAATGGATACATGATAAATCTGTTGATGGCCTTAGGATGCTATTTTTACATATTAGTCTTCTCAAGACTGGGAACTCCTGATTCAGGCCTCCCTTGTCTCCAACTTTCTGGGCCTGTAGGAAGAGCATGTTGCAGAGCTATAGTTAATGCATCAGTTCTGATCCTAAGTTGGCCTACCTTGACAACTTTCCATACTTTGTTTACAATAGCAATAGCATTTAGACTTCTATACCGCTTCACAGTGCTTTACAGCCCCTCTAAGCAGTTTAGATTTTAGATTTAGATTTTATTAGATTTATATACCGCCCTTTCCCGAAGGACTCAGGGCGGTTTACAGGGCATTTTAAAATCACATCAATATAAAATACAAAGTTAAAAGAGAATTAAAAGATTAAATTATCCCTGAAAATAAAACCCCAGTTAAAATTTACAAAGTCAGCACATTGCCCCCAACAATCTGAGTCCTCCTTTTACCAACCTCGAAATGATGAAAGACTGAGTCAACCTTGAGGCGATGAAAATCGAACTGCTGTCAGTCGGCAGAATTAGCCTGCAATACTGCATTCTAACCACTGTGCCACCCGCAGCTCTTCATTGCACAATATGCCCTTAAGAAGTGACTGGAAATTGCTGTCTATCGAAAATGCAGTGACTAAGCTATTAATCAGTGGCACAAATATAACACGCAGCTTGCATGGAAAGAATTTTACTGGTTATCAGGCACAGTTTAAAAAGTTGACATTGGCTTTTAAAGGCCTAAATGGCTTCTAGCCTGATTATCTGGGGCACTGTCTTACTTATGAATCTGCCCAGTTATTTAAAGGAGAGGATGTTTTGATCCTCTACATCAGGCATGTCAAACGTCTGGCCCGCTGGCCAGATGCATCACGCCAAAACCGTGCCCACCCCATTGCCGGCAATGGGGAAAAAGTCCCAATATTTCGCGCTACGTCACGAGTTTGACATGCCTGCCCTACATATTGCCAGAGGTTTAACTATCTTGTACCCAAGTGGTGTGGTTATGGAATGCTCTCTCCAAGGATGATGTGTATTTGGTACCCTCTCTTACAGCACTTAGGAAATTGGCAAACGATATTGTTTTGCCAAGGTTCTAATAATAATACAAAAGTTCTATAATGGACAAATTTGAAATATCTTTATAAATTTCCAAGACGTAAAGAGGTCATCACCTATATTTGTGTCATTTTGTGATAACATTATCATGCAGTCATGCATATGATTACAATATTATGCAAATGACATATATCAATGCAAATTTAATTTGACATGATTACAAAAGCCATGTCAGTCACAGCGTAAATAGCATCCATTGCATCAAGATCCAGAAAACTGAAGTTTCAATGAGGACCCAGATTGTTGGGGGCAATTAAGCTGACTTTGTAATAATGCCGCTTGGGGTGTGTGTGAAAGCCCTAATAAGCAGGCATGTACATAGAATGAAGGCTACTGCTAAGCTTGTAAGCCGCCCTGAGTCTTCGGAGAAGGGCGGGATATAAATGGAATTAAAATAAAATAAATAAAAATAAAATAATTCTAGTGTCATTTTTTTTAATTACGGTATACAGGTTTTTCTGTTATAGTTTTTTTTTTTTTATTGAAAAGTTTTATAAAATACAATTTTCCTTTAAAAAAAAACCCCCCTTCCCCCTCCCTCCTCCCCTCCCTACCTACCTCCCCCCTATCTCCCCCCCTCCCCCTCCCCCTCCTCCCTCCCCTACCTCCCCCCCTCCACTTCCCCTCCTCCCGCCTCCCCCCCCCCGACTTCCCAGAGCAAAATACAAGGTATATATCTAAAAGGCAATCATAAACAATCATATACTAACAATTATAAACTCTAAAATCCATCACTCTCTAGTTTGTATATAGTAAACCAATCCTTAATAATACTAAATATATATAAAAAACTAAAATAAAAGAAAACTAGCATCATTCCCATCTATGTTCTTCCACAATTCACTATTACCTTAACATATTCTGATTTGCACATTAATAAATAGTTCTTACACAAATTAACCCACATTAACCCACAAAACTTTCTTCCTCTTCCTCTGTAGTAAGTTGTCCATTAATTCCAAATTAAAAAAAAAAAAATCTATTACCATACATAGCATCCCAAAACTTTTTTTTTTCCTTTTTTTCTCCTTTTTTTTCTTCTTTTTCTTTTTTTTTTCTGTTATAGTTTATCTTTTGTACTTTTTTATGGTTGTATTTTCAGTGCTTCTTTGCTAGCTTGACATCTGAAAATGTATGGACTTGAAATGCTGTTGCTTTAAATTATAGCTTTGTCCAGAACGGTTCAACGTTTGTTAAACATCTTTCCTTGGGCTCAGTCCAGATGTGTGGAATAGGAAAATATCCTTCTTTGCCACCTCAGTCTCCTGCCTTAAAGGATGTCCCTTATAGGCTGAATGAGATTATGGGAGAAAAAGAACAGTGCTGTGTTTCTTTAGCAGCTGGTAAGCATGATCTCTAGTTCATGAAAGAGACTACGTTTAAAAATACTTTGCATGTTTTCGGTCTCTGCTTAGCAGAGTTGAAGCGATTCAGGTTGTAAACAGACTCAAGAACCATGTAGATCTGGCGTGGGGAAGGCAATAATAATAATAATAATAATAATAATAATAATAATAATAATAATAATAATAATAATAATAATAATAATTTTATTTGTATACCGCCCTTCTCCCGAAGGACTCAGGGCGGTGAACAGGGCAATACATGTTAAAAACAAGAATACAAAAGTTAAAAGAGATTAAACAAGATGCCCAAAAACTATAACAATAAGTTAAAATACATAAAAAGCAATAAAACCCAAACCCATCACCCATCAGGCCAGGCCGGCTTGTTCGAACAGGTAGGTCTTTAGATCACGCCGGAAGGAGCGAAGGTCGGGCGCCATCCGGAGCTCAACCGGAAGATGGTTCCATAAATCCGGCGCGCCCACAGAGAACGCCCTCTCCCTGGGGGCCACCAGTCGACATTCTTTGACCGGTGGCACCCTGAGGAGGCCCTCTCTGTGGGAGCGCACTGGGCGGAGGGAAGTTGATGCCGGCCGCAGGTGCTCCCTGAGGTATTCCGGACCCATGCCATGAAGGGCTTTGTAGGTCATTACCAGCAAGAAGGAGCAGTGTAGTATAAATCTAATTAAATCTGAGTGGATAGCAACAGTTGTATCTTTTTAGTTAGTTCCTGAACCCAGGCTCAGTATTTTTCTCTCCTCCATCCAGAATTAAGAGATAACATTGGGGTGGAGGTAGGGCATTAGTTCTCTAAAGATATTGGAAAAAATGGTTATTGTGATGTTTCCAGAACACCATCGTCATCTGTCATTTATAGTGGGACAGCTTCTATTAACAAAAATGGATTCTGCAGACTCACTTACCGTAGTTGGTTCAGAGTCTTCTTTCATTAGCTGGTCTTCAGAACTCATGTTTTCTAGAATTCCATTATCCTAAAGTCTGATCTCTAGCCAGTCTGATCTAACGTTTTGTCCATTTGCTTATCTTTCAGGGCCACAAGTTTGAATAAATTAGTTCATGTAAATCAATTTCTACTGACATTCTGTATCTTTGTACTTGGTAATCAAATTTATATTGATGCTAAAATTCCGTGAAGCTGAAACATACCCTTACCAAAAATATAAATAATAAGAATTAGAGATAAGCTTTCTGGTAATCATTGCCTTGGATTTCTTCAAGGCATCTTCAAAATTGTTCTTCAGTTTTTACAGAAGTTCAGACTTACATATAACTTTCAGTGCTTCACCATAAGCTCTATGTAATTCGTTGTTTATTTTTATTACTTTTAAAATAATAACAGAAAAAAACAGAAAAAGAACAAAACATGAAGATAATTGTGTTAGAAATAAATACATTGTTAAAGAAAAGAGGGGGAAAGATAGAAAGTCTTTTTTTAAAAAAAATCCATACAAAGTCTACGTTGGTTAGGCAACACTCAGGTAGCAAATGCAATCAAGTCTTCATTGAATGAAAGGTGCTATAAATTTATGTTTTCAATGCTGCAGTATCAGTCTTTTGTCCACAGTAAAGTGTGGAGAATCCATTTATGTTGTCAAATTGACAAATTATATATACTAGGTATGTACTTCAAAAGAATATTATCCTCTGAAAAATTTAGCTTTTGTTGCACAAATATATTTAATTCACTAGTAAGTGTAGGACATTGTAAAAAAATATGTGTTTTAAAGAAGAATCATCCTCATTATTTCTCCAACAAACTGATATATAATATTAAAATTCCAGTAATTGTTCTGCACACCAAGTGCATAGTTTACAGTACAAGTGGTCATTTGAAGTCAGGTGGTTATATATTTGTGGATTATTATTAGTCACCTAGTAATTATATATTCTGTTTTCTTCATTGGGTTGGACTAGTCTACAAATACAGAGAGTTATAGTACATATGAGCTGTGCTAAAAGAAAATATAAGTAAATATGTAGGTATTGGAATCAACTTCATGTCAAATCTCATGTCAGATTTAGTGCTCTAGTGGCAAGCAAAAAACCAAAAGAAATTGTGATTTAAATAGAGCTTGACAGAACAGTGTGACAGAGCTGATTTTAATGTTATAGTCAGATACAAGTACAAAAAGTAAAAAAATATATTTTCTTACAGTATTAAGAAAATAATGTGTTCATATATTACGATATAAAGGCCTAGTATTTCCTCTGTATATTTTAGGACCTTTCTCCCAAGAGTTCGTATTCCTTTTTGAACTCGTATTGGTTCCAGGTGACCGTTATCAAACAGAGAAACAAAAGGTTCATCTATCTTATCCTGTAGATAGGTTTTGCTAGCTAATGAGTACAAGGAAGGTCCCAGTCTTCATTTTGTTGATAAATTAGGATGACTTTGTGCAGATGGACGTCATCCAAATTGAGTTACTGAGAGGGAATGGAGCAGAGTGTGGCTCAGCCATAAATATAAAGTAAGCTGTTTTTGAAAGGTAAAGAGCTATTAAGTTCTAACGCTTTACATCTGCTTTGTCTCTCACTCTTCAGGTTTACCTCATTTCTCATCTGGCATTTTCCGTTGCTGGGGAAGAGATACCTTTATTGCACTGAGAGGGCTGATGTTAGTTACTGGACGCTACTTGGAAGCAAGGTAAAGGTGTTACAAATGTCAATAGTACCTGATTTTCTCTCTCTCTCTCTCTCTCTCTCTCTCTCTCTCTCTCTCTCTCTCTCTCTCTCTCTCTCTCTCTCTCTCTCTCTCTCCTTACCTACCTACCCATCCACACACTAAAGTAAATATTTATACCAACAGAAAAATAACAATAGAAATTTGCATTGGGGTAAATAAGGTTCTAGTCATTTAAAGCAATGCTTATATGCTTACATTTTAGTTAATGTTTTCCAAATAGAGAGGATAGAATTATTTGTTTGTGTAACCCACCTTACTCCTGGCCTGAGTGCCTTTCAGCCAATCCTCTGGAAATTAAACAGGATGATTTAATCTATGCAAGATTAAATACAGGCAGTCCTCTATTTACTACTACAATTGGAATCAGAAACCTCTTTACTAAGTGATGCAGTTGTTAAGTGAGCATCTTATGACCAGGCGGGATTTTAAAGCCATTTTTACTTCACATATTTTTAGTGAAATTTAATAGACAACTTGAAAGCCTACCATTTTATATTCACTCCCTTCTCCATCTCTCTGGTTTCAGGAACATAATATTAGCATTTGCTGGCACCTTAAGGCATGGTCTAATTCCTAATCTGCTTGGCCAAGGTACTCATGCCAGGTACAATTGTCGTGATGCTGTATGGTGGTGGCTTCAGTGTATACAAGATTATTGTAAAACCGTTCCAAATGGCATAGACATTCTCAACTGTCCAATATCTAGAATGTATCCTACTGATGATTCTCTACCTCAGCCAGCAGGCAAAATGGTAATTATAGCTTCTCTCTTTTAGCTCAGTTCAATTTCTTACATGTTTTTATCGATGTGTTAATTTGGGAGAGGAATCTTCCAGGTTTGGGAGTTGACTTTAGCTCATGTGGGACTATTGCTGAAGTAGATTGATCCTGTTGTGGTGCCTATAACTGCCTGATGCTGTTGTGAGTACAAAAAACAGCTTGGATCATTATGCTTGGTGGCTTCTGATAAGGTAAAAAGGTTTTGTCCTTACAAGTGGTTAGGAAGGAAATTCTCCAAGAAACTCTTGTTCAGCAGTTTAAATAAAATGTAAATCCTTGCCCAAAGAACTTCAATATTATAGTATTACTGTCATTGACATAGTCTTATTGTTGCAATCATGCTCATCAAGGGACAAATGTTAAAAGGAAGTGTATTTTTTCTAAAGAAACCAGTTGTATATATTATTGCACTGTAGTGTTGAAGCATTTTTGACCTGCATCGGAAGGAGAAATGCTGACTGGATCTCTCTTCAGCACCTTAAATTTACACTTGATATCACATAGTAAATTTACACTTAAATTTACACTTAATATCATATAGTACAGAGGACCACTCTGAAATTTTGAGAGACAATTTGGTGTAGTGGTTAAGGCATTGGGCTAGAAACCAGGAGACCATGAGTTCTAGTCCTCCCTTAGGGCAAAGCCAGCTGGGTGACCATGAGCCAGTCACTTTCTCTCAGCCCTCAGAAGGAAGCAATGGTAACCTTGTCAAGAAAATTACAAGAATTTGTTCAAGAGTTTCCAAGATTCAGACATGTTTGAATGGGGGGGGGAATGAATTGCAGAGTTTAATGTGTTGGAGTGAGTAAAGTGAGAATATTCAGTTTCAAATTTATTTTCAGGCAAATCCATGCACTAGGAGACTTGGGGCCCATCAGTCTTTTTTAGCCCAACCTAACTCATATAATAGTTTTCCACAGATAAAATGAGTTTTATGTAATCATTTTGAAGTTCTGGAGGAAACGTGGGACATAAATCCAGTACACACTCTCTTGAGCGTGAGTCCATTAGACTTGCCTCTGAATAGGAGATTCCTTTACAAACTCTATGTTCTTTGTTATGTGGGTTTTTAATTTAGGGTTTTTTTTCCTTTCTTCCTCTATATTTAAACTACTGATATCCAGGATCAGCCATTATATGAAGTGATACAGGAAGCAATGCAAAAGCATGCCCAAGGCATAGATTTCCGAGAGAGGAATGCTGGCCCACAAATAGATCGAAACATGAGAGATGAAGGTATACATTTTGTAACTATTTTTTCATGTTTATTTCTTAGCTTCCTAAAATATCTTGAAATAAAGTGAGATTTTCTTTAAATCCCTTAAAGATACACTTTTCCATGACTTAAAATACAGCATTCATATGACTTGTGTTGTCAGTCAATTTAATTTGGGCTGCCATAAAAGCTCAAAAATGGGGCAACATTTTCATGTGGCCTTTCTGGAAAACAAGCTAATATTTGTACTTTGTAGGCTTTAACGTAACTGCAGGCGTGGACATGGAAACGGGCTTTGTCTTTGGAGGGAACCGTTTTAATTGTGGTACCTGGATGGATAAAATGGGAGAGAGCGATAGAGCTCGCAACAAAGGAATTCCAGCCACTCCAAGGTACTACACAAATGCTTGTAGCATTATTAGCACATTAAAAGCCTGAATGTAATTGTTTGACTAATTAGAAATCAATGTAAAGATATTGCTGTCAACTATGAATGAGTGAATGAATGTTTTTATTGCAGTCACTGATCAGAATTGCAATCAAAAATGGATTAAAAAAATAAAGTAAAAACAAAACAATGTAAAATACAATTGGTGTGGGTTTGTTAGTAGATAATAAAAGTCTGCCTAATTTTATAGGCAGTATTTGTTTGTTAAATTTATTTGCCAACCATCTCATCTGGACAGCTTACCACAGTAAAAATGGGGAAAATGATTAAAAAAAATGTAAACATAACAATAGTAAAGCAATCAAACAATAAAAATAAACAATGGACGTACAACAGTATGGATTAAAAGATGGGCAGGGAAGAGCAGGAAGCTCAGTTTTATATTAGAAGTATTACAAATTTTAGCTATTCTCAAGGAGACTGACTCTTGCCGATCTTTAATATACAGCTGTATATTAAAAAAAGGTCAGAATTTACCAGGTAAGGAGTTATGTTAAGTCCTTGAATCCTTATAGAGCAGAGGTTCCCAACCTTTTGGGCACCAGGACTGGTTATGTGGAGAGAGGTTTTTCCATGGACTGGAGGGTTTTGTGTGCTGCCTGCTGTTCTGTTCTAGCCTACTACCGGCCCTGCAGAAAAGGCAGGGACAACCCCTTTACAAAAGGCAAAAGGCTGGAAGTAAGCCCGCCAAATTTATTTACACAAAACAGATCCAAAACAGAGCAAACTGAGCAAAACAAAATACGAACCACTAAAACAGGAGCTATTCAAACGGTTGCCTTCAGCAAACCAGCCCTCCCACACATTCCCCTTTTAAACAGTTCAAGGCGTGACTTCTCTCTGCCTCCTTCCGAGGTGCCCTATTGCCTTCCTCTGTTTACTCCTGATTGACTGCCTCCTGTGTCGGGCGTCCTTGAACAGGGCCAGCTGTGGGTCATCTTCATCCACGCTGTCAGGCTCACACAGCTGGGTTTGCGTAATAACCAGATGGGAGGGGCCTGGCTGAGAGTTCTGCGAAGCCTCAGAACTGTCCTCTGCAGGCTCTCCAAACCCCTCCTCCTCCTCCTCTGAATCATCCGACCCAACTGCCGAACCCACAGGCTGACCCTGAATCACAACACCTGCATCCTGTGGGTGGGGCTTTCCTTGTTTGTGCAAACCGGTTGGCATGCTGTGGCTTGGTACAGGTCCATGGACCGGGGATTGGGGACCCCTGTTATAGAGGGTACAAATAGCAAGACATGAGCTGCAGTTTCAACAGATCTATGTCCATGGTGGCAACTTCTCAGCTCATAAGGAACTCTTTTTGTATCATCCCTCAAAAATGTTTGTGTGGAGATCACTGAAGTGTGCTAAAGGTAAAGCTCTTCAGAATTTGAAAATAGTTATGTGGTGTAAGTATCTCACTGGTTTATAGAAAGGGGATTAACTTCTGTGAAAAAATATTCTTAAATAGAGCAGACTGCTCCTGGTTGGGCTTTCACATTTTTGATAATATTGTTTAAATATGCTGAGTGCATCCTCATAACCCATCACTAGGAACGCCTCCCTGGAAAAGCTGAGAAGTTGAAGTTTTTGTGAGATTGTCTTGAACCATACTGATTTGTAATAGTCCTCAATAAGAAAGGAACTCAAACATATAGGAAAGAACAGTGACTTCAGGCACCATGAATGATACAGGTCCATAGATCTATTTTGACTTTAAATAGCCCTGCCTCCTTCCTTAATATTACATTTGGAATGCAAGGGGCTACCTGGAAAGTAGCCCTTAGGAATTTAGGCTGGATCTTTTCAAGAGGAGTAAAGAAAATGTAAGGTCCTAACTCAGGGGTCAGCAACCTGAAACAGTGAAAGAGCCACTCGGAACCAGTTCCCTCACAAAAGGAAAAACTGGGAGCCGCAAAAACTGTGTGTACATGCACGTACATGCGCGCATGTGCAGAACAGGGTTTGACTGAAGAGTGGAGCCAAGGCGAGATATGCACCTACCCTGCATATTTGAATTGATTGGTTGAACTTTTTTAGTCCCACTTTTTTTTGGGGGGGGGACTGCACATGGCAGAGGACTGGGAGCCTCAGGGGGAGCTGCGGGTTGCAGACCTGTGTCCTAACTGAACACCAAAACGTAGTTGTGCACAGGTCTTAGCTGAATAATAGCTTCAGTGCTGCTGGGGACACACTGTGCTGCTTCTCTGGTAAAGTGAAAAGAATTGGCCAGGTTTTTGAGTATTTTCTAGGACATAATTTTGGTGTGCACTGTGTTTGATGGAGCTATGGAAAACCATGTCCAAATATTCAAAAGATTGCCCTTGTTCAACACTCTTGCCGTTTCTACTCTAGGCGTGCTGTTTAGGTCTCTGCCACAATCAGGATCTCAATTTTACTACAGTTGATATCAAATGCTTCCTTAGAGTAGTGTTTGGCCAGAGCGTTCAGAGTTTGCTTAAGTTCAATTATTAAGTCCAATTGCCTTGAACTAGTTTCTTTTTAAATAAAAAAAAATCTATTTTCAGTGGAAAATGCTATTTCAGTGGAAAAACAAACTGGTTAAATTAAATACATGGAACCCCTGTCCATTGCCAGTTTTCTCTCAAGCATATTCATATTCAGTTCAGATAGATTTATGTATAAAATATATGTAAAGACTTATAAACACGCAGGCATTTCTAGGCAGGAGTTTTGCTTGAAATCCTCTGGATTAAAAATATGGAAGTATTTTATGAAAAATGATATTTAAACCATTCTGTTTGCATTAAACATCTAGCAGCAGAAGGATCGTTAAATTTTACCTGTCTTTTGCTAAGCTAAATGGCAAGGTTGGCTTCATATAAAATGAGCATCAATGAAATTACCCATTTGGGCATTTCGACATACAAACACTTAGATTTACACATGAATTAAATATGCAATCCAGATCTGATTCAAAGGAAGGATTACTAGACTTGCTAAGGCCTAATTTCCACATGATCTAACGCTAAACCATGGGCTAGGACAGGAGTGCAAATTCAGCTTTTGTACTAAATGGGAGCTAGTCAAGGATTGGGTGCAGCCTATTTTTATTTCTTCAGTTCCTGCCTTTTTAACCCTGTTTTTAGTATTTCTCTTTTTTTTTCAATTTCTCCCCCATTTCTGCCTGATCCTTCCCACCTTGTCTGCATTCTGTATCTGTTCTCCTTAAGTCTTCCTGTATTGTCTGCATCTTCTCCATTTTGTTCCCCAATCCAAAGCAACGGGGGAGGGGGGAGCAGCTGTGGCATAGATAGCTCCTTCTTCTATCATGTAAATAGCTATTTTTTTGTTTCCTCTTTTCTGGATCAGGAAGAAAACATTCTTCCAGTTATTCAAAAAGAAAACCACAATATCAAAGTGCAAGCTCACTTCCTTTTCTTGCAGTCAGAGACTAAAATAAGGCCACCATTGCCCACCTGCTGACTGTAGCACCATTTACTTGCGAACAAATAGACAACAGCTAGTTCCTGTTGACTTGTTTTGCTATAGAGATAAAGGAGTTGAGAGAACGAGAGATGAGAGAAACAAACTATGCTATGGATAGGTGAAAATAAAAATTAACAAAGGTTAATTTATTGCATTTGTGCATGTAGATATGTAAATGAATAAATCCTGCCAACTTTGAGTTCTGTCCCTGTCCAATTTTGAAGTGTAACTCTCAACACATATTGTTCAACGGGACTTGGAGCCCTTGAGATGGTAACAGAAGCAATGCTTGTGACTTTACATTTGCATGAATCCACAACTGTTTTTTAAATTAGTCCTGTATATCCAAAGGAGTTTATGAAAATCTTGAGATCCAAATTTAACTCCTGGCATCACTAGCCAGTTACTGCCTGTTTTGACTGACATTACCTCTCTGGATTGTCTGGTATATTTCTCATCAATATCAAAATAGTTTTTAAAAATCATTCTCTTATTACACTAATGTTGCCCTCTTCCAAAATATACAAGGGAGTTACAAGGGATATAATCAGAGTTCTGTGCTATTGGCATGACCAATAAATATAATAGCCGAAATCTTTATTTGGGAACGGAAGGGAAACTTACTTTTCTGCTGTGGCTGTCCTTTTAGAGATGGTTCTGCTGTGGAAATTGTTGGTCTATGCAAATCAACCGTTCGCTGGCTACAGGAATTGTCAGAGAAGAAGTTATTTCCATATCCTGGAGTTACTGTGAGAAGACATGGTAAGTAAATATAGCTCCAGTGTAAAATGGAGGTAGAAAAGTGATATTACTAATAATAGTAATAAAGTGCCCAAAATGTTCCACACTACATGTTTTTTTTATTGAAAAGTTTTATCATACATTTTATCTTTAACAGTCCCCCCTACCCCTCCCCTACCCCTCCCTCCCTACCCCTCCCCCCTCCCCCCCCCGACTTCCCAGAGCTAAGTACAAGGTATAAAAAACAAAAAGAACAATCATAAACATCCGTATGCTAACAACCATAAACTCTAGAATCTATCACTCTCTAGCTCATATAGGATAACTACAAACACTATTAATATAAAATATATAAAAAAAAGAGAAAAAAAGGAAAAAAGAAAGGAAGACTCATTCAAATGCTACATGAAACTTTTTAGTCCCATATTTGTTCTGGATATACTCAATCCATTTTCTCCACTCCATAATATAGCGTTCTTGCGAATGATCTTTCAAATAGGCCGATATCTTTGCCATCTCTGCCAGGTCAGAAACCTTTAAAGTCCATTCTTCTATAGTCGGCAGTTCCTCCTTCTTCCAATATCTTACAATCTAACTTATGTCTATACTTCTTCCAAACTCTCAACAATGCCTATCTTAAAATATGCACTTTAAACACATCTTGTAAATCCTTCGATGTCAATGCAGCAGGAGGAAGCAACACTTGCAATGATGTCTGTTGCACCGGAGAAGTTCCAGCACTCCGAAGAGTTTTTGGGGGAGGTTTAGCCGCCATCTTTTTACTTTCACTTGTTACGCACTTTCACTTTAAGTTTATAAAGTCCATTACACTACATGTTTTTTTGAATAACACTCAGAAAGCAACAGGGAGGATAGGGCATCCAACAGGAGTCAGCTGGATTTCAGTTCTCCCTAAATCAAGAAATGGTTGGGATGGAAGAGCAAGGGACAATTCAACTAGTTAAGTGGGATTGTTTTGAAGATTAAATGGGAGCAAGCTATATAATCGGCTGTCTGTTCCACTGTAGAACAAAGAAAAAAATACATCTGATGTTATTGAATACATGTGGGTTTGAATTTCTCTTTAAAATGTTGCAGTGTTTACCTTTGTCCATGGTTCTAGAACTTTTTTTTTTCTATTCTAGTACCCACCACTTGTACTAGGATTACAATTTAATACATTTGGGAAGGGGAGCATCAGATTAAGCAAGACATCCTAAAATCATGTTTTCATTCTTTACATTCCAGCTTTTTTTTTCTAGAATAGGGAACTTTATTTTTTCCATATTACCATGTGGATGGGTTTTCTGGAGATCTGTTGCGGTACAGCTGTATATAGCTCTTTGCATGCTCTTATTTTAATTTGGATTCTGAGACGCCCACAAGCTGCTTACTGCAGCAGAAATTTCGAGGATTTTTCTTCCCCATTTCCCCTAAGCCTTCATTTGTGCTGATTTACAGAGAGGATAAGAAATAATCTCACTCACACAGCTATTTCTTACTGCCTCCATAAACAGTGGAGAAATGCTCTTTTCCTCACTTCTTACTAGCCTGTTACTTCCCCCCCCCCCAAAAAAAAATTAGGCAAAGAGCACAAATACAGCATAGATTGTTAGCCAATGACTGTTGCTAAAGTCAGAACAGAATGCTTTGTTGACGTTCGGCTCACCCAAATGCAGCAATAATAACAGCTAAGCAAAAAAGAAAGAAAGAAGATACAGCCAGATAGCCAAATAATTAAATTCTGATAAGGAGAAATTTCCTGACAGTTAGAACAATTAATCAGTGGAACAACTTGCCTCCAGAAGTTGTGGATGCTGCAGCACTAGAGGCTTTTAAGAAGAGATTGGACAATCATTTGTCTGAAATGATAAAGGGGAAACCTGCCTGAGAAGGGGATTGGACTAGAAGACCTCCAAGGTCCCTTCCAACTCTGTCATTCTCTTCTGTTCTGTTCTGATTTAGGGAAATAAAGCAGGGAAAAGTGTCTTATTTGCTTGAAATGAGCCAACCCTGTCTCCCCCATCACTGCAAGGATTAGGTGTGTCCCTTCCATATGAGGGAGCAGGATGAGTTGTACCCAGTGTGTTCTGTAAGACCACTGAACTTCTAAGAAAAGCACCCTTCAAATGAAGAAGGCAAAACAGCATTCAGTCCATGGGAGGGGGGTGGGAAGACTGTGGTTAACCATGGTGGACTGGGTAGTTGAAGAGCTGTTCTCCTTATGGGAAGGAAAGCAGGAAATACAGCAGAAGAATCATGTTTGAAGAACTCTTTCTTTCCCATGGGGGATGTAGCTCTTTATAGCTATAGCGCTTGCCACACAGTTAAATTCCTTCTGTGGATTAGGCTCTGCAACTCTTTGCCCACAGGGGTGAATTTTTAACATGCATACAACAGTCTTACGCGGTGCCTTTTTTGTAAAAGAAAAAGGTGTTGGAACTCACACATGTCATACAACCTGCCTTGCCTACCCTACAAGGGTCCATCCAAAAAAGGTGCCGGAACTCCGTTCTGAGCGTTCTATAACAAAAAAAAGCCCTGGTCTTACGTAACAACATCATAAGGTATGCCCATTCAACGTCACCTATCAAGCACTGAGTGAACATTCCACTTTGGTGGGGAGGCAAATAAAAAGGCACACACAAACGTCCTTCTCTTGCTATTCCTCCTAATACCGGCAGCCTGGGTTCCGGTGGGGTTGGCAAGAAAAATGGAAGAGTTGACTTTTTTATACAGTGAAAGACTCTCCAGCTGCCAAAAAACAAATGATCCTGAAAAATATGTGGCCAGTAACTCAGGAAGAGGGAAGAGATGTACCTGCCATAGTGTCAATAGGAGCAAGGCAAGCCTTCCCTCCTAAACCTGTAGGATGCTTGCAAAGAAAGAGAAAATGGATATGACCATATATGGAAGGTCTATGGAGATTCTCAATCGTCAACCAGGTCATGGTTGTCCTAAAGATGCTTTTCAAGAGGCAATTTCTTGGTTATCTTCCTCAACACGTTTTGCTTCTCATCTAAGAAACTTCTTCAGTTCTTCAGGATGTGAAGCAAAACATCTTCAAGGGGGAAAAAACAAGACAGTCTAGTTGCCTTTTGAAAAGCACCTTTGGGACACATGTGGGAAGGGGTATTGTTATTAAAAAATATGATTTCTTCATCCATCTAATTCCATCCACCCTAATATATCTGCAACCCAAAATTCTGTTTTCCATCCGCTGTTTCTTTGCCGCCTCCATACAGATGAACATAATAACCATTGTTATTATTAATGGGTCCTCCAGATGAAATGGGCTTCAGTTCTGTCCTGGAAGTAGTGTCCCCATTCAGAATGATAGTTAGCAATACTGAATCTGGAGAATTTTAGATAATATATTTGTACGGTAGTAGCATCATGTTTCTAATTACAGAATAGCTATGTCTTACCTGGATGTGTCCTTAATGATGCTTTTTATTGTATTAGTCAATTACACAAAACTGATACTATTTTCCAGGGAGAGATGAGACCTTTACATATAATCAGTGGAACAGAAAAATCCAAGCCCATTTCGAAAAGCTGTTTTTTGTCTCTGAAAACCCAAATGATCCCAATGAGACACATCCAACTCTGGTTCATAAGAGGGGCATATACAAAGACAGCTACGGAGCATCAAGTCCTTGGTGTGATTATCAACTGAGGCCAAATTTCCCTATAGCAATGGTTGTGGTGCGTATGAAGTTTTTAAAATGACATGTGGTGTTTTTGCATATGTTTTTAACACTTGTTAGCAATTTTGAATACTTTTCAGTAGAAAAATTGGTTAAACTATTGGAAGATATAAAGATGATAGTTTGCTGGGAGAAGCAATGGAATGGATGGGACTAGAGACAAAGCAGGGAACGCCTATGGATCATGCTCTTCGATAAATAAGTTTGTGAAATGTTATTTATAACCTGGGATATAACGTCATGACAATCTTGTGAGGACACTGCAAAATATATCTTTTATATTTAATTTTTCAGTATTTTTCCGTTGTTTATATGTGATGTATTTTTCTACTTTAAAAAAAAAATCAAGGCACCTGAATTGTTCTCTCCTGAGCATGCTTGGAAAGCACTTGAAATGTTAGAGAAAAAATTACTTGGTCCACTTGGCATGAAAACCTTAGACCCAGAGTAAGTATTTTATTATTTGTTAAATTACCAAAAAAGAGAGAATAAAACAATTATAGGATTAAAACATGAAAATATCAGACATTAAAAGCTAAAACATTAAAATTAATATTGAAATGGATAAAAATCCAGTGCATAGACCGGGTGGAAGTGAGATCTTGTACTAATTTACTAGCCACTTCCAAAACAGGATACCCACATCAGGACTCCAAGCCAGTTGGAAAAACAGATTTTCTGGCTTTTTTGGAAGACCAAAGAAATGATCGGCTGATCTTGCCTCATGTGGGATGATTGTCCAAAGAGCAGGAGCCATGGCAAAAAAAAACCTCTTTCAGACCCTGTCAGTCACAATTCCTTGGCTGACAGGATCCAGAGTAGCATATTCCACCAGAGTGAGTGGGAAGGGCCAAGTATGATGGAGACATGGTTGCATAAGAAGGTTTATCTAGTGTAAATGAATAAGTATCACTGTAAATAAGAGCTAGGTTTTTGTTGTTGTTAGCTGCGAAGTCGTGTCCAACCCATCGTGACCCTATCGACAATGTTCCTCCAGGCCTTCCTGTCCTCTACCATCTTCTGGAGTCCATTTAAGCTCACACCTACTGCTTCAGTGACTCCATTCAGCCACCTCATTCTCTGTCGTCCCCTTCTTCTCTTGCCCTCAATCTTTCCCAGCATTAGGCTCTTCTCCAGTGAGTCCTTCCTTCTCATTAGGTGGCCAAAGTATTTGAGTTTCAACTTCAGGATCTGGCCTTCTAAAGAGCAGTCAGGGTTGATCTCCTCTAGGACTGACCAGTTTGATCGCCTTGCAGTCCAAGGGACTCGCAGGAGTCTTCTCTAGCACCATAGCTCAAAGGCCTCAATTCTTTGGCACTCAGCCTTTCTTATGCTCCAACTTTCACTGCCATACATTGCAACTGGGAAGACCATAGCCTTGACTATACGCACTTTTGTTGACAGGGTGATGTCTCTGCTTTTTAGTGTGCTGTCTAGATTTGCCATGGCTTTCCTCCCCAGGAGCAAGTGTCTTTTAATTTCTTGGCTACAGTCTCCATCTGCAGTGATCTCAGAGCCCAGGAAAATAAAATCTGTCACTACCTCCATTTCTTCCCCATCTATTTGCCAGGAATTGAGAGGGCCGGATGCCATGATCTTAGTTTTGTTAATGTTTAGTTTCAACCCAAGTTTTGCACTCTCCTTCTTCACCCGCAACAAGAGGCTCTTTAGTTCTTCTTCACTTTCTGCCATTAGAGTGGTATCATCTGCATATCTTAGGTTGTTGATATTTCTTCCGGCAATCTTAATTCCAATTTTTGATTCATCTAGCCCTGCCTTTCTCATGATGTGCTCTGCATATAACTTAAATAGGCAGGGCGACAGTATACAGCCTTGCCGGACTCCTTTCCCAATTTTGAACCAATCAGTGGTTCCGTGTCCAGTTCTCACTGTTGCTTCTTGGCCCACATATAGGTTTCTCAAGAGACAAATACGCCCATCTCTTTAAGAACTTGCCACTGTTTGTTATGATCCACACAATCAAAGGCTTTAGCATAGTCAGTGAAGCAGATGTTTTTCTGGAACTCTAGCTTTCTCCATGATCCAGCGTATGTTGGCAATTTGATCTCTAGTTCCTCTGCCTCATCAAAATCCTGCCTGTACTTCTAGTAGTAGCTAAGTTTTAGTCTGCCTCAAATGTACTTATTTTCCTGTCACATCACCATAATTTAAAGAAATTCTGTAGTGGGAATTACATTGAAGATAGATTTGACTTAGATAGATTTGACTTAACTAATAGTCAGAGGCCTAAGTCTTAAAAGCTTTTCTTTGATTGCAATGGGATTGATTTTGCAAAGATCATAGCTGACAACTATTTATTTTTTATATTAGTTTCCTCTGTATCCTGTTGTCTAGTCTGAGATATTGTACAAGGGAGTCAAGCAGCATTTTATCATTTTTTTTCTTGATCCTTATCAAGAGAGCACATTCTGAGATGTTAATTAATTGTAACTGAACATTTTAAACAATAATGTCATAGAAATGTCATTACTACATTAGTGCAACAACACTATTGTGTTAATGCAGCTTCACTGCAGATAAAGCAATGTTGACATCATTTACACTCTCTTGCAGTAAATAATGTGTGAATAAATAAATATACTTCACTGAGAATAAGATTCACTAATATATAAAACATCAGATCTAAAATCCTAGAAAAATGAATGGCAAACGCCATCTTAATGATATTTGTCCTAAGTAATTTCATAAAACCTAATGTCTCTTTCTCAGAAATATTGACTCTTTTATTTTTTTTCCCTAGTGATATGGTTTATTGTGGTGTTTACGATAATGCCTTAGACAATGATAATTATAATGTGTCTAAAGGATTCAATTACCATCAAGGACCTGTAAGCATTATACTTTATTAATTTTTATCAATTGATTTCAGATTTTCATTTTTCATATTAAAACATATTAAAATTCTGTTTTTTTTTAAGGAATGGCTTTGGCCAATTGGATATTTCCTTCGTGCCAAGCTATACTTCTCCAAGTTAATTGGTACAGAGATCTATGCAAAGACTGTGTTTTTGATTAAGAATGTTCTTTCTCGCCATTATGTTCATCTTGAGAGGTAACTTATTTATACAATATAAAATATTACTGTTGAACATCCATTTTGATATTAATATTTTGATAGCAAAATAGCTCTCACCACATGAATATATATATATATATATGTGTGTGTGTGTGTGTGTGTGTGTGTGTGTGTGTGTGTGTGTGTGTGTGTTTTCTGAGGTTTTCGCGGGTGTTTATATGTGGGTCTTCGGTCATTCGGGTTTTTCCCCGCGTAGAACTAAAGGTGTAGGTGCAACGTTTCGACGGAATCCCATCCGTCATCATCAGGCTGGAGGCTTCAGCTTCCTTCTTCTGGGAGAAGCATGTGGTAGTGGCTGTTTGTTCCTCTTTTTTAAACTGCCAGAGGGGGTGTGTTCTGTGGGTGGAGGTGTGCTCTGATTGGGTGGGGGATTAAGTGTGTTCTGATTGGGTGGGAGTGTGTTTTGAATGGTGGGTGTGTTCTGATTGGGTGGGGGTGTGTTTTGAGTGGATGGGCTGGTCTCAGCTGCCAGCCTCAGACCTGAGCTGGTGAGTTGTGCTGCTTTTGTTCGGCCACACAATACGCAAACCACACAATAAGCAAACTGACACCCACTATAAAAACATGGCACCACCTGCCCCACCACATACATCGGACAGACCAACAGAAGAATAAGTGCACGCATTGAAGAGCACAAAAACTCGCTCAGAAAAGGAGAACAAACTTCATCCCTGGTCCAACACTTTGAAGCCACGGGACATGAAATTGATTTAAAAAAAACCCCCAAAACTATCGCCAAAATTGAACATTTTAACAACAGAATAATCAGAGAAGCCATTGAGATAAAAAAACGCCCCCACAGCATAAACAAATGAGATGATACCTCTCGCCTACCAACCATTTGGAAACCCGCCTTGATTGACAGACGAGTCCCAACCACCAAGAAGGATAGACCCAAACTCATGATAACACCACATGACATCACCACCACACAACCATTCAAAAAGCAAATCCGAACCCACAATGATAACGAGGCACAACCACAAAACAGAAACCTAACTACAGCTGCAACATCAGCCACTTTAAACCCCTCCAAACCACACAATAAGCAAACTGACACCCACTATAAAAACATGGCACCACCACAAACACGAAGCCAAACAAAAGCAGCACAACTCACCAGCTCAGGTCTAAGGCTAGCAGCTGAGACCAGCCCATCCACTCAAAACACACCCCCACCCAATCAGAACACACCCACCATTCAAAACACACTCCCACCCAATCAGAACACACTTACTCCCCCACCCAATCAGAGCACACCTCCACCCACAGAACACACCCCCTCTGGTAGTTTAAAAAAGAGGAACAAACAGCCACATGCTTCTCCCAGAAGAAGAAAGCAGAAGCCACCAGCCTGATGATGACGGATGGGATTCCGTCGAAACGTCGCCCCTACACCTTTAGTTCTACGCGGGAAAAAACCCGAATAACCAAAGATACACACACACACACACACACACACACACACACACACACACACACACACATATATATATATATATATATATACACATATATATATACATATACATATACATATATATACACACATACACACACACACATATATACATATACATATACATATACATGATGCAAAATTAAAAAAGAGCCAAAGACAGACACTGCAGATTTTCAAGATATAGCTGAAACACATAATAAAATAATTAAAATGATAATAGCTTTTATAGGCTATTCATTTTCTATAAAAAGGAACGGATATTGTTCTTTTAGTGACAAATAATCAGAAGGCATTATCGGCCATTATTTATTAACTTTTGTAATGTGTTTTATCTCAACTCAAAATAAATTTATATTATAACCATTAGTAGCAATCTAAAATCAGAATCAAGAAAGTATATTATATCCATGCATGCCAGTGCTCAGGAATGGGGAATGAAAAAAATGGCACCAAACAAGCAGCAAAATCACACTTCCTACATGTTTTACATGCCTGTATGATTCATTAGGCACAGCCTATGCAGTGTTTTTCAACTTGAACAAGAAAAAATCTGAAAAGTAACATTACATCAAAATTTGTATATGTTAAAATTAAACGTATGTAGGATATTATTGCTATTTTATTTTGCGTACATGTACAGCTATTACAGATATCTTAGTTCAGTGCTGACTGAACTTGAATCATGTAGAAAGCAGAACTGAATTCAATTTTGGACTTTTAAGGTTTTTTGCACAGCAAATAAAACCAAGTCTGATACTTAGTTTGCTTTCAGATGCAATAGCCAGTCGGCTATCGAAGAATAGGTTGAATATCAATAAATCATACCTAATAGGAAGTTAGGGAATCAGGGAAAGTAAATTTGACTTCTTGCAGTCACACATGGAAATAAAGCAGATGCTGATCTTCAAAAGATTAGTTGTGCTCTTGAACAAAATAAAATTCCCTGCGACTTATTGAAGAATATAAGTTCAGGGAATACCTTTTCAGCCACAATCATCTGGATGGCTGCTGAAATAATAAATGTGCTTGAGGTTTACAAGGGCCTTAATACAGTTCTGATTTTCTATTTCAGATCCTAATAAGAGTTTGTTCTGCAGAGAGTTTCTCTGAATTGAAACTCATGAGGAAAATCAATGTTTTGATAGGTTAGGAAAAAGCAAGAACTTGAGCTATATTATCTTCCTTTTTCAGAGGATGATTTTTCTAGATGTAAAAATTATTCAGTAAGAAAGTTGCTGCCTTTTGACTGGAAACTAGATTAGTATGCATAGCTCTGCATTATTGGTTGGGTAGTGTCTGAGAACACTATTTTTTATCCTTTATTTATTTATTTATTTATTTATCTTCCACCTTTATTGTTTTTATAAACAACTCAAGGTGGCAAGCATATCTAATATTCCTTCCTATTTTCCCCACAACAACCACCCTCTGAGGTAAGTTGAACAGGCTAGGAATTCAAATTCAATAACTTGTATGCATTAGTGGCTGGACTGAGGTCTGTATACTTGGGAACCCAGTGCACTGGCCGAGCAGATTTCTGTATTCTAGGCTGCATAGGAAAGGAAAATATATTGATAAGGACACAGACCTTTTTTCTTTTCATGCTTTACAGATGCTTTAACCCTGAACAGCCCCCTGAACTACAAATAAGAACCACTGGGTTGAGCTAATTTCATCTCTGGGTTCTTCATATCACTCTCATGTAGGCCTCGGCTTAACAACTGTTCAAAGACTTGCAACCAATCCTCATGCTTGCAACCATTGCAAAGTCAGGCGATCAGGATTTAGGCATTTGGCAATTGATGTGTGCTTATGACAGTAGCAGCATCCCAGAGTCATGGGTTCGCCACATGCAACCTTCTTAGTCAGCTTCTGACAAGCAAAGTCTATAAAGGAAGCCAGATTCACTTAATGATCATGTGATTCACTTAACAACTGCAGTGATTTGCTTAACAACGGGGCAGAAAAGTTTGTCAAATCAGTGGTGATTCACTTAACAACCGCCTTGCTTGGCAGTGGAAGTTGTGATCATAAATCAAGGACTACATCTGTTCTCCATTTCAAATCATAATCCTTATTCCATTTAGAGCCAAAATGCCGCAACTGAATATCCCTCAGAATTCCATAGGAATGTATGTGTGCTCTGTAAAAATTTGTCTGCATAGAGCCCTTCTATTTTTTCTGTAATATGGGATTTTTCCACTTTCTCTTATAAATACAAATTAATAAATATAAGCAGCTAACTAGAAATATGGTGGAAGAGGTAAATTTGTCTAACCCATATCTGCCCTGACATTATCTTGTATTCATTTAAGATATGTTATTTTAGTGTAATATATTTGCAGTTATTCAGATAGTAATATGTTGACTTGGTTTTTCTGCAGGTCTCCTTGGAAAGGGCTTCCAGAATTGACTAATGAAAATGGTCAATATTGTCCCTTCAGCTGTGAAACCCAGGCTTGGTCAATTGCTGTGGTCCTTGAGGTCCTCTGTGATTTATAACAGTAGTTATTCTGTCTTGGAAAAACTTGCTAGCTTTTGTCTGGAATGCAAATAACGTAGCTTGTCTTATTGTTAAAAATCCTACCGATGGAAGTTGTTTATGCCTGTTGTTCCTTGGCAATTGTAGGACTACATGAGTGTTCATCATTTGAGAATCACACCATAATTTTTAAAATCAGTGTGCATAGTTTAAAATTAATATGCTCAATATGTAAATCAAGTATAAAAGCATAGCAAGTTAGACTTTGATATGTGACAAACGCCACGTATCTTCCCTGAAGTGGAGTTCTATTTCAGAAATTTCTTAGAATGACAGCCCCAGTTTAAGGTGCTTCCATAAAGGTAGCCCTAGGCTTACGACCACTTGCTTAGTTCCAGTGAACTTACTCGGGGGATACTTATAACCCAGATTCAAAATTCTGACAATGGGTCCTGCCACAGTCATGTGACTGCACTTTAGGTCCTTGGCAACTGGGCTGCATTTATGGCTGTTTGCTGTGTCTTTCAATCACATGGCCACGTTGCCCTATTGGTTCTTTAACAACCACGCATTCCCTTAAAACCCACTGCAAAAAAGGCTGTAAAAATCAGCCTTTTTTTTTTACATTACAACCATCATGAGCTATGACCACGGTGAGCAGTCTCCATTACAGTTGTAATTTGAGTACTACCCAAATTTTACATTTAAGAGCCTTAAAAACATAATACATCAGACCAGTGGTCACATATTCTGTTCCCCAGTAGCTAACATTATAGAAATAACATCCCCCTGCTATTGGGAAGGGAACCAGAGAAGCCCATTGTCTCCGTTGCTGAAAGTGCTGGTTAGAATGGCTAGTCACTATTAATAGCCTTACTCTTGGATGAATTGCCAAATCCCTTCCAAAAGAAACTTGCCCAAACTATACCTCCTGTTAGCAAATTCCATAGATTAATCCAATGCTGCATTAATAACTTTATCTACTGTAATGTCTCACCATTTAGCTGAGCCTAGTAGTATGCTAGTATTTTGAGAGAAGGAGGGAGGAATCTCTCCCACTGTATCCATAAAAATCTTAATATATCTCTAACCTTTGTCCCCTCCCTTCTTGTAAAACTTTAAAGACAACTTTCCCTCTATTTTTCTACAATAGGGCATAATTAATTTGGAGCTAGACTTTAGTTTTCTGTGGCTTATACGCTCCATATGGGAGTCCTTGCACTGCTCATTCAAAATCATTGAAAATCTCAAAGCATACCCAATGGAGAAGGGTACTTTAATTTAACATACAATGAATGCCTATAAAAACATTCTTGCTTTGAAGCATGTAATTGTTTGTCCATGCTGTATAATAAAATCCCAAGCTTCCTCAGGTTATAATGTAGGAGTAAAAGAGTCTCATAGACTAAGTTTGCATATTCCCAACTTTTAAAAGTTGTAATTGGAGATCTACTGTATTTGGAATCTAATTTAATGTATAAATATAAAATTGAAATGAATCAGCATTGAGGGGAAAATCAGTTGCCCGTGAGATGAAGATCTTTCCTCAGAAGTCGAAAGGAGCAACAACTTGAGTTTTTAAAAGTTGACTTTCAAGTAATGTTTAAGCTATTCACTACTTGCACAGGCACTCGCACCAAATTTGCTGCATTGCAGCTATCCACAACTGTGGAACTCCTTCAATGTAGAGGCCTGCTACAATTATGTGAAAGGAGAACCTAGTGAATTGGGATCATCTGCATAAAAGGTTTGCTATTCCAAAGATATTTCAAGAAGCTATTTACAGGCCTCCCAACTTGACGGTTGTTTGTGCATTAGCCCTTAGTGGAACTTATAGGAAGGCAATTGCTTTTGAGCAGAAGGTTGGAAGAGATTCCAGCCCTCAATTTAAATCAATTTGTTCTAAGTACTTTAAATTAAGGCTTAGTGAAATCATCTGGAACTCAATAGCCGGAGCTCATCTGTACCATAATTTCAGTGCAATTATTCAGCAAAGGCCAGATTAGGCAATGATGTTTCTTTCTACTGCAGGAGGAAATAGCAAGTTTTAGCTTAGTGCAGGGGTGTCAAACTGCCAACCCACAGGCCAGACGCATCATGAATAAACCGTGCCCACCCCATTGCCGGCAGTGGGGGGAAAGCTCCGATATGTCGCGAGTTTGACAAGTCTGGCTTAGTGGAATGACAATGGCAAAAATTACTGCTTTGATAATGCATAGATACAATACAATTTAATAATACTCAATTTCAGCACTGTTACTTTTATCAGTAAGGCTACCATATTTAGGCTTTAAAAATCCATCAGACCACTAGATGGCAGCAAAAAGATACAACAAAGTGACTCTCTGCTGCCATCTCACAGTCATCAATGTATTAGCTTTGCTATGGTTGCCCTTAAAATTCACATAGCTGGAGTTTTCACGTAAGGGCATGTGGTGGTAAAACAAGCTACTAAAACAGGTTAGAGATTCTACTATGCTGCTGTGTATATTGCCTTTCAAAACTTATATTTGTTTGCATTGGTCCTTTGAATAATTTATAACGGTTGACACTTGCACTACTTTATTTAATAAACATCACTGTCAGTGAATCTCATCCAATAACTACTTTTCCATTAATAAAATATTAATTCTATTATAACATTTCAATTTTTGACATTCCTATCCATTTTCAGATATAAAAATGAATGTCTAATTAAAATTCTATGTATTTGGTTAGGGCTTCAAAAAGTTACATTAGGAATATAGATACAAAAAATTATATTTATTTTAAAAATATAATAATAATAATAAGTTGGGACCTTGGAGGTCATCTAGTCCAACCCCCTGCTAAGGCAGGAAACCCTATACCATTTCAGACAAATGGCTGTCCAGTTTCTTCTTAAAAACTTCCAGTGTTGGAGCATTCACAGCTTCTGGAGGCAGGTTGTTCCACTGGTTAGTTGTTGTAACTGTCAGGAAGTTTCTCCTTAGTTCTAGGTTGCTTCTCTCCTTGACTAGTTTCCATCCGTTGCTTCTTGTCCTGCTTTCAGGTGCTTTGGAGAATAGCTTGACTCCCTCTTCTTTGTGGCAGCCCCTGAGATATTGGAACACTGCTATCATGTCACCCCTCACCCTTCTCTTCATTAAACTACACATACCCAATTCCAGCAACCGTTCCCTATATGTTTTAGCCTCCAGTCCCCAATCATCTTTGTTGCTCTTCTCTGTACTCTTTCTAGAGTCTCGACATCTTTTTTACATCATGGTGACCAAAACTGGATGCAGTATTCCAGGTGTGGCCTTAATATGTTTGAGGAAATATAAACAAGAATAAAAAACTTAATTGTCAGCAATTTTACCTGTCTAATATATTTCTTGGGATTAGGATACATATTATTAAAAACAAATTACTGTGATCCTGAACTTGGTAAGCTGGAGCCATACCGCATTTAGTTCAACTCTACTGATTTTAGAGTTGGCATATACAATATTTTTATGCTACATACATGGAAATCAGGTATGATTCTATTTGAGATACCTGATTTGGTAGAGAATAGCAGAGCCAACTGAGCAACTATCTTTAGGATAGTTCTACCTATCAGATTGCTTATCAATGCTCAGTATTTGCAGTTATTAGATTTGAGCCATATATGTGTGAAGAAAATCTAATTAGATTCAAAAGTAAAGATTTCTGAGTTGGTATATTTTAGTATGGAAACTGTAACATCAGACTGGTGGAGCCCAGTGGAAAATGAATGTGGGGAATTCTGGGACTTGACATCCACAGGCCTTAAAAGTTGCCGAAGTTGGACACCCCTGTTCTAGAACTCTCAAAATAATAATAAAAAATAGTCCCAATACTGAGTTTTCTTTCCTGATTTTGAAAACACTTGTTTCTTCCAGTGCCAAATTTACCTTGGATTGTCTGTCTAGAAGGATTAATTTGGACTTTCACTGAGAAAACTTCAAAAGCTAGAAAATATGTCAAGCACTAGAGAAATCAGGAAATCCAGGCAGTTCAAATGGGTACAAAGATTTATTACAAGCTTAAGCTCTCTACAAGAATCTGAACTACTAGTGGTAGATAAGAGTCAGTCAATCAATCAGAATAGAGCTGGAAGGGACTTTGGAGGTCTTCTAGCCCATCCCCCTGTTCAAACAGGAGACCCTATACCATTTCAGTTAGGTGAGTGCCCAGTTTTTTCTTAAAAACTTCCAGTGATGAAGCACCTACAACTTCTGAAGGCAAGCTGTTCCACTGGTTAATTGTCCTCACTGTTAGGAAGTTTCTCCTTAATTCCAGGTTGCTTCTCTCCTTGATTAGTTTCCATTCATTGTTTCTTGTCCTGCCCTTTGGTGCTTTGGAAAATAAGTTGACCCCCTCTTCTTTGGGGCAGCCCCTCAGATATTGGAACACTGCTATCATGTCACCCCTAGTCCTTCTTCTCTCATAGGAATTCAAGAAGGGATGGACTTAGATTTCTTGTGGATGCAAAGGGACTCATGACTGATGACACATTTGGCCCTTCCCTTGGGCTCAGCCTGCTCATCTCCTACACCAGGGTTGTCAAACTCGCTACGTCAATTGACGTGTTGCAATGTATCACAACTTTTTTGCCATTGACAGCAATGGGGTTGGCACGGTTTTGCTATGATGCATCCGGCCCATGGGCCTTCAGTTTGACACCCCTGTCCTACACAATATTCTTCATAGCTTGGCATTTTAGAGGTACTTGAGGACAGAAGAGTGACTTGTTACCAGTTCTTCCATTCTGATAAAATTGTGAATTTCACAGTCCTATCTGGATACAGTATACATGTCTCAAGTTATTTTGGTGCAATAATGTTAAAAATGTTTAAATCTATATCAACAGTGTGTCTGTATTCAAATGGTATATATAAAGGATTTAAATTTTAAAATTAGGAACTATTTCAAGAATAACAGCTGTGTTTGTAAAAAAAAATAATATTGTACTTGTAACATTTCGCGGTTCCTTCATTATAGCCTAAACCTAATTAGAAAGAAAAAGAAAGTTTCAGACGAAAATTTCCATTCTAGTACTTAAGTAATATATATGTAACTAAAATTTAGTTGGCAAAATAATTGGCAGACTTATGTTGTACACTACTGTGTTTCATGAAACTTTTGTGGGCAGATCAAACAAACCATTGCACATTTTTCCCCACTCTGCTCCTTGCTGCAGTTCCCAGCTATCAGCATTTTGTTCTCTTTCAACCAGGGAGCAAAGCCATCTGGCTATCACATCTGTACATCTTGTTTGCTGCTTCTCAGTTCAAACTAATTTGTAACATTCACTTCATTAGTGCTTATCAGCCCTGAAAACAATGCAGAAGGGAATAATGGAATGGTGCTTGTTTCATAGGAAGTTTAATTGTTGCACACATGAGTCCTGTGTGTCTGTCTGTTACATTGACTACTATGCAGCTATATGTGAGTGGCATTCAATAAAAATCTAACAATGGTGTATTGCTTGTCGTGCATTTATTTCTTCATAACTGCCATTTTCCATGCCATGAATCTAAGTAGTGAAAGGAACATAAAGATAAAGTAAAGGTAAAGGTTCCCCTGCACATGCGTGCTAGTCGTTTCCAACTCTAGGGGCCGGTGCTCATCTCCGTTTCAAAGCCAAAGAGCCAGCACTTGTCTGAGGACGTTTCCGTGGTCATGTGGCCGGCATGACCTTCCCACCGTAGTGGTCCTTATTTTTCTACTTGCATTTTTACATGCTTTTGAACTGCTAGGTTGGCAGAAGCTGGGACGAGTAACAGGCGCTCACTCTGTTACGCGGTACTCGGGATTCGACCCGCCAAACTGCCAACCATCTGATCAACAAGCTCAGCGTCCTAACCCACTGAGCCACTGCGTCCCTGAAAGGAACATAACTCAGCTTAATTCTGTTCATGCCATATGATAGGAAGGCTACTTTTGGCTTTTACCAATAAAAGTTCCTGATGATTTAAGGATCCTGAGGTTCAAGTGTTGGGAAACTCATTTATAAGACAAAGTCTAATTAGCTATTCTGTATACTTGACAATGCAGCAGTTAGTGTTGTTTATAAAAATCTTTTTTTTAATATACAGGCAAAATATCGCAACCTTTTTGTTTTGTAGTTGTCCAAGGGCAAGAAATTTTAGTTTGGGTGATCATTGTACGATTCTAGAAAATGCAGCAGTAAGTATCCTACGCTACTGTAACGAGGATAGTAAGACTTAATCTTTATTGAATGAGAAGAATTTAAATACCTTTGAATAGTTTTCAAATAGTTTTCAAACATCTGATCTTTTTTTTATTGAAAAGTTTTACAATACATTTTATCTTTAACAATCCCTCTCCCCTCCCTCTGCCCAACCCTTCCTAACCCTCCCCCCCTTCCCCCCTCCCCCCTCCCCGACTTCCCAGAGCTAAATACAAGGTATAAAAGCAAAAAATCATAAACAACCATATGTTAACAACAATAAACTATTAAGTCTATCGCACTCTAGCTCATATGAAATGACTACAAGCAATACTAATATCACATAAAAAAAGAAAAAAACTTATTCAAATGCTAAGTGAAAATTTTTAGTCCCATATTTGTTCTGGATATAATCAATCCACTTTTTCCACTCCATAATATAACGTTGTTGCGAATGATCTTTCAAATAAGCCGAAATCTTTGCCATTTCCGCCAGATCAGAAACTTTTAGAGTCCATTCTTCTATAGTCGGCAGTTCCTCCTTCTTCCAGTATTGACCTACTAAAAGTCTTGCTGCTGTAATTAAGTTCAACATCAACTTGGTGTCCACAACAGTAGTATCTGTAATTATGCCCAATAAGAACAATTGCGGACAAAACTTTATCCTTTGCTTAAATATCTTCTGCATATTCCACCAGATTTTAATCCAAAAAGCCTTAACCTTTGTACAGGTCCACCATATATGAAAATACGTTGCATCTTCACCACCACATCTCCAACATTTAGGTTGGTAGTTCGGATACATACTTGCAAGCTTTTTAGGATCTAAATGCCACCTATAAAACATTTTGTAAAAGTTCTCTCTTAAGTTTTGAGCTTGTGTAAATTTTACGTTCCTCACCCAGATCTTTTCCCACGTGTCCATTGTGATAACTTCTTGAATATTCTGAGCCCACTTTATCATACAATCTTTAACAAGTTCTGTTTCTGAGTCAATTTCTATCAATGCAAGATATATCCGTTTGATATGTGCTGGACCCTGATTTCTAATTTGCTTTACCAAATTTTCATCAGTCATTGAGAAACCAATTTTCTGGTCTTCTTTCCACCTGGCCCATAATTGACCATATTGAAACCAAGTTTGAACAATCTTCTCATCTCGTAAAAGATTATACGGCTTCAAACACCATACGTTCCTCTCCAAACTTAAGATCTCCTTGTACGTAGTCACATCATGTTTGAAGCCAACATTTATGTTTTCTATTGCATGTCAAACATCTGATCTTAAATGGGCTCTTTGCTGTTTTTTGGAAAATAGAAGGAGAAGCTGTGCACATTCCAAGACTTAATGAATTAGCCGTTATGTTACAGATTGATTTTTAACATGTACTGTATATACAAAATAGTATTATATATGTAATCAGTAGGACTAGAACAGGGCTTTTCAACCAGTGGTACGGGTACCACCTGTGGTACATTGGCACCTGGCAGATAGTATGTGACCATCCTAGAAAAGTGGTAGCGTGGGAGGGGAATGAGCTGAACCAGTGGCAGCACCCGACAAGCCTGAGCAAGAGACGGCTGGAGCTGCAAGGCTGTCAGGGCTCAGCAGAAGCACCACGATCAGCGCCAGGCTCCAGCTGGAGCTCGGCGCTGATCCTGGTGCTTCTGAGCCCAGAAGAAGCGCCGAACAGTTGGAATGTTGCAGCATCCCAGGGTCTTGTGATTTACATTCAGATCCTAGGCAACTGATTCATATTTATAACGATCACAGTGTCCCAGGGTCATGTGAAATGACCAAAACCTGCTGCAACCACCCAGCAGACGGGGAATAAAAATCAAACACACACACACACACCCCACCCCCACTGCCAATCCTCAACAGAAATGCTCACAACAATGAAAACCTCGGACAGGAGGAAGAGCGCCGCCGGGCAGGCAGGCAGTTGTCTTGCTCAACTGTGGCTTGGGGGGCATTGTAACTTTGAACAGTCACTAAGCGAACTGTTGTAAGTCGAAGACTACCTGTACCTCATCACTTTTTTCCTTTTTTTTTTTTTTTGGTCATCAAGTTTTTGACACCTTGCTAGGCGACTGGTGGTACTCAGATGTTGCCATATCCTAAAAGTGGTACAATGGGTTAACAGGTTGAAAAGCCCTGGACTAGAATTCTAAGTAATATGAATTTATGTGGCACTAAATGAGGGAAGATTGTTGTGTTATATTAGTGCAATACTTTAATAAGCAGTGGTATTCAGAATGTTCTGAACTCAAAAGGTTTTTCCACTGGCTGGGGAATTCTGGGAGTTGAAGTCCACACATCTGAAAGTTACCAAAGTTGAGAAGCACTGCTATATAGGCACATTTTCAATAGCATTGCTAGTGGTTTCAAACTAGCTGGGGAATTATAGGATCCATAAAATACCTCCAGCTGGCAGGTGGAAGGGCCCAAGAATGTCAGCAGGTCCCTTTACCTTCACCTTATTCATCCTTCAGCAAATTTGCTTTTTGTCAGGGGTTTAAAGAAAATAACTTGTCCGCTGGAGCAGCAAAACCTTGAAGTAACCAAGTGATGGAGACAAGATGCTAAAAAAAAGAGCAGGGAGAAATTCCCAGAGAGGAAACAAAGCAGAAGTCCACGTCAGCAGGAAACTACTCATTGGCATTTCCAGAACGAGCAGCAAAACTTCTTTTGTGTCATTTACTCAAGCGTTTCTCAACCTCAGCAAATTTGAGATGTGTGGACTTCAACAGCCAGGTGCTAGGGAATTCTGGGAGTAGAACAGCACACATCTTAAAAGTTGCTGAGGTTAAGAAACATGATTAACTCTAAAACAGCTTTTCACAGCTGATAGAAGCATGCCATGGGGAGCAGCTGTACATTACTACCTAATAAAAATTTGAATTTTAAATCATAGTATTCTTTGAAAATGCTTTTTCTAATACCGTATCTTTTATGAGCTAGATTAGCAGGAATAAAGGAGCATGCAAACTTTTCACTCATCCAAATTAGAACACGGCATTAAAAGTTAATTTCAGGGATACTCTAAATGCATTGCTAACTTCAATTACAGACTTACGAAGTGAAAATTACATTTTAGTTGGGATCTTATTACTTGAAGCAGTTCTGGTCTAGGGAGGCAGCATCTACAGGCCTTCCCCAATTTTTAAACCATTTAACGATGAAGAAAAAGCAATTAGGATGAACAACAAACATTCATTTTTAATATAATTTGTATCAAAATTTTAAACAAGATAAAAACTAATGCAGGTAGTCCTTTATTCACAACCACAATTTCTGTTGCTAAGCAAGACAGTTGCTAAGTGAATTTTGCCCCATTTTATGATCTTTCTTGCCACAGTTGATAAGGGGGTCGCTGTACTTATTAAGTTAATAATGCAGTTGTTAAAGTGAATCTGGCTTCCCCATTGACTTTGCTTGTCAGAAGGCTGCAAAAAGTGATCAAGTGACCCCAGGACACTGCAACCATCATAAATATGAGTCAGTTGCTAAGTGTCTGAATTTTGATTACATGATCATGGGGATGCTGCAATGGCCAAACATGAAAAACAGTCATAAAGTCACTTTTTTCAACGCCATTGTAATTTTGAACAATCACTAAATGAACGGTTGTAAGTTGAGTAATAACAGAAATCATTAGCAAGTATCAGCCAGAGAAGCATAACTTTTGCAACATGTGATACTGCAATATGACTATTGGACTGCTTGTAAGCAACTGTAACTACAGTCCTTGTTTGGCAACGTCTTCATTTAACAACCATTTGCAGTTATAACAGTGATGGAAAAGTAACTTTGCAGCAAATCCTGGCAATTTATCACTTTGTTGATCAGTAAACAAAGGCAGTTGGAAGTAAGATTGTAAACACAATCATACTGTCATTTAGCACAGTGTTTCTCAACCTTGGTAACTTTAAGAGGTGTGAATTTCAACTCCCAGAATTACCCAGCCAGCAGAGCTGAGAAATTCTGGGAATTGAGGTCCAAAGGTTTTTAAGTTGACAAGGTTGAGAAACACTGATTTAGCAACCATTTTGCTGCACAACGAAATTGCCAGCCCCATTTCTGGTTGCTAAATGAGGACCACCTGTAGTGGATGCACCCTAGTTGGTATAAAGTCAGGATAAAATTATATTTGGAGGAAAGTATTGACAAGGAAATTAAAGAACAGGCAAGAAGATAACACACTGATTAAACCAACTTCAAGATAAGTTGGTTTAATAGCAGTGTTCCAATATCTCAGGGGCTGCCACAGAGAAGAGGGAGTCAAGCTATTCTCCAAAGCACCTGAAAGCAGGACAAGAAGCAACGGATGGAAACTAGTCAAGGAGAGAAGCAACCTAGACCTAAGGAGAAACTTCCTGACAGTTAGAACAATTAACCAGTGGAACAACCTGCCTCCAGAAGCTGTGAATGCTCCAACACTGGAAGTTTTTAAGAGGAGACTGGACAGCCATTTGCCTGAAATGGTATAGGGTTTCCTGCCTTCACAGGGGATTGGACTACAGGTGAAACTTGAAAAATTAGAATATCGTGCAAAAGTTCATTTATTTCAGTAATGCAACTTAAAAGGGGAAACTTAATATATGAGATAGACTCATTACATGCAAAGCAAGGTAGTTCAAGCCGTGATTTGTCATAATTGTGATGATTATGGCGTACAGCTCATGAAAACCCCAGATCCACAATCTCAGAAAATTAGAATATTACATGCAATCAATAAAACAAGGAGTGTACATAGAACAATATCGGACCTCTGAAAAGTATAAGCATGCATATGTACTCAGTACTTGGTTTGGGCCCCCTTTGCAGCAATTACTGCCTCAATGCGGCATGGCATGGAAGCTATCAGCCTGTGGCACTGCTGAGGTGTTATGGAAGACCAGGATGCTTCAATAGCGGCCTTCAGCTCTTCTGCATTGTTTGGTCTCATGTCTCTCATCTTTCTCTTGGCAATGCCCCTTAGATTCTCTATGGGGTTCAGGTCAGGCGAGTTTGCTGGCTAATCAAGCACAGTAATCCCACGGTCATTGAACCAGGTTTTGGTGCTTTGGGCAGTGTGAGCAGTTGCCAAGTCCTGCTGGAAAATAAAATCAGCATCCCCATAAAGCTCATCTGCAGAAGGAAGCATGAAGTGCTCCAAAATCTCCTGGTAGACGGCTGCGTTGACCCTGGACTTAATGAAGCACAGTGGACCAACACCAGCAGATGACATGCCTCCCCAAATCAACACAGACTGTGGAAACTTGCAGTGTGTGCCTCTCCATTCTTCCTCCAGACTCTGGGTCCTTGGTTTCCAAATGAGATGCAAAAGTTGCTCTCATCAGAAAAGAGGACTTTGGACCACTGAGCAACAGACCAGGTCTGTTTTTCTTTAGCCCAGGTAAGACGCTTCTGACGTTGTTTGTTGTTCAGGAGCAGCTTGACAAAAGGAATATGACATTTGAAGCCCATGTCCAGGATCCGTCTCTGTGTGGTGGCTCTTGATGCACTGACTCCAGCCTCAGTCCACTCCTTGTGAAAGTCCCCAACACTTTTGAATGGCCTTTTCCTGACAATCCTCTCCAGGCTGCGGTCATCCCTGCTGCTTGTGCACCTTTTTCTTCCACACTTTTCCCTTCCACATAACTTTCTATTAATGTGCTTTGATACAGCACTTTGGGAACATTCAACTTCTTTTGCAATTACCTTTTGAGGCTTTCCCTCCTTATGGAGGGTGTCAATGATGGTTTTCTGCACAACTGTCAGGTCAGCAGTCTTCCCCATGATTGTGATTCCTACTGAACCAGACTGAGAGACCATTTAAAGGCTCAGGAACCCTTTGCAGGTGTTGTGGCTTAATTAGCTGATTAGAGTGGGACACTTTGAGCCTAGAATATTGCACCTTTTCACAATATTCCTAATTTTCTGAGATTGTGGATTTGGGGTTTTCATGAGCTGTAAGCCATAATCATCACAATTATGACAAATCACGGCTTGAACTATCTTGGTTTGCATGTAATGAGTCTATCTCATATATTAGTTTCCCCTTTTAAGTTGCATTACTGAAATAAATGAACTTTTGCACGATATTCTAATTTTTCGAGTTTCACCTTTAGATGACCTCCAAGGTCCCTTCCAACTTCTTCTTGTTGTTGTTGTTGTTGTTGTTGTTGTTGTTGTTATTATTATTATTATTATTATTATTATTATTATTATTATTATTATTATTGTTGTTATTATTATTATTGTTGTTGTTGTTATTGTTATTATTATTATTATTATTATTATTATTATTATTATTATTATTATTATTATTATACTATCTTACAAGTCCATTACATAACAGCATTTTAGAAACATATATTCAAACACATTCCTCATGGAAGGGGAGGATGTTGTTCGTTTTCAATGGCAGTTTGGTCCATGTTCAGTTAAAGCCGCTAAAGCATCATCAGAAAGAATAAAAAGGACCTGGAAGTACTCACAATACTTAGGTGCACAAGTGTACAATCCTTTTCAGAACAACAAGGTGTATCATCTTGATACTTAAATAATACTTATCTCCAATGTTGCATCCACACATATAATTTGCAAATCTGAAAACTTTGGGGAGGGAGAATGCATTCCATGTTTTTGTACATGCAAACATATGTATACAAGTGTTTGTGGATTAAGAAAAAAATGGTAAAACACCTCTGTAAGTACATACAGATCAAAAGCAAGGGCCATTTTATTTTTATTTTTATTTTATTTTTATTAGACTTTTCTTTCCTGCTTCCATATACCGGTCTTACACCATCTACCAAGATAACATTTCTTTCACCGAAATAAGGATACTACAGCCTTTTGCTTTTCTAAATAACAGTTACATGGCAGAATCCCAACTCAATCCACACTGGCTACCTTCACCTCGATGAAAGAATTTTGCTAAAATTGCAGTGGCCCAGCACTCTTTTTAAGGCATGCACGATCTCTGTTGTTTTGAAAGACTGAAAGAGAGCTGGCAACCTCTTATTGCCAGCTCTCTTTCCCGCTCTTATTTGTGTTTAAATTAACTGCAGAGCCAGTCACTCTAGGTCAGCCCTAGGGAGAAGACAATGGCACTGCCTTCAAGGCATTAAGTTAAATAGCATGCATTCTGTTCTCTCAGGAACCAGTCAATGCTTATCAGAAGTCCACAAGCAATCACTGTGTTTTAATATTTGTACTAGTAAATCAACAGGGATATGCAAGCTGCATGAAAACTGATCCAATGTGAGGCAGAAAGATAGAAGTGTTTGCTGGGTAAATAAATTAAAAATCTTTTCAAATAAAGTTCCTAGGATCTATAAAACAGGATAGATTCCTTGATTAAAAAAAACTCTATGATGTAATGGTGTTTTCAAAGTAATATAGATGTAAAAGCCTCAGAGCAAAGCCAAACAGTTGCATATACATGTTGGTAAGTCAGTGTTTTTCAACCACTGTTCCGTGGCACACTAGTGTGCCGCGAGATGTTGCCTGGTGTGCCGTGGGAAAAATTGAAAAAACACTGACCTAGGAGACAGCGGTGAGAGGAGGAGGAGGAGGAGGAGGAACAGCCGCGGGCGGAGCAGCGCTGCAAGACTCTCTGGCGGGGAGCACTGGGCACCGGAGCCTTGGCTAAGCTGACGGCCCTACTTCGCTGGAAGCAAAAGCCCGGGAAAGGAAGTGGGCTCGACCTCTCTAGGCACCAGGGCTCCACGGCAGCATAGCTCCGCCCCCTTCTCTGGCTTCGGAGGGTCTCTTGCTGAAGAGAGAGAAGCTGGGGAGAGGCGACCGGCTCGCTTATCGGAAGAGGACGGACGGGCGGCTAGCCCGGCTCGCCTGAGCTGTCGCGTGGTTGGTTGCCTGCAACGTTCGAAAAAGCTCTTCTTCCCCAGCACGCGCCGCTTACTCCTTACTCCCCGTGCGGCTGAGGATGCGAGACTCCCGCCTGGTCGGCTGCCTGGCTCCGCTTTCTTTGCTCGCCGCGACCCCTTACCCCAGCCCGAAATAGAGGGATCTGACCGCTTCGCTCTTGGAGGCTTCGCTTGCGTCTGAAAAATTACATGGCTGATTTTTTTTTTAACCTGTCCTTTTGATACGTTGCACAATAAAATGTCCTTTGGACCAAAGCAATTAAAAACCTTTGGGGTTCCCCTCCCCCTCTGGAGTGAAGTGCTTTTGATGGTAAAGGTGAGAAAGAAAGAAAAAAGGAAGGGAAAAAAGGAGAAAGGGGGAAGGGGAAAAGGGAGGGAGAAAGAAAAAAAGGAGAATAGAAAAGAAAGAGAGAGAGAGGAAGGGAGGAAGGAAGGAAAAAAGCAGGAAGAAAAATTAAAAAGAAATGCAAGTAGCTTCCAGTTTCCACAACAAGTAGAAAGCAAGAAATTGAGAGAGGGAGGGAAAGAAAGTGGGAGAGAGAAAGGCAGGAAAGAAAGGAAGAAAGATAGAAAGAAAGAAAGAGAAAAGAAAGAGAAAGAAAGAAAGAGAAAAGAAAGAAAGAAGGAAAGAAAGAAAGAAAGAAAGAAGGAGAAAGAAAAATAAATGAAGGAGAAAAATGCAGGAAGAAAAATTAAAAAGAAATGCAAGTAGCTTCCAATTTCCACAACAAGTAGAAAGCAAGAAATTGAGAGAGGGAGGGAAAGAAAGTGGGAGAGAGAAAGGAAGGAAGGAAGATAAAGAAAGAAAAGAGAGGGAGGGAAGAGAGGGAAGGAAGGAAGGAAGAAAGAAAAGAAGAGAAAAAAGAAAATACAGAAAGATAAATTAAAAAGAAATGCAAGCTTTCCTTTTCCTTCACAGCAAAAACAAACAAACAAAAGCCCCAAAATAAAATAAAATAAAATAAAGAGGCTAATAATAATAATAATAATAATAATAATAATAATAATAATAAGAAGAAGAAGAAGAAGAAGAAGAAGAAGAAGAAGAAGAAGAAGAAGAAGAAGAAGAAGAAGAAGTTGGAAGGGACCTTGGAGATCATCTAGTCCAACCCCTTGAGAACACAGGCCATCCTCGACTTACGACCGTTCGTGTAGCGACCATGGGGAGGTCCAACGGTGTGGAAAACGGTGGAGTGCCTCGTGATTTTTTTCATGAAACAAGTGTGCCTTTGCCCAAAAAAGGTTGAAAAACACTGTGGTAAGTGTAGTTATTTGAGTACCACAAGAAGAAAATGTACTCACTTATCACTCTTTTCCAAGATTTTAAGTAGATGTAAGTGCCTGAGATTGACATGCTCACATACTTTAACATCTTACATATACTATTACATATAATAGGTAGAGTATGTGTTATTCTTCCTTTCTTACTAATGCTGTACAGTGTCACCATAAGTAACAGACTCCAGTTTAATTAATATAGTTGCATATTTAAGGGGGGGGGAAGTAGTGCAATTATAGGATTGGATGCAGATTTGACCAGATTAATCAAAAACTGATTAATCCACAAAACTCTGTGACCTCCTTTTGCAGATTCCTATTCTTGCTATCTGAGCAACATAGGAACGTGTGAGTGCACAGATAATTGGTTGCAAGGAAGAAGAAAAAGGAGAGCAGAAGGCCCAGAACAAAAGATGGAGATGGTATTACAAGCATAATGTTAGAGAGTGAAAACGCAATCTTTAACAATGAACCTTACGCAAATTCATAAATACTATGCGCTGATAAAATGTTATTATTAGCAGATCATTTAGTATCTCCCCTCCTTTTATATCTGAATGCTGGGACTTATGTTTGTGCCTGCTTTTATGAATTGAGATAAGCTTGTTCATTTGAATGAATTTTAAGGGGATGGGTGGTGTTGTGTAGCCGGTTCTTTGCAGGCAATAAGCAAGACAGAAGGTTGTAAACAGGAACATGCTTTATTGAAGTAAACAGGAACAGAACTGAAACAGAGGCTGCTGTGCAGCTACTTATACGGTTGGCCACTAGGCGGCGGCCAATAGGTTTAAAAGGAACCCATTCCCACCCCAAATCATCCAATAATCTTCTTGAAGACAAGAAGTCTGGCTTAGTCAGTGACCATTACACAGACACACCATTGAGCAAACATAAGCAGCATTCAAACAGACACGTGAATCAGTTCAAGTAAAAATCCCAATACATTACAGGTGGAACAAAGGACGGGTGGACAGATAAGGAGAACTACATACTCTGCCCAGAGCACAGGGACTGAATTGGCTATAAACAGAAATGAAATACAGGAATATAATGAAGAGGCAGTTTATTAATTACTGATGAATTCAATAGAGGCATTTCATGTCAGTGCCTCGATATCATGTAAACGACGTACCATAAATAATGTCATTCAAATCAGCTTGGCTTATTTCTCACAGGACTAACTTTTCGTATGGCTGATGTTTTAAATGGTATCTCTTTGCCCAAACAATTATTTAGTAAAATGCTAAAAGCCACAGAGACACTAGCAAATTGAGAGCCTGTGGATTCATTCCAAAAGCTTTTATGACCCATTAATGCTTCTTTTTTTCCCTGTATTGATTCTCCCCTTCTAAATAGTTATTTAGCTTTGTAAAAAGAAAACAGATCTATGATTGCCTGTTCTCGCGGATATACCTGCCTCAGCTCTCTTGGATTGTCTTGAGAATGGATTTTCTGTGAATTAACATGCTGAAGGCATTCCAGTCTCAGATTTCTCTCTTTGACACTACAGGCTCCCTCCCCAGATTTCAACTGATGTCTTTATTTCTTTCCAATTTTTGCTATGTGTGGTTATTTTCATCACAGATCTCAAGCTACAGCTATACTGTAGAATGACAGAAGGCAAACCTACATTTAACTGTCTTTCCATCTTGCGGTGGAGTATTATCTAAATCAGATTCTGGATTCCTCAACAGGAAATATGCAGACATTGTGTAGTCTGCACCCACATCACAGCATTTCCATTTTACTGTCATTCATGAAACACTCTGAAGCTGACCTTATGATGATCAAAACCCTGATGGAACATCATCAGTGTTTCAATTGACCAAAGGGACCGCAAAGAAGGGTGCTGCCATTTCACCACTCCTTGCTTTTTGATCTGCAAAACAAAAATAATCAGCAAGGAGAAAGACCAGTTGGAAGGTAGGATAATGTCCATACTAATGAGGAAAACTGACCACCCATTTGTCTCAGAGTTACAGCACTACAAAGGCAATAACAGAATAACAGAGTTGGAAGGGACCTTGGAGGTCATCTAGTCCAACCCCCTGCTGCTCAGGCAGGAAATCCTATACCATTTCAGACAAATAGTTGTCCAATCTCTTCTTAAAAACTTCCAGTGTTAGAATACCCACAGCTTCTGGAGGCAAGTAGTTTCACTGATTAGTTGCTCTGTCAAGAAATTTCTCCTTAGTACCAGCTTTATTCTGCTTTCAAATATACCTGGCCCATTTCTCAAAGCTAGCGCAAACTCAGTAATCCCTCACGTCTAGAACTGGTTCTGAACCTTTGTAAAGTTTGTACCCAGTGCACCAGCAATAAAAAATGATTTAATTATTAGATGCAACAAGCTAGAAAGTGGGGGACTGTGAGGCCTACTACTTTAGGCCCAAAGCCAGTCAGGTGATGTTGAATCAACCTTTTTCTCTTGGCCCTTGCAAGAAGGCAGTGAAGAAGGCGAAGACAAATTACTTCCAAAAATGTTACAGAAAAACCCATAAAGACTTTTGGCAAAACCATCATTCTTTAATTTTTTTGAATGCAAGGTATGAATTTACATACTGTAGAAACAAAGGTCATGGGACCCATGGAGGATAACTTAATTTACAGAGATTTCTTTATTTATTTATTTATTTATTTATTTATTTATTAGTTTTTATAAACCGCCCTTCTCCCGAGGGACTCGGGGCGGTGTACAGAGGAAGGAAGGTATACAGACCGAACAATAAAATAATAAGAAACACTAATGAACACAAACTGGGACCCCAATTAACGCTTTATATGAAATTATAGTGAAACTGTAACAAATGAATAAAAAAAAATCTGAAATATTCAGAGGCACCTTTGGATTGTGAAGTCCTAAACTGTAACCCATTCAGTTTATGCTTAAAGCTAATCCTTGTGTGATCACAGAAGCCAGTTTTCCTGGAGATTGCTCAATACCATGGTATAACAGTTGGCTTTGGTCATTCAAGCCAGCTTTACAACAGGAAACCCTGAACAAGCTCCTCTGGAAGGATGGTGGAGAAAGTGTTGATGTCTACCAATAGTACGCTAATACAGGCAATCCTCGACTTACAACCACAATTGAATCCAAGATACCTGTTGCTAAGCAAGGCAGTTGTTAAAGTGAGTTTTGCCCCATCTTACGAATTTTCTTGCCACAGTTGTTACGTGAATCACTGCAGCTGCTCAGTTAGTGACACCGTTAAGTGGATCTGACTTCCCTGTTGACTTTGCTTATCAGAAGGTCACCAAAGGTGACCGCATGACTCCAGACACTGCAACTGTCATAATTACACGCACGTTACCAAGCATCCAACTTTTGATCATGGGAATGCTGCAAAGGTTGTCAGTGTGGAAAATGGTCATAAGTCACTTTTTCCAGTGCCATTGTTAACTGCAGTCACTAAACAAATGTTTGTAAGACAAGCTGTAGTACGGCCACTGCAGTCTGCTTTGATTGCTGCTGATAGGGGCTATAACCAATTGCCATTCCTATCTGAAGATGTCTTCACAGAACCATGCCACTTTGCCAGGACAGATCAAGGGCATGGTTCCAGCACAACTTTCTCATCCCCACTATGCATCACCACTTGAGGGGGTAATATAATGCTCTAAGTTGTTAATTGGCTTTTAATTTTATGTAGTGTCTCTCTTGCAAATTTCTAAAACAGAAATGACTATTCATCAAGGTAATGAAATATGCTCCAGGCTACTAATATAATCTGCTTGATGGCACTCAGTAACTGATGCTATAGAAGGTAATTTTAATTTGGTTTGTGAAGTGCTGCATTTCTTTAACTTACACAACTGTCGTTCATTTACCCATTACACACTGAAATGTCATACTTTGGCCAAAACAACACACTTCCATAAACAAGTGAAAAAGATCAATCCATGATCCTCCAATATAATTACAATGTTTGATCTATAGCTGATCTCATTTTTATCCTTCATTGGCACAGAATCATTAATTCAACCATTTTTATTTCTCTCTTTGAAGCCTTCCTGCATTCAGACAAAGTTAATCACTGTGACTTTGAAAAATACTTTGTTTAAGCATTCAAATTTAGAATTTAAATTCAGTAGAAAACACTAGGTCCTGAAAAAAAGGAGAAAAAAGAACCACATGTATTTGAAATTGTAGAGATGTTTACTGAGATTATCTCTGTCAAAACAAATTACCAGATGCTTTTTAGACAAGCTGTTTACTGAAAAAAGAGATGTAAAATTAAACGCATCACAACTGGTTATTTTCAGAGCATAATTATAGCCATATTGCTCCAGAGAATATCCCAACCTCACTGAAATCAACCTCCAGCTGTGTTAGGCTCCAATCCCAGAATTCCCATCCCCGACACACAAATATGTACACGGGTACCCTTTGCCAGGGGTAGAAAGATCACCTTGTTTTCAGTCAAGATCAGTAATATGTAATACCAAACCCCTTTGGAAAACATTAGATACTGTCTTGTTCTTTCCCAAGCTGTTTTGAAAGAGAAGATTTAGGATCCTGAAGATCCAAGGTTTCTGTCAAGCACAAAGAATCAAGACTATATCCTAAGTTACAGTTAAAAAGATTTATTACTCAAGCCTATACACCAGAATCTAGTCAACTAATGGTCAGCACTAAATAAGAGTCAATGGAATTCAAGGGGGACTGGACTTGGAGTGTTTGTGGACACACAATGATTCCAGGCTGAGTCCTCACTTGACTCCACCCTCAGTTTCTGTCTGCTCCTATTGTTTCACTTGATTTGGTATCTTTGTTTTGCTCCTTATAATCACCAGATTGTTGGTGGGAAAAGGATGGGGGATTCTGGTGCAGCCACCACTCCTGATCCCAAATGAAGAGCCACAAAATCCTGGAACTCCCAAATACCACCGGATTACATACAAAAGTTTCCATGATGGAAAAGCATTGTCCATTAAAAATACCTGTTCCTGTGCACAAAAACACTAATGCCTCCATTGAAGGAAGCACTAGTTTGCTTCTTTGCATCCTGGGAACTTGCCAATTTCCCTTCTCTTTTCACTGAGATTATCGTATCCTGCCATTTTTTTCTTATAAACATCCTGCTTTGGACTGATATCAAAGTACTGTTATCATTCACAGGCATCAGTAGTTTCTTTTAGTTATTTTAGGAGCAAGTTCTTTAAAGTGAAGAAATATGAACTTATGGGAGATTACACCCCCTTTTTGACCAGTGAACTGTTTTGATCATTAGGACAAACAAACTGCAGTTGATCTGGGGAATGGTCCCACTATCACTGTCTCATCTGGCCTATTACCAATTCAATCAGCTCCCACAAAACAGGAATGCCCCCCCCTTTGTACTTTAAGGGACTGTTTGGTTGAGTCTTTCCAATTCTATATATTTCTTCCTAAATCAAACTTTACTCCAAATATAATGAATGTCTGCAAGCATTTGCTAAGAGTTGAATTAAGCCCATAGTCTGCATCCAATTCAACCCATCCATCCATCCATCCATACACACACACACACACACACACAAACATACAACGGGACTTTCTGTTACTTAATTAGCATTGTTTTCACATTCTCCATATTCTTAGGAGCACATTGTCTAACAACAACGATACCTGTTGAATTCAAACATCTAATACTGTAGACCATTTTTTTAGGATGCAGAAGATTTATGAATAACTGGCTGTTATTCTAGTGGATGCTTTTTTCTGGGGTTCAATAGATTAATATCTGAGAAGCCATCTTGCCCCAATGGGATTAGCCCATCCAATTCGCTCCATCAGAAAGGGCCTGCTGCAGACCCTAAGGAATTCCAGCTGGTGGAGTCAAGAAGGGCCAATGTGGGCCCCCTTCCTATGGAACATCCTATTATTGGAAGTGAGAATACTTCCACGCTTTTGACCTTCTGGAAGGGTATCAAAACCTGATTTTGTTGGTTGGCTTGAGGCCCCAAGGGGACCCTTATTACTAGAGGAGGTGAATTGCGTAAGAAGATCTCATCCCCATCTATCCATCTCCTTGCTTCTAGTTTTTAATATAGCTTTTAAAATTTTGATTGTTTTATATTTATCACTTTACCATAAGTAAGCCCCCCACAGAGTCACCTTATCTGTGAGAGGGGCAGTATATAAATTTAAGAAATAAATAAACATACTGGTTGTAATCAATAGGTTGATATGAGTTTAAGTCTACATAAACGTAGTTATCTATTTACAAACATTCATTCATTCATTGTTGTTTGAAATAACAGCAATGCTGTATTTATCACTGGTACCCAAAGTTGTGACCACTGCAACAAGGTCACGGGAACAAAATTTGGGTGCTTGGCAATCCATCCACCCTTCCAAACAACTGCAGGGATGCTGAAGCGCCTCCCCTCCCCCCCAATCTACTTCCAACCTAGCTGGGTACCCAAGGCCTGCTTCCCATCCCATTGAATCCTACACCTTCTTCCCCACCATACCTTGCTTCACTTACATTTTCTGAAGATCATCTGTTCTGTTCCAGCGTACGACCGGCCCTGTTTGAATGTCAGGGACAACCCCTTTTTATAATCAACAGGCTGGAAAAAACCCAACCAAATTTATTTACAAAGAGTTCAAACAAAAGTTAAATGAAAAGTTCAAACAAGACTTAAACCAACAGGTTAAGCAAGAGTTAAACAAGAATAACAGACCAGGTCTCTAGCAGAAGATCTTCAAACAGTTGCCTTCAGCAACCAGCACCTCCTACACCTTCCCCTTTTATCAGCAGTCCCAAGGCGTGGCTTCTCATTGCCTTCTCCCGAGTTGCCTCATTGTCTTCCTCTGTTCTGCTCTACTAGATTGCCTCCTGCTCCTAGCGTCCCTGAACAGAGCCAGCTGTGGATCGTCTTGTTCCAATCCCTCATGCTCACACGGTTGAGTCTGAACAAGATTTGAGGGGCCAGGCTGAGAGTCCTGCAGTGCATCAGAACCTCCCTCTGACACCAAAGGCTCTCCAAACCCCTCCTCCTCCTCCTCTTCAGAATCATCCAACCCAGCTGCCGGAACCACAGGCTGACGCTGAATCACAACATCATCTTTGGAAATGAAAGACAGCAAATCCACCCAGTACGGAGGCTGTGTAGTGCTTTCCCAGAAGTGGGAGGCATTGTGGGAGCAGCCGCAACTGGGATCATGAAAATTACAGCTCCTTTCAAAATGGTGCCATTTCCAAGATGACGTTATGTGGCATCCGTATAGAAAGGCTGCACAGGAGAGTGGCTGCCTGCCTTTCTGAAGGCAATTTTCAGAAAGAGTAAGTGGACCAAGGCATGACGGGAGAGGGGTAGCCCCAAGGATATGGGGCCCACAACATGGGACATGGGGCACAGGGTGTTTTGGGGTTTGGGGGGAGGTTCCAGGAGGCCAGGGCAAACCACAGGTGAACTGGGGAGGTGCTGCAATGCCCACCTGAACCCATATCAAACCTCCTGGGGCCTTGCCAACCCCCTCCCACTTAAGTATTCCACTTAATGACTGCTTAACAACCACAATGGAACGATTCTGGACATTAAATGAGGTGATCAGATGGGCACTTTGCTGAACAGCCACTGTGACTTATGACTGTTCTGGGCAGATTACATTACAGTTATATGCTGAGGACTACCTGTTTTCCCCAGATTTATTTTGATCAAGCACATATATTTGTGAACAACCCAGGCCCAAATGTTCCCACACACCAAGGAATTTAGATCTTTCTACTAGCATTTCAGTTCCCTTGATTTCAAATTCTAAGAAGCATTAAATAGACATTTTTGCAACATATAATTCCTCGGTAATTTTAGTAGTAATACTGATTATAGCAGGTAACATAGTGGCGCTCTGCCTCATAAATGTATAATCACTCTATTAATGTTTTATATTTATTTCCTCTTCTGTGCTGAATTAACCCAAAGGTCCTTTAAATTATGTGTCTGGGAATTAAATCATTGATGAACAAAAACTGGCAACCTCTTGGGAAGGATGCAACATTTATTCTGCAGAAGCAAACTGGAGCCAGAAATGTATTGTGAATGACTTGCAAGGGACGAGCATAAATGGCAAATGAAGAGTGAAAGGGAGCAGAAGGGGACAGTTTAGCCTTGTTGGCAATACCATATCAGTTCACTTGGCTCCACTCACTGCAGTTTCTGCATTAGCAGAAAGTTTGGAGATCAGGGTTCCTTTGAGCATAAACTGTAAAGATTCAGGGCAACTTGACATGGGTTCATGTCTTGCATTAAGTCATAATGTGCTTGGTCAACGAAATCACTGTAGGATTGTCCAATAAGTAATTGTCCATTAGTTTTAAACTCTCAATTTGCACATGTGCCCCCCTCACCCTTGTGGGACGTGCATTAGCTGTTTCTAGGTCCAATGCAAGGTATCACCTTTAAAGCCCTACCTGGCCTGGGCCCAGGTTATTTCAAAGACCATATCCTAGTTATAACTACCTGACCCACCAGAATAGGAAGACGGGATATGTTATAGGTCCCCTCTATTAAGAAGGTCCATTCGGTGGGACCAAGAAGAAAGGTGTTCTCTGTTATGTCTCCCTTCCTGTGGAACATCATCCCTACAAAAATTAGTTTGGTCCTGACTTTGACACTCTTTTGAAAGACCCTGAAGACATGGTTTTGCCAAAAGGGCTGGGGATCCCAGAGTGGGATGGAGCCTATCAAATGATTCATTTGATTGTTGTTGCCAGGGAGGTGATGGTTTACTGAGTTTTGTATTGGGGTTGTATTATTGCAAGCCACCTGGAGTCACTGTGAGTAGTTGTGCAGTCATGTAAATTTCTTATATGACTTATAAATAAAATGAATAAAACAAATCATGGGTTAACATGATGTGTAAAACCATCCAGAACCTGAGATATGCCAGGTTCAAATAATAATTTACTGTGACATATACTTGGTGGCCTTAAGCAGGCCAATTATTCTCAACTCATAGCACTTGGATGTCTCATTGTCTGGAAATACTGGGAAGAATGGAAACAACAACATCCAAATGTCAGACAAAATCAGGCAATTGAAGCCCCCCTGTCTGGGTTTAATATGTGATGTATGAGATAGATGTTAAAAAACAGCAGGTCTTCTTCCATCACCAGCTGCATCCACCATTTTGATGTCATTGACAGCTGCCCGCCCCACCGGGAGATATCCTTGTTTAGTATCTCTCTTCTGGCAGTTGCCATTCAACCATCCAAGATGCTCCAGGCTGAAAAAGGCTGACATAGCAGCATACATCTTATAGGCTAGGGGTCCCCAACCCCCAGTCCATGGACCGGTACCAGGCAGCATGCCAGCAACCGGTCCACACAAACAAGCAAAGCCCCATCCATGGGATACAGACAGCACACAAAACCACACCCTCTCCAGTCCATGGAAAAATCTTTCCCAGTGGGACAATACTGGAAGAAGGATAGTTTGCCTACTATAGAAGAATGGGTGTTTAAAGTTTCAAATCTTGCAGAAATGTCTAAGATTTCTCCTTATTTGAAGGATCATTCACAAGAAAGATATATTTCAGTTTGGAAGAGATGGATAGATTATATTCAGAATAAATATGGGACTAAAAAGTTCCATTTAGCTTATGAGTAGATTTTAGAGGGATATTGTTATTAATTTTAATGTTAGTACTTTGTATGTATCTATATTAAAGGGGAGTTAAAGCACATTATGAATTTGGTTAATTTTATATTATGGATAATCTTTAGTTAGAATATGATTATTATAACTATAACCCTGTATTTAGCTCTGGGAAGTGGGGGGGAAGGGGGGTGGTTTGGGGTGGGGGGGATTTGGGGATGTACTGTAAAATCTTGTTTTTGTAAAACTCTTTAATTTAAAAAAAAAGAAAAAAAAAGAAAAATCTTTCCCAGGGAACAGGTCCCTTGTGCCCAAAAGGTTGGGGACCTCTGTTATAGGCCACCCACTTCAGTTGATATATGATATAAATGATATCACTAATATATAATAAATGCCATTAAGAGACAGTTCCTGTCCTTTGTTGTGTAAATAGGGATATTCTAACTGATATCTTCTTTTTAACCCATGAGCAATTAATGGATCACCTTTTCACCTTCTTTCGATAAGCTGTTTACTCTGTTCTTCCACTGTCTCATAATATAGTAGGTTTTATGATTAATCAATATTTTCCATTGCTCTTCTTTAAAACCTGTACAGGTTTTCCAATACTTTTCCAGGAAAATCTTCATAAGACATGGGGTTCTAAAGAATAATCACCTCTCAGCATCTTATCAAGCACTTATGTTAACAGTTTCCAGAGAGGTGATCATATAATGCTGTAGATCTTTATCGATGCCCCCCCCCGTTTGTGTGTGTGTGTGTGTGTGTGTGTGTGTGTTTAATTATCAGCCCTTATCAAGGTACTGCAGCAGGATGAAGGCCTCATTGTTACTGACTGGTCTAGTGCAGGTTGATAAACAGTTTTTTAAACTTTCAATTCTTGGCCTAAAAGAATAACTGGCCCAAAGGTACGCAACCTACTTCTGTCCTTAGGAAGGAGGGCCAAAATATGGCTTCTACATCCGTGCATATTTTCCAATGAAACTTACTAAGACAGGAAGATCGTTATATTACGATTTATTCAGAACGTCCTGATTAAAAAGGAACCAGGATTCCTCTCAGGATTCCTACAAAGAGAGAACCCACAAGACCCATCTAACATTCCCTTTTGTAGTTAAGACATCAAAGAAAATTATAAAAGAAAAATTGATCGACAGGACAAAACTAACCCCTCCATTGTATAGAAAATCAGTTACACATATTACATATGACCACACATATGTTCATGTAAATGAAGTCTGGTGAAAGGGGCATACAATTTAATGAGGAAAATTTATAAGGTTGTTTGGAATACATGGAGAGACAAACCAGGTACTAATTAACACTAATAAATGTTCTCTTATCTGAAGACAAACTCCAGCTCCAGATATCCCATCTTACCCTCGCCTAGAGAACAAAAATAGTTTTTATCTTTTCAGTTTGGAATGCTAGTAGCTATCAATCAATCCATGCAGGATAAAGAGTTTTCCTATATTCCAGTCTGCAATGGTTTGATCATTTAAAAGAGGGAAAAATAAGTCAAATTAAAGTACGAATTAACTATGTTAGTTATTAAGTACAATACTACAAAGTCCATGTTGTTGGTATTACAAAGCCCATCCTGTGTGGCCCTCAGGAAAGAAGAGAAATGACAGTCTCTCAGCTTCCAGTGCAGCACTCTTAAATACTAGGGTACATTAAACTGGCTCCTATGTGTGTGTGTCTGTGTATCTATATATCTGTCTCTGTATGCATAATGCATGCACCCACATACATATGCACACTAATACCCAAACCAGCTTCATGCATCTGAGAAATATCTCATTTCTCTGCGCACAGCAAATGTTAGTTTTAAGCTGCTTACGGGAACTTCCTTTTTTGTGACTACTGTTCCCAACTTGCTCTAGGACTAAGTCATCTAGTCTAGCACAGAGAAAGCAACAGACATCCTTAGCTACAAAAGCCCCTTGGATGTTTTTCCTCCTCACTATTTTGTAAATTCTTCTAATTTAAAAACCAGGACCCCAGAATGTTGCAAAATGAAATGCTAGCTTCTGCCAACACCTTTATGTGGAGAGGTGCTTCTCAATCCAATCTTTTTTACATACCTCTCAGCTGTGAGCATAAAATAATCAATTGCTGCAGTCACTGTTTGAATCTCTTCCAACTACCCAGTAAAAAATGAAAAATAAACTGGAAGAACACAGTAGAGAATGTCTGAATGAGGAGCTAAAGGGGATGGTGAGGAATACCGTATTTTTCTGTGTATAAGATGCTATTTTTTCCTGCAAACACCCTGTTCAAAAATCAGGTGTGTCTTATACAAATGCAGCGTCTTATTCATGGAAAAATAATGGTAATCTCTGCAGTCCAGGGCATGCCTGTGTGGGTTGCCATGCCATCTGGTACAGGTGTCAAGCCCCTGTGGGCTTGCCACTAACGGGAGGGGGGAGGGGGCAAGATTGTCAGCTGGCCGAACTTCAGGATTTGCAGGCTCAGCTCTTCGGTGCTCCACCGAACAGCTGATCAGCGCGGAGAAACTTGCATGCCAGAGTGTCTTATACAAGGGTGCATCTTATAGACGGAAAAATACGGTATGTAACTCTGCGGCAGCAGCTAAAAAAACAATTAAATCCTAGGTTGTATTAACAGAGGGATAATATCAAGATCACGTGAAGTTCTAGTACTACTTAGTAAGGGCACACTTGGAATACTGCATCCAGTTCTGGTCACTACAATGTAAAAAAGATATTGAGACTTTAGTAAGAGTGCAAAGAAGAGCAACAAGAATGATCAGGGGACTGGAGGCTAAAATATACAAAGAACGGTTGCAGGAATTGGGTATGTCTAGTCTAATAAAAAGAACTAGGGGAGACATGATAGTAGTGTTCCAATATCCAAGGGGCTGCCACAAAGACAGCGTTTGTGTGTATGTGTCAAACTCTTTTCCAAATCACCAAAAGGCCATGTTGTTCTCAGGCAAAGCTCCCTATGACACATATTCATAAGATGTGACATGTTCTCCCAATTTCAAATGTGTCACTTTCCATTTGAAGGCTTTGGAGGGCATAAGGAGCACACATAGCACCTATCTGCAGGTCCTTAGCCAAACACATGTTTTCTTTCGCTCATGCTGTGGATGTAGAGGGGACCCTACAATCCCTACTATTTGAAGAAGTTATGGGAATACAAATGTTATGGGAATACCTCAGTTACTTTGAAGCTCTTTTTGCCTTTAAATCCCAAATGTTGCCCACTCTAGAATCTATGCTCTGTTTACAGAGAAAAGATGACTGCTTCTTTAGATGAACAAGTTGGGGACTTGTAACCCTCAGATATTGCATGTCCCCAGCCCTGTGTGCTTCTAACAGCATGGCCACCTGAAAGATCATAGGTTCTCATCTCTGAACGGAAAGACGTTGCATTGGATTCTGTTAAAGTGAATGTTTATGAAGCACTTCTATCTTAGTAAAAGACACACTGACCTGAATGTCAGGTCACCTTAAGCCAAAATTCCTGGAACATGAATGAATGGCAAGCAGCCTTCAATATAAATCAGCTAGAACTGCTTTCCAGGTGACACCAATCGGAACTGATATATATATATTTGCAAATAAGTCAGGTTTCATGTGGCACTTTTAAACTCTGACGCCATCAGAGTTGCTAAGGAGCCAAATAATCCCAATTTGTTTTTCCACTCAGCCCAAGGAAGAGAGGAATAAAATCAAAAAGGGCTTCATTCAGGTCAAGTTCACTGTTTTTCATCCTAACTGAGTGAACTATGATTTGAGGCACAGAGCAAAACTAAACTGAATCATCGCAATAGAGGTAATATGGATGAATAGGTCATCTTGCCATTTGATGATGGCAATGATTTCCAAGAATTGTGGTCAGCATCTTCTATTCACTATCATCTCAGCAGTATAAAAGATAATCTCCTGCTGCATAGACATTAAAGGTGGGAAATTCTGACTTGAAAAAGAACCTGACTGGGGACATTATTGACAGCCTGAACAGTCTAATCAATAATTTTTTAAAAAAAAATTAATGGTTTCATTCTAAAGACATTTCAGGAGAGAGAAAGATAAGCAGGAGTCTGGTCATGGCAGATGTCCCATATTTCTTCCATTATCACAATGCTAAATGGTACTTAGGTGGTCAAGTGTTCTAAATTGACAGCTTAATATGGGGGAAAGACTTTAAAAATAAATAAGGATGATGTCAGAACTAAGCAGATAGGAAAATTGAGGGAAAGGAGCACCACATTTTCTCCTTTCCACTACATTTCTACTGCACATCACTCTGGATTGTTTCCTCTCTCCAGCTTTCAGGGGAAGACAATTGTTTTGGAGTAGAAGCACAGTAAGTAAAGAATACATTAAATTTTCCTGCTCCGCTGTTATTATGAACTCAAAACCACAACTTCCTGGATCTCCTCTTCTTATGACAAGCAGTTGTTAAGAGTTTAATGGATGGAGAATTTAGTGGAGACTAGCTTACAGCCCACATATTCCCCATAGGTCTCCCTTCCACATATTGACCAAGCCCAACCCTATTTAGTTTCCAAGCCTGAGCAGTCAACCTGCTTCCACCCCGTGCTTACCTATTTGATCTTCAGTTCAGAGTTGGCCTGAGACTTACATGATTTTATTTTCTTTTATTTAAAACTATTTGAAAAGATGGTATATTTCTTGTGGTCAAAGGCTTCTTTTGCTTTAATATATCATAATCTCTTATTGCGCAGCCTTGAGTCCTCAGATATGAGAAACATTGGAAGTCTCCCTGGCTTTTACATGCCTTGGTTGTGCTGAAAGAAAGGCTAACACATCTGGATTTCAAAAATTCGGATGCCCACTAAATAGTTTATGTAGTGTATGCAGTCCCAGCATACACGAACTGTCAGCACAGCAGGAGGCACGGGGCTGGACAGCTCCAGGCTATAACCGCATTTGGCGGGAAAGCCTGGTTTAAACAAGTTTGACAGCCCTGGGCTATAGCCAGACCTGGCGGGAAGCCAGGGTTTAAAACGATTGGCTACCTGCACTGGCGGGAAGCCCAGGTTTGAAGCTATTGCTTGGCATTCACCTGGGCAGGTATAAAAGAACGCCAGGTAAACCCCTTGTAAGCTTGCGAGTCTTGATTTCAATAAAGAACATTTCATGCCTACCTGAGTGTTCCTGTTGTGTGCGACCCTGCAATCTTACACTGGCGATGAAGGTGGGATCCTGCCCCGACAAGAAATAACAGCGGAGGACATCACGATCGGCTGCAGCAACCGAGGAAGCGCAGTGGTGTCGGAGCAGGACAACCCGTGACAGAGGCATGGCTCAGCTTGGTCAGTATACCATTTTTAACAGCGGTCACCCGGAAAAATGGGAATCGTTCGTAGGGCAGCTAGAATGCTACTTAAGAGCAAATGGGGTCGTGGACGATGGCCAGAAAGCGGCGGCACTGCTGTGTAGCTGCGGAATGGACACCTACCAACTGGCGGTCGGTCTGTGCTCACCAGAGGACATCGACTCCATCAGCTACAAGGATCTCCTGGACAAGTTGACCACACACTTCTGACCCGACATGTTCGAAATTGCTTGGAGGTACCGATTCGAGAAGCAGGACCAACGGGTGGGGGAGTTGGCTAAGCAATATATGGCCACACTCAGACAGGTAGCCCGCCTCTGCAACTTCGAGAACCTCGAAGTAAGGCTAAGGGAACGCTCTTCGGCCTGCGTGAAAAAAAACTGCAGCAAAAGCTGTTTGCCAGGCCGAAGCTAACGCTGCGGGAAGTCCACGAGGAGTTCTTAGCCTGGGATGTTGCAGAAGGGACGGACCTGAAGGAACCTCAAGGTGGCAGCACTGGCAGAGCCATCCATCAGGTGAATGGTTGCAGCGGAAACGAGGGACCAGCGATCGAAGTCGATGCGATCCACTGCGGCCCACGACCATCCGACACTAAACGAGATAACGCGAGGGAGACGAGGCCATCAACGACGGAACCGAGATGTCCGGAATGCAGGTGTGGAGCAAACAACCCCCGGTCTACCCAGTTCCCCGGCTGCGGAGCGAACCGCCCCCGGTCTACCCAGCACTGCGGCTGTGGACACGGACAACCCCGATCTACCCAGTGCCTGGGTTGCGGTGCGAGCGGCCCCCGGTCTACCTGATGTTCGAGTTGCGGCGGACAGCACCCTCGGTCTACCTGCCGGTTCAAGTCAGCCAAGTGCTGGGCATGCGGAAAGACCGGGCACATTGCGTCTGTTTGCCGAAGTAAGCTACGGGACAACCTGCACGAGGTGGAAGCAGAGTTCCAGACAGCTACAGGTACTGGGGAATGGCACTGGCGAGTGACTGTCAGCCATACGGAGGGCAGGGCAGCCGTCCTTACAACGGGGGGTCCGAACCCCATCACCCTGAAAATAAAGCTGGCAGTAAAGCTGCAAGGACTTCCATGCAAAATGGAACTGGATTCAGGGTCGGCCGTCTCCATTATCTCCATTGAAACCTTTAAGACAGTATGCAGACAGAGCGGCCGGCGGGTCCCATTGAGGTCATCCAGACTGACCCTCACTGACTTCCAGAACACTCCGATAAAAGTCCGGGGGGAGGCGTCAGTGGAGGTGCAGTACAAGGGTTTCAAGGGAGTGTTGGGTGTACCGGTGGTTGAAGGGCAATGCACCAGCCTTGTGGGACTGGGCTGGTTCAAGGCACTGGGGATCAGGATCGTGGGGATTCACCAGATGCAGGGCTGCCACATGCTAGAGACCATTTGCGAAGAGTTCTCAGACGTTTTTGACGGGAAATTAGGAAAATACACAGGTCACCCAATCACTTTTAAGCTAAACCCTCAGGTTCCACCCATCCGAATTAAAGCCAGGAGAGTTCCGTTCGCCCTTAAGCATAAGATAGAACGGGAGCTCGACAAGCTGGTAGACCAGGGCATATTAACTCCGGTAGAAGGAGCTAATTGGGAAACCCCCATCGTAACACCCCTCAAGCCGAATGGTGAGGTGAGGATCTGCGCGGACTATAAGGGGACAATTAATAGGGCACTGAGCACCCACTCATACCCCGTCCCCGCGGTCAGCAGCATCCTCGCATCCCTGCAAAGCGGATCAATATTCACAAAGCTCGATTTAGCACAAGCTTCTCAACAGCTACCGGTAGACCAGGAGGCAGCTGAAGCACAGACCATAGTCACCCACAAGGGGGCGTTCCGGGTAGACCGGTTGCAATTTGGTGTAAGTGTAGCTCCGGGAATTTTCCAAGAGGTCATGGAATGAACCCTTAAGGGGATACTAGGGGTCTGCCCATACTTTGATGACGTCCTCATCGCAGGGAATTCTGAGGACATTCTGGCAGACCGGCTGCAGGCTGTACTGAGCAGGTCCAAGGCTGCTGGTTTAAAGCTCAAGAAGGACAAATGCAGAATTGGGGTGACAAACTGAGTTCCTGGGATTCAGGATTGATGCTCAAGGCATCCACCCCGCAGCATCCAAGGTAAGTGCCATCAAGGAGGCTCCAATACCACAAAATAAGGCAGAGTTGCAGGCCTTCCTGGGCCTGCTCAACTTTTACCATGCCTTTCTGTCACATAAGGCAACAATAGCAGAACCCCTGCACAGGCTGTTAGACAAACAGACACCCTGGAATTGGTCTACAAATAACACAGACACATTCAATGCTCTAAAAGAACTGTTGGCAGGAAATGCCACAGTCACACATTTCATAGAATCCAAACCCATTTGCATCGCATGTGATGCATCCCCTTATGGAATTGGGGCTGTACTCAGCCACCTGGAAGGGGACGGAACACAGGCCCCCATTGCTTATTACTCCAGGACCCTGTCAGCAGCCGAAAGGAATTATGCCCAAATAGACAAAGAGGCACTGGCAGTGGTTGCTGGAGTTAAGAAGTTCCATGATTATCTCTATGGGAGGGATTTCATAATCTTCACTGACCACAAACCATTACTAGGTCTGTTCACAACAGACAAACAAACACTCCAGATTCTGTCACCCAGAATGCTGCGCTGGTCCATCTTCCTGTCAGCATATTCATGCAAACTAGTACATAGGCCAGGCAAGGAGATGGGGCACGCTGACGGCCTCAGCAGACTCCCACTAAGGGACACAGAACCAGACCCAGCACCTGCAGTTGGAATACTGGCCATTCAAGACCTACTAGAATGCCCCATTAACGTCAAGGACGTGGCTGCAGAAACACCCAAAGATAAAATACTGAGTCGAGTACAGTCATGGGTGAGCACAGGATGGCAGGACAAATCACCAGGCCAAGAGTTTGTAGCATACTTCTCTAGGAGACACGAGCTATCTACCCATAAGGGTTGCCTATTATGGGGAAGCTGGGTTATCATACCACAAGGGCTAAGGGAAAGAGTCCTACAGTCCCTGCATGAGGGCCACCCAGGGATAGTCAGAATGAAATCACTGGCCAGGAGTTATCTTTGGTGGTCGGGCCTGGACAAAGAAATAGAGGGGCTAGTGGCAGGGTGTTACACTTGCCAAAGGTCACGGCCTGAGCAGCCACACGCCCCAGTTCACAAATGGGAAGAGACACACACCCCATGGTCCAGAGTACACATTGACTATGCGGGACCATTCCAAGGCCATACTTTCCTAGTTGTGGTGGACAGCCACTCGAAGTGGCTAGAAGTGGTACCTGTAGGTAACATGACCACAGCAGGGACAATTCAAGTACTCAGGGGACTCTGCGACTCATGGGCTTCCTGATTTAATAGTATCAGATAATGGAACACAATTTACTTCATCGGACTTTCAGGTGTTCCTGAGGACCTTGGGCATTAGACATGTCACCTCTGCCCCCTTTCATCCGGCCAGTAATGGGTTGGCAGAACGTTTCGTGCGCACAACAAAGGACGCACTCAAGCGCATCATCCAGGGGGACTGGAAGCAGCGGCTGGCCACCTTCCTGTTCCATCAACATTCCATACCGTGCACTGCAACAGGCAAAAGCCCAGCCGAACTCCGATGGGGCAGGCGTCTGATAACCATGCTGGACAGACTTCACCCAGATAGAGTGGCTGCAGACACAGGAACCCCAAACCTCAACAAAAATTTCAACCAGGGAGATACCATTTGGGCAAGAAACTATGGCACAGGCCACCCATGGGTACCAGGGGAGGTAGTGGACCAAACTGGTCCCCTTTCTTACAAATTAAGGGTGGAGGGGGGACTCCAGTGGAGACGGCACTTGGACCAGTTAAGACCAAGGGCTCCCGAAAGGATCCTGGGGGACAATCAGGAAGAGAGGTCTGAGGAAGTGGAGCCAACACCACAACAGACCAGGAGAGTCACCAGGGGGTCACAAGGTGTAACCTGTTCCAGGCAGGGAAGGGACAATGGGAGCAGGGCAACAGCTGACCCAACCACAATAAGGACACCTCAACACTACAATGACAGTCCCTCAGCTGTCAGGCCCACAGAACCCCCTGCAACTGGGTCACCCACACAAACACAAGGCAGCCCAACAAACCAACAGGAATGGCCGGACAACAATAAAACGGACTCAAACCCCAACACACCAACAGGCGGGCTAACCCTGAGAAGATCCAACAGAACACACAAGGCCCCAGCCTACCTCTCAGACTACGTGCGGACTTGAGGGGGGCAGGCATGGGAAGAATAAAAATGTAAATATTGTATATAGTTCTGGGAAGGGAACTAGTCAAGAAAATGAACTTCCTCACTATGGGGGAAGGGGTGTAGTGTATGCAGTCCCAGCATACACGAACTGTCAGCACAGCAGGAGGCGCGGGGATGGACAGCTCCAGGCTATAACCGCATTTGGCGGGAAAGCCTGGTTTAAACAAGTTTGACAACCCCGGGCTATAGCCAGACCTGGCAGGAAGCCAGGGTTTAAAACGATTGGCTACCTGCACTGGCGGGAAGCCCAGGTTTGAAGCTATTGGTTGGCATTCACCTGGGCAGGTATAAAAGCACGCCAGGTAAACCCCTTGTAAGCTTGCGAGTCTTGATTTCAATAAAGAACATTTCACGCCCACCTGAGTGTTCCTGTTATGTGCGACCCTGCAATCTTACACTTTATAAAACTACTTTTTGCAAACCAAAACTGTTTGAAACTAATTGAAACATTCACTTTAATTACCTTCTCTTTTTTAAACCAACTGCTTTATTGCAATGTTAAATTTTCCATTTGATATGCCTAGAAAGTATAATGCTTTATTTCTCTAAATTCTTTTGGCTGAGATAATCAGGGGTCTGCAACCTTGGCAACTTTAAGACTTGTGGACTTCAGCTCCCAGAATTCCTCAGCCAGCTGAGGAATTCTGGGAGCTGAAGCCCACAAGTCTTAAAGTTGTCAAGGTTGCAGACCCCTGAGATAGATGCCACTGAATACACAGTCAATGGCTGGTACCCTCTGCCGATCACTCACCATTGCCTTTTTAAGTCTGTAAGAGCACCTAGCTGAAATGAGAGTCTGGTAGATGATAAAGACAAATACTGTACATTAGAACAGAGTGAGCGCCTGTTACTCGTCTCAGCTTCTGCCAACCTAGCAGTTCGAAAGCATGTAAAAATGCAAGTAGAAAAATAGGGACCACTACGGGGGGAGGTAACAGCGTTCCGTGCGCCTTTGGTGTCTAGTCATGCCAGCCACATGACCACGGAGATGTCCTCGGACAAGCACTGGCTCTTCAGCTTTGAAACAGAGATGAGCACCAGCCCCTAGAGTTGGTAACGAATAGCACACATGTGCAGGGGAAACTTTACCTTTACCTTTTAGAATAGAACAGAAATAGAAGAGACCTTGGAGGTCTTCTAGTCCAGCCCCCTGCTCAAGCAGGAGGACCTATACCATCTGAGACAAATGACTGTCCAGCCTCTTCTTAAAAATCTCCAGTGATGGAGCCCCCACGATTTCTGGAGGCAAGCTATTTATCATTTATCATAGCATAGTGTGGCCTTCTTAGTCAAGAACCAATTTCATTCTGCCCTGCAGCCAAATTAGACTCCAGCACATTTATTACTGATTGATTGAATTGGTTAAATTACCAAGTACCAAAATCTCCCAAAAGTTAACAATAAAGCACAACACAACTGCTAAAAGGAACAGCAGTTTCTCTGGGTCCCTCTTCTTCCTTAACGCTGACTACACTTAAAAATCTTGGAACATATTTATTATTCCAAAAAAGGAAACATCTAATCTCCTCCAAGGATAAGCATTAATTCAATACTGGTCTATGCCAATGTTGGCCTATGTCAATATTTTGTATGTGTTAGGGTACAAATATAGAATTGGTTTCCCTAACAAGTGACAGTGACCAAGTGACTTATCTCTGTCCCTCCCCATTTTATTGCAACTTATAACTACTTCCAAGCAGCTGGTTTCCACTTGTATTATTGATAAAATGAGTTTGGGATAAACAAATTCTCAAACATCTTTGTCTTCAAATACAGGACTGTTCTGTTTAAGAAAGAGACACCCTGACTGTGACTATGTTGTTTGTTATGTTTCTCTCCACACTCCACATTTCTGGTGGACCCAGACATATAGAAGCTTACGACTTAGGCCAAGGATAATTTCTATTAGGCACAACAGAGGAAAGGGATTAGTTGCTGGCTTCAGCAGCTGCTGCACATTTAATACCATATGCAATTTGGCCCTGAGGTAAAAGAAAGCGTGAGGTTTGTGGGGTTGAGTAAAAGCTGTCACTCTAGAGACTGGAAATATTTCAGAACTGAAGGTTGCTTGAAAAAAAAAGCCATATAGCCCTATACAATTTGCACTGAGGGAATGATTCTTATCTATATCTATAAAGTTCAAACACCTACATGGAATCAGTGCCTAGTGTAGAGAACTGATGGATGTACAACTCTCCACTGAAAAGCCAAATTTTCTCCTGAGGTGAATTTTCCCAGTGTTCTTATAGATAGCAAGGATTTGCAGGCAGGCAAGAAATGGGACACACCCACAAACAATACTCTATATACCTTTTCCCAATTGACCTTGGATGTCTCTCCACATCCTTCTTCCATTTGGGTCTTTGGAGAAAGAAATATCTTCATAGCATCTGTGAAGGTGTTTGTGTGACAGGAGAAATGCTGATATATTCATCTGAAAGTGCACTGCCGGTCTTCCCAAGAATGTTTGTTCTGCATAAGTATTATTCTCTGTCCTGTATGCATCCATTTCAATTTAGCTTATGACAAACACATTTTTGTGTTGTCTCTTAAGCTGGTATAATCTGTGCTACTAAGAATGACAATGGCAAAAGCATTGAGGACATCATGTGCAAAATGCTGTCAGATTAATTTTGAAATCGTAGTTGTACTAATAATTTTAGCCATAGCTTTGTCATTTTCTTAAGAAGCTGTGTTTGCATATTAAACCTGGAAGTGACAAGTTGAAGTTTTTTCATGTTATTTTATTCCCAAACTATTGGCCACTTTCTAAATATTTAATATCCACTTATTCTCAGGAAAGCAACATTATAACCCCAAATAGATAGAGATACGAGTTGACTTTACTGCTGAGTAAACATTAGAAATGTTGTTTTATTATGTGGAGGGGAAAAAATCCATAAAGTGATATATCCTTAGCCGAATACAATACATGAGTTTATAATCCTGTTTTCTTTTTCTTCATTTTCAATTGTTTTGTGGAAGCAGGTTTGTTTCATTTGAGTTCTAAAAATTTCTGTTGGAACCCCTAATAGTTATTCTAAACATTCCTATTTAAAGTTACATAGCAATATTGTTAATATTATAAAGTTTCACTCTTATAAGTGGCTTGCTTAACAAAAAGTTGGTATCCAAATTCCTTAAAGTCCCACACTAAAAAAATTGAACAATTCGGCACATTCCTTTTCTTAACTCTTTAGCATGGAACAACTCAATATTTCCAATTTGCCAAAACTTGTGATCTGTATCTTCTATTACATGAGCAAGTGTTTATTACATAGAACAGTGATGGTGAACCTATGGCATGCATGCCAGAGGTGGCATTCAGAGCCCTCTCTGTGGGCACGCATGCTGTCGCCCCAGCCCCACCTCCTCCTGTGTCCCCTCCTTACCAGCAGCCCCCCTGGAGGAGTGCTGCCCCTGAGCACGGCCCGCACGGAGCAGCACAGCCAAGGACATGGCAGTCGGGCAGCGGGGACAAGACTCCGCCCTCGCGCCCTGTCGTGTGCAGTTGATGCTGCAGGGCGCAGGCAGAGGGCATGGCTGCTGGGCCACCTGGGCAATCTTCGGCAAGCCGTGGAGGCGGTGACTGGCCCTGTGGACATGCAGGGCAGGGGGCTGGGTAGGGGCAGGGGCAGGGCAGGGGCAGTGTGGGGTGGGGTGGGCGGAGCAGGCAGGGCGGGGGCAGAGCAGGGGAGCGGTTTTGGGGCACTCGGTCTCTAAAAGGTTAGCCAGCACTGGCATAGAACATTGAACACTAATCCCAATAGAAGTTATACTTACATTTGACCTTCTCTAAAATTTCAGTATTATGATCATAGGTCATGAAGACAAACTCCTTTCCCCCTCTAATTTCTTCCTCTAATGAACCCTGAGCAGAAAGATTGATGTGCAGAATTACATCAACTTTGCAAATCTAAATGGTATTAGGGTGGTCTATATTTTATATTAGCTTCTTCACCTAGTCCAAGATTTTCTTTTTCTGTATATATTGGGTAATTCAAGAACAAGCTAAAATTAACTTAGCATCAGATCAGAACTTACTCATATTACAAATTTTGAGCCAAGGTTGTTTTTTTAAAAAAAAAATCAATCTGTTTGAAAACAACAAGATGGATGGCAGAGTTCCCAGTTAGCACTTTGAGACAGATGTGTAAGTCAAAACACGGGAGAAATTATGCAATTACATCATGCAACTTAATTTCCCCAAATAAGGATTTTTTTTCATTCCCAGCAATGTCTGGCATACTTCAAGAGGGAAGTATGATTGAAAGGCAGGAAATAGAAGTAGTTTCAGCCACTCACCATGTCAAGATGCCTCCATAAAAGAGTCTGAGAATTTGAAAATGCTCCATAAAAGGATTTTGAGAACTGAGTGTTTTGCTTCTTTGTACCAGTAATAACTGGAAACAAATAATAGCTCAATGGAAAAGTATGTGCTTTATACGAAGAGGACTTACAGTTCCATTTCTAGCAACACCACTTTAAACATCATGTAACCATGATTTGAAATATCTGGTGTGAGAACCCTTGTTAGTCCTACTAGCCCAGGGGTAGGCAACCTCGGCTCTTTTATGACTCATGGACTTCAACTCCCAGAATTCCTGAGCCAGCTATGCTGGCTTAGGAATTCTGGGAGTTGAAGTCCATGAGTCATAAAAGAGCCGAGGTTGCCTACCCCTGTACTAGCCCATCCTTTCCCAACCTTGTCATGGGGCCCTGACAGGCCTACAGATCTCATAATCCTCAGCCAGTATAGCTACACTGGCTGGGCAAGTTGAATGCTCTAACAGCTGGATACATCTGAAGAGTACCCACTTGAAGAAGGCTGCAGCAAAGAACACTGCCTTGGTGGAGCAGTGGGCTAATGCCTCCTTAAATAACACCAGCTGCCTGCAATTAGTGCAGGTTCGAGTCCCACCAGGCTCACGGTTGACTCAGCCTTCCATCCTTCCGAGGTAGGTTAAATGAGGACCCAGATTGTTGGGGGCAATAAGCTGACTTTGTAATAATGCCGCTGGGGGGGTGAAAGCCCTAATAAGCAGGCATATACATAGAATGAAGGCTATTGCTAAGCACATTGATTTGTGCTTTAGATTGTAAGCTGCCCTGAGTCTTCGGAGAAGGGCGGGATTAAAAAAAAATAGTTTGACCTGATATAAAAAAGCTGCCCCCTAATTGCGAAATAAATTCTGGTGTCAACCCCTTTTTCTTCAAGCAGATCTCCTGATATTTTAGGGTCCAAATGCTAGTTAGAAAAGTTGGAATTTGAAGCCCAGCCCATATAAATATCCTACCAGGCTGGAAAAAGTTGCAGTAACGACTGGCTGGGTTTATTATCAACCATAATTTACAAACCAGGACTTTTTTTTTTTACCCAATCAACACAAGCTCTGCCAAAATTAAACATATTATTGCTTAGTGCAATGTGTGAATCCAGTGACAGAATGGCTTTTTCTGCTCTTTCAGCTAGTTCTCTACTGGAAGATACACTTGTAATCGGCTGCGTCACGCTACTGAACTAAATACAGGCTTATTTCCAGGTTCCTTCATGCCTGCCTGCCTCCCTGCCTTCCAGCAACTCTTTACACAATATTATGGTTGTTCAATTAATATAGAACAAGACTATCAAACTGAAATGCGAAAGATGCTGGAGCCTCGATTCACACATTTTGCTACAGTACATCTGATGCTGGTGAAAGATTTCTATTTGCCCAGCTTTAAGTTCACCTGATGTGAGGGTTCACAGCTTATAGAAAAGGACATTGGAAGGAGGTCCTGCTACTTTGCTCTTCTGCTGATCCTTGCATTTCTGCAAAATGCAAGGAATCAGGGGAGTTAAGAAGGATAACTGAAAATAAATCTACTGAGGCTTGCCAACAGCAGAATAATTTTGCTGGGTGCCAGATTTTATTCATAGAGCTACACTGACTGACGTTGCTTTTGAGGAATTTCAGCAGTGACAGCCGGCTCCCAGCTTTCACGCAGGATTCCTAATCAATGCCAGGCAGTGCGTATTCTGCAGAATCTTTGTACTGTGCAGCTTTGCAACAGTGTTCAAACTCTAGAGAACCGCTGATGAGAGCATTTTGCTATTTAAGCATTATCTATTCACTGTGGAATTGGCTGCTTTTTTCCCCCCAACAGTGCATGTAACTTGTAGTGTATGCTGGGCTGGCATACACGTGTAGCAGCCGCATCAGGAGGCGCGGAGCTGGACAGCTCCGTGCAGGAACTACGTTCGGCGGGAACGCCGGATTTAAAGGGATTGGCCGCCTGGCCGGCGGGAAACCAAAGTTCAAACCTATTGGCCAGGCATTCACCTGGGCAGGTATAAAGCATGCCCAGGTAACCGTTGTCCCCCTGTTCAGACCACACTATCATCCAATAAAGATTACGCACACACCTACGCCTGCGTCTCATCGATCCGCGAACCCGACTTAACATATCTCATAATGAAAATCATGCACATAATGGCAATTCCAAGCTATTTGTTAAAATAATACATTTTCCTCCAGTGGAAAAAAAACATAAACCCAGACTAAGAATTAAGTCTGACTATGTTCAGTGGGGCTGTAACAAAATGATCTAAGACAGACATGTCAAACAGAAGGCCTGGGGGCCAGATCCGGCCCGCGAGGTGGTTTCATGTGGCCCACGAAGCCATCCTGGAAACAGTGAGGGAATGGCCCCCACTGCCTTGGCCCTGGCTCAGAGACCCTCCTTCTGCCAGAGACTCTCAGATCTGTCCCACTCCTGCCCAGGCCCCCATAGGCACCCTTGATGCCAATGATGTAGAGCTGGCCACGCCCACCCAGCGGGCCATATGCACTCTAGCCACGCCCACCCAGTAGGCCACACCCACCCTGGCCATACCCACCCAGCCCCCTGAGGGCAACCACAATGCTGATGTGGCCCTCAATGAAATTGAGTTTGACACCCGTGATCTAAGAGGAGCAATTTGGCAGCTGGCCTGTGGAACTGTAGGGCAGGAGGGAGGGAGGTTCCCCTGCTTTACGGTAAAATCAGGGAGAGTGAGGGGGCAAAGCACATACTGACTAGTATAGAGTGATTTCAGTCTGAATCACTGCACGGGGATAGTGACTAGTAATGTCAATAGATGGATCACTGCAGCTGCATACTTCTGCACCGTAGAAAATTTGGGCTACTGCTTTGCAAAGGTAGAAAATATATATTTATATATTTATGGCACTGATCAATGAGCTTATTCTTTGTAAATCAAATAGATTTAGATCTTCCTAAAAACCATAACTTTGGGTTTGGGATAATTAAGGTACAGGTGGCTCAGTGGGTTAGGACGCTGAGCTTGTCGATCAGAAGGTCGGCAGTTTGGCGGGTCGAATCCCGAGTGCCGCGTAACAGAGTGAGCGCCTGTTACTCGTCCCAGCTTCTGCCAACCTAGCAGTTCGAAAGCACGTAAAAATGCAAGTAGAAAATTGGGACCGCTACGGTGGGAAGGTAACAGCGTTCCGTGCGCCTTTGGCGTCTAGTCATGCCGGCCACATGACCATGGAGACGTCCTTGGACGAGCGCTGGCTCTTTGGCTTTGAAACGGAGATGAGCACCGGCCCCTAGAGTTGGAAACGACTAGCACGCATGTGCGGGGGAACCTTTACCTTGAATCTGCAGTGTTAACTGGCTGGAAAGAGATTTTTAAAACCTGGGCAGGGGGAAGTTAAACCATGTCATCTGGATAGGCACACAGACTTGCATACTTGGCTCAAACAGAGAAAAAACTCAGAAGAAAGTCTCTTAAATTCATACATTATGGCTATAAGGCAAATGGGACTGATTAAAGAGTTTTCTATGCCTCCTGGTTCCCAAGGTTTTACTTAAATGGTTATTGCTAGGATCTGTGAATTCTTTAACAGTCTTCCATTAAACTCTAAGAAAGGAAATTCTAAAATATGCCATGTTCTTCTCATGGTGATTCATTGTAATCCCACCCCCCCACCCCCACCTTTTCAAAACAGCTTTATAGGATGAACCCAGGGAACATAAATGATCGACTGAATTTGCCTGCATTTGACTAATATAGTTTCTTCAATAGTTATCTACATTCAGGTTTAAACCATTCTGTGGCCAGATAAATTTGGTATAGTTCTATTTTTGCAAGCCAGCACGACGTACAGCCTCAGGATATTGGTAACATCTGCAATAACTGTCTGCTGAAGATATCTTAAGATACCAGGAATTTGAGTAATGCAAGAATATAAGTGAGCAGAATGTATTTGAAGGCCTTTCCATTAAATTTATCAGTGCACTGAAAGGAGGTCTGTCTAAAATATTAAGTGTCAATAATAATGGAAATGGGCACTATAGAATGGCTAGGTGTAAATGAAGAGACTGCAGCATAGTCAATATCATGAGGTTTTACAATTTTACTCTTTATGTATGGCTTGCACAGCTTTGCTAAGCAACCATTTGCAAAACTGAATGTCTTGCTGAAACACTCTATTGTATAAAATTCTCATCTTCTCATTTTTCTAAACAATTCAATATACAGAAAAAGATAATTAATATAGACAAAGTTTTACAGGCAGCACTTTAGCCTATGCCCAGTGAACTAGTGGAGAGTATATGAGTTGGAACTTATCAGAACCCTTGGAATTACAAAATTTCCATTATTGTTTGTTCTGATCTATGGGGACAGAATTTGAGTGGTCTGTTCCAGGAAAATATATAGTGGCCCACACAGATGCTTCCAATTCTTCCACAGCTGCTTTATTTGATGCAACAAGATTTCAAACATATGAAGAACTCATTCTCAAAATTGCTCTGGATTGCTATTGGGATTCTCTGGAATAAGATTATGTTTTAGCAATAGTTGTCATATAGTTCATAATGGAAAAAAGAATTGCTACAAGTCAATAAATATTGCTTTTTAACGTACTTAAATTTGAATTTCTAAATTCTAACTCGAGTTTATTTAAAAAAAAAAAGCTTTTAAAGTTATATCAAGGAATTATCTTGGAATTCCTGCAAGAAAATTGCAATAAAGATTGACTTGACATAAACATTCTAGAACAGCTGTTTCGGAATTATGACATGGAAATAATATCTCTACTTGAAAAAAAAGAAAACCTGGCAAGTTCTAAACCTATCATCTCTGGTATACACAAATATATAGTAAAATTGCCTTATCTTACAGTTATGGTTCAGTTACTTAGGTAACATCACCTACATCATTCTCTAAGCCCAACTTACCTCACAGAGCTGTTGCTATAAGGAAAATAGGAGGAGGAAGGAGTATTAGGAATGTTCATCAACTTGAGTTATTTATAACAATGATCAAAGTTAAATAAATAAAATCGTAGGAAATTGGATTTTATTATATTTTTAAATTTTGATTTTTGCTTTAAATGTGTAAACTTTGCTTTTCGGTTATCAATAAGCCATATTTTTAATTTTTGTATCTTGTTTTTATGTATTGCCCTGTTCACCGCCCTGAGTCCTTCGGGAGAAGGGCGGTATACAAATTAAATTAATAATAATAATAATAATAATAATAATAATAATAATAATAATAATAATAATATTCTGAAGTTTTATGAATTCTAAATATGGTTCTAGGATGCCTCTCTCTCAGGTCTCAGGATGACTTATTTTTAACTCAATTCACTACACCTAGATATATTAAGAATAAGGCTGAATGTAACCCTGCCAGGATAATTAAGTAACAGAAGTAAGAATACTGTATCTGAAAGGAACTTAAATGATATGTTATTTATTAAAGTGTAATAAGTTATTTATTAGTGCTGGAATCTCTTCAGTGATATAAAAAGACAGCACATATTTAAGGTGTTTCATCTCAATTAAAATGCATCAGACTGCAAACCACATGTATAGGACTGCAATGTACAGTCAAGTTCCATGTACGCTTATCTATATTTATACCAGGAAAACTCTTGTATCTGTTTGTTTGTGACCTTCAATTGGCCAAAACAACGCACCAACAGGGCAACAATATTTGAATCAACGTACTTCAAATGGACTAACTTAAAAAAATGTGTTCAAAATCCAGGTTCCGTGATTGCCATAGGATTGAAATTTGGCAAAATTGTGCGGCTCCAAAGTGGGCTGCAGTCATGTGATCATCCTTTCCAACACTTCCCACTTCCTACAAGAAAATTCAATGGGGAACCAGGAAGAAGTTAAATGTCTCTCCTGGTCCCACTGATTTTTTAATAAAGGAGAATATTTGTAGCTCAGGGTTAGGGTTAGGGTTAGGTAATATTATCAGTGGTAGTAAGGAGTGAGGTTTGCTCTCAGTTTATATTCTAGTGCAGGGGTCCTCAAACTTGGCCACTTTAAAACTTGTGGACTTCAACTTCCAGAATTCCCCAGCCAGCCAAGAACTCTGGGAGTTGAAGTCCACAAGACTTAAAGTGGCCAAGTTTGAGAGCCCCTGTTCTAGTGGCTTGCCCTGGGGTGACCTTAGAGGTTCTTTAGTTGGGGTGTTTACTGTTGACTTGTTTGGCAGCTCCTTGATTGGGGGATTGTTTACTTGATTGTAAGCCACTAGAATATAAACTGAGAGAAAACCCCACTGATGGTGTTACCTAGTTTGGGTAAGGAACCATCTGCAAGAAAACAACCAAGCTCAGAGATCACCAAAGCCATCCCACCCCCTGATTTTTGCCTGCCCACATTCAGTCTGCTTGCTTCTCTGTTTAGGTAAGGAAACATCTCTGAAACTATGACCAGTGGTGGGATTCAGCCAGTTCGCGCCAGTTTGGCAGAACCAGTAGCTAGGTTTTTGTTGCCCAGGCCCAGAATAGACTTCGGAAGTGGCATCCACACAGAGAATCAGTTGTTCACATATTTGAATCCCACCACTGACTATGACCGAATTGGTCACGGGTTGTCTAACTGCAAAATAAAACTATTAAGTTTAATAGGCTTATTTACAACTACATTCTTACATACAATTATGCAGAAGGATATTGCACTTAAGATTCAGTTTACCTTTAAGTAAACATGTACTGCCCTTCCTGTCTTTTGACTTGCATTATCTTTCCTCACACAAGAAAATAATTGTTTTGTTTTCCCAATTGGAAAGTGTAGCAAGAGACGGCTGAGTGCCTAATGTGAATGGTGAAGTATTTTAACCCTTGTCTCCTAGAATTCCACTGAGTTCCACTTTTGGGTAATTTAAGGCTACCACCACCTACTTTCCTAAGGCAAGGGAGTATCTTGATCCATCTTCCTTCTAGTTTATGAGATAAAAAGAGATTTTAAAACCTTAAACATTAACTAGCCAGTGATTTTGAGGATAGAAAATTATATTATCACTTTCTGGCCTTTATAGCTTTGAGGTGTGTCGCTAGAGAAAATAGGCTCAACTTCTTTTAAAATAGCGATGAAACAAAGCAACAATTCTAAACAGTATTTTAAAAATCCAATTCATTAAAAAAAATGAAAAGGAAAACTGCGTTTGTATTTTAAAAAGTCAAAATGCCCACAGCAATTGCAAATGATTGACATAAAGTATTTAGCCCAGATAAAATTACAAACAGCATATTAATCCATAGTGGGTGGGACATGCTGTTCAAAACTTTTAAGTTCACACAAATAGGCAAGAAGTTAATGTACACAAAATAAAATGAGGTTTAAATACTATACTAGAAATAAATACTAGAAACTAGTTTGATCTAGTGCAGTGGTGGCGAACCTTTTAGAGACCAAGTGCCCAAACTGCAACCCAAAACCCACTTATGTATTGCCGGGTGCTGGGTGGGCGTGGCCTTCTGGGTGGGCGTGGCCCGCTGGGTGGGCATGGCTATGGTGGTCATGGCAGACTGGGTGGGTGTGGCCAGCTAGATGTTGCTCCTGGGGAGGGATGCCTGTGGGGGCTGGGCAGGGTTGTGGGAGATCCAGGGGATCTCTGGAGGGTGGGGCAGTGGGCAGGAGGGCGTCTTGCTCAGCTGATGGCTTGGGGGGGAAGGGGGCATCTACAACCCCTCCCAAACGCTGCTGTCTCACGAAAGCAGGATGAAAACTCCAAAAAGTGACAAGGAAAAAAAGTTAAAACAGAAGAGTGTCTCACAATGATTTTCTTCCCTGGAGGGGTGGGGGGCATGGGGGGAGGCTCCTGAGCCCCACAGCTCTTCTGAGGAGGAGAGTGGGGAGTGGCTGTGCTGGGATCGGGGCTCCTCGTGCCTTCCGCTGCCCGCCTGTGCTCTTTTGCCGCAGATGCCGCAGCTCCTCTTGCCTGGCAAGGTGGGGGCACGCTCGTGCTCAGGGACGCACATGGGGCTGCTGCCTCGCTTGCCATGCTGGGGCTGGACTGGACTGGGCTACATGCGGAGCCTCCTCACCGCTTCTTCCCCTGCAGACATCGGGAGCGCCCACCCCACCTACCCCTCGTCCTGGGGCAGCTACCGCTGTCCAATGTTCTCCAGCCTGTCGCCAGCCAGCCAGGCGCACCAAGCTCGTGCTTCTGGGGCGAGGGCGCACGTGCCCACAGAAATGGCTCTGCATGCCACCTGTGGCATGCATGCCATAGGTTCGCCACCACAAATCTAGTGGTTAAGGCAGCAGATTAGAAGGTGGAAGACTGTAATTAAAGTCCCATCTTAGTCATGAAAGGCAGTTGATTGATTTTGGACCAATCTCTCTCTCTCTCTCAATCCAAGTCACCTCACGGGGAAAATTTTTGTGGGAAATGTTGTGGGAAAAATAGGAGGAAGAAAAAGGAATACTGCATGTGTTCACAGCCTTGAGTTATTTGTAAAAATAATAAAGGCAGGAGATAAATAAATACAGAAAAATACAGAAAAGAAACATATAATATTCACACTAATCTCATCTTACTACTATTACATAAAGACCAGGGCATATAGCAGGGATGTCAAACTGCCAGCCCGCAGGCTGGATGTATCGTAGTGAAACTGCACCCACCCCATTGCCAGAAATAGCAAAAAAAGTTGCGATACGTCGCAACACGTCACGTAATATTGCGAGCTTGATACCCCTGGCATATAGGAAATTTTATATCTGCCTGTGGCTTTCAGATGTTAATCTGCTTCAACATCAAGTGAGATATTGCTAAACTGAGTTCAGCACAGCTTAAAATTCAATCAATGATGATTTCTGTCTTGGGTTTAGGGCTCAACATTGTAAACTAGGTTTCAGTTTGAACTGAGTTTGTCATATTAAGGTGCTTTGTAACTAATAGATATATTCTTCCACATGCTACCTTATTTATTGTTATTTATTTTTACAAATAACTCAAGGCAGCAAATATATCCAACACATCTTCCTTCTCCCATTTTCCCCACAACAACCCTGCGAGGTGAGTTGGGCTGAGAGAGAGTGACTGGCTTTCTGGTTATGACTGTGCTCTCCTATACCCTATCTAAAGACCCCACCCTTTTTAGATTTTTGCTTTTTCATTTATACACTTTTTATAAATTTATCTCATTTTTATGTTTTTGCAACTCTTTTTAGAGATTCACTATTTTTAGATTTTTATGCGACTTCTCAATTATACCCTACCATATGCTAGGTTATCATCATAATAAAGTCTCACTGAATAATAGCTGTCTAGGAAGTGTAAAACGTCTAAAAAAATCAAAATCTAATGTTCTGACGCAGGTTTTTTACTCCATACAATTTATGGCTTCCTAATATCAGAGCTGATGGCTGCAGGGCATAAAATGTAGAAACTGTTCTGCAACTCTATGTTTATTTGAGAGACTGTTATGTGCAGGGGTGTAAATATGTTCATTCTGCATTGCCCCCCTTGCAAATGATGGTCTTCATAGGACAACGTTAGGACAATATAGACTTTCCTATTGGATTTCCACTGCTACCCCTCTGCCACTTTATCCAGTACTAAAACAATTAAAAATTTAATTTCAATTTACTGAAAAATTGGCAGCAACTAAAGGAATCTTAAGGACTGCACAGAAAGGCTGGAATGGGTATAAATTATTAACTCATGATTTAAGGTAACCACAAAAATACACTATTAAGATCTTTTTTCTGTAAATTATAGCATTGAATTTATTAGAACCCTGGGTTACTACATTTGCATCATAGACACCACAGTTTCACTGCAACGACTAACCTCTGCCCTTTATTGAAGTTGACTCAAAGACCTACCCAGCAATAAAGTACTTCTAATCTTACTTATGAATTGATCTTTATGGATTTTCCTAGTGACACTGTTCATTTGACTTGACAGTGTTACATACATTTTAAACAGTTTTAGCACAAGGTAATAAATATTTAGGGGAGATCATATCCATCACCAAAGATGTGTGAAAATTTGATGTAGTTTCACATATATATTTGGTGTGCATTTCTATATATTAATACTGTGCTTTCCTTTGCAATTTCCTTGTCCCAATACATCAGAATTAACACTAATACTATCCCTCTATGCAGCCGTCCTGGGTTACCTAAGTTTCTGCAGTTGCTTCATCAACATTAAAGTAAAATTAAATTGCTAATCCAACTGCCTCTGTAGCTAAATTATTTGGGTTTGTTCCAGGCAACAGCTGCTCAGGTAAATACTCTGTGCTTCATGTATGTTTTGGGGTTTTTTTAATGAAAATTTTAAAATGGAATTGTTAATATTCCTCTTGAAAAGATATGCTGGAAAATACTTTATGTGCCACCTCCTTAATTGCTCATTGTTTTAATGCATTTGCCCTGTAGTGATGAAACTATACTGTGAATTACATTAACCTTGATGGAATTTGACCTAAATCTACATTTATTTAGTAATAACAGGTGTTGAGTAACAATAGGTAGTGGTATTTAGCTGACCTTTGTAATTCTGGAAAAGGAAAGAAAAGATGGACCTGGTTGTACATACCATCAAGAAATTCCAAAGCCTTGGAAGTCAACAAAACATTCCGGAAATCAACAACAAACCACTTTCACCCTGTTGCCAGAAAATAACATGACCTCTTCATGAAACCAGGATTCAAACTTCACTCTAAGGAAACTCTGATTGGTTAGAAGGATATTTCTTCTTAGGTTATAAGTATAGATAAAATTATATTTACATGAACTTCACAGTCACCACTTAAATGAACATGAATGCCTTTTTCCCTTTGATGTATCTTTATTAAAAGCAAGAAATATTTCATGTTGTCTTCAGAAAGACATGAAAACTAAGACCACACTGTGGCTTGCTAATGTACATAAAGCCTGTTGTGAACTGTCAGTGTCATTGCATTTATTAATGATGTAAAAAAAAACTTGGGCCATGAACATATAAGGAAACGAGTGTGATTTTATTCAGTCATCAGTAAATCTCTCATTGTTTTTCTCCATTGTACATTGTGATTAATCATCCTAACGTCTATTATTAATCAAAAATTGTTGGAGTGAAAAAAGAAGCCTACATCTGTTCTCAGAAGAAAGCAGTTATTCAGGATTTCCATCAGGTATTATGAAAGAAGAAATGACAGATATCAAGCAGATTCATTCAGTACATTCAAAAGGAGACAGATACACTAAATCATGGGAGTTGCTTTATTATAGAATACTGGATTTAATCTATTTGTTTCACTAATAACGGAAGTATTTCATTAATAGTGAAAGAATTACACACACACACACAAAATATACTGGGACCAGAATACTGTTTTGAAAGTGGGTATCATGAGTTTCTAACCCACCAAAATTAAATCAGATTTGCAGTAGTCTGAAGAAATATTTGATAGGTTTTGAGGTGGAGGGATCGATAGGCTGTAATGGGAAACCAAAATGTTTTTAATATTTAAAAAGAGGCTAGTTCACAGTGTGTTCACCATAAGCAAATTGTCACTTTCTCTGGATTTCTTAAATATTAACTAATGTTATTATCTGCCCTGCCTCTTGCAGTTGGATAGATTAAAGTCCAATAATAAACTACATTGAATCATATCAATACAATTCAGTTGTATAAATTACATATTTAAGTACTACAGAGTCTACAAACGGGTGCCTGGCACCTGCCTTTGTCTTTTTTTTTTTTAAAAAAATGTTCACCTGACATTTTAAACCACACCTGCCAGTTTGTACATAGCATCACAAAGTGATATTTACTTCTGTCACTGAGACACGAAATAGATTATTTGAAATTAAGCACCACTTGGCTGCAAAGTTTAACTATTACAAGTTTATTTAATTTATTTATTTAATTAGTTTTATATACCGCCCTATTTCCCCCCCCCCAAGGACTCAGGGCAGTTTACAGGGCAAAGTTAAAAAGACAAAATAAGAGTTAAAATAGAATTAAAACAAGTTATCTATAAGCAGGTACAGTACGGCATGTCCCTATTTGGATACACACATAGCACTTGGGGGGGTTGTCATCTTTTTTTTTTAGAAAAACAGTGAAGAAAGAGTGCTGGAGAGAGCATCACAGCAAAACCCCCCCCTAGCACGCCCACGCCACTCCACGCGTGGACCCTGAGCCTCTTGACCAGGGGTCTTCAAACTTGGCCCTTTTATGACTTGTGGACTTCAAGTCCCAGAATTCCTCAGCCAGCGTGCCTGGCTGAAGAATTCTGGGAGTTGAAGTCCACAAGTCATAAAAGGGCCAAGTTTGAAGACCCCTGCTTCTTGACCATCACCAGCACGTGGCACTGCCCGGATCATCATCCGGATAACCCCTGGATCTACCGAGCTCAGGATCCAGCTTTAGTCGTATCGGGGTACGAGCCCCAGGACCTGAACCTCCTGCCCCACTTCAGCGGGATTCGTTTTCCCCACTCCACGCGTTTCGTGGCTCTCTGCCCCTCGAGTGGGCACGATCCCTCTCACTGCAGAGCGGCAGCGCTTAGCTAAGCGCTCCCAGGCTCGAGGGAGGCCGCCCACCCTCCGCCCTCCTCTCCCCCCACCCCACCCCCTGGAGGGCTCAAGACGCTGCCGAGGTAGGCGCAAGGCAGGCGGATAAATTCTGGGCGGCGCGCCACCGAGCCGCCCTTCCAGAACCGGAAGCCTCCCCTTTAATCCGAGGAGAATGAGGGGGAAGCAGAAAGGCGAGCGCAGGCGGGCTTTGGCGCGTCGGCCGAAGCAGCCGAGGTGCCACCATTCCTCCCTCAGGACGAGGAGCCGCTCTTCGGGGGCCCCTCCCGTTTAAGAGGCTCAGGCCACGAGAAAGCCGCGCTTTCTGACAGTTGCCAAAGGGGGCGGGGCGGAGAAGAGAGACGCGAGAGGAGCCGCCCGCCTCGCTCGGGCACATTTGCTGCCGCCTTGGCCGGGCGAGCCGAGCAGCCGAGCCGCAGACCGCCGGTGCCCGTCGTTCAAACCGCCCTTGCCTAAGGCAGGCAGGCAGGCAGGCAGGCAGGCCGGCCGGCCGGCCGGCTGACCGAAGCGGGACGAAAAGAAAGCCTCCCGACTGCTGCAGCCCGCTGCGGGGATGTGCCATTGCCATGGCGAGGAGGGTCTCTGCGGGGGCCTGGCTCAGGAAGCCCTACTACGGGCAGGTAAGGAGGCGGCGGGACAGGGGCTGAGGCGAACGAGCCGGACGGGGCTGCGGAGGCGGCGGCGGCGGGGCAGACCGGGGCTGGCAATGCGGTTGCGAGCAGCCAGGCGTGGGCCAGGCTGTCGGGAATGGGGGGGCGTACGCAGGGGAAGCGAGGGGGGGTGATAGGCGCTTGGGGTGGTGGTGTGTATGGGGGGGGAGGAGACGTTGGATGTGTACATTGGGGGAGTAATTGCCAAGGATCCTGGCTACGCGTTACTCGGCGAAGCAGCCCGAGCAGAAGAATGCCGCCCCGCGGTTAGGAATCCGCGCCATCAGTTTCTCAGGATTTTTCCCTCTCCCCCCCCCCATCCTTCCTCTCTTTTGGGGAGTCAGCAACTCGAGGAAGAGCAGGTAACTGAAGCCTCGCGGTGTCCTTAACTAGGCCCGGCCCCAAACCGTCGTTTTAAAGGCCTTTCTCCTTTCTTTCTTTCTTTCTTTCTTTCTTTCTTTCTTTCTTTCTTTCTTTCTTTCTTTCTTTCTTTCTTTCTTCTCTCCTTCCTTTCTTTCTTTCTTTCTTTCTTTCTCTCCTTTCTTTCTTTCTTTCTTTCTTTCTTTCTTTCTTTCTTTCTTTCTCTCCTTTCTTTCTTTCTTTCCTTCTTTCTTTCCCTCCTTTCTTTCTCTCCTTTCTTTCTTTCCTTCTTTCTTTCTTTCTTTCTTTTCTTCCTTTCTTTTCTTTCTTTCTTTCTTTTCTTCCTTTCTTTTCTTTCTTTCTTTCTTTCTTTCTTTCTTTCTTTCTTTCTTTCTTTCTTTTCTTTCTTTCTTTCTTTCTTTTCTTCCTTTCTTTCCTTCTTTCTTTCTTTTCTTCCTTTCTTTCTTTTCTTCCTTTCTTTCTTTTCTTCCTTTCTTTTGTTTCTTCTTTCTTTCTTTCTTTCTTTCTCTCTCTTTTTCTTTCTTTCTTTTTCTCTTTCTCTTCTTTCTTTCTTTCTTTCTTTCTTTCTTTCTTTCTTTCTTTCTTTCTTTCTTTCTTTCTTTCTTTCTTTCTTTCTTTCTTTCTTTCTTTCTTTCTTTCTTTCTTTCTTTCCCCCTAGCCCAGGGGTAGGCAACCTCGGCTCTTTTATGACTCGTGGACTTCAACTCCCAGAATTCCTGAGCCAGGCTCAGGAATTCTGGGAGTTGAAGTCCACGAGTCATAAAAGAGCCGAGGTTGCCGACCCCTGCCCTAGCCCATCAGTCCTACTTCTCTTTCCTCCTCCTCCTGGTTTCCCAGCTCTGGCTCAGGCTAATGTTGGAGGTTTTGTGAACTGGGGGGGGGGGGGGAAGGTTTGATGCCTCCCGCTTTTAAAAGTCTTTTCAACTGGTTTATCTCTGTGGTTCGGTCAAGCTTTTCTGGTGATTTAGCAAAGGATTTGTTAGCGATTCCCGGATTAAAAATTCCCAGAGTTGCTGGCCTCCTCATAATTTGGAGATGTATTGTTTTGACAAGTTGACAAGCAGCACTCACACACAAAAGCCCCAAATGTCCTTTGTAAAGTGCTAACCTTTTAGAAAATGTAAGTGAGGAGAAGGCAGTGGGTGTTGGTTGTGCTCCTGTTTATTTCTTCCTATCTTAGATAAAGATTTAATCACGAAGGCAATACCTTTTCCGGTCATTGTGCTTTAACTTCACTACCTGTTACTCCACATTAAAGCATTGCAATTGTTAGAGAACAAAAATATATTCCTGAGATATTTTTATCAGAATTACGGAATGTTACTGTTGAAAAGAGCCTAACCCTCTACAAAAATTCCCTTGTCAAAATTCTCTGTAGGCCTTCCCTGGAAGGGTAAAACAAGTAATTCCCAAAATCTATTAAACTAGAGTCAAAACTTTTACAAAACCAAAATAGTTGCAGCATTGACATAACTACTTGTATGCATATCTTTGCTGCATCAAAAAAAATCTTTAGTGACTGTACCTATTTTGTTGTATTGTAGGGGGGGGTTGGTTTTTAAAAAGTGTAGTTGAGAAAAGCAAGTTGACATTTTATTTTTTTTAAATTTAATTTATCTGTATCTTGCCTTTATTATTTTGTACAAATTACTTGGGGTGGGGAACATATCGAACACACTTTCCTCCTCCTCTTTTCCCCACAACAGCATTGTTAGGTGAGTTGGGCTGAGATGGTGTGACTGGCCCAAAGTCACCCACCTGGCTTTCATGATTAAGATGAGACTTGAACTTACAGTCTCCTGATTTTTAGTTTGGTTCTTGTTATTTTATAGATTTTTCATATAGTTTAATTTTCTGGTGTAATTCCCTCTGTAAGATTTTGTATACTTGGGATGTACTTGTATAGAAAGTCTATATTTAGACATGGAGAGAAGAAATAAATGGGGATGTGTAAAAATGATGTAAAAAGCTTTTGCAGTTACTTCAAGTAGGATGTGAAGAAGGGTAGGTAAAATGTAAAAGACTTTGTAAAAAGTGCTTCTTTCAAAAAATAATCAAATGAGATTAAACCTGCAGCATTGGATGAAAAGAAGTCATAGAAGTCTTCTAAAATAAAGATGGGGAAATGTTCATTTTTATTTTATTTTAAAAGTTATCTTTATTTAAACAAAACCCAGGAAAATTTAAATGAGCAACTGCTTTTTAATAGAATGGATTCAGAAGAGGTTTGTACAACACATCCCTTAAGAGGATGGTGTGATTACATGCAAGGGCAATCAAATGTCCTTCTTAGTACAGTATAGTGGCAGAATAATTTTAATACTGCTTTTGTATGTTCTAAAAATAAAGAGCATTAACAAATCTATATTGTGCTCTCAGCAAGAGCTGTATCTTGTTTCTATGTTAGAGCTTCCTAATCATATTCAGTTCACCTATATTTGCACATGGTTTAAACATATGTTTAAACTTTTTCTAAGCTTTGCATAAAGTCGCTTAGCATAAAAGAGTTGCATAATGGGTGTGTATGTTTAGACAAGAAGGAATGTCTATGCAATTATAATAAAAAAGCTGTACACATACATTTTCCAATCATTTATACAGAAATAACAGCCACATTTTAAAAAAGGAACAAACTTGTTTTGATGAAACATAATAAAATAGTTAATTATTATGGCTTTTGTTTCTTTGCATCATGGCGTTTCAGAGTATAAAATGCATCCTTTATTTTCACAGCCTTTCTTTAGTTTGGAAATCTACCATATCTGAATGTCTTCATCATTCCCCTCTCCCTAATTTGTTCTCAAATCTTTGTGTCCTTGGCACAATTTCAAGCTTTACTTCTCCTCCACAAATACTTTTAAAAGCCCATTAATTCTATGAAGCATCACAGGACTCATTTGTGATCGTTTACATTTGTGCTCAAACTTGTAGTTGTTTATATTTCTATTTTAAAATACTTTGATTTCAAATTTGACAATTTCACTTAGGATTATATTATTTTCTGTCGTAGAATATTCATATATCCAGTCATTGCTTAAGCCGTGGTCTATATGACTTGAGATTGGCACCACCACCTGTATTTCTCTCTCAATTATTTTGCAGCAATTCCTCTCTAACTGAAAGCCTGGTGCTTTTTCATTGCCAGGACTTCTTGCATTGCCACTATCTCCTTGTCTTTCACATTTGCACTTTCTGTTCCCATGAAAATAATGGCTGCTAAAGGTAAAAGTAAAGGTTCCCCCGCACATGCGTGCTAGTCGTTTCCGACTCTAGGGGCCGGTGCTCATCTCTGTTTCAAAGCCAAAGAGCCAGCGCTTGTCCGAGGACATCTCCGTGGTCATGTGGCTGGCATGACAAGATGTCAAAGGCGCACGGAACGCTGTTACCTTCCCACCGTAGTGGTCCCTATTTTTCTACTTGCATTTTTATGTGCTTTCGAACTGCTAGGTTGGCAGAAGAATGGGTGCTAGGTACTCATTTTAGCAGTTCCCCAATGCCTCACTGAGTGTGGAGCTGACTAACTTAAGGTGGCGGAAAGTCAGGACACTTCAAAATTTGAAGTGCAACAGCATTAAATTGATGCTTATAGTGGTAAGGGGAGGGATTTATGAACGTGACAGCTGGGTGGAAGAGAGTTTTGAGTTCTCTACTACATAGCCATTGTGCTGATTTACTAGCTTGTGGCTCACTATTCTCTGAACCAAGCCACTGTGATATATTTGTTTATATGGTGAACAAAGTTGACTTAATGTGAATAAAACAAATGGTCACAGCTTAATTGCAATGGAGATGATAAAAACATAAATTATTTTTTTATGAACTTGAAGTTATATAAAATATTGTTAATTTGGGATTTATATCTGATGTGTTTCCTTTTCAAAGCAAATTCAACTACTGATTGTGAATAAATGTGTATTTTTATATTTGTCTGTATCTGTCCTTCTGTATCTGTCTTCCTAGCAACAGGTATTGATACTGTTTGTATGCCAGTAAATATTTCTTCAAATAGTAGATTGCTTTAAAAATGATTACTAGTTATGTACTTTAACATTTATATTGCAAATTAAAAAATAGCTTTTATACGAGAATGGACACTAATGCTCTTGTTTCCTTTTTGGAATCAAGTTCCTTTCCTCATTTTAAACATAATTACGAGACACATTTCTCTGAGCTTAATTGCAGTTAATGTTACCATTCTCAGATAATCTAAATTTTAAATGTAATTCTCTCTTCTAACAATGTAGAAATCTACCAAGCCCAGTATTGTATTTCTTTTTCATTAATACTAATTCATGAAATATGAACCTGAATGTTACTTTTAGAATTATAGTTTGTTTTCTATATAACACAGAAAGGATTATATATATAAAATGCTTTTAGAATTCCCCAATGTGTTAAATCAGAATGTCCACTGCTAATATGATCTGCTTGCTACCTCTAATCCTGGCAATTCCTTTCTGATATAATACTAAAACTTCTTGTATCCAAATTTCAATTGTGTTTCTTGTTGGGTTTTTTTTACTAGTGGTTTAGTGGAACAAAATTATGAAATTCTGATTGCCTTTTTTCCTTTGTTACCCAGCAGAAAGAGAAAGTTCATATGATAGGAAGATAGTGTTCTGTACCAGCCTGCTACCGGCCCTGCAGAAAAGGCAGGGACAACCCCTTTTACAGAAGGCAAGAGGCTGGAATTACGCCTGCCAAATTTATTGCTACAAAAACAAATAGAACAAGACACAAACCAAGAAACAGGAGCTTTTCAAGCGGTTGCCTTCAGCAAACCAGCCCTCCCACGCATTCCCCCTTAAATACAGTTCAGGGCGTGGCTTCTCTCTGCCTCCTTCTGAGGAGCCCCATTGCCTTCCTCTGTTTACTCCTGATTGACTGCCTCCTGCGTCGGGCGTCCTTGAACAGGGCCAGCTGAGTGAAAAAAGTAATTAAAGCAAGTGGTACGCATCTCTTCATTTATTGGACTGCTTGAAACTTTTGTTTAATTGAAGAATACCAAAATACACTAGCTCAATGCATGTGCAATATTAAAATCACTATTCTATGGAACTATTAAGATGTTATTTTTTCCAGAAATGGTGCTACTTGAAATGCATTTGGCATGATGAATAACTCATTGCCATGCAGTACACAATACGTAACAGAATATTGACTCTGTAAACTCTTTGTCAGGTGTCATGCTTTTTCTTTCAGTGTTTTCTGGATCATTTCCAAAAGTATTAGCAGAAAAGAGAAGAGGGGATCTGAAGACATTTTATTTTAATGGGATAGATATATGGTAACAAAATACTTGTTCTTTAAAATAGTTTGCCATGTCATAACTGCTTAAAGCAGTGGTGATGAACCTATGGTATGTGTGCCAGAGGCAGCACTCAGAGCCCTCTCTGTGGGCACGCGTGTCACTGCTGCCAGCAGCTTGTGCAGGTGCATTAAGCTGCTGCCACCGCCACCTGGAGCAGCAGTCCCACCTAGCACAAAGGAGGCGAAGCGGCCAACTAGCAAGCTCGAGTAGAGGTGGTGGAACAGTGGTGGCAAACCTATGGCATGCATGCCAGAGGGGGCACTTGGAGCCCACTCTGTGAGCATGTGCACCTCACTCTTTGGCTAGGTTTTTGCAGGAAAAAGCCATTTCTCAAGCCCCTTCCTAGCCAAAACAAGCCTCCGGAGCGAGCGCACCATTTTCAGCTTTGAATTATATCAAATCTGACACCAGAAACAGACTAACAGATGACCTGAGTGCTGCATGTGTTGCTCTCAAACTTACAAAGTATAAGCCAAGGTTAGACAAATTATCAGCATGCATACAACAGCAAAAATCCCATTTTGTTCAAAAGCATGCCAAAGGCAAATTTTTACCTTTCAGTAAAAAGTTGTTTGTATTGTTGAAAGCTTTGTTATTGTGGGTTTTTTTTTCAAGACAAAAGATGTTAATGTATCAGTTGTTTTTTCTAGACTAAAACCTCAGTATTCAGATTAAATTGCCATGTTGGCACTTTGCGATAAGTAAGTGGATTTTGGGTTGCAGTTTGGGCACTCAGTCTCAATGGTTTGCCATCACTGGCTTAAAGCGTTCAAGGGAGCTGTTACAACAGTTTGTGTATTAAAAATATTTTGCAATTAAATATGTTTAACTTTACTGCATTAAGCACATAAAAGATTATCAGTGCTAAAAATGAAATTTATTTAAGGTCATATTAGTGGAAGTAATTTTATCAATCATTTCCTGTTATATCTCCTGATTATCCATTTTGAAATAAGAGTTTCTAAACCAATATGCTGTGGTCAAATGGATGACTTGTTACTAGCTATGGGGAAAATATTACCAATGTCCTGAAAAACTGTTCTAGCTATCTGTTTTTAGAACAAATAAAGATGATTCTTTAATCATCAGCTCTGTATGATCTAATTAGCTACAAAAAGTGTAGACTATAATAAATTCTTCCCACATAATTCTGTTTATTGTTTTTCTGCTCAAGTCTATCTTTTCTTGATATCAGATAAATAGTATTTTATTTATTATAAATTGTTCGAATAATAGTGAGTAATAATCATTTGAGGAGAGTTGGGGTAGTGGTTAAAATGCCAGAGTAGAGGTTGGGAGTTGTAGTCCCATCTTACGTACAAATCCAACTGGGCTACTTTGCACTGGGCACTCTCTCAGCCCTAGAAAAAAGATCATAGCAAATTACTCCCAATAAACCTTGCCAAAAAAATTGGACAGACCAGTCCAGGAGTCAAAACTTACTCAAAGGCACCAAAATCATCATGTGACATTTTCATAAATATGTAAAGCTAAGTTTCATTTTTTTGTATTATGAAATTGTAGGTTTTATATTTGTGAGTCTCATAAGTAAATACTGAAAAGTGGGATATAAATTGCCTATGACAGTGGCAACCATGGAATATTCTAAAAATTCTTAATAGTAATACTAGATTCTGACTAGACTTTCAGCAAATTGACAGTAGCCATCACAATTATGATTTGAACTATAATCGTACTGATTGCATATTTTATATTAAAAGCTGTCTTTAGTTTCACTAACTTTCTAATTCTGAGCAATACATATGCTTAAATTATAGGCTGACGTGTACTTTTAGACTTAGAATTATTCAACAATTCCTTTGCTCATTCAGCATTCTATAGATAGTAGTTACGTCTGAAATCAAACTATTTTTAGAACTGTTCACAGGATCGGGCTGAGGGGGCAAATATTTAGTGTTCCAGATTACTGATTTTGGTTGTGACTTAGTCTTTTCTAAGGACTAATCAGTTACTCTCCTGCAGTGAACACAGTATTTAAATACTCCATTCCCAACAGAATTCACATCAATTTAAATATAACTTGTTTGATTGAGTAATATTATGACAACAAATTCAGTCAATGCCTTTGTATACTCTGTTCTTTGAAAATAAATATGTCTTTGACCCATATAATCCAGCATTCTATTCCAGATAATAGCCAATCATATGCCAGTTAAATCTCATGGACAAGATGTAAAGGTGACGGCTTTGCTTATGTTAAGTAGCTCAGTAATAATGAGAAAATGGCCCCTTCTAAAACCAGCTCTCATTGTTATATCAATAATTTAAACTTCATAATTGATAAACATATAATAAATACTTGTAACATTAGAGGTGTATAGATCAGAAGCAAGAGTGTCCATGAATTTTTGTAATGCTGATGATGCCATATTGATGTTTTAGAATCCAAATGTTTACAGCAAACTCTTAAGATTGTGATGAAATAGGTATAGACCTGAAAATTAATGTGGAATACAAAGGTAGTTCTGTTTGATAGAGAAAGTGAAGTGAACAATTCTAGGCTATGCATAAATAGAAAAAATAGAACAAGCATATATTTTTAAAATGTTTACTAAAATGTGAAGAAAGATGTGTACCTACAGAAAGAAAAGTAGTGGGTAATTTGTGATATGTTGTAAGGAATGAATGTGTCTTGAAAGAAGCAAAATGGCTATATATAGCAACTTACTTCTGCTCAGTTTGTTATATAAAAGTAGTATTTCAGGAGAAACTAGAAGTAGTGGGAATGGATTATTTAAGAAGAATGTAATAAAAGAAGAGACAGGTTAAAGAATAAATGGATGATACATAAATGTAGACTGAATGCTAAAGTGAATGAACAGTATGAAAGAATTGTGTTGAAGATATTTGTCACAGAGAAAATGAGGTCTTAATTGCAACTCAAATACTATATATAAAAAGAAGGGTGACTGGGCTAAGAAGAAGGAAAAAGCAAACCTGCAGTTGGATGGATTTGAAGAAATCCTTAGGAAATATGAGAAGTTCAAAGAACAAAGGTCACTATATTGTATAAATCAGTGCTTGGACATGATGGAAACATGGATGGTTTGCAAGATTAGAAAGGTATAATAAATGAGGTGTTGAAAACTAGATTTAGCTGTATGTCTTATTATGTTATTTTGGGATTACATTTTATTTTGCTTATTATTTCTTGCTCTTTGCACAATGTTTCTTAACTCAAGATAATATCATGATGGATAAGTATGTATGTAGCTCCAGTTTCAAATAAGGTATACAAATCGCAATGAAAGTCTGTGTTTAAATGCTTCACAATGAGAGAAAATGGTTTCATCAAATTCTTGCAACACTTTTAAAAAAATGTTACATATTATCCCTACATTCAACAAAAGACAATACTGAAAGACAATATTATAAACAAATTGTATTGTGATCAGATTGCATCATTGCTCTTCAGTTTATTTCTATTTTCTCATTTCCTTTCTATATACTATTGCTTTGAAAAAGATACTCTAAAGCATAGTTTATACCATGAGGTATTTACTTCTTTTCTTGCCTAATTAGTCTTTATAAAAATGCCTCTAAAGACCATTAAGCTATACTCTTGGGTTATTGCATGAAAAGTGCTGATTGGACCCAGGTGGGGACTGATGAAAGAGTTAATTGTTCTAAAGGTAAAATCTCTATCAAATCAAGCTCTGACTTCATGGATTTCTGTAGGTATTGTTCTTGGCAATGATAGTGAAATGGTTTGCTATTGCTGATTTCTAGGACGTTTCTTTCAATCTTTCAAACCTAGCCTATAGCTATGATGTTCCCTGGTGATTTCCATTCTATGTATTAACCAAGTCCAACCTTGGTTTGTCTTTGTAAAAAAAAATCAAAATAAAAACATGATTAATTTCAGAGTTCAAAATCAATCACATCTGCCACTTATTTGTTGCATAAATGCCCCCAAGCCATTAAGGAAGAGAAAGAGGAGAGAGAGAATGGAGGACAAAGCAGATTTTAAAATTAAGATTTGGTGTGAAATCCACAGGAAAAGTTGATCCTTGAAAAAAAGGAGAAACAAATCAAAGTAAAGAGAGTTAGGATTTGGGGAAGATGGTCAGACTAGCAAATCTCAAGGAAGTAAAATATAGATGAGACTAAGACCAGGAAAATGTAGGCAAGATAATTGTTTTATCTGTTACATTGTAAGGAAGGGTAGATTTTGGACCATCAGAAACAATTATCTACAAAAGATTATAGAAGTCACCTTTCAGCTTATATGCCACTACAACTGATTAACTGATCTTTAAAAATACAAGCAGGAGCTGATGGAGAAGAAGATACTTCAACCCCCAAGCTGCCAACCCAATGGGATTGAGATATTGTTTGTGTATGAGGCTCTATGATGTGTCAGCTGAAGAATAATAAAGGAAAAGGTTGCATTGAAAAGTGTGTCTTTAGTCTCCCTATTACAGGGGTGTCAAACTCAATTTCATTGAGGGCCACATCAGCATTGTGGTTGCCCTCGGCGGGGCGGGTGTGTGTGGCCGGGGTGTGTGTGGCCTAGTGGATGGGTGTGGCCTACTGGGTGGGCATGGCCAGCTCGACATCACTTGCTTCAGGGGTTCCTGGGTAGGACTGGGGCAGATCTGAGGGTCTCTGGCAGAGGAGGGTGGGACCGGGGCGAGTGCCGGGACATGGTCCCTCCCTCCCTTCCATCCTCTGTTACTTCCTTCCTCCCACCCTCTATTCCTTCCTCCCTCTGTTCCTTCCTTCTTCCCTCCCACTCTCCATTCCTTCCTCACTGTTCTTTCCTTCCTTCCTCCCTCCCTTTTTCCCTCCCTCCCACCTTCCCTTCCTTCCTCCCTCCCTCCCTTCCTTCCTTCGCCTTCTCATCTCTTTCCTTCCCCTGCACTCAGGAAGGGGTGATGGGAGGGGGAGGGATTGCCAGCACTAATATGCTGCTGTTGGCCATTCCTATACTATGTGGGTGGGTGGGGGCGGTCCTGTTGAAAGGGATGCCTCGTGGCTGCGAGGCTGGAGGTGCTGGTGGGGGTGGGGGTGCTGATCTACAACCTAGTTGCGTCCGTCAAAGCCAGAACACACTCAGCCTAAGATCCACTGGAACCAGCAAGGAGCTGCCCCGCCACCTCTGTCCTGCTCCTGGGTGTGCGCACAAGAGACGGCCAGTGCCGGCATCCTGGCTGAAGTCAGCCTGCAGGGCAAGACAGCCAGCAGGGATGCCGGACTCTACTTGTGTGCACACCCAGGGGACGGGGTGGGGCTGCCCTGTGGATTTAAGGCTGAGTGTATTCTGGCTTTGATGGATGCAATCAAGTTGTAGATCAGCGCCCGGTCGGCCTGGGCCGGGCTGAGGTGCAGCGGGCCAGTCCTTCCCTCTTTTCAGAGCAGGTCCCTGGGCCGGATGGAACCACATGTCGGGCTGCATCTGGCCCGCGGGCCTTGTGTTTGACATGTCTGCCCTATTATTTCAAGGTACTTTTCCCTTTGAAAAGGGCAAATGTATGATAATCCCACAGGCTAGGAGAAAAAAAGTACCGTATATACTTGAGTATAAGCCGACTCGAGTATAAGCCGAGACCCCCAATTTCACCCCCAAAAACTGGAAAAAGTTATTGACTCGAGTATAAGCCGATCCGCCGTTCTGCAAGCCTCTGCCGCCAGCAGAGGCTCGATCCGCCATTTTGCAAGCCTGAATACACAGGAATACCCTGTGTGGCCGCGGCTCGTCGGCAGGTCTCCGTTCCTCCTGCCGACCTTTGGGGAGGTTTGGGCGCCTCCCCAAACCTCCCCAAACCTCGGCAGGTCTCCGTTCCTCCTGCCGACCTTTGGGGAGGTTTGGGCGCCTCCCCAAACCTCCCCAAACCTCTGCAGGTCTCCGTTCCTCCGCGCAGACCTGCCGACCTTTGGGGAGGTTTGGGCGCCTCCCCAAACCTCCCCAAACCTCGGCAGGTCTCCGTTCCTCCTGCCGACCTTTGGGGAGGTTTGGGCGCCTCCCCAAACCTCCCCAAACCTCGGCAGGTCTCCGTTCCTCCTGCCGACCTTTGGGGAGGTTTGGGCGCCTCCCCAAACCTCCCCAAACCTCGGCAGGTCTCCGTTCCTCCTGCCGACCTTTGGGGAGGTTTGGGCGCCTCCCCAAACCTCGGCAGGTCTCCGTTCCTCCTGCCGACCTTTGGGGAGGTTTGGGCGCCTCCCCAAACCTCCCCAAACCTCGGCAGGTCTCCGTTCCTCCTGCCGACCTTTGGGGAGGTTTGGGCGCCTCCCCAAACCTCCCCAAACCTCTGCAGGTCTCCGTTCCTCCGCGCAGACCTGCCGACCTTTGGGGAGGTTTGGGCGCCTCCCCAAACCTCCCCAAACCTCGGCAGGTCTCCGTTCCTCCTGCCGACCTTTGGGGAGGTTTGGGCGCCTCCCCAAACCTCCCCAAACCTCGGCAGGTCTCCGTTCCTCCTGCCGACCTTTGGGGAGGTTTGGGCGCCTCCCCAAACCTCCCCAAACCTCGGCAGGTCTCCGTTCCTCCTGCCGACCTTTGGGGAGGTTTGGGCGCCTCCCCAAACCTCGGCAGGTCTCCGTTCCTCCTGCCGACCTTTGGGGAGGTTTGGGCGCCTCCCCAAACCTCCCCAAACCTCGGCAGGTCTCCGTTCCTCCTGCCGACCTTTGGGGAGGTTTGGGCGCCTCCCCAAACCTCGGCAGGTCTCCGTTCCTCCTGCCGACCTTTGGGGAGGTTTGGGCGCCTCCCCAAACCTCCCCAAACCTCGGCAGGTCTCCGTTCCTCCTGCCGACCTTTGGGGAGGTTTGGGCGCCTCCCCAAACCTCGGCAGGTCTCCGTTCCTCCACGCAGACCTGCCGACCTTTGGGGAGGTTTGGGCGCCTCCCCAAACCTCGGCAGGTCTCCGTTCCTCCGCGCAGACCTGCCGACCTTTGGGGAGGTTTGGGCGCCTCCCCAAACCTCCCCAAACCTCGGCAGGTCTCCGTTCCTCCTGCCGACCTTTGGGGAGGTTTGGGCGCCTCCCCAAACCTCCCCAAACCTCGGCAGGTCTCCGTTCCTCCTGCCGACCTTTGGGGAGGTTTGGGCGCCTCCCCAAACCTCGGCAGGTCTCCGTTCCTCCGCGCAGACCTGCCGACCTTTGGGGAGGTTTGGGCGCCTCCCCAAACCTCCCCAAACCTCGGCAGGTCTCCGTTCCTGTTTGGGGAGGTTTGGGAGCCTCCCCAAACCTCCCCAAACCTCGGCAGGTCTCCGTTCCTCCGCGCAGACCTGCCGAGGTTTGGGGAGGTTTGGGGAGGCGCCCAAACCTCCCCAAAGGTCGGCAGGAAGAACGGAGACCTGCCGAGGTTTGGGGAGGTTTGGGGAGGCGCCCAAACCTCCCCAAAGGTCGGCAGGTCTGCGCGGAGGAACGGAGACCTGCCGAGGTTTGGGGAGGTTTGGGGAAGCGCCCAAACCTCCCCAAACAGGAACGGAGACCTGCCGAGGTTTGGGGAGGCGCCCAAACCTCCCCAAAGGTCGGCAGGTCTGCGCGGAGGAACGGAGACCTGCCGAGGTTTGGGGAGGTTTGGGGAGGCGCCCAAACCTCCCCAAACAGGAACGGAGACCTGCCGAGGTTTGGGGACGTTTGGGGAGGCGCCCAAACCTCCCCAAAGGTCGGCAGGTCTGCGCGGAGGAACGGAGACCTGCCGAGGTTTGGGGAGGCGCCCAAACCTCCCCAAACAGGAACGGAGACCTGCCGAGGTTTGGGGAGGTTTGGGGAGGCGCCCAAACCTCCCCAAACGTCGGCAGGTCTTCGCGGAGGAACGGAGACCTGCCGAGGTTTGGGTAGGTTTGGGGAGGCGCCCAAACCTCCCCAAACAGGAACGGAGACCTGCCGAGGTTTGGGGAGGTTTGGGGAGGCGCCCAAACCTCCCCAAAGGTCGGCAGGAAGAACGGAGACCTGCCGAGGTTTGGGGAGGCGCCCAAACCTCCCCAAACAGGAACGGAGACCTGGGGAGGTTTGGGGAGGCGCCCAAACCTTCCCAAACGTCGGCAGGTCTGCGCGGAGGAACGGAGACCTGCCGAGGTTTGGGGAGGTTTGGGGAGGCGCCCAAACCTCCCCAAAGGTCGGCAGGTCTGCGCGGAGGAACGGAGACCTGCCGAGGTTTGGGGAGGTGCCCAAACCTCCCCAAACAGGAACGGAGACCTGCCGAGGTTTGGGGACGTTTGGGGAGGCGCCCAAACCTCCCCAAAGGTCGGCAGGTCTGCGCGGAGGAACGGAGACCTGCCGAGGTTTGGGGAGGCGCCCAAACCTCCCCAAACGTCGGCAAGTCTCCGTTCCTCCGCGCCCTGCCTGCCTGCTTCTTTCCGCTGCGGAAAGAAGCAGGCAGGCAAGGCGCGGAGTTTGGGGAGGTGCGCGCGCACCTCCCCAAACCTCCCCAAACTTCGGCAGGTCTCGGACGGCGGTGGCTTGGGAGAGGTGCGGGCGATCCCGGAAGCACCAAAGCCTCGGCCGCGCACAAGTCCTCGGTAAGTTTTTTTTGTTGACTGGAGTATAAGCCGAAGTGGAATTTTTCAGCCCAAAAAGTGGGCTGAAAAATTCGGCTTATACTCAAGTATATACGGTAACTTGAATGATTTAAGCAGAGAAATAATAGGTATTCTGGGGTAATAGACTCAGCCCAACCCACCTCACAGGGATGCTGTGGGGAAAATACGAGAAGGAAGGAACACTGTGATAGAAATTTCAAGTATTAGAAATAATTTTGTCTCTTATTTAACCGAGTATTCTTAGAATACAAGAAGAGATGTTTCTCTTTTTCCAGATCTGTCAAAAAAAATATAGGCAGTGCATACTAATAAACAGCCAAAAGGGAATTGCAATGTGTGTATGCATATAGATGAAACTATAAATCATAGTAATTGCATAGACATCGAAATAGAACACTGTGGCCAAAGAGTGCTCATTTTCTTTCTTATTTTTTTAACGGAAAATAATGCAGTTGGTTCAGTCACTCACTGCAAGAGGAAGAAAATGATAAATACTTAGAAGTATATCAGATTGTGAAGTCTTCCTGATATGTGAGAAGTAAACACTCCAGTTAATTTCATCAGAATATGGATAATTTTGTTAAAGCAACGTTTCTTGCTATGTGGGCAATACATTTTATAGATTTGTCATATAAAAGGAACAAAGCCAGTGTGATGTAGTGTAGCTTTAGCTGGCTGGGTGATCTTGGACTATTCACTTTCGGTCAGCCCTAGGAAAGAGGCAGTGGCAAATCACTTCTGAAAAAGCTTGCCATGAAAACTGCAGGGATCAGTCCAGGCAGTTGCCAGGAGTCAAAAACTGACTTGTCATAATTGTGATGATTATGGCTTACAGCTAATGAAAACCCCAAATCCACAATCTCAGAAAATTAGAATATTGTGAAAAGGTGCAATATTCTAGGCCCAAAGTGTCCCACTCTAATCAGCTAATTAAGCCACAACACCTGCAAAGGGTTCCTGAGCCCTTAAATGGACTCAGTCTGGTTCAGTAGGAATCACAATCATGGGGAAGACTGCTGACCTGACAGTTGTGCAGAAAACCATCATTGACACCCTCCATAAGGAGGGAAAGCCTCAAAAGGTAATTGCAAAAGAAGTTGGATGTTCCCAAAGTGCTGTATCAAAGCACATTAATAGAAAGTTATGTGGAAGGGAAAAGTGTGGAAGAAAAAGGTGCACAAGCAGCAGGGATGACCGCAGCCTGGAGAGGATTGTCAGGAAAAGGCCATTCAAAAGTGTTGGGGACTTTCACAAGGAGTGGACTGAGGCTGGAGTCAGTGCATCAAGAGCCACCACACACAGACGGACCCTGGACATGGGCTTCAAATGTCGTATTCCTCTTGTTAAGCCGCTCCTGAACAACAAACAACGTCAGAAGCGTCTTACCTGGGCTAAAGAAAAACAGACCTGGTCTGTTGTTCAGTGGTCCAAAGTCCTCTTTTCTGATGAGAGCAACTTTTGCATCTCATTTGGAAACCAAGGACCCAGAGTCTGAAGGAAGAATGGAGAGGCACACACTGCAAGATGCTTGAAGTCCAGTGTGAAGTTTCCACAGTCTGTGTTGATTTGGGGAGCCATGTCATCTGCTGGTGTTAGTCCACTGTGCTTCATTAAGTCCAGGGTCAACGCAGCCGTCTACCAGGAGATTTTGGAGCACTTCATGCTTCCTTCCGCAGACGAGCTTTATGGGGATGCTGACTTCATTTTCCAGCAGGACTTGGCACATGCCCACACTGCCCAAAGCACCAAAACCTGGTTCAATGACCGTGGGATTACTGTGCTTGATTGGCCAGCAAACTCGTCTGACCTGAACCCCATAGAGAATCTATGGGGCATTGCCAAGAGAAAGATGAGAGACATGAGACCGAACAATGCAGAAGGGCTGAAGGCCGCTATTGAAGCATCCTGGTCTTCCATAACACCTCAGCAGTGCCACAGGCTGATAGCTTCCATGCCACGACGCATGGAGGCAGTAATTGCTGCAAAAGGGGCCCAAACCAAGTACTGAGTACATATGTATGCTTATACTTTTCAGAGGTCCGATATTGTTCTATGTACACTCCTTGTTTTATTGATTGCATGTAATATTCTAATTTTCTGAGATTGTGGATCTGGGGTTTTCATGAGCTGTACTCCATAATCATCACAATTATGACAAATCACAGCTTGAACTACCTTGCTTTGCATGTAATGAGTCTATCTCATATATTAAGTTTCCCCTTTTAAGTTGCATTACTGAAATAAATGAACTTTTGCACGATATTCTAATTTTTCAAGTTTCACCTGTACATAACACACATTTAAATATGCTATAAGCAACATATGTATAGACCTACACCCTTACATATAGGTAACATATAAGTATTAATCACTGTCCATCTTGAATACATAAAGGAAGGAGAAAGCTTTAGAGTGTGTGCGTTTGAGAACAGATAAATATCCAAAATTTTATTCTCCATTTTGAAAGACAAATGGAACATTAATAATTAAATCTGATTTAATTCAAAGTAATGCTGTATTTTAAAGTATCTGTTAATGCAGGAGTCCCCAACCCCCAGTCCGTGGATCAGTACCGTTCCGCGGCATGACAGCAACTGGTCCACACAAACAAGCAAATCCCCATCCGCGGGATACAGACAGCACAAAACCTTTCTCCACGGAACCGTTCCCTGATGCCCAAAAGATTGGGGACCTCTGTGTTAATGCATCTTGACAAATAATTTTATAATAATTGTAATGATACAAACTGCTATATTTATGTGCATTTGGGTTGACTTATTTCTGCTTTGTTGTTATTATTCCTTCAAGTTTTTTTTAAAAAAACCTTGGCAACTGCCTGTACTGGTCCTTGCAGTTTTCTTGGCAAATTTTTTCAGAAGTGATTTGTCATTGCCTGCTTTCTTGGGTTGAGAGAAAATGATTGGCCCAAGATCACTCAGCTTCTTGGCTAAGGTGGAACCAGAACTCTCCTGGTTTCTAACCTTGATGCCTTAACCACTACACCAGGGGTAGGCAGCCTTGGCTCTTTTATGACTCGTGGACTTCATCTCTCAGAATTCCTGAGCCGGCTGGCTTAGGAATTCTGTGATTTGAAGTTCACGAGTCATAAAAGAGCCAAGGCTGCCTACCCCTGCACTACACCATAGTTGATTCTCAATATGGTCCATTATCTGATAGTATTACTATAAACCCTAGATTTGTTATCAATTAGTTGGTCAAAATTATTGGTTTCTTTAGCCAAAGAATGCATAATACATTTTTAGAACTTAAAAATACTCATTTATGATGCAAAAAGTGGTTATTGGAATAAGAAGGTGCAAAACAAAGAACATGCTGGTCTGATAATGTTGATAATACTGTATCAAAACTGATACAAACATGAATATTCAACAATTGAACGAAGCTGTGCTTGACAGGGCAGCACGGAGAGCACTTGTCTATAAAGTCACCAAGAGTTGGACACAACGGAATGGTTAAAAACAACAAAGGTATTGGGATATGGTTTATAAGAATTTAAACTTGTAGTGTTTGGGGTTGAAATGTTGCAAGAGCTTTAGAATAAAGTGTAGGAATATCCTAGCTTAATACAGCATTGGCCTTCTGTTTTCAAGAACGTTAAAACATCTCTTACAATCTTAAGTTTAGATTAATTCATCAAAAGATTATTTTGCATCGTTATCAAACTCTTTGGCAAATGTTGGAGATATAATGTATTTGAGGGGATTTTATCTGTATAATCTGAGTTTACTCTAACAGTTTTGTTTTGGGCTAATGCTGAAACTAATATTGATATTGTTCAAAAAATTATTTCACACACGTTAATACAAATTACATGCTGACAATTTGAAATGTATTAATGAAGATCATTGGATTTATGCAGCTTGGAGCATAGTCAGGAAAATACTATACTCTTGTTAGAAAGAGCTACTGCTCCATGCTGAAAATACTGCATTGAAGAATGCATGCTTCCTGTCAGCCTTTGGGTTTTTACCAGTGCTATGGAAAGACTGATCAATGTAATTCTGCAAGGGCAAAGATTAATTTGTTGTTCAAAAACTAAATTGCTTTATAATCTGTTATGATGTTTGTGGTTTTTTGGTTTTGTGTGTGAATGTATTTGTGTGTATTTTCATTGTTCCCGGACTTTTTTATTTTTCCCTTTTCCTTTTCTTTAAATAGAGCGTTTACTATTTTATGGAACTATTATCACTTTTTGTAGTTTATTATAATGAAATTTTAAAATTCAAAGGAACTCTTTTTTACATAATGATAAATCCTTTTTTCTCTTTATGAACAATTCAAGTTGCCCATCGGTCAATTTTTCAAACAATAACATTGTATTTTATTGAGCAATTAATAAACTCCTAGCTTTTGCCTGCCCTTTCAAACTTTGTCTTAACAGCCCCTGACTGAAAAACTAGTCTTTTTTTAAAGTAAGATTAATTGGTTTGCTATTTTTAATGTTGCTTTTACCCAGTGCTTTTTTTGTAAAAGAAAAAGGTGCCGGAACTCACACATGTCATACAACCCGCCTTGCCTACCCTACAAGGTTCCATCCAAAAAAGGTGCCGGAACTCCGTTCTGAGCGTTCTGTGAGAAAAAAAGCCCTGCTTTTACCCAAAACCTGGACCTGCCAACAATTCTACTCTTTTTTGGGGGGTGGGGGTGGAGGGTGAGACAGTTGAAACTTTATTCTGATGTAAGATCTAATGTTAAGTAGTTGCCAGGCAATGAATAAAACTATTATGTTTTTTCCCCTTGTTTTAATTTCTGGTATTTTTCCCTTCTGATGAAAGCAGATACAGTAACCACGATTTACCAATAAACATGCTATACTTTGAGAGCTATGGATAGATAGGAAGATAGGAGATCTTTTTTAATGAGGAATAAACACGTTTTGTCACTGAATTGCCACTGTCTTGTTTAGTTGGGTGTTTTTTATCCTGAAACACTGATTCCAAAAGAATGAGTCAGAAAACAGCATGAAGTTTGCTTTTCTGCAGGATTCCTAGTTGCCTTCCTGGTAGATTTCAAAATAAAAGAGCCACAGGTTGGGCTCACTTAAAATTTAATCTCTTCTCTTTCTAAGCAAGTCTTCCTTTTTTATTAGTCAGACCAAGACCATTTGTTTTACTTGCTACAGGAATTATGCAGCATCCTGCAGAAAATTCTAACTGTATGAAGCCAAAGGATTGCATTGTGCAAACTGAGGACCTCATAACATGTCTTCTTTGGGAAAGGAAAACATGTATAAACAGTGGTAGAAGACTCCAGGAAGGTTACAGTGGATAATAATATCTGAACTCTTGAACTGCAGTCAGTATCCTGACTCCTGTGTGTCTCTGTGTGTGTCTGTGTGTACAGTTAAACAAAATATATGCTTAGTTGCCATGCTGCACTAGATTTCCCAGACAAAAGCGCAAATAATAGGATATGCTAACTGCATCATTCTCCCCCAAATCTGCATACAGTCCAACTATCCCTAATGTAAGTATATACCAAAAATGGGGTAGTAGTGTTTGAATTTTTAACTACAAGCATGATTTAACATTGGCCATGCAGACTTGAGACTACTATAAGCTATTCTTTTGCAAAATATGGAGCGTCACCAGTCCAAGTCTAATAACGTCCAAATTATGCTGTAGAAAAGAGCAATATTATGAAGAAATTTGGAGATTCCCAAATTAGGAGAAAGTGGGAGAAGCAGTCCAGCATACTGAACATTACTCATAATTGCAGAAGAGGACTTTTGTGCTGAACTTGGTCCTTTCTTCTATTTCACATTTTCAGTCTGTTACTGTTATAGAAAGAAGGGGTCAGGCAAATGGCAAGAAGGATTAATTGAGGGCTGGAAAAAAAATGCTCTGGGGTCAGCTGAGTGGACAGTGAAGCCTATGACAGAAGCAGGAGAGGAGTTCTATGATGCTATTCTACCTGGAATTTCAAAAAAAGGGAAGTCAAGACATACATATAAGCTAAATCTGGGAAGGAAAGAGTTTGCTGTGGGATCACTGGTGTATTCTAGGGTAGATAGGCTTATTGGGTTAGTACCAGAATGAAATAAAGCTCAGGTATGTAATTTATTCATGCACGTGTGTATTGATTGGTTAATTTCAGGTGGGATGAATGAGAGCTTATGTGCCAATCGTGGAATGAAAGAAGACGGTCTAGTTCCCTAGATTTTTTTTTTCTGCCTCTTTAAAATTGTAAAGGAGAGAGAGAAAAACAGAAGTCTTTTTTATTGTTATATACTTCATTCCTAGCACAGGGGATCTAAGATTTTCTTAAATACCATAAATATGACTGGAACTCTTCCCTTTCCACTTGTCTCTCTCTGTCTTAAGGTTCGCTTCTCTTATATGCGGATGAAATATCTCTTCTTCTCTTGGCTAGGAGTATTTATTGGCAGCTGGATTATTTATGTTCAGTACTCATCTTACACAGAACTTTGCAGAGGGCATGACTGCAAGAAAATAATAGTAAGTATATTTTTAAAAAAAAATTAGGTTTGTTGGTACTCCTGACTGGCTCTTCCACCTTTAGTATTTGCTTATAAGTTAAATATGTTATGAAAGAATTAACTATCTTTGCTGTTGCATTTGTCTAATAAGGTGTAGCAATAGTTTATGTTCTTGTTTTATCATGAGAAATAGTATTAGAAAAAAATACATGATGTAGCTTATTAAAATTATTAAATCCCAGTTCACTGGAGAAGGAAAAAATAGCTATATATTGTTTAAGAATTATGTGTAGAAATATAGTAGAGAATCAGGGAACATTGACCAAGTGATCTACATTTAAGAAGATATATTATAAAAATGAGTTTGCTGACAGTGAAAAATATAGCAATTCTGACATGGGGTTTTTTTTTGTTTCATTTTTCCAGTGTGATAAATACAAAAGTGGGGTTATTGATGGATCAGCATGTAGTAGCCTGTGTACAAGACAAACACTTTATTTCAGAAAATGTTTGTCAACCCAACCCAACAATCAGGTATGAGTACTTTCATTTAATTTTTATTTCAGAAAACAAGCATGAAATGATAAATAATATTCTGTAACCTTATCTTAAATAATGTTTCATTTGAAGATAGATGAAAATGGACTTCATGTATTAAAGATAAAAAAAACTACAGATAGCAGTGATTAATGTCTCCTAATAAGGACTTCGGTTGGTTCGTCTGACCCCTAAAATTGGATCCACCTAAATTTAGGGATTGCTGCAAACCTAAACATTCTAGTTTTTCTAAGGTATATTAGTTTGTAAATGTCATGGAAAACAGAACTGTTTAAAAAAACCAAAACCAACATTGATTTTGCTTAGTTATTTACAGAATCCATACAATATTGCTGGTATCATTTTATGATAAAGAATTGACTTAATCAAGTATTTTATAATATGGAGGAGACTATTAGGCATTATGTTGAAGAATATCCCACCATGTTATTGTTTCCCCTTCTCATTTCCCCCCATATTTTCTTTTTCCCAATCTACATAATTCTCTTTACCCTTTCACACTGCAAGAATAGAAGGGTTCTGGACTATGACAAAAAGGAAATGCCAGAACATCCAACAATTTGATAAAACACCTACAGAGAGTTGTCAACTTACAACTGGTTGCTTAACAACCATACAAAGTTGCGGCAGATCTCCCCAGGACTAACTTACAGCCCAGATTTGAAGTAGGGCTTCCCCTTCATCCCATGATCATGTGATCATATTTTGGGGCACTGGGTACCCGGCTGGCATTTATATCCATTCGCAGCATTGCAGTCACATGACCAGGGTTCACAATGGGTTTTTTTTTGTTAGAAACTGGTGTTTACTTCCATTTTCCAGCGAAAAAATATCCATTGTGACTAATGGATTCACTCAACAATTGCAGTTTTGACTTAATGACTGTGGTGATTCACTTAATGACTTCCACAAAAAAGGTTATCAATTTAGGCATGGTTGCTTAACAACTGGCACAACTTAACAACTATCATTCACATCTCAATTAATAGACTTTAAGTCAAGAACTACCTGTATTCAAGGCTAGGAACAGCACATAATAGGAGTGCCTCTTAACCAAGAACTGAAAGTTTGGCTTTAAGCAAAGTTATAAGGAAGGGTTAAGAGCAAATGGAGAGTTAACCCATCCATTTCATCGTTGAAATCCCACTACCCAAAGTATTTTTAAAAGGTTGAAAACATCAATCATATCTAGTGATGTTATGACAAATCTTCTCCGTGTCTCCTACACACAAGACTTAATGTAACATGTAGCTCCCGAATCTATAAAGCTTACCACACTATATTAAAGCTTGCATCCATCATAGCATTTTGAGGCTTGCAACATCATCTGCTCAAGGACATGATAAAAGGACTCTTTAGGGGAAATTGCCAAACAGGAAGGAATGTTAGGACTCAGTTCAGCTGCAGTAGTTGTGGATTTTTTAGAACGAGTCATACTGTTTAGTCACATCTGAGTTTAAGCTGGAACAGCATCTAGATTTTCATTTAAAACCTGTTACTATAAAATAATTTATAGCAGTGTTTTATTACTAATATTGCATTCAAGAAATGTCTAATTTTGTGGTTATTAGAGTCATAAATCAAATGGGTGTGAAATGTATATTCATTAGTGATTTAAAGTACATGTCAAAATGTACAATAATGTATGAATTTTAAATGCTTATCAGCCATGATTTACTACAAATTACAGAATATTATTTATCAAAAGCATTTTGCTCCTCCATGTCACATACCATATAAAAAGTATATACTGGTAAAAGTGATTGATCTAAAATTAATGCTAAAATTAATGTTCTAGGAGTTTGGATATCACTATGCAATCATTTTGCAGAGATTATGTTTGACCAGTAGTCTTTTATTTCCTTCTCTGTAAAAGCTGAGTGAAGAAGCTAGTCTCATTATAATGAAATGCATTAAAACATTTCTGTATAAAGTAATTTAAATAATGCTATGAACTTTAAACTCCCATTTCACCTGTTTATGTCACTGTTGTTGGGTTGCCTTATATCAATGTCTTATTTTCAAGGGAGAAGAATGAAGAAATCAACCACAACTGCTCATCCGATATTTTGAAATCACTTAAATTTAGTACTTTTAGAGACAGCATAAGTGTCATTTTTATATAGACACAGCATATAAGTACTAATTTAGCAGAAGTGGAAATGCTGTTTCTAGGTTAGCACTTGTCAGCTACAGTTCTTTTATAAATACTATGTTTGTATAAATGGCATATACATTTTAAAATTTGTTATCCAGAAAATAAAGTCATCTTATTGAAAATAATCATTTAAGCCAAAAATTTAGTCAGTGAAATACTGAGCACCAATTACAGAGAGTACTTGTCTAAAAGATAATTTCCATCTATAATCTTAGTTTATTCCATTTTGTACAGATGTATTTAGGAGAATGGGGTAATTTGCAAGGAGTTATAAAATGCCAGATGGATGAAATTGCTCGTATTGATCTCAGAACTGAACTAGAGCCAAGGAAGGAAACAACTCTGTTTGATAAACCGACTAGAGGAACTACTGTTCAAAAATTCAAAGAGATGGTCTATGGGCTTTTTAAAGTAAGTATATTATTTCTCCATTGCCTGGAGTGATGATGACTGAGCTGAAAGTAATGATACTAGACAGATTATTTAATTGCTTCATATTTGTGGCAAGATCAGTAGATTAAAATTAAGACTTTATGTTGGAAAGTTTTATAAGGATTGCATGAAATGAACTTTTTAAAGTTTTCCCTCCCCATTATGATCTTGCTATAAGTTGGCTCCCCTCTATTAGAAATAAGAAACTTCCATTACAATTTAGTTAACAGCCTTTCTTTTACTGCTCTTGTTCTTTTCAAGGCTCCATGTGTAGTGTTTAAATACTCTTATAACTGTTAAAAAATAACTAGGTCTTGGATGAAGTACAGATATGAGAAATTGCATTGGTAATTCATTTTTAATCTGTGAGGTCCTTGGTGCTCTCTGTGCTTGGTTATTTTCTTACAGGTGTTTCATTACCAAACTAAGTAACATCGTCACAGCATATTTAATCTATTTTCCCTTTTATTAAATAGCTTATTGGAAAAAACAGTCAAACAAATATAAAATAAAAGAAGCCCAACTGAAAGTAATATAATCAAATTAGGAGAATAATTTATAAAACTATCATTTTAGGAAATTAACCTGAATTAATGCAGAAGAAAATTGTGTTAATGTTGATGGATAACAACCTTTGCTCCTATAGGTCTTTGAACGAAATAACACCACCAAAATTACCAAGGATATAGACCAAACAGGTCAAAGCTGCCCACAAACGGGTTAGACAAAACCATGTGGGTCTGCTGCAGGAAATCTGGTGATGCGATTATATTTGGTATAGCTAACTCTACTATAAGGAGAGAAAGTTGCAGAGGATAAAAGGTGAATGCTTGGTGCTGGCATGGAATTTTTCAGTCACGGTGTCTTCTTACCTTTAGGATGGAGACACTCGCTTTGTTCAATAGTTATATGGTTGGTATTTTGCAAAGCAGCTACCTTTACACCCATTTATTTATTCTCACCTCTGTAGTAAATTTCAGTATTAGTAAATGTGAACCTGCTGAATAGCTTAAGGTTATCTCACAGCTGGGATACTTTTTTTTGTTGTTAAATTCTTTGACAATTCGTCTCGTAATAAGCAACATTTAATTAAAAATAAGAACAGAGCGCACATGATATTTCAGTGTATATATGTGACTTCTTTCTAGGCAAAACTGGGAGAGCAAGGAAATCTTTCTGAACTGGTTAATCTCATCTTGACTGTGGCTGATGGGAATAAAGATGGTCGTGTATCCTTGCCAGAAGCAAAGTCAGCATGGGCACTTCTCCAGTTAAATGAATTCCTGCTCATGGTAATTCTCCAGGATAAAGAACACACTCCCAAATTATTGGGGTTTTGTGGAGATCTTTATGTGATGGAAAAAGTTGAATATACCTCTCTTTTTGGAATAAGCCTTCCGTGGATCTTAGAACTCTTCATTCCTTTTGGTTTCAGAAGGAGCATGGATCAGTGGTTTACTCCATCATGGCCCAGAAAGGCAAAAATAGCTATTGGGCTCCTAGAATTTGTGGAAGACATTTTCCATGGGCCATATGGAAATTTTCTTATGTGTGACATGAGTGCCAAAAACCTGGGTTACAATGATAAATACGACTTAAAAATGTTGGATATGAGAAAAATAGTGCCAGAAATGAATTTAAAAGAACTTATTAAAGATCGTCACTGTGAGTCTGACCTGGACTGTGTATATGGCTCAGACTGTAGAACTGTATGTGACCAAAGTAAAATGAAATGTACTACAGAAATAATTCAGCCAAATTTAGCAAAGGTGTGCCATTTGCTTAAAGACTATCTGCTTCTCGGGGCTCCTTTAGAAATACATGAAGAATTAGAGAAACAACTGTACTCTTGCATTGCCCTGAAAGTTTCAGCCAATCAGATTGAAATGGAACATTCCTTAATACTCAATAACTTGAAAACTCTATTGTGGAAGAAAATATCTCATACGGATGATTCTTAGGTGCTTTGTCTCAGAAGAAGAAACAGTTGCTGCTGTAGGAGCTGACCACTTTTGGTGAAACATACTTTATAGTTTTTGAAGCATTCGTTATCCTCATCTTTTTATCCATTCTCTTTCAAATATGTTTTTCCCCAATGGAAGAGTTACATGTGTACTTAAAATGTATGCCTGTCAGACTACTGAAGCCAGATGGCTACAACATTCCCGGCTGGAAAGAATACTAATTCCCTGTTCCCCTTTTACCCTTCATTGGCTTAAGAGATTTCCTAAGAGCCTTCTGTTGTTAGTATTCCTTCTGTTTCTTTAGAAATTTACTAAAAAGCCAAATTTATACATACGGAGAAAGCATTTGGTATAATCCCAGGAAATCCGTTCTGTAGAATTTATAAACTCACATGTATTCAGCTGAACAACTTCCTGAAAGTAAAAAAATAAAAATTAAAAAAAAAATCTTAGCATTTGAAATCTAGCCTACCCTTTTCCCTGACATATTGGTTGTGAAAAACGGGGGATTCTTGAAGTAGAACAGTATTAAAAATACCAATCACGCTTCCATTTCTAAATAATAGCTAAAGAGAGCTACCCCAGAACCCTCTGCATCATGAGGCAGTTCCAGTTAGCCGAGCTGCTTCATCTGGCAGGGGAAGACCCTCCACCCTTCCTTTTAGCTTTCCGGGACACCTTGAAGAGGCTGGGGTTGGTTCAGGGGATGGTTGGAGTCCTAGAAATGGAAATGGTGAAGGATGGAGGAGTCTGTGTGTGAGGGCTCCAGGCACTGTTTTTTTGAGAGTGGTTTTATTGTTCCTTTTTACATTTTTACTGCCTGGTTTTCTGAGCTGTCCAGGATTATTGTACATAGGATGGGCAGCCATGTAACTCCTTTGAATTAATGTATTAATTAAAAGCTCCACTTGATAACGTCCCACGTATCAATCTGCCCGCTGGGAGAGTACTGTTCCCTGTGCTTTGTTTGCCCTGAATCTTTAGCAAAGGGAAAAGTTAGAACAGACATGTCAAACGCAAGGCCCGGGGGCCAGATCCAGCCCGCGAAGTGGTTTCATGTGGCCCGCGAAGCCATCCTGGAAACAGTGAGGGAACAGCCCCCACTGCCTTGGCCCTGGCCCAGAGACCCTCCTTCTGGCAGAGACCCTCAGATCTCTCCCACTCCTGCCCAGGCACCCATAGGCACCCTTGATGCGTATGATGTAGAGCTGGCCATGCCCACCCAGTAGACCATACGCATTATAGCCACGCCCACCCAGTAGGCCACGCCCACCCAGGCCATACCCACCCGGCCCCCTGAGGGCAACCGCAGTGCTGATGCGGCCCTCAATGAAATTGAGTTTGACACCCCTGAGTTAGAAGGAATGGAACAGGATGGGTGAAGTTGGCTGTGTGGGTTATTGTTTTAAAGCCCTCTTAGCTGCCATTTTTGTAAATGCTGGCTACTTTATGGAAGAAGAAAAAAAATCCTGGTGACTGGAACAGGCTTCTCATTGGCACTAAAGTGTGTGCAAGGGGAAGAGCTTTGCCCCTAAATTGTGATATTATTTAGTCCAAGTAGAGGAGGGACTGATTGCATCTAGGGATCTGCTCTTGTTCCAAAGCTACCATCTTGCAGACATGATAAGAAGCTTCCTTATGTTGTTTTGACTTACTATATCCTCTGTGTTCTTGCCTCCCCTCAAAAAGCTGCAAAAATGTATTGTGGTGCTTTTAAAAATATCTGATGTGATTTTTAAAATTCTGAAGTTTCTTTACAATCATCAATCTGAAGAACCCATCACTATTAGATTACTTTTTAAAAATAATATTTTGGGGGGTTATCTGTTAATTTTAAGCATGGCAGAATTTGCACATTAGTAATTTTTAAAGAAAATTAATGTGACAATTGAAAATATTTTAAAATGGAAGTTTTTCGAACCAGAACTTTTTGTTAGATTTTTACATTTGTATACACATTTACCTCATACATACATTGAATGTTAGTAAGTTTGCTAAATCTCCTAGTTAAAAATAGCCGTTGTACCATTTTACCATTTAAGGATTTATAAATTGGATTCACAATCATACACACACACTACAGCAATATGAAATATAAACTACAATAATCAGTTGGATTATATGAACAGATTTATTAAATATTATTAAGCATTTTACATTTGAAAGTAAGAAGTCAAAGGGATCCTTAAGCTTTAGTTTGTCCAAACCACAGTTTTAATGCAATCAAATAATCGAGTCCTAGTTTTTTATCAGCAAATATTTAAATCACAGTGGACAATTTCACCAAAAGAAAGCCTATTCAACAGTTAAATTCTGTGTATGACTGTTCTGAAATAATTTCAATATTGTAGTGGTAGGGTGGAAGATTCCTATTGGGAGGTAATCATATTTGTTCCTTCAACCATCAAACTGTTGTGATTTCACCATATGCACTTTGGAAACTAAAATATTACATTCAAGTTGATTTTGTAAGAATTTGTAAGATTTTGTTTTCAGGCTATGTGATGAGCTAATTTCTAAATTGGCATTTGTCTTAAGCTAATGAGTATTGGTTTTGGCATTGCTTACAAAGCAACAAAATGAAATACAACAATGGTACGATACATGTGTTCACTACCACCCTTCTTGGACTTGTTTTTTTTTTAAAAAAAAATATGTAGTACTTTCCATTTCTGTTGTGTGTGTTTCTCAGAACTACAGGCCATAGTCCCAAGATCTAGAAAGAAATGGCAACTTTGATCACACATGGATAATCTTTGGAATCTTATTTAGCATCTAGCTAGTTAAACTACATTGTTCAACATAGTTGTTTAGCAGACCTCTTGTGAAACACTTGTGCATGTTCCTCTTGACACTAATTCACCTTTAGCTCTTGACTTGATTCAGTTTTGTTTTATAAGGCAAGAAAATTACAAAAGTTATTTACAATTTCACTTTTTGAAATCAACAAAATATTTTTTAACCTATCAAACATGCACTTATAAAGGCAAAAGAACTGTTGTTCCCTGTATAATGTGTGACATTATTTGCTTTGGGGTCTTGTACATTTTTGCCTTGTATAAATATTTTTACCAGCAGTTTTCTTGCACAATTTTGTTTTTAAACTGACAGAGACAGCATTTATTAGTGGTACCAGTAAACATTCTTAAATCTTAATAAGCAAATCCATGGTGAGTAAGTCTGAATGTCAATATTTAACAGTCATTGCTCAGTGGAAAAATATATTTGAAAGTTTGGAATAATGGAACTTGTTAGCAATGCAGTTTGTACTGTATTTCATTTTGATTGCTGTTATACCACTTTCAGGTTTTTATTTTAAATATGAACTGTTTACAATAAACTGGAACTATTTCCCCTTTCTGGTAGTTATACGTGTTGGGTAGAAACACTGCATTTCTGGTAATTATTAGCATAAAATGTTGGCGATAGCAAGAGCTCATTGATTCTGGGTAAATTTGAACAAGGTTCAATTTGATTACATAGTTGAGTCTGTATAATGTGTGCCTTATCCTCTGCAAATACAAGAAACAAATCAATACAACAATTTTAGTGCAGAGATGTGTTGAAATAAGTCCAAAACACTGATTTCTGCCTATAGTTTTCATATTCTTCCAAGAAAAAATTGATAACTTATGGATTCATTTTATTAAAGGCTGATTGCTGCAAAGCAGGAATGATAGGAAACCCGAACCTGGATTAAATCTGTTGAGATGACAAGTTTGTTTGATTCTCTGTTCCAGCAGATAGCCCTTTACTGTCCCCTAGTGAAACATGTTGGAGTATAGTTGCTTTTAATCATTTTTTTTATATATAAGTCAATAGAATGCAACAAAAGGTTAATGAAATGAGATATAGGGTGCTTCTGCTTTCCTCTTGAGATTGAAGAGTTCATGTAGTGATGGAAAAGATCAGGGAAGGTGTTGCACCATTACACAATTGGTCATTTCTATTCAGTTTCAATTTAGGGATTCCCATAAGAGCCCAGGGTAAAACTATATTGCTGCATAAATATGACCTAAAATGTGATCTGTTCTTCACGCAAGCCCAAAAACTAGGTGAAGAGAACCCTATTAAACAATTCAAAAACATTATAGTTCATGTAAAAGGGACGCGGTGGCTCAGTGGGTTAGGACGCTGAGCTTGTCGATCAGATGGTCGGCAGTTTGGCGGGTCGAATCCCGAGTGCCACGTAGCAGAGTGAGCGCCTGTTACTCCTCCCAGCTTCTGCCAACCTAGCAGTTCGAAAGCACGTAAAAATGCAAGTAGAAAAATAGGGACCACTGTGGTGGGAAGGTAACAGCGCTCCGTGCGCCTTTGGCGTCTAGTCATGCCGGCCACATGACCACAGAGACGTCCTCGGACAAGCTCTGGCTCTTTGGCTTTGAAACGGAGATGAGCACCAGCCCCTAGAGTTGGAAACAACTAGCACGCATGTGCAGGGGAACCTTTACCTATAGTTCATGTATTTGAGGAAAATGATCCAAATCTATGTGTGGCAAAAGTTATGTGAACGTTCGCTTTCAGTAACTGGTGTGCATCCTATAAGTGCAACTAAATATTTCAGATAACTGTTGTCCTGAACATTGACTTGGAGGAAATTTAACCAATTCCTCTTATGGAACAGCTTTAATTCAGGGTTGTGGGCTTCCTTACATGAGTTCCCTGCTTCCTACAACATTTCTATAGGATTAAGGTCATAATAATAATAAACCTTTATTGTCAAAGTACAACGTGTACATTGAGATTAGCTGAGCCTCCCCCCCCCCCGTGCTCTCTCCCCCCAACACACAGTGACAACAAACCCTCCATCCTACCACACCATGTGAACCAACTACACCATACACCGGCCTCCCAAGTCAATTCTGCATAAGTTCACAGATTATATCCCATTTAAAAGCCTAACAGCCCACGGATAAAAGCTACTTTTCAGCCTGTTGGTACGGCTGGCTATACTCCTATATCTCCTACCAGATGGTAGGAGAGTAAAGAGATACCATCCAGGGTGTGAGTCATCCCTGAGAATCTTCCTCACTCTTCCAAGGCAACAAGCTTTGATGGCCCATTCCAAAACATTTTCTTCTTCTTTAATCATTCTTTGATTATATGACATGGATTGTTGTTATGGTGTAAGTCCCATTCTCTGGAGCCCAAAGTTCACTGATAGATATCCTGATATTTTCCTGTAAAATTTGCTGGTACAGTTCAGAATTCATAGTTCTATCAATGTTTTATCAATGGCAAACCATCCTGGTCTGTTATACTGCTACCACATGGACAGCAATGTTCTTTTTGGAAAGTAGTGACTTTCTCCTTGCAATCCTGCCATGCACACCCATGTTCAGTGCTCTTCTGATGATGGTCTCATAGATATTGACATCTAGCAACGCAAGAAAGGCCTTTAATTCCTTAGATGTTATCTTGAAGTTCCTTGAGGCCTCCAATATTACATGCCTTATCCTTGGTATGATCTTAAGTTGATCAGTCACTCCTGGGAAGGGTAACAGTGGTGTTGAATTCTTTCATTTGTACATGATCTGCCTGACAGTGCACTGGTGGAGCCTAACTCTCTGGAAGCAGTTTTGTTAACTCTTCCAGCCTGGTGAGCAACAACTATTTTTAGATGCCAGAAATCTTTTTTAAACTATTACACACTTCCTTATACCTGTGTTGTGAAGATCAGTCTTTGATGGTGAATACCCAGAATTCAGTCCTTTAAATAAGGCAGGACATCACACCTGATTATCATCCTATTCATTGGAACACCTCTTACCGTTTTCCGGCGTATAAGACGACTTTTTAACCCATGAAAATCTTCTCAAAAGTCAGGGGTCGTCTTAAAGGCCAGGTGCTGAAACTTTAGGGACAGGGCTGGCTGGAAAACCTGGAGCGGATCTCCCATTTAGTCTGTGCAGGGAAAGCAGGACCAATTGAAGAAGAAGTTGCAGTCTGTGATTTTTTACAGGCTGGGGTCTGGGCGTCTTTCCTTCTAAAGTTGAAGAGCAGCTGTAGTCTATCCCAACTTGAAAGGCAGGTGGGGAATGCATAGCCAGAGAAGCAGCTTAGCTCTAAGGACACATTTGACTCAGGAACTGGGCAGGCTGGGTGGAAAACCTGGAGCGGATCTCCCATTTGGTCTTTTTTTTAAAAAAAATCCCATTTATATCCCGCCCTTCTCCGAAGACTCAGGGCGGCTTACAATTTAAAGCACAAATCAATGTGCTTAGCAATAGCATTCATTCTATGTATATGCCTGCTTACTAGGGCTTTCACACACCCCCACACCCCCACAAGCAGCATTATTACAAAGTCAGCTTATTGCCCCCAACAACCTGGGTCCTCATTTTACCTACCTCGGAAGGATGGAAGGCTGAGTCAACCGTGAGCCTGGTGGGATGCGAACCTGCATTAATTGCAGGCAGCTGGTGTTACTTAAGGCTCTGCGCAGGGAAAGCTTTAGAGTGAATTAGGAAAAGTGAAAAAGTGAATTAGGAAAATAGGGAACAGTTGCTAGAATTGGGTATGTGTAGTTTAACGAAGAGAAGGGTGAGGGGTGACATGATAGCAGTGATCCAATATCTCAGGGGCTGCACAAAGAAGAGGGAGCCAAGCTATTCTCCAAAGCACCTGAAAGCAGGACAAGAAGCAACGGATGGAAACTAGTCAAGGAGAGAAGCAACCTAGAACTAAGGAGAAACTTCCTGACAGTTAGAACAATTAACCAGTGGAACAACCTGCCTCCAGAAGTGGTGAATGCTCCAACACTGGAAGTTTTTAAGAAGAGACTACTGGACAGCCATTTGTCTGAAATGGTATAGGGTTTCCTGCCTTAGCAGGGGGTTGGACTAGATGACCTCCAAGGTCCCTTCCAACTTCTTCTTCTGATGATTATTATTATTATGATTATTATTAAGTTTAATCCACTTGCACTGTTTTATGTTTACATGTTTGATGACAAACAGCCTTATGCTTATAAGTGACAGTTTTCCTACTAAGTACCTCCATGTCATAAGCATTTGAATTAAAATTACCATATTAAAATCAAATCTGATGTTTTTTAATTTTTATTTGGTGTGCGTTGGAAGAGGGGTAGTCTTATACGGTGAGTATAGCCCAAACCCTATAATTTAACAGGAAATGTAGGGGGTCGTCTTATACGCCATCGTCTTATACGCTGGAAAATACGGTATTTCAAATGAACAGATAATTCCAGACTTTCAGATACACAAAACATACACATATATAAATTTGGATCACTTTCCTCAATGAATAAATGAACATGTATGCTTTAGACTTAGTTGTTTAAATGGGTTCTTTAGCTTTAGGACGGTGTGGAAAACAGATCACAATGTAGGTCATATTTATGCAGAAATATGATAAATTTTTAAGTGCTACTGTAATTGCTGTTAGCTGGGATATAACATTCTGCTGTTTTAATTAATATATTTATTGTAAACTAGTGATTTTTAGTAAGTGTGCTGCTGAAACAGAGAATGAAATTGAGGATTTCATCAATTTGATCAAATGTTTGGCAATTAAGTTTGGGTGTCCCCGTCCCCAGGAAACCATATGGCCTATGTAGAGAGCCACTAGTCCAGGGGTTCCCAACCAGGGGTGCTTGCACCCCTGGGGTGCAAGATATTTCAGGGGGTGAGAAAACTTGGGTTTTCAAAATCATAGTGTATATGCAAAATTTGTTGCTGTTATTTCGAACTTTTGTAAGGGGTGCGAGAATACATGAGAAGCGTTCTAGGGGTGCGGGGAATAAAAAAGGTTGGGAGCTGCTGCACTAGTCTAAAGAACCAAGGGACCTTCTATTATAACCAGTATCGATAAAAGTAGTTTTATTCTTGGTGAAGAGATGATTTCATGGTCTGACCTACTTAGGGAGCTGGTATTGGTCTTGCAAGTCTGATTGTGCTGTATACATCATCCTTCTTATACTTCAATGAATTCGATGCCTTCAGCCTGATCTGCTTTTGAATGTTATCTCATTCTAGATTTAACATTTTAGTCCCTTTCCCCTAAGTCAGTGATGGCGAACCTTTTAGAGACCGAGTGCCCAAACCGCAACCCCAAATTATCGCAAAGTGCCAGGGTTACATCAACATTGTGGTGCCCTCAGGGAGGGGCAGGGAGGAGTCTCTGAGCGCCGCCTCTGGCACGCAAAACTTGGGGGCACAAAAAAGGACCACTGTGCTGCAAGGCGCAAAAACAGCCGCCGCAGCACTGCGGGGTGCAGATACAAGATGCTGCACCATGGAAGAAAGGGGCAGGGCTGGTGAGTATCACACAGGCACTAACCCCACCCCATTTGCAGCATGTGCACGCTCGCAGCCCCGTGCGCACATGCATGCATGTAAAATGCTTCCCCTCCCCTTTTCTTCCAGTCCATCAATCGAAAGTGGTTGGTGACCTCTGCTCTACCACCTCTGCTCGAGCTTGCAAGTTGGCCGCTTTGCCTCCTTTGTACTGGGCGGGGCTCCTGCTCCAGGCAGTGGTGGTGGCCTGATGGACCTGCTGCTGGCGGCAGTGGCACATGTGCCAGCAGAGAGGGCTCTGAGTGCCACCTCTGGCACGTGTGTCATAGGTTCGCCACCACTGCCCTAGGTAACAGCTTGTCACATTTCCATCAAGATGATTTCCTTACTCTCTACAATCGTTATCTGCCTGACAATTTTGGGTTAAACTGTATATCAAGAATGAATCAGCCCTCCCCTCCCACATCCAATCTTTTGAAATACTGTCTTATTTCACCAGAATTATGTAAAAGCAAACTTTACTAAAAGAAAAATCAATTATTAGTTTAAATATTAGCATGGAAATAGTGATTTAAAAAAGGAAACAGAGCTGTTACAGAAGCAGCTGCCCATTTAAAAAAGAAAATACATAACTACAACTGCTAAAGAGATTGGCACCCTAATTTACAACATCACGAGATAGTAAAAGGAAACAAGCCTGAAGCATGATCAAGGCTATTAAAAAAGTTCCTCAATTTCTATAAAATAAAAAACTCATAATTTATCACAACAGAAATTTTAACGTAATATAAACTCGTTAGGCTCATTCTACAAAAATCAGATTCTTTAAACTATCAATACACCTGGATGTCCCCACAGATTTCTGGAGTTTCCAGCTATGGAGCAAAAGCTGTTTGGGGAGATGATGTACCTCACTTTCTACCCTCCACCCAGCAACTTTTGTCCCGTTTCAAAAGAAACAAAAAACGTATTTACTTCTAGGAGCAAGAGGGGCTGAGGGATCTCTCTGTATCCATCACTCCCCCACGAGAATGTTGATTCTGAGTTTGCAGTTTATCTCACAAGGTAAGATATTGAGCATCTCTGAATCATGTATTTAATTATAGCAAAAAGCAAAACATACCCTCAATGACAGTACTATTCTGAGTGTGACTTGATAGCTTCACATATTTGTATAATTTTCTTAGCAACAATGCAGAAGTAGGCTTTCTCCTTGCTGACTTGCCAAACTGGAATTGTGGTGGGTCTAAAATTTATAATACCATGAGATTTCTTAGCCTTTCAAGACCAATGACCAAGGCCAGCTTGGTGATGCTACCTGAGACCAAGTGAGATTAATGGCTAACTACAAAAAGATGCTGCACGAAATCACTTCTATCAGGAAGAAACAGATGACTGAAATAGATTATACTTCAGCTCTTCAAATTCTCCCATCTATTAAACCCATGATTAGAGATTTGTTTCTGGCTCTTTTGAAGCTGTAATTTTGGATTAGAGATAGCCTTGGAAAATTAAAGGTACCTTTATTACTTATAAAAGAATTACATACCGGTAGGAAGTTTCCCCCAAAAGATTGTGTCCTTACTGAAGGAGTTTGTACACTGCCAGACACTAGGGGAAATAAGTTCTCAGACAGGACAAAACTACTCAGGAGGTTGAGACTTGAAAACCAGGAAATGCCAAAAGGAAGACAAATGGAAGCACGCAACCCATTCTGAAATGTAACTGCTAAGTCATGACTGTTCTCATGGATATCCTAATTATGCAAATGGTAGAAAGAACAAATAAGCCTTGTATCCCAAAATTTATTCTTATGAAAAAAAATTCTTGAAAGAGTAGTGGTTTGAGAAAAAAATGAGTTACCCTTAAGTTCATGATTTCAAGTGGAAAAGGAATTTAAAGTCAGATTTTCCTGATAGGTTCAAATTTAGACCTGGTATTGGCTTTATCATCAGTTCTATTAAATAAAGGATGTGGATCAAGAATAGCGAAAACATTGATGCAGGTCCCATTTCACCTGAACACGTGAAAAGCTCAAATGGAAGATAATCCTACCTCCCTATTCAATACGCATATAAGCTTAAGATCTGAAGGGAAGTTGTATTTATGTATATAGTTCTCAGCATGATCCAGAACACAACTAAGGCAGAAATCAGTTAACTTAAGCGTAACTTAGTACAGCCTGAACAGATGCTGGAGAAAAGTTGTGCCGTTTCTTTCCACAATACCAGAATCCATTCTTGTTCCGGAAAAATTATGTTTGGAAAATTTCCAGATGAGATTCCAAAAGTGAGATCAATGTATTCCAGAAGGAAACAAGTAATTTCTGGGATTTCATTAAATGAGTTTCATTAATTGCTAGTCACTGGCTATGTAGTGCCTGGGAATTCTGCAAGCTGTATCTCTAGTAAATCTAGAGACCACGATTAGAGTCTGCTTTCAGATGTCCCCGATAAGGAGACCATAAACCCAGATGTTTATCACTTACCTGATGGATTTTATTTAATAGTTTGAAGATTTAGCAGCATATCAGCACCAGTGAGGCATAGTAGTTGAGATGTTGAATTTAATAAGATTACCGAGGTCCAAGACCAACTCCATCCATGAAAGCTTCTTGGGTGACTTGGGGCCAATCATATTCTATAAATCCAGCATATCTCATAATACTAGTGTTGAGAGGAAAACGCTGAAGGGAGTGATATGCCTTCAGCCCGCAAAGGAAAAGTGGGATATAGAGGTGTTTCCTACAGTGAAGCTAGACTGATCTTCTTTTATAAGTATAAAAGGGGAGAGCCAAAAAACCAGCTGATCAATTCAAATGCAGCTAGAATTCAATCTCAGCAAGTCAACACTTACAACATTGATTCAATAAGTTTATTCTGTATTCCAAAATCTTCACAGAAAATTATGGAAGGCATCTTAACTATCAGCCACACGTTCCTGAGCCCGAAGGAAGCTAGCTTTCTTTTGAGCCACACGATCTTTCTTCTGAGCAAGGGACAACTTAGGACGGTTCCACCTGCAAAAAAGATTTTGGGGTTTGATTATTCTTGCTAATGTAGAGAACCTATCTGGCATAAATGAATCTTTAAAAAAGAAAAAAGAACTGACACCCTAAGCATCCTTAGCATTAATGGTCAGATACTACACTACCAGAGAAAAATTACTCATGTAATTGCACAAAGGCATCCAAACCATCTCTTCTTCTAGTTGAAGATGACCTGTACCCTTGCCCACCCATACATGGTTGTCTCTGCTCATTGCATCCATTTAACATTCTCATAAACAGAGCCATATTTGATCATCTAATAGTTCACTGAGCAGGAGTTTGGCTTAAGGATGCCTCCACCTGTGCAAACTTCTCTATCTACCGGTATTCTTAGGTTGGTTAAACAGATTAATATACTGGACTTGTAAATGATCTTAGAATTAATAAGAATGAATCCCAATAAGCACATTCTAGCAAGCTTGAAAGCTATTAGTTTTAACAGAAAATGCCACTTTTCCATAATAATTTCAAAATAGAAAATTGCACAATTTTATATCAAAAGAGCTGATAATTAACACAAATTTGCTTCACATTCTGAGGTTTGGCACTGGAATAGTGATGCTTATGTAATGGAACCAATTATTTTCCTTTTGAAAATGGTAAGTACAATGCAATCCCACTGCCTCATGTCGTGTTTTATGGTAGCTGGGGAAATTTTGTTTACATTTGGACTACTGCTCGTTATTTTGAAGAGTCTGTTCTTATATTCCAAGCGAAAGCAGAAATTTCAAGGCAAGCAGGCTGCACACAGCTTATTAATATAACTGTATGACAGGAATGTGCAAAATGTTCCATTTCTAGTGGCCCATGTCTGTATGCGGTGGAGTTGATGGCTAAGGGGAGGTAAGGCTAGAAAGATTAAGGGTCAGATAGGGCAGCTAGATTGCTACCACTAATTTCCTCAATTTCCAGCATAGCACAAGGAGAGATAACAAAAGGCAGATACTGGAAACTTTGGTGGGCAAGCCAGTACAGGTAGCCTTCACGTTACAACCGTAATGGAGTCTATCCATCACAACCTGCGACAGTTGTGATGCAAACATAACAGACCTGATTTTCCAACTTTTGCAGTGGTTGGTAAGTGAATCACCGCAGACAAGTGAACAACACAGTAATTAAGTGAACCAATGGGCTTGGTTTTGGAGAAAACCGGAAATGTTATTTTGCAAAAACCACTGTAATAATGCTATCGCAGGACACCACAAACAGCTATAAATTTCACTCAGTTGCCAAGAGGTGGTCACCTGACTGTGTGTGCGCGCGCACATGCACATTGGAATTTGAATCCAGGTCGTCAGTATCCCCTAGGTAGGTCTACCAAAACTTCCAGCAGCAGCTTAGCGACTGATCGTAATTTGAGAACTACCTGTATGCATGCCATGAAAAAGAAAAGTGGTGCCCTACTTTTCTCCTACTCACTCCTGTAAGATCCCTCTGGATATCCTGGTTTTGGTTCTGAAGAATCACTGCCCAGCCAAAATGCATCAAAGAACTCTCAAGACAGTGTTTTTTTTCTGTTTGAAATCGAACATGTTTTGTGTACACCTCTAAAATCCAAGAATGTATTTTCACCAACACAGACAGGTGTCCAACCAAAGCAAAACAGGAGGGACTTGGCGTGCTGCTGCAGTCTACTGAACAGCAACCAAGCTGGAGTTATTTGCTACCACCTTAAAACACAGGAACCTGAGTTTAAGCTCCATATTAAATTGTATTCTGCTAGGGAAAAAAACCTAAACTCTTAACACAGAATAAAAATTATTCCTTTTTAGCATCCCTCCCAAATGAATAAATACCCTTCTCACCCTCATGGGTGCTGTGCATCTTCCTCCATCTCAGATGCTCTATCAGAGGCCTGCAAGTTGGAGGGTTCTGCGCAAGATCTTAGCTCTTCCTAGCACTGCACTCTTCTGGAGAGAGACCTCGGTCGTTCCTGGGATCTGTCGGATCCACTCTCTCAGCTTAGGGGTCACAGCCCTCAGTGACCCCTTATTACCACTGGGACAACTTTTGACATTTACTTTCCACACCCTCTCTAGTTCCTTCTTTCGTTCCTGGTACTTCTCCAGCTTCACATAATCCTTCTTCCTGAACTTGCTGTCTTCTGGTTGTTGTCCACTACCACAATGTCCAGTTGACTGGTCAGTACTTGTCTGGCTGGATATGGAAGTCCCATAAACTTCCTTACTCTACACAAGATCTTGCGGGATCTTCCATCTAAACATAGGAGGGTCTTGCTCATACTCTGTACAGATGATCCTGTACACAATGTCAGCTACTTGGCTGTGCTGCTGAATGTATGCTGCTCCTGCCTGCCATCTTACAACCTGCCACTATGTGTTGAACTGTCTCTATGGTCTCTCTGCACAGTCTCTACCTTGCGTCCTGTCTAGTGTCCGGGATATCTCAGGGAACACCTGCTGCCAGCATCAAGCTCCCTTCGTCCAGTGCGCTCCCACAGGGAGGGTCTTCTCAGGGTGCCGGCGGTTAAAGATTGCCGGCGGGTAACACCCAGGGGTAGGGCCTTCTCAGTGGGCGCGCCTGCCCTTTGGAACCAGCTGTCCGCGGAGCTTAGGATTGCCCCCGACCTCCGTTCATTCCGCCGGGACCTGAAGACCTGGCTCTTCGAGCTCTCGGGCCCAGGCTGAGAATTTTTTTGAACTTTAACTGGGGTCTTTATTTTTCTCTCAGGGATTGATTTAATCTTTTTTAATTGTTTTTAACTTTTGTATTGATTTTTCTTTTAAATATCCTGTAAACCGCCCTGGGTCCTTCGGGAAAGGGCGGTATATAAATCCAATAAATAAATAAATAAATAAATGGTGTGGTAGACCCGCTTCTATGATCTGCTGCTTAGTGCTTGGTCCACTATGATCAGGATCAGTGCTGCCCTTTGTCCAGCCCTTTCCAGTGGTAGAATTTCCCCATATTCCCTATATTTCTATATGCAGTGTGTGTGTGTGTGTGTGTATTTCAATGTTTATACATTTCTTCACTAACATACAATTACATGTTTCCTATGCTTTCTCTTAGGGGGGGAAAAAAGGCCATCTTACCTCTTCTTTTTAACTTCTCTCTTAGGTTTCTTTTCGTAGGCAGGGTTCTCACGTATTGCAGCATGCGCTTTTCTATACATTTCTTCCATCTGTGGCAACATATTTAATCATTAATTCATACTTACTACATATTTAGTACATATTACTCTTGGGGGGGGGGAAACGAACAGGGCAATAAAGTCAAATGGGAGTCCTTCCCCCTCTACAACCCTAAAATCAATTATACCACAAATACAGACTAAAGAAGGATCTGCAAAATGGTTCCTGCACGTCACAACTGGTTTCAAGTGGCTTATATCCAAACTGAAACATTCACGTTTTATCCATGCGGGGACCAAAAAATGGAGCTGTTTTATGCCCGGTAAAAACCAAACTGTGTTTTTTTTTTCCAGACAGCAAAGTATTTTGAGGGAAGAGGGAAATAGCAGTAAGAAAAAGCCAAAAAGCCAACGGCTACTGGAGTACTTCAGGGAAAGATGGAGGGAAACTTTCAAACAGCAGAAAGGCAAGCTAGCAGATAAGATGTGCCAAAAATCATGCACACATTGCAAACAAGCAGGTAAGCAGCCACACTGCTGAGGTGCATTTGTCAACGTTATATATGGACAAGATACTTATTGAACAAGCCATGCTCAAGAGTGCATGTAACCACGCAGCAATGACATCAGGTCCAAATTTTGGTGACCTACAAGTTTGCTTTAGCAATTCCTTAACTACAATGAAATGGGTCTGTTGCTAAGCAGTAATTCAAGGACTTTATGATGTATTACCATGTCAGGTGTTACATTGTTCTTGATATATTGAGAGAACTGTTTTTTATAAGCATCCTCGTCTTCTTCCATCAGGTATCGCATGTAATCTGCAACGTTTTGGCCCATGATGTGCTTGCGGTGGACTTCTGCATTGAATTCTTTGCTCTCTGAGTCATAACCAGGGAAACGCTTGGTACTATGAAACAAAGAGCTGAGCATTATACACTCTGGGAGCAAACTGGATTAAGATGTGGAGCATACATTGTGAGATTCCAAAAAGTTTGTTTTTTTTGGGGGGGGGGGGAGATTCAGATCCAAGAGTTTCAGCCACCATCAGTCCCGTCTTGAAACACCAAGATCAATCATACACACACCAAGGACCAACTACGGAGTGTTCAGTCAGTGGGATATCATCACGCAGTAGCCAGTTAAAAGCAAAATAAAAAGATGGGATTATTACAGAACGGTACAACGATCCTATTTTACTAATCTTTTAATTCACAAAACCTACTAAAGTGAAGAGAATATCAGATTTCTGTGCATCCAGTTCGTGTAAGATTTTAGCGGTGAACTGCATATGGCAAATAAGCACTGAGTCCACTATAGAAAATAAAGAGTTGTCGGCGGCAACGGAAAGCCAGTTTGGTGTTGTGGTCAAACCACCAGATTAGAAACCGGAAGACACTGAATTCTAGTCCACTTTATTTATTTATTTATTTATGGAAGCCAGCCAAGTGATTTCGAGCCAGTAACCTTCTTGGCTCACCTCACCTCACGGGATTGTTGTGATGGGGGGGGAGGGGAAAGGAGGTGGTTCACCACCTTGAGTTATTTATAAAGATAATAAAGGTGGATAAAAAATGGATATTTTTTAGATAAAAAAAATCTATAACCTCCCCCCAATAGAATACAAGTGACCTCAGCCACACTTACAGTTGCAAGAAAAAGTATGTGAACCCTTTGGGATTATGTGGAGTTTTGCATGAATTGGCCATAAAATGTGCTCTAAACGTCATGTAAGTCACAACAATAGAAAAACACAGTCTGCTTAAAATAATACTACACAAACATTAGCTGTTGTCATGTTTTAATTGAAGATAAGATGGAAACATTCACAGTGCAGGGTGGAAAAAGTATGTGAACCTTTGGACTTAATAACTGGTTGACCCTCCTTTGGCAGCAATAACCTCAACCAAACGTTTCCTGTAGTTGCAAATCAGACCTGCACAACAATCTGGAGTAATTTTGGACCACTCCTCTTCACAAAACTGTTTCAGTGTAGCAATATTCTTGGGACGTCTGGTGTGAATCGCTCTCTTAAGGTCATGCCACAGCATTTCAATCGGGTTGAGGTCAGGACTCTGACTGGGCCACTCCAGAAGGCATATTCTGTTCTGTTGAAGCCTTGTTGAATTACTTGTATGCTTTGGGTCATTGTCCTGTTGCATCACCCATCCTCTGCAGAGCTTCAGTTGGCAGACAGATGGTCGTACGTTTTCTTGCAAAATGTCCTGATAAACTCTGGAATTCATTTTCCCATCAATGACAACAATCCGTCCAGGCCCTGAGGCAGCAAAGCAGCCCCAAACCATGATGCTCCCTCCGCCATGTTTTACAGTGGGGATGAGGTTTTGATGTTGATGTGCTGTGCCTTTTTTTCTCCACACATACTGTAGTGTTTTTCCCAAACAACTCAATTTTGGTTTCATCTGTCCACAATATATTTTGCCAGTAGTGCTGTGGAACATCCAGGTGCTCTTTTGCAAACTTCAAACATGCTGCAATATATTTTTTTGGACAGCAATGGCTTCCTCCGTGGTGTCCTCCCATGTACTCCATTCTAGTTTAATGTTTTCCTTATTGTAGATGTGTCAACAAAAATGTTAGCATGTGCCAGAGATTTCTGTAGGTCTTTAGCTGACACTCTAGGATTCTTCTTTACCTCATTAAGCATTATGCGCTGTGCTCTTGCAGTCATTTTTACAGGACGACCACACCTAGGGAGAGTAGCAACAGTGCTAAACTTTCTCCATTTGTAGACAGTCTGTCTTACCATGGACACATGAACATCAAGGCTTTTGGAGATACTTTTGTAACCCTTTCCAGCTTCATGCAAGTCAACAATTCTTGATCGTAGGTCTTGAGAGCTCTTTTCTGCGAGGCATGATTCACATCAGACAGCGCTTCTTGAGACCAGTAAACCCAAAACAGTTGTGTGTTTTTAAAGGGCAGGACAGCTGTCAGCAACACATCCAATATCATCACACTGATTGGAGTCAAGGTTGGCTCACTCCTGGCTCCAATTAGCTCTTGGAGAAGTCATTAGGCTAGGGGTTCACATACTTTTTCCACCCTGCACTGTGAATGTTTCCATCTTATGTTCAATTAAAACATGACAACAGCTAATGTTTGTGTAGTATTATTTTACGCAGACTGTGTTTTTCTATTGTGACTTACATGACGTTTAGAGTGCATTTTATGGCCAATTCATGCAACACTCCACGTAATCCCAAAGGGTTCACATACTTTTTCTTGCAACTGTATATCCTCTAGAAAATGAGTATATTCAAAATGTATAAAAAATGGGGGAGAGGGAGGGGGAGAGCCATATAACGTAATGGCTGCCTGAATGTGAACTGAATTCAGAAGGGAAGAAGTTACCTGTGTGGAATGGAAAGACCACCATCCACAGCTCCTTTCAGAGCACCAAAGACTTTATTTCCCGTAGTCGTCCGAGCGAGACCAGCATCCAGATAACAGGTAAAGGCGCCAGGCTGTCCATCCACACTTTCCACATTGTATTCATCACCAGTCACTTCAACTTGGCCTTCATAGATCTTATCAAGACCAAATTTATTCAGAAGCTGCAAAACAACAGCATGGGTTAAGTTTTCCTTGCCAAAAAAAGTTCACGCTTCATTTATACAGTGATGTGCAATGCTTGCCACCCCACAGGAATGAAATCAACACACCCTGTAAAGCTGAAAAAAATTTTTTAAGATGCGATGCTTTTTTAAGGAGCAACAATGAAAGCTTGATTTATGACAATTTACTGGATTCTGCTACAGCAGATTTCAAAAGTGCTGGCTCATGTTTCCTCAGTGATTTACCTCATTTGAATAATAACATAATCATGCCATTTGTAAAAGGGGCATCATGATGACACTTATCACAGATAACCTACACTGCCAGGATTATATACTTTCATAATAAACAGTTCAGAATAGTATTATAATTGCACTCTCCCCAAGTAGTCCTTTAAAACAAGGTTTCTCTATAATTATGTCCTTGAGTTGGTTCTCATTAAGCCATGTCATTTTTGCTCATTTTTGAGATTTTTAATTTATGTATTACCACTCTTGTCAAAATTCCAGGAAGTTCAAAATGTAAAATACAATCAACATGCTATAAAACAGAGGTCTCCAACCTTTCCAGGCTCACGGCCCGGAGGAAGGAGGTTTCAAATTGGTGTGCGTGCGTACACACACGGAAACAGCGCCGCGCATGCGCGGCGCTAGCAGCCCTGTTTGCCCTGGAAAAATCTATACGGTGCTACAAAACGGATCCCCTTTTAACAGCCAAGCTTAAATCTCTGTAGCTATTCAAATTAAACTCTAGAACTTAACGCCTTTTATCTCGCTAATAAAAATTACTAATTTAACACACTATTTTCACTGAACTTGAGGGACTTCACACAGAAAAGCTTTGTGCCTATTGGTTATTGATTTGTAATTCATTCCCCATATTGCAATATCAATGACTGCAGATCTTCCTTATGATAAGGAGGCCCAAATAATAACTTTCAAAGAGATACATACCCGACGGGCCATCAGCAAGCCCGTGCAATAAGCAGCAGCATAATTGGTCAAGCCTACTTTCACACCATACTTCGGCAGCTCGTGAGCGTATGCAGCACAGACAATCATGTCACCTTCAATTCTGGCATATGCAATCTAAAAAAAGGGAACACCGAGTGATCTCAAATCCATTCACTGCAATTGTCTTATGCAGCAAATACTCCCAAACTGAGTCTCTTTAATCTAGGGAACAGATCCATGAGTCAAGCCAGTATCTGAAAGTCCCCCATGTATGTATCCAAACGTGGTTTCCCAGGTTTGCAGAAAACACATTTAGTTTACTATGTAAAACAGGAATCCAGGAATGGCGTCTTATAGCACCTCTAGCATCTTATCACATAACTACCTGATAAGGTCTATTTCTCTTTTTGACAGTCCTTTTCCACATTCGCCCACTTCTTCCATGCTCAACTGCAAGAAGACTGAATTTAGGTCAAAGGCTACATGTTGTCCACTCTTTCTCTAAGCATAATTACTGGTGAAATATTAAAAAATATTACTTATTTTATTATATTTAGCTGCTGCCTAATTCCAAAACCCTTGGCAGCTCACAACTTAAAATGAATACTATAAAAAAAATTTGATACAACATAAATCGGACAGTATCTATCTAAAAACTACACTGTGTTAATAAGGGAGCCACATCCATTCTACCCACAGCCAGGGTTTCAAGCCCTTTCAGAATTATCATCAGAGTGAGAACCACACAAATCTCTGAAGGGGGTCTGATACTTAAGAGGGCAAGCTGTGGGGCAGAGAAGGCACGCTTCCCAGGTCACAAGAGATGTCACTGTTAAATCATTGGGACCAAGTATAGGAATTACAAGTCCAAAAGAACCCCAAGATTGCACACACTGATTTGATAGGGGAAGTGCAATTCACTGTTTTATAAAGCAATGTAATCAATCTTGATTTAACATAAAGCATCAAATGAAGTTCTAAATAGTACAGGTGTAACTTTCTTCTGTAAGGGACGCGGTGGCTCAGTGGGTTAGGATGCTGAGCTTGTCGATCAGAAGGTCGGCAGTTTGGCGGGTCGAATTCTGCTAACCTAGCAGTTCGAAAGCACGTAAAAATGCAAGTAGAAAAATAGGGACCACTATGGTGGGAAGGTAACAGCGTTCCGTGCGCCTTTGGCATTTAGTCATGCTGGCCACGTGACCACAGAGATGTCCTCGGACAAACGCTGGCTCTTCGGCTTTGAAATGGAGATGAGCACCGGCCCTTAGAGTTGGAAACGACTAGCACGCATGTGCGGGGGAACCTTTACCTTTAAACTTTCTTCTAAAAGAAAAGTATTATTAAAAGCATGAACTGCTCTAGTTTCAGAACGTAATTTCAGTCTAAAAAAATTGAAATGTTGAGAGAAAAAGCCTAGATAAACATGCTCATAAGCTAAGGATGCTATACATTATAAAATATCTACACGAAATCACTATATGAGACACATATGCAAATTGGTTCTTAACCACAGCCAAAATCAAAAGATGTCCTTACCTGGCAAATGATATCTCTGTTGGTGACACGTACAATCATCCTGTATTTAGGAGTGTTGTACTTGTTTTTATCTTGAATCACCAAGCGCTTACGAGCATAGTAATCAGTCTTTCCCTCTGAATAAGAAAAAAACACCCAGATCAAATAGATTTAGGAAAAGGTGTTATACACAGATGTTATCACTATTTGTATAAATATGAAAAAATGTCTAGCGGAACAGACCTCTCCTTCTTCGGAACTTGACTTGGTACCTCTTAAAGTAGGCCTTATTCTTGACAACTTTGACAAACCCCTTGAATAAATGGATAAAAAAAAGTTAAACATCCATATGACAATTTATCAAATGAAGGGGGGGGGAAGCTTAGAAGAATTAATGCAACAGAGGAAATGCTTCATGATTGTTTTATGCTGGTCTATGACAGAGAAAAAGATCTGAGAACCAAGAAGCTGAAAATAAAGAATAAGGTGGAAAATGGAAAACTGTACTGGAAAACCCATTCTGACAGCAGAGATGCTTACAGAATTCTGCCTTAATTACTGTGAAAACACTGGAAATCATCAGAAGCACTGACAACCTATATAGGAAACTATTCAATTTTTTATGACTATCCATCTATAATCAACAAGTTACATATTATGAATTTAGTTTTTATTTATATTTCCCAAATTACATACTATCAATCTACCCTTGTCTCATGAAAATGTCTGCAGCTGGAGAAAAAAGTCAATAGTGAACTAAATTCTAAAAAAAAAAAACAGCAACCACACCTCTTCTGACTATCCTCAAGAAAAAAAGTCACCTATTAAATTTCCTTTTGCTAATGAAATGGGCTCAAGTCTTCTTTCTGCCTTTCCAAAGTTAGGTACGCCTGTAACATCACATCCTAAGTCTGCTAGGACCAACTAGGACCCCTTTTCATTTGAAAATATGCTACTCCAGAAATTATTCCTCAGATGTATTTGCTGCTAATCAGCCCTACAAAACAATTATGTATTTTTTATACAAAAAGCAATACAGCAGCTTTACTTAGCTTGACGCTGCCAGACCAATGCTTTCTCTCTACGTGTTTTTTAAAAAAATATTAAACCTGTTGCTGTTCCCACAATGAGATTTACTCATTCACTGGAAAAATATAATGCCATGAAGCAACACTGAACCAGTTTTTATACGAAGAAAAAGAAGAAGAAGAAGAAGAAGAAGAAGAAGAAGAAGAAGAAGAAGAAGAAGAAGAAGAAGAAGAAGAAGAACAAGATGTTGTTGTTGGAAGGTACCTTGGAGGTCATCTAGTCCAACCCCCTAAGGCAGGAAACCCTATACAATTTCATGCAAATGGCTCTCCAGTCTCTTCTTAAAAACTTCCAGTGTTGGAGCATTCACCACCTCTGGAGGCAGGCTGTTCCACTGGTTAATTGTTCTAACTGTCAGGAAGTTTCTCCTTAGTTCTAGGTTGCTTCTCTCCTTGACTAGTTTCCATCCGTTGCTTCTTGTCCTGCTTTCAGGTGCTTTGGAGAATAGCTTGACTCCCTCTTCTTTGTGGCGGCCCCTGAGATATTGGAACACTGCTATCGTGTCACCCTTCTCTTCGTTACACTAGACATACCCAATTCCAGCAACCGTTCCCTATACGTTTTAGCCCCCAGTTTTAACTATGTGCTGTAGAAAACAGCAAACACACATATCCAGACAACAGCAAACGTCAAGGAAACACGTTCAAGGGGGAGGGGGGGGGGAGAAAGGCAAATCTAGGAGAAGGCTCATAATTGGGGCTTCTCTGCCAAACCATGAAATGACACCAAGTTGATTTTTATTGTATTTTAAGTTGGCTCCCTTGTTATTGTTTCTCATTCTTATTTCTCATTCATTCCACAGGCCCAAGTCCTGCAGGGATCCTAGCTCTCTCCTTAAGCCAAGCCCAGTTCCTAGGAAAGAGCTTCAGTCTAAACCAGCGTTTCCCAACCTTTAGGAACTTGAAGATGCGTGGACTTCAACTCCCAGAATTCCCCAGCCAGCATAGCTGGCTGGGGAATTCTGGAAGTTGAAGTCCACGCATCTTCAAGTTCCTAAAGGTTGGGAAACGCTGGTCTAAACTACCCTCCAGAGCAGGGGTCTTCAAACTTGGCCCTTTGGTGACTGGTGGACTTCAACTCCCAGAATTCCTCAGCCGGCGTGCCTGGCTGAGGAATTCTGGGAGTTGAAGTCCACAAGTCATAAAAGGGCCAAGTTTGAAGACCCCTGCTCCATAGTTTCCCAGGGAGAGAGAGAGACACAGACAGAGACAGAGAGAGACAGAGAGAGAGAGAGAGAGAGAGAGAGAGAGAGAGAGAGAGAGACAGAGAGACAGAGAGACAGAGAGCCAATGAAAAAGGGTTGCTTGGGGCCTGAGGAAGAAACTCTTTTAAGTCGGAATGGAAACAGAAGCAGCCAAACGGGAGAACAGCAGACTCGGGAGCCAGTCTGAAGGAAGCTGCGGGAGGCCGCCGCTCTCCCATCAGCAGCAACTTCAAGCACAGCCCGAGCAGCCATTCCAGCCACGCTGGAACTCGCTTCCGCGGCTGGGCCCTCCGCTTCCTAATCGGAATCCATCCAGGCAGCAGGAGACCAAACCAGAAGCTAGCCGAGCTCGGGAACGCAAAGCCGGTCCCGCCCTCCCCACCGCGCCTGGTTTGGGCCCGGTACTGACCATGATTGCCGGTTGTATCCCGTTCCGTTTCGGGCCGAGGGCCGCCTAACGAAACGTCTGCAAGCCGTAATGCTGCGGGAAAAGGCCGAGCTTAGGACGCAGGCGCAGCACGTGACCGGGAAGACGAGACAGTTCGCATCAAGAGGAGCCATTCGAGAAGAGAATGCTGACCTCTGGAGGATTGGAGGACTGGGGGGGGGAAACTTGCTCACGTCGCTTCAGCTCCTCAGAGTAAACACAATTATCCATCGCTGCTGTTATGACCTCATTGTAGCAAAACTTCCGTTGACAACTCATAGCGTTTCAAGTTTGGCCCTGTCTGGATTCGTGCAGCGAACGTTCAGAGCAGAGTTGTTGTTTTTTTTTCAAACTTGGCGACTTTTAAGACACGCGGGCTTCAAGTCTTCACAGTAGCCACAGAATTCTGGGAATTGAAGTCCACACCCGTCTTACAAGTTGCCAAGTTTTGAGAAACACTGATTTAGAGCAACCTTCCACAACTGATGCTCAGAAGCTGTGCTGGATCATCACATACTGTCAAATCGAAATAGTCCACACACTGAGAATGAGGAGTATGACTCCCTCAATGAGACACACCCATGGTTGTAATTCACCATTGTTGTTTCAACTTCTCCATATAGTTGGCAGCTCAGGGATTCCCTGAGAGTCTCCCGTGCAAATATTAGCCAGGCCTAGCCCTGCTTCTCAGCATTCACCTGCTAAGTATTGCTGAATATTGCAGTGAAGGGATTTTATTATGCTATAATAATAATAATAATAATAATAATAATAATAATAATAATAATAATAATAATAATAATAATAATAATAATAAACCTTTATTGTCAAAGTACAACATGTGTACATTGAGATTAGCTGAGCCTCCCCCCCCAGTGCTCTCTCCCCCCCCAACACACAGTGACAACAAACCATCCTACCACACCATGTGAACCAACTACATCACACACCGGCCTCCCAAGTCAATTCTGCATACGTTCACAGAGATTATGTCCCATTTAAAAGCCTAACAGCCCACAGATAAAAGCTATTTTTCAGCCTGTTGGTACGGCTGGCTATATTCCTATATCTCCTACCGGATGGTAGGAGAGTAAAGAGATACCATCCAGGGTGTGAGTCATCCCTGAGAATCTTCCTCACTCTTCCAAGGCAACGAGCCCTGGCAATGTCATCCAGTGGTGTCAGGGAACAGCCCACAATGTCTTGTGCTGTGCTCACCACCCTCTGTAATGCTTTCCTGTCTGCGGCTGTCAGACCAGCATACCAAACCACAATACCGTACGAGAGGACGCTCTCTATGATAGACCGGTAAAAGAGGGTCGTTAGCCGTTGTTCTACCCCATTCTTCCGCAAGACCCTAAGAAAGTGAAGCCTCTGTTGGGCTTTTCTAGCCACCTGGGTTGTGTTAACTTTCCAGGTCAGTTGATGTTAGTAATATTGATATTAGTGGTATGATATTTTGTAATCATCTTTGTTTATGTACAGTTTTGTAGGTGCTTTATATTGGGAAATTAGTTATATAAAAGCAAATGTTTCATGTTTTAGGTACAGGTGAATGCTTACATGAAAAGAACATGGTAAGGGGAGGGGGAAAAGTAGTTACGGTGGAGCTGTGTAAGAGTCATCATCTTGGAATTCTTTTTCTGTACCTTTTGGTTCCTAGTATCAAGACCAGATCTCTTTGTTCTGGAAAGGTATAAAAGGCGGAAGACTTCTTTCCTGGTTGTTGCCTTCATCTCTCTACCAGCCACGAAGAGAGATGTGGTCACCCAACTCTATTTTGATCAAAATTAAAGTTGTTTGCTTGCTGAAACCTCAGCTCAGGAGTTTCTTTTGGCTCTTTTAAATTCATGAGTAATGCTGGGGCAATGGTGAGGCTAAGTGTAAAACTTTACAGCAGAATTTAACCAACATATCTGGATGGTAATGGTGAAAAATGCTCCTACAGATTTTTCATTTGTGTTAGATCTGTATGGCATTTGAATAGATTTAACACTAGCACGCGCGTGCGGGGGAACCTACCTTTTTAAAAGGTAAGGTTCCCCCGCACATGCATGCTAGTTGTTTCCGACTCTAGGGGCTGGTGCTCATCTCCGTTTCAAAGCCGAAGAGCCAGCGCTTGTCCGAGGACATCTCCGTGGTCATGTGGCGCACGGAACGCTGTTACCTTCCCACCGTAGTGGTCCCTATTTTTCTACTTGCATTTTTACGTGCTTTCGAACTGCTAGGTTGGCAGAAGCTGGGATGAGTAACAGGCGCTCACTGCTACACGGCACTCGGGATTTGACCCGCCAAACTGCCAACCTTCTGATCGACAAGCTCAGCATCCTAACCCACTGAGCCACCACGTCCCTTTTAACATCCTGACAAACAGTTAATTGATTGCTTATACATCCTCAAGTTAACAATGACTCTCAGTTACTACCTAAACAGATTTTCCCTTGGATGCTCACTCCCCAGCCTGTCTCTTCAGATCTTCCAATGGTGCCCCAACCCCCACTGTAAGTCCATACATTTTGCTGCTGATCTTTCTCTTTTCTTCTTTCCTTCCTCCCTTTCCAGCATTAGAAACTTCTTAAGACAGCTTGGTCTTCACATAATGTTTCCAAAATATGATATTGTAATTGGAGCTTGATCACTGGTACCTCAAATGAAACCTCTTTTTATTTATTTTATTTGTTCTTGCTATTTGTTTCTTTTCTTGGCTACCCACTCTTTGTGTTTTCCAAATCATCAACATCTACTAAGAGTAGAAATAAGTTTAGCTGGTATGCATACTGTCATATGAATCTACCTTCCCTGAAAAATACTAAATTTCAATTCCACAGTTTCCAAATGGGCATGCTGGCTGGAAGTTATGAGAACTTAAATCAGTTACATCAGGAGCTAAATAGAGTAGTGAATGAGTAACACTTCCCCTGGTGTAGAAACAATATAGTTTCAGCAGGTTTAAGCAGAAGATGAATACTACATGAGTCAGAAACATGTTTTGCATTCAAGTATCTTTGGGTCATTTTCCACTTTCACTAGAATGATGAAGCCTGAGGAAAAGATTCCAACAAGATTACTCCCGGTGAGGCCACAATGACACTGATGCAGCCCAAAATAAATAGGATCTTATGCTTAGAATCAATCTTATCCATTATAAGGTGTATACAGATTACATGTCAATCAGTCACAACATTATAACAACACCATACTTGATTTAGTTTCATTGAAACAGTATTTCCATTGGCTACAATGCTTACAAGGGATGCGGTGGCTCAGTGGGTTAGGACGCTGAGCTTGTCGATCAGAAGGTTGGCAGTTTGGCGGGTCGAATCCCGAGTGCCGCATAACAGAGCCTGTTACTCGTCCCAGCTTCTGCCAACCTAGCAGTTTCCTGTTCAAACATATACACTCCTCTAAATTTTCAGTTCAAATCAAAATTTGCAAAATGTCACTGGGATTATCTACAGAGTGTCCAACAAAGTGCTTACAAATTGATTGCCATAAAGCCTAGGCCCGTGGTGGCGAACCTATGGCACGCGTGCCACAGGTGGCATGCAGAGCCCTCTCTGTGCGCACGCACACCGTCACCCTAGTCCACAGGTCTGCAACCCGCGGCTCCGGAGCCGCATGCGGCTCTTTCAGCCGTCTCCTGCAGCTCCCAGTCCTCTGCCATGTGCAGTTCAAAAAAAAAAGTGGGACTAAAAAAGTTCAACCAATCAATTCAAATATGCAGGGTAGGTGCATATCTTGCCTTGGCTCCACTCTTCAGTCAAACCCTGTTCTGCGCATGCGCGCATGTATGTGCATGTGCACACATTTTTTGCGGCTCCCAGTTTTTCCTTTTGTGAGGGGACCGGTTCCGAGTGGCTCTTTCACTGTTTCAGGTTGCTGATCCCTGCCCTAGGCCTAGGCCTTCAGCTGGGTTTTATAAAACCTTTTTGCTTTAAGCCTCTGCCACCATGTGCAAAATAAAAAAAAGGTTCAATCAATCAATTTCAACTTCTCGTGGGAAAAAAAAAAAGATCTCGCAAAGTTGGAATTGACTGATTGAACTTTTTAGTCCCACCCAGTCTGCCGTTACCACTGCAGCCACGCCCACCCAATGGGCCACGCCCACCCCGGCACCTGACGATACATAAGTGGGTTTTGGGTTCCATTTTGGACACTCGGTTTCTAAAAGGTTCGCCATCACTGGCCTAGGCCCTATTACATTAAAATGTTCAGTGAAATACAATGGTTTGTAATAATGAACATACATACTACTTTGTGGCGTTCGTGAAACATTGCGCTGCTTCAGTTCCTTGGCTTGAGGAAGGAGAAACACCATTCGCCATTATAAATCAGATCATGTTGCTATTAATAATGTATTGCATGTGCAACTTTGCGTTTGGCTGAATGTTTTCTCTTATTTACCCTTGTAACTATGCCTCTGAACTGTAAAACAGATGCAAGTCCTGATGCATCCAAGGAAACAAAAAAGATCACAACTGAAAATAAAGTAGAAATAATGAAGTGATCAGAAAGAAAGGATCTTATAGTAATATAGATAGTTCTCGACCTACGACCAAAATGTCTAAGTCAGACATTTGTTAAGTGCGTTTTACCACTTTTTATGAGTTCTTAAGTGAATGACTGCAAATGTTAAGTTAGTAACATGGTTATTAAGTCAATTTGGCTCCCCCATTGACTTTGCTTGTCAAAAGGTCCAAAGGGTGATCACTTGGCCCTGAAACATTGCGACCGTCATAAATATGAGTCAGTTGCAAAGAGTCTGAATTTTGATCACATGACCATGGGCAGGGGTAGGCAACCTCGGCTCTTTTATGACTCGTGGACTTCAACTCCCAGAATTCTGGGAGTTGAAGTCCACGAGTCATAAAAGAGCTGAGGTTGCCTACCCCCGACCATGGGGATGCTGCAACAGATATAAGTGTGAAAAATGTTCAGAAGTCACTTTTTTCAGTGCCTTTATAACCTTCAAATGGTCACTAAATGAATTGTTGTAAGTCAAGGACTATCTGTAATCTGTAAGCTCTTGAATCTGGAACATGCAGTTTCCACTATTTTTCAGGGATGTATTTTGAAAACAGTTGCTCTGAACTAAGATTTCCTTAGAAATGTAGGGTTAAAAAGGCCCCTTTAGATGCTTTCTGGTTTGTTGAATAGGAATCTCTGCATCTAAGTGAGGCATATGTACAGGTGTTTCCTTTATCGCATCCTACAGTATACATAGCTGAGTAATTTAATATATATGCATTATGTGTCTGAAATTCATTTATCAATTACTGTACATTTAGCACCTTCAAATATTGACAATTCTCAATTTGGTAAACACTATTTTTCTGCATATTATTAAGTGGTTTTGTCTGGACAGTCATGTTGTTTTAAATGATGTATAATTTTAAATATTGTAAGCTACCCAGAGTCTTTTTAGCAGTTGAGCGACCTCAAAATAAATGAAATAAATGTAGTGAAGAAAAGTTGCAGTACATTAATAGTGAATACCACAAAAATTGGACTAGCAGAGTGGAAAGAGAAGAGAGGCCATAAAACTTTAACAAGTGCAATAATAATGATTTTAAAAAGAATTTTAAAAGGCAAAACTCTAAAATATGTTGCTTTGTCCAATTAAGAAACAAACGTTATGCACAAAAGCAATAAATCTTTTCAATGCTCAGCTAATTAAATATAATTATGTTCTGTGCACATGGCCAAGATTTAGTATACACAAAACATCTAGTTTATTAGCTATATTTTGCTAATACCCAGAATTGGATGCATTTCCCAAATACTGTAAATTAGGTCTATTATATCTAGACTTAATTTAAAGTATTTGGGAAATGCATCCAATTCTGGGTATTAGCAAAATATAGCTAATACTGTAAATTAGGTCTATTATATCTAGACTTTGAAACTTAACATTAAGAAAACCAAGATCATGACATCTGGCCCTCTCAATTCCTGGCAAATAGATGGGGAAGAAATGGAGGTAGGGACAGATTTTATTTTCCTTGGCTTCAAGATCACTGCAGGTGGGGACTGCAGCCAAGAAATTAAAAGATGCTTGCTTGCTCCTGGGGAGGAAAGCCATGGCAAATCTAGACAGCACACTAAAAAGCAGAGACATCACCCTGCCAACAAAAGTGTGTATAGTCAAGGCTATGGTCTTCCCAGTTGCAATGTATGGCTGTGAAAGCTGGACCATAAGGAAGGCCGAGCGCCAAAGAATTGAGGCCTTTGAACTATGGTGCTGGAGAAGACTCCTACGAGTCCCTTGGACTGCAAGGCGATCAAACTGGTCAGTCCTAGAGGAGATCAATCCTGACTGCTCTTTAGAAGGCCAGATCCTGAAGCTAAAACTCAAATACTTTGGCCACCTAATGAGAAGGAAGGACTCACTGGAGAAGAGCCTAATGCTGGGAAAGACTGAGGCCAAGAGAAGAAGGAGACGACAGAGAATGAGGTGGCTGGATGGAGTCACTGAAGCAGAAGGTGTGAGCTTAAATGGACTCCAGAAGATGGTAGAGGACATGGAGAAACGTTGTCCATGGGGTCGCGATGGGTTGGACACGACTTCGCAACTAACAACAACAACATATCTAGACTACAATGATCAGTGAATGGAAGCTAAGAGACACAGAAAATCATTTGCTGCCACCTAATCATTATCTGGATTTCTGCAGCCCAGAAATGTTCATTTCTCCTAAATGTTACATGGCAAATATCTGTTAACAAAATAACTTTAATAGTAGGAACCTGTAAAAAAATATAATAGTTTTGTTATCAAGCTATGTACTATATCCTCCTCCTCCTCCCTGTTTCCGATACTCAAGCTGCACTAATCATTTATACATCAGCCATTTGCCTGGTGATGAAATAGTATTATTAGAACTTTTTTAAATAATAGAAACAACTTTGGCTTCAGTAGAATTACAATAAGGAAAATAAGTGTGCAACATACTGTTGATTTGTGTCTTATGTAACTTTTTAATTTGTATCTCAATCTGCATTTTTCTTGATATTCAGGTTAAATAGTAATCCATAAAACTGACTAAAACAAGTTGGCAATACGGCAAATATACACCATAATTATAGCATGGCTGCCAACGACATCAGAAATGCTTCCAAGTTACTCATTTGTCTTTAAAGAAAGTAATTGACAAAGGCTTCCTTTATAGATTATTTTAACCAATAATGTGGTTTTTAGTCATACACTTACGAGTCACGAAAGAGCCCAAATTTTCTGTTGCTAAGCAAGCAGCTGCTAAGTGACCTTTGCCGCATTTCGTGACTTTTTAATGTCAAGAGCTGTTAAGCAAAACATTGCAGCTGTCAAGTGAAAATCATGCGGTCGTTAAGCGAATCTAGCTTTCCTTATTGACTTGCCTTGTTGGAAGCCAGCCAGAAAGGTTAGAAACGGTGATCACATAACTCCAGGACAGCACAACAGTCATAAATACATGTCAGTTGCCAAACACCCATATTTTGATTATCTGACCACGGGGATGACATTAACAGTTGGAAATGTGAAAACAAGTCACAAGTCAATTTTTTTTCAGTGCTGTTGTAACTTTGAACAGCCACTAAAGAAATGGTTGTAAGTCAAGGACTACCTATACTTACGGCCTGTTCAATCTTGATTTAAATTACATGTGAGTGTGGTCTAAGATTAAAACTAAAGTATGTTTGTATTTTTATAACACTGTAGTGTAAACCATACACCAGATTTTACAAAGCAATCCTGCCACATCAAAACCAAACAAACCACACTATGTTGTAGCATACGCTGTAAGGAGATTATATAAAGACGTTATATGAGTTGAT